>NC_089238.1:51326876-52071676 GCF_963924675.1 Phocoena phocoena | reverse complement strand
AATACCCCTGTAAGGGTCTTCTTCAGTACTAATTTCTGTCCCCTTAGGGTTCCTCCAGAAGCTTGTGGTGAAGAAAGAGGCTCTCAGGTCCTGTGTAAGGGCCTCTGAGCATTTATTTCTGGGCTCCTCTTGGGGGGACTTTGCGATTGAGAACATACACACTCACCTCCCTATAATGTAGGAACCATGCCGTCTAAGTCTATTTAGAAAAGAAACATTTCCATATAATATTCCAAGATGCAACTTTACCCACAACAGAGATAGCCTTTTACATAATTCTGTAGAATTGCAATTCTCAAAGAGTGGTCCAGGTCCCTCAGGATCCCTGAAATCATTTCGGGGATTCATACAGTCAAAACTATTTTCCGTAATAATACCAAGATATTTTTGGCTTTTCACTCTCATTCTCTCACTAGTGTATGGAGTACTTTTCTAGAAGTTTCATGATTCTAGACAACTGTATTCCTCTGGTGGCTAACAAGAGTGTGTGCCTGTGTGTTATTTTTGTGTGTGAACTCCGGTCTTAAAATTTTTTCAACTTAATATCCAATACAGTGAATAACAGTAGACACATGTAAACACAAGCTCTTTGGCGTTCCCAATCTTGCTGAAGAGTGTCAATGGGTCTTGAGAGCAAAAGTTGAGATCCTCTGAGAGAGTTTAGTCACTTGAAGCTACACTGATAGACGTATCTGCTTCACAGTCATGTCACTGATATACTATGTACAAAAAACATTGCATTTTGATCTTCTTAGACAAAGGAGTGTTGGGCCAATAAATCTAAGTCCATGTTCCTTCTTCTTACAACACATACACACACACACACACACACAGACACACAACTAAAAAACTGATACTTTTTGCTTCCCAATATTCACCCATTTCCTACTCCAAGATTTCAAAACCACAGGACCAATTTCTTAGTTAAGGCTTAAAGCCAAACACTTGGGTTTTCTTTCTGCCCGGTGGGCTCTGCAAGAAATAACTTTTTCCTGTGCACATAGTCCACAGGGAATCTGGGCCTACTTCAGGCAACAGAAGGTCTACCTTCCCTTTCTGGAGCATATCTCCAGGGTTATGACCTTTATTTCTTACATCTGTAAAATAGGGCCAATTGTTTTTCTCTTGTTGAAATGATAAAATGATACAATATGCATATAATAATTCAGTTCTGCATACAATGCATAGAAGAAAAGGCAGATTCACTCCACTGAAAATCACCTGAGTCTATAGACAGCTCAACACATATCTTTACTTTTCCTTTCAGTTAAGGTCATTCAAAGACTATCTCGGTTGGGTTTCTGGAAGTTCCTTCCTTTTCCTTCTCCTTCCCTCTTTTCTCAGCCCCTCTTCCAGCCCCAATATCTGTGGTCTCTTCCAACCCTCAGTTCTTACCTTGGATTCACCCTCTGTTCTTAAGGCCTTCAAGGTTCTGAACATGGATCCCGCCTCTGTCCTGCTGGGACAACAGTAGGTCCTTACCGTATGAGTAGAGGAGACAAGAAAGAGGCGGTGGAAACTAAAGATGGTCATACGTGGAGAGCATGCGGGGACTTCCCTGGCGGTCCAGTGGTTAGGACTCTGTGTTTCCACTGCACGGGGGTACGGGTTCGATCCGTGGTCGGGGAACTAAGATCCCACGAGTTGGGTGGTGTGACCAAAAAAAAAAAAAAAACTGAAACAAAACCTTGTAGCTCAAGGTGAGCGGTCACTGCCATCACTGACTGCACCATTTCAAGAGCTCTTGTCACTTGCAACAGTCCTCACTCGAACAATGTTTGTACCAATTCACTGACCAACAGTTTTGTTTGTAACATCTCTACACAGCCCCCACGTTGTCACATGCCTCCTTATCTAGCTTAGGTTCGGTCACCATCATCCTTTCATTACAATCGCTTCCTTACATATACTCTTAACTCCATTTCCTCTCTCTCCTTCCATTGAACTCACATGGCAAACCCCACCCTTGCTTAAACGCAATGCCCAGCTTGCCCTGAACAACGGAAAGTTATTGGATAAAGGACAACCTTGCTGACTGGTCTGACTGGTCTAATTAACTTCGATCACAGATATCCAGTGGGCCCTCTGTACCTCCCAGCAACACCTCTCTATTTTCCTAGTCAGTCCTCTCTTCTCCCCAAGTCAACTTTTCATATTTTAAAATCTGTCTTCAAACATCTAACACTAGAAAAACGATACAGCTTTGGTCTAAATCTAGATAGCCTGAGGAGTGAAAGGGGGTGTTCTTAATAATACTGGGGGGACAACAGATTAAAGAAGTATTGTTCCAGGCAAATCACATTTCCCTATCTGATACCCCTCACTTTCATCTGATGATTTCGTGGCTCATTTCATGGGGAATATAGAAATACAGTAAGTCCCTTACATATGAACAAGTTTCATTCTGAGAGCGTGTTTGTAAGTCCAACAAAGTTAGCCTAGGTGCCCAACTAACACAATCGGCTATTAGTACTGTGCTGTAATAGGTTTATAATACTTTTTGCACAAATAATACATAAACAAACACAAAAAATAAAGACAACATTTTTAATCTTACAGCACAGTACCCTGAAAAGTACAGTAGCACAGTACAACAGCTGGCATCCAGGGGCTGGCATCGAGGGAACAGGCAAGAAGAGTTACTGACTGGAGGAGGGTGAGAAGGTGGGAGATGGTAGAGCTGAAGGATCGTCAGCAATAGGAGATAGAGGGAAGCTGCAATTTCACTAATGCCTTGTGTGATTGGACATGTGAAAACACGTTAGCCTCTTTGAAAGTTCGCAACTTGAAGGTCCGTATGTAGGGGACTTCCTGTAATAGAAGAGAGCTCCAAACCTGCCAGTGACTTCATATGCAGCCACGCACTTGGCCTGCTTTATTCTTCCAGAGCATGATGTATTAGTTTCCTGTGGCTGCCATAACAACTTAACCACAAACCTGATGGCTGAAAGCAACAAAAATGTATTCTCTCGCAGTACTGGGGGCTAGAATTCTGAAATCAAGGTGTCAGCTGGACCATACTCCCTGCAATGGCTCTGGGGCAGAATTATTCCTTCTTAGCCTCTGGTGATTGCTGGCAGTCCTTGGCATTCCTTGACTTGGAGACACATTTCTCCCATCATTGTTTCCATTGTCACATGGCATTCTCCCTTTTGGTCTCTGTCTCTATTTTAAGGACACTAGTTATTGGTTTAGGGCCAACCTGAATCATGTATGACCTCATCTTAACTAATTACACCTGCAAATAAGGTCATGTTCTGGGGTTCAGGGTGGACACAAATTTTAGGGGGACACTATTCAACCCAGTACAGATGGACTCTGTGCTCCTAAGTCCAGCCCCTCCACTTTGGCCTTTTGCATCCCTTCTCCATTGGCCTTTTCAAGGACCCTGTTCCTGCAGTTCTTCTCTTTACTGCATAACCATTTCCTCCTCATTACTGTGTCATTCCTATCATTCTACAGACATGTTATCATATCGGCTGTATTAAAAACCCTTCCTGCATCTGATGCCCCCCTCCATCTACTGACCCACTTCTCTGCTGTTTATAGCAAAAGGCCTTGAATGAGTAACCTGTGCTCACCATCTGTACTTCCTCTCTGCCTAAGTCTCTTGAACTCACTTCAGTCTAACTTTCAACTTTCCTGCTCCACCAGAACGGGTCCTGTCAGGGCCACCAAAGATCTCCACGTTGCCAGATGCTATGATCAGTCCTCTTCTCACCCAGCCTCCCACAGACATTTAATGACCTGTCCTCTGTCTCTCACTTGGCTTTGGGACACAACACTCTCTTGATTCCCTCCTATTTCAATCACCCCTTCTCAGACTCCTTTGCTGGTTCCTCACCCTCTTCCTGACCTCTAAATGCTAAACTGCTCTAGGGCTCCGTCCTAGGCCCCCTTTCCTTCCAGGTCTGTGCCCAGTCCTTACCATTTGTGTGCTGACCACTGCCACCATATCTAGCCTCAGTTTCTGATTCACATTATTATTAGTATTATTTTTTTGCGGTACGCGGGCCTCTCACTGTTGTGGCCTCTCCCGTTGCGGAGCACAGGCTCCGGACGCGCAGGCCCAGCGGCCATGGCTCACGGGCCCAGCCGCTCCTCAGCACGTGGGATCTTCCCGGACCGGGGCACGAACCCTGCGTCGGCAGGCAGACTCTCGACCACTGCGCCACCAAGGAAGCCCCTCTGATTCACATTATTGAATCCCCACTCATGTCCACTTGGATGTCTAAACATATCTCACAATCAGCATGCTCTAAAACTGAACCATTGATTTCCCCACACCCAGGCCTAATACAAATACAAATACCTACCAATTATGTTTCTCCCCAGTTTTCCACATCTCAGTAAATGGCACCTCCATTCTCCCAGACACTCAGACCAAAAATTTAGGATTCTTCTAAGTTCCTCATAGCCCACTTATCCCCCTCTACACCTCCCATCCAACCACTTCCCTTTGTCTTGACACTTTCCCGCTTAGTCCACACCACGAGGATCTTATACCTGGACTTCCGGCATGGTGTCCAGCAGCCCTGTTGTTCCTCTTCATTCCAGTCTCTACCCGGGCGCCAAGTGATCCAACCATATCATCCGTTTGTTCACAGCTTCCTCAATGACCTCTCACATCACTGAGAGTGGAATCTCAATTCTTTACATGGCCTACCAGGTCCTATCTATCTATCTGTCTATCTATCTATCTATCTATCTATCTATCTATCTTCTGGTCCTCGGTTAGCTTCCGGCCTGACCTCTACCTGTATTCTGGCTCACTCAGCTTCAGCCACCATGCTTAATGGCTGGACCTTGAACATAACCAAGCTTCTTCAGCCCCAGGGCTTTGCCTTTGCTGTTTTCTCTGACATTCTCTGTCCTCTGATTTGCTTTGTGTTCTCTTTCACTTTCTTTTGGGTTTCAGCTCAAATGTCATCACCCTAGTGAGGTCTTAGCTAACCACCTTATCTAAACCAGTATGCTCTTCCAAGCATACACCCGTGTCAGTTCCTTTCTGTCTCTTTACCTGGCTTCATTTTTCTTTGTGGTTATCAGTCCGGGAAATAATATTACATACGTACGTTGTTTTCTTGTTTTCTTCACTGTCTCCTCCACTGTACAGTAAGCTCCTTGAGGGCAGGGCATTATTAGTTTCGTTCAGTGAGAATAATAACTAACGTGCTGTAGATACTGAATAAGTATGACTTTACTTCAATTACTATCGTTATTATCATTACCATTGAAGTAAAATGTTTTAAAATTAATGCTAAAAATAAAGTTTAGTTAGTAACAAGGGTTTCTATGTGGCTTGAAAACAATACTCAGTTTTGATTTAATGCCTTTCTACAGGAATCTTGAACATTCAAACATATTAGTGACACATACAAGTTTGAAACTGGTAGTAGTAGTTGTAATATTAATTATAACAGATACCATTATTCAGCCGTTATTAGTGGCAGGTGCCTTGCATGGATTATCTTATCTAATTCTCCAGAAACTCTATGGGTTATCTATCACCTCAATTTACAGATGTAGTGTGGTGGTTTTAAAATACGTCCACAAATTCTCTGATGGTCCTCCCTTTAGAAGGTGGAAGCTAATTCACCTCTCCTTGAGTGTGGGCTCAGCTAAGCTGCTTCTGAATCCGTAACCTACAGAAACTGTGAGATAAGAAATACCTTTTGTTTTAAGCCACTAAGTTTTGGGGATAATTTATCGTGTAGCAATAAATAACAAATACTTTTGGAAATGGAAGGACAGAGAGGTTAAGTAAAGAGCGTCATAGCATACACCTAGCGGTGATGATGGAGGAATTGGAACCCAGGCGATCTGAATCTAGAGCAGAAATGTTCAACCATCCCACTATACAGGAGGTCAAGATCAGGTCTCAAGTGATATCAGAAGGAGAAGATTGCCGCTTTCTAATGTGGCAGTGGCTCTGTCAGGGCAGTGGATACAATCTTATCCTTGGATATTAAACTGGCTGTTCTTGGTCTATTGCAAGGCCATGTTCTAGGCAGCCACTGCCCTTGCTTCTAAGTTCCCTTTCTGCCCCAGGCTTGTTCTAGAATATAGTGAATATCTATCTTCCCAGCATCCATTCCCCTGTTCCTTTGGGCTTCTGCTCATCGTCAATTCCAAGCAGGTAGTGCTGGTAAAACTACCAGTCATTCCAGTCTTCCTGCCCCATAGGTGGGCATGTGACTTAAGCTGAGCACTGTCAGTGACTGGCTACAGTAATTGGGCCAAGACAAGAACATATGATGTACATCAGCCGAGCAGAGCCTTTCCCTGGGATTTCGAAATACTCTATGAGGTCTTTAAGCTGGGATGATGTGAGCTGCCAGGTGCCATGTTCTCAGATGCCTGGAGGAAGTCCATCTTCAACAGGAAAGGGTCCAGCATCGGGGGGAGAGGCAGAGTGAGAGACTCCATTTTATATCCTTTGAGACCTTGAATCCAGCCAACGCTGAGAGCAATTCCATCTTTTTCTAATCTACGTGAGTCAGTAAATTCTCTCTTTGTTTTAAATTAGTTTGAGTTTCTATCAGCTGTCCTTGATTGTGACTAGTATGAAGAGTCTATCCCACTTTGTGGAAGATAGTAGTTAACTTCCATTCTCCATGAGCAACAATGGTTGTATGTCATCCGAAGAACCTGGAGCAGCTCTGTCCATTGGTGGGGCTGACCTTCCCGCAGAGGGTGAAGAACCTTCTCTTCATCCTTTAGGAAGCTTTTCCAGAAGCCAGCAATGGTCTGGGGGCAAGCTCAAAATAAAATGGTGTTATGGGAGGGCTTCCCTGGTGGCACAGTGGTTGAGAGTCCGCCTGCCGATGCAGGGGACACGGGTCCGTGCCCCGGTCCTGGAAGATCCCACATGCCGCGGAGCGGCTGGGCCCGTGAGTCATGGCCGCTGAGCCTGCGCGTCCGGAGCCTGTGCTCCGCAACGGGAGAGGCCACAGCAGTGAGAGGCCCTCATACTGCAAAAAACAAAACAAACAACAACAAAAAAAACATGGTGTTATGACAGATGGGGCGCTCAGTCACTCAGTTTAAAACCTTAGTCATCTCTGTATCCTTTCTTTCCTTAGTTGCTCACCCCCTCCCTCAATTCCAAACACACACACACACACACACACACACACACACACACACACACATCCTGTTAGTCATCAAGTCCTGTTGATGTGGATCAAATACTTTATGGAAGTAGGTGGAATAGCCATAAGGAAAGTCTGTGGCCAGCGGGTCCTTCCTTCAGAACATCTTGTAAATCCAGTTTTTCTTCTTCATTTCTACCTCTATCACCGTGGTCCACTGCACCTGGTCTCCCTGCCTCTAACCTCAACCCCTGCAGTCCATTTTTCATATTTCTTCTAGAATTTGTCTTCTAACACAACTTTTGATTGCCACATGCTTTTGATGGATTCAGAAGTCTTCAACCAGTTGTCCACTGCGGACTAGCTAAATTGCAAGCTTCTTAGCTTGGTATTCAAGACTCTCCATGAACAGAGCCACGTTCATTTTCCAATGTGCTGTGACTTCCACGAATCAATCTTCTAGTCTTCTAACGCCCATCCCATTGCAGCACTGCCCACCATCTACACTTACCTCTTTCTCCAAAGTCTCTCCTTTTCTATGAGTCTTCGAGGTCCGTTACAACACTATCTCCTCCATAAAATACTCCCCGAGCATGCCAATCTGCAGTTAATATCTCCTTCTCTGAACTCCGTAAACAATTGTTGTCTAGTCGAAGGTTTTTTCAAACTGTGCTCACATCCCCAGGGAGTTCTTGGCCAGCACAAGTGAAGTTTTTGGTGTTTTCGTAAAACTACTGATTATATATTCAAATTTGGCTGAGCGTATTATTTCCAAACCCAGTTCCTTTCTTGTCTTCTACTTCCAAATTACATCCTTATGCTATGGTGGTGCATTTATTCCCAAGTACAAATTAAGGATCATTATAATTTGTTTTGTGACCTACAGATAGAGAACCGCTTATTATTATTATTATTTAAAACAATCACCATGGGGAAAATATCAGGGAAGAGAACTGCTATGACAATCTCCACAGTTTCTAAACCAAATACACTTTCTTATTTATTTCCACACCCTCACCCTTCCCCCCCATCATAGTAATATGGAATTTTAACTACAACTTGGTATAAAATCTGTTGTATTGGTATAATCTACAAACATTCATTGTGTACCCACTCTGCCAGGAATAGGAATAGTGATCACATTGCCATGCTTGTGATACAAAGATAAACAAGCCGCTGCAGGAACAGTTTTCCAGATGGATTCAGTGTGGAAGGACATTCTAGGCAGAGGGAACAGCATATGCAAACTCATGTGTCCTGGAATGAGCCAGACATGAAAACCCTGTGGTCCAGATTCTGTGGAATTTTTTTAAATTGAAAAATGTGGTGACTTTTAAAAATTTGATAACGTCTGGATTAAACCCTTCCTCTTGTTATAATTCCCCTTTGCCATCTCCCTCTCCATAAGGGCAGTTCAGGGTTCAAGTTCAGACACAAATAACTTTATGGAATTCTGCTGGGTTAGGCCACTTCATGTATACAGTGATCCTCTCTTCAATTCTCACATCACCTTAGGTGTGTATTACCATCTCCAATTTAGAGATGAGGAAAGCAAGGCTCAGATGGGTAAAGTAACTTGTCCAAAGTCTCACAAATAGGAAGAGACGGAGGGAGGATGTGAGTTAAGTCCACATCACAGCTGGAGAAAGAGACCAACTGGGCATTTTTTGGGCTAGGATGAGGAAGACCTTTCTTCCAATTTCAGAACAGCCTGCCTTCCCAAGTCCTCAGTCAACTGCATCTTTAAACAGAAAGGTGACCACTTGTCCACAGTGAAGTAGGAAGAGATAACTTAAGAACTCATTTGGATTTCAGAGTCCCTACAGCTCTGGAGCCTATCACATAGTAGGAGCTCCTTTTGGCTGAGCGATTGAATCCGCCTCACATGCGCGTGGTTCATCTCTCCACTTGGATTCAAACTCCCTTGTGGGCAGGGTCCCCGTCGTGCCTACCAGGGACACGGTGCAGTTGGGTAGACATTGGAAGATGTTTGTTGAATAATGGACGAGTGAATGAATGGGGGCTGGGGGTGGTTGAGGGAAGGCCACGCCCGGCTCTAAAGACTTTCCAGGGTTGACCGGGGTGCAGTACTGGCTCTCTTGGGCGCCTCTGGATGGGCCATTGCGTCCCTCCTGCTGTGGCCTCCACATCTCACTAACCAGACTGGAGGGAGGGGCTATGCAGCTGGGGAGGGGCCGCGTCTCCCCGGGCGGCGCCCACTCCCTCGTGGGGGTTGGGGGCGAGAGGGGAGGCCCCCGGGTTTGCCGAGCCTGCCGGCGGCCCCTTCCCCGCCGCGCCCCGAAGCCCTCTACCTGCCTCTGGTCGCCCCTTCGCAGCCGGGGCCGGGTGCGCCCGGCGGGTACCTGGCCCGCCACCCGCGGGGGGCCCCGCCGGCCGCCTCCGGGGCTGGCCCGGGGCGGTGGGGCGGGCCCCGGCGCTCCCCGGCTCCCGGACTGGTCCCCTGGGGCGCGGCCGGGCAGCCGCCCCCGCCCCCCCCGCCCGGGGGGCCGGGCCGGGCTCCCGGGGGGCGGGGACTCGCCCAGTGGCAGCAGCGTCCGGGCCGGCGGCGGGCGCGGGGCGGCTTCCTGCAGGCGGCGCCGGGGCGAGCCGTTGCCCGCCGCAGCCACCGCCGCCGGGTCGCCGGGTCGTGGGGGCCGCAGCGCTCGGGCCGCGTCTGTGCCTCCCGGGCGCGCTGCGCGGCCGTCGCTGCTGCCCGCGCTCGTGCCGCCGCCGCCGCCGCCGCCGCCGCCGGTTACGCCAGCCCCGCCGCCGCCCGCTCTGATTCTGCGCATAGGCAGCCCCCAAGCCTGTCATTCTGCAAAAACACAGTTTACTCAACACACCACACACACACTCACACACACACACGCGCGCACACACACACGCGCACACTGCCCCCCTCGCGCACACGCACGGAGGGCGCGAGCGAGCAGACGCGCACACCCGGCGAGCCAAGTTCCGCAGCCTGGCATGGCTTCTGGGGACCTTTACGAGGTACGGGGACGTGGGTGCGCGGGCCGGCCCCAGCCCGCGGGCGGCGGGCGGCGGGCGGACGGCGGGCGGCGGGGACCGGGCCGGGGCCGGGGCCAGGCGCGAGCCGGAGTTGCCGAGCCCGCGGCGGCGGCGGCGGCGGCGGCGGCCGGAGGGCGGCGGGGGCCGGGCGCGCCTCCCGCCCGCCGCCCGCCCGCCCTCCCGCGGCGCCCGCGCCCGCTCCCTCTTTCTCTTTCTCTCGCACACACACTCTCTTACTCCATCTACTTTGCGGCCTTGGAGGGGAAGGAGGAAGCCGGGCGGAGCCGGGGCGGGGGAGGTAGCGGTCCCGGGGAGGTGTTTCTCGCCCGACGAGCCGCCTCGAGTGCAGAAAGTACAGGTAAAAGTCGGCGCCGGACGTGCCGGGAATGCGGGGGGGGGGCCGCGCGGCGGCCGGCGGGGGTGCGGGGCCGGGGGTGCGCGCCCCGGGCTGGGCCGGGGGCGCGGGAGGGGATGGGGGCGGGCCGACGGAGCGGAGCCCGGCCGGGCCGAGGCGGGGTCCTGCGGGGGCGGCCGCGGAGGGGGCGGCCGGGTGGGGAGTTCGGGAGGCACCCGCCAAATCGCTCCCCGGGGCCACCAGGCCACCTCCCCCCTCCTCCCACCTGCTGCCCCCGCCACGGGCTCGGGGCTGGGGCGTGGGGGCGGTCCTTGCGGGTGTCGTGCTCACTGGGGGCGAGAGGGGGCGCTGTAGAGGGCCTTCGGTGGAATGAAGAGCACATGGAAGGCGGAGGTGGGTGGTAGCACGTTGCTAGATGACATGGGATGTGAGCCCAGCTTCCAACGCTCTACGTCACCCTCGGTGGATACCTGTCTCCAGGTCCACACAGGTTAGTGGCCAGCATCGGATACTTTGAAAGCGTCTCAGAAGTGCTCAAGGAAGACATTAGTCTGGCATCTTTGAAACAGTGGAGAAATAGCCATGGTCTCTGGGAGCTAGGTTTTACTAGCTCTGGATACAACAGTTACTGCTTTTGGATTCCCGACAAGTGGACAAAACAAGAAGCAACCCCCTTTCCCTGGGGAAAATGCCCAAAAGAGCTGTTGGCCCCAAGAGAAGGTTCAGGATAAGGAAGCTAAGAGACCTGCCATCTTCATCCGGAAGGCCTGCTGATCGATCACTCCAAGAAGCAAGTCAGAGTTCAGCCTGGACCTGGACTCCCCTGTGCTTAAATCGATTAACACTAGCCCTGGTTCTCAAGGCTTTTGGTTAAATTGAGATGAGCACCCCAAGGGGTGGAATTAGCCTTCTGGGTAGGAGACCACAGGGGTGATTCACCCACAGTGAAGTTTTTCCTCTGGGCTTTCTGGACAGCTGAAGCTTTTTCAGGTGGTGGATTTGCTGGCGGGTGTGAGAGAGGAAGAGTGGAGAACAGGCAAGGTAGCATCTCAGCTTCCTGTGCGTCCAAGGTCTTTTGGATGATTCTGGATTTGGTGCGGCACAGTCATGGACCACTAGTGGGCTCGGGTGTCATGAGAGGACACTCCAGTCCTATGGAGAGGTCCATGTGGCGAGGAGTTGAGACCTCCTGCCAACAACCAGCACTAGCTTAACAAGCTTGTGTTTGTGAGCCACCTTGGAAGCAGAACCTCCAGCCCCAGTCAAGCATTCAGATGAGCACCGCGCTGGTGAACATACTGACTGAAACCCCATGATATTTGCTGGGGCTGAACCATCCAGCTAACATGTTCCTGGGTTCCTTGAAAGAATGATTCAGGTAGACCTCTTCTCTACCCTACTGCCTTCCTCATCCCTGTGCTGACAGAGAAGATGAAGTTGGGTAGAGACCTGGTGAAGAACTTTGGCAGGTTGTGCCCAATGGGTCATCCAAGCACTTTTGCCTATTTTAAGATGGTGGAGCAATTTCTGAAACCAAGAAAGTTGAAGCACAGTAAAATGGGATGTTTGATTGAGCTTCCCGAAGTATAACCAGCACTATTAGGGCATTGGCCAAAAGTAGATATTGTTCAGGGGCAAAGCTCATCTCGCTGGGAGTATGGATTTTTCTACCCATTGATCTTGAGTCATCTTAGAGCTGCTGACCTTGCCTGGTGAAAAGCTGCATCAAGAGGGAATTAAGAGGACATGTTAGGAGCTGTCAGTATTTCTCCATTTAAAGTTTGGAACTTATGAACCTTCTGGGGATAATTTCTTGTTTAATGATCATCTGAAATGCCCTCCTTAACATGGGTAATTATAGTTGCCAGATGAGTCTTTTAAGAGGGGAGTTTTCACACCTGCCTTGTAAGTATCTTAGCACCTCACTGAGTTCTTATTGAAGTTCAGTAAACAAGACAATAATACTAATTACTTCTGTGATAGTAGGTAATTGTACTAGATGTAAAATAGTTTTCCTGTGGCTGATTATTTGCACAGTCATTACTAAAACGGCTAAATTGCATTATGAATATATAACCAATGTCAACATTTTTATAGCCTGTGTCTACATTACATAACACATACTGAGGAATTTAATTTGTTGACCAAATTTAGCTTTAAAAACAAGATGTGCTAACTGTCCATTAGCATGTATATTTGTAACTGTAAAACTGTTGTGTGTGTAAAAAATAGGATGTTGATTTAAGGACAAATCTTGGAATATCCAGTACATTGGTTGACCTTTAAAGAAAAAAAAAAGAGGAAAACTGACACCATTCTCAATTATCATATTACTTTAATTAAATATTATACTCAAGGGTATATAAAATGGCTTCTTGTAACCTCTGACCAAGAACCCACATTTTGAGTGGGCAAGAACTATTACATTTGTAATTGATTTATTTCACCTGTGTGTCTGCTGACACTGTCCTTGACCTTTTATGGTGAAGATGTGATTTGGATTGTAGAGATTCTTCAACTTCTCTTTGGTGCTTCAGACAGTGAAATTGGAAAGAGTAAACCTTCCCTGAGTAGCATCTTTTAAGGAATAGGTGCTAATTTTAAAGACACCAACAAATGAAAACTTTGTTTATTTAATGGCAGTCTTCAGTCATAATGAAGAAATATGGAATCAAGCTCAGTTTCCAAAATTTCGGTTCTTGATAGATTATTTCTCTTATAGCAGAGTTCTCATCATCGTCCGGTATGTTATAGCCATCACCTATAGGAAGGTGATCTTAAATATGGGTTGAGTATTTTAAAATCAGATAATCTGGATGCAAAATGAAATTCCTTATCCAGATGCTCTGGTCTACATTTTGCTAAACGTAAGAGTCATAAAATGGTAATCTGTGAGCCACGTCTAGGCTATCTGTGTGTTTTGCCTCACCTTGATGGTAGATAAGAGAATTGGATTTGAATGCTTTTAGATGGGGCATGTGATGTCTAGTGTATAATTGTCCCAGTGCGCCCTCGTACCAGGTACCCTTTCTGCTTCACTCGTAAATTACTTATCTGGCTCCCGTAGGCATTAGAGTTTGTAGCCCCAGGATGCTCGTGAACATTCGCTAAGATGCTTGGATGTCAGGAAGACATAATCAGTGGAATAAGGAGCCCAGTTGTCTTGTCCATCTCTGTGTCCTTGCACATTCAAATGCTTGTTCACTGAATCACTGAATGGAAGACTGACTTAAGTATAGGTAAAGAACCTTGGCTGACCTTGTTATGCTTGTGTTGAGCGCTACTCTCTGTTCTCTTTTCTTCTCTGGCTTGTGGTCTCTCCGTGGTGGTAATACCATGTGTAGGGGTGGCTCTCAGTTCTCTCTGAAAGGAAGTTTGACTGAGTCGCCTTCCAGAGAGCTAGACGGTTATTCACTAAAAGATGCGTTCATTGAATGCATGTAAGCTTCAACCCTGTGGCTTTCCCCGTCGCTGTTGGGTGGTATTTTATACTCTCTCCCGTGTGATTAGCTGACATTATGGAGGAGGTCTCCACTTTGTTGGAAAAAATGTTCAAAGAGAATGCTGTATGTCTATAGAGAAGGTCAGTAGTGGCCAAGTTGAAATTTATCGAGATGGACTTAGCAGTGTCAGTTCCTGATGTTTGTCAACATTCTGTTGATTTATATTTTCCAAAGTTCTATCTTAAAAGGATCAAATGTGCCATGTGTTTTTTTTTTGGGGGGGGGATTGATATACATGCATGTATCCATATCTAATAAATACGTATGTGTTTATATCATATGTATATAATATATATGTTTATATAATACGTGCATAATAATGGGTACATATATTAAAAAATACTGCTTTCATTTCATTCCAAATAAAATAAATAACAATGGGATTTTAGTTTTGTTGAAAGAAATTTACTCTAGTTAAAAATCGATGCTACTAGCACAGGCAGATCAGCTAGGTGGTTTGTGACCACCTAGAGGGGTGGGAGGGAGGGAGACGCAAGAGGGAAGAGTTATGGGAACATATGTATAACTGATTCACTTTGTTATAAAGCAGAAACTAACACTACATTGTAAAGCAATAATACGCCAATAAAGACGTTAAAAAAAAAAATCCATGCTGCTGCAGTGATGAACACTGGTGTCTCCGCTATAGCACTACGTACGCACCCTGCGTCCTGCAAAATCACGCACTGAAAATAACAGGCTTATGGGAAAAACAGGATTGAGGCTGACTGCTGAAAACATTTGGAACTTCGTAACCAGGAACAAAACCAAAACCAAATCTAATAAAAATACAGGTCAGTTAAATCTCCACCAGGCTGGGGTTTGCCCTCCCCAGGTCAGTCCATCCTTTACAGCCTTCAAATTGGGCTTGTGCTTCTTTCTTCTCTCTGTAGATCACAGATGTCATTCTCTTCTAATAGAGACCATTTTCACTGAAATTAAATCTGGCCCAGAGCATAGCCCTCTGCATTCATCTGTATAGAGAGAAATCTTTCTGTAGCTTCTTCATCTGTAATTTGCAGCATTGCTAGGCAAGTTAAGATGGTGGAAAGGTAGTAGTGCTTGATGCCACGGTCGGCCCCTACTCATATTAAAGGAAGGCACTTGAGTGCGTTTCCAGCTTTGTTCTAAGGTCTTCAAACATCTTTGTCTTTCTCTTTCCTTGTGAGAGCTCTTTCCTACGATTGCTTAAAAATATTAACAAACGATGAAAATCACATAAGAATCAACACAACTTGTTACATTGGCATATTCTCCTACTTACCACGCGTACCTGAGGTGAAACGTGTAGTCACAGAACAAATGGTCAGTGGTAGAACTTCTTGAATCTCTGTACCAGTATTTGCAGAGGCAAATATCATCAAAGAAGATATATCGGATTAGTTGAATCGATTTCTTGGCACATGGTAGGCACCTGAGGAACATTGGATGGGTGTATGATTCTCCCAGCTTTTGAAAGTTATTTGAAGTGATCCCATGTGTGTAGATATCAGCTCGTTTTCAAGTAGTATAGACTTTTATGTGAAGTCATTCCTCATCACATAAGATCATTTCTTCAGGGGCTTAAACTGTCCTTGAAAGGAGTTTATATAAAGGAGGCTTCTTGCAGCCTGATCAGTTGATAAGGGATGGTTCAGGCATGGTAATTAGCAAAGATCTTAAGTATTGGAGACACATTTAGCTTCCAAAGATGTGGGTCCTTTTCGGCATCTCTTGGATGGTGACGAGAGGTGTAGATGTGGCTGAATTCATAACACCATCATTCATTTGCTCATTTCACATAAATAGAACACCAAATATATCCCAGGCGCTATACTAGGGAAACATGAGATTGTGCTCCCTGGACCTATGGTCTAGCACAAGACATAGTTAAGAAAGTAGGCAGTTTGCCATGCTGTGGGAAGAGTGTTAGTACAGGGCAAGATGGGGTTCTCTAAGACCATGGGAGGACCAGCCTTGGGGGAATGAGAGAAGGCTTTCCAGAGGAAGTGATGACTGTGGAGAACTTTGAACTAGGAAATGAGCATGATCAGGTTTGCAGGACTTATTGAGAATATTTATCTTTTCTGTTTTTGAAAGCAGTTTATATTTATTGTTGCATCTTGGAAAACTACAAGCATAAAGAAAAAAATTATAATACCTAAGATAACTATTATTATACATTTAGCATATACTTGATGTTTATTAAATACTAATGTGATATCTGAATTAAAATGATAGCTTTCTTGGTGTACATACAAATATAAGAGTGAAATTACTTTCTGTACGTATTTATGTAATTAAAATATCAAATTGGAACATAGGGTACATATTGTTTTATAACCCTTTTTTATATATGTATACATACATATATATAAAATGAACATTTCCTTCTATCTTAAAATATTACTCTATATCGGGATTTTTAATGACAGGCCAATTTTCACTTGAATAGATGCACTATTTTGTGTATAACTGATCCCCTGTTGTTGGACATCTAGATTTTTTTCCATTTAGAAACCATATAAATATTGCTGTTATTAACCTCCATGAACATAATTATTTGTCTTCCTATCTTATTATTTTCCTGAGGATAAATTCTGAGAAGTGAAATTTCTAGGTTGAAGAATGCTAACATTTTTAACACCGTTGATACATAATCTTATATTGCCCCTCAGAAATGGACAGTGGATTAGTCTGGAGGAAGACTACAAGTATGGTGACCCGTTAATATGCTCTTTCAGTAATTGAAACAACTGACATTGGCGACTTGAACCAAAAGAGTGGTAGTAGAGATGGAGAGAAATGGTTGGAATTGAAAGATTTAAAAAGAATCAACATAATTTGGTATATCAGTCAGGATTTTGTCTGGCTGCTTATTATAGAAAATGTACAGTAACAGTGGCTTAAACAAGGTTTATTTTCTTACACGAAATAAACTTGGAGTTAGGCAGTCCAGGGTTAGTGTGATGCTCCATGAACTTCTCAGGGTATCAGGCTCCTTCTGTCTCTTTCATCTTCAGCTGTGGCTTCTACCCTTAAGGTCACTGCTTGATCTAAGTTGGCCATGGAGCTCTAGCCATCTTTTGTGTAAGAGCTTGGAGGAAACAGGAGGGAGGGAGGGGCAAAAGTTGAGTCATCCTCTATAAGCAGCTGCTGGAAGTTCCATGCAATCCTGCTTTCATCTCATTGGCCTGAATAGTTATATGGTCACACCTAGCTGCAAAGGAGGCTGGAGAATATGATTTTCAGCTGTGCTCTCCTCTTCCCTGCTCAAGTAAGACTTGACTGACAGTATGAAGGTGTTGAGGGAAAGGCAGGAGTTGTGGGATAACTTCGTGGTTTCTGTTTTGGTCCATTAGGTGGATGGTGGGACCAGTCATGGAGGTAGAGACCCGAGGGAGAAGCATTGAGTGGAGGAAGTGGGGACGGTGGAAAGGACAATGAGTTCAGAGTGTTTGTGGGACATCCAGGTATAGATGTTCATAGCAGTAGGTCATGTGAGCCTGAGACTCAAAAGCATTATCTGTCATGGAGATAGAGATTGGAAATCATTAGTGTATAGATTATAATGAAAGCCAAAGGACAGGGTATAAACACGAGGAGGGTCCAATGGAGGAGGACTGGAGAAAGTGGACATTTACAGGATGGAAGAAGAGAAAGAAGATCAGATTTACAAGGAATAGCAAGAGAGGTAGAAGGAAAAGCAAGAGGCTTTGCTGTTATGGAAGGCAGTGGAAAAATGCATTTCATGAAAGAAGGGTCAACAGGGTCCTTTGGGTGTAATAACCAGTAAGTCATTGGTAACCTTAAGGGATATATTCCATAGAGTGTGCTGGTGGGAGGGCTGGATTGCAGTGTGACAGTGACGGTGTGTGTGTGTGTGTGTGTGTGGAATGTGGATGTAGAGACATCTTACACGGTTAACACTTTCAAGACTCTTGAGTGTGACAGCCATAAAAAAGAACGAAATAATGCCATTTGCAGCAATGTGGATGGACCTAGAGATTATCATACTAAGTGAAGTAAGTCAGACAGAGGAAGACATATCATATGATATTGCTTATATGTGTAATCTAAAAAAGTGGTACAAATGAACTTATTGACAAGGCAGAAACAGACTCAGACGTAGAAAACAAACTTATGGTTATCAAAAGGAAAAGGTGGGGGAGGGATAAATATGGAGGTTGGGACTAGCAGATACACACTACTATATGTAAAATAGATAAACAACAAGGTCCTACTGTATAACACGGGGAACTATATACAATATCTTTTGGTAAACTATATGGAAAAGAATCTGGAAAAGAATATTTCACTGTGCTGCATACCAGAAACTAATACAACATTGTAAATCAACTAGTCTTCAATTAAAAAAAAGAATCTTGAGTTTGATAGTGAGGAGAGAGTGAGTGTGGTATCGAGGGGTGAAGTGGGAGGACGGATCAGCCATCTGCACTCTCCTAGTTCTACACATGCTCTGCTACTTTGGATGACTTGGATAACAAAAAATTGTGATATACACTTTGGGCTATTGGACTTACATTCTTAGAAGAAGTGACTTCCCATGAATTCTACAAACCTCTCTCCTGCTGAACTATGACAGTTGGGTCCAACGTCTTCAGTAATTTTAGCTGGAGAAAAAAAGTAGAGCATGTTTAATATCGTCACCCAGAACCTTTCAAAATAAAATTTAATCAAGGAAAAGGTCTTGATATATTGAGTACAAGGAGATAAAGTTCTTCTTTAACGGGTTGGTCGTACTAGCAAGTCTCTGAGAGGAGAGATCACTGGGGTGCTATTGATAAATGAATGTGATGGTGTTTTATGTGTCAGTTATTCAGTCAAACACTAAAGTAGGTGTTGCTCTGAGGTTATTTTGTAAATGTGATTAAGGTCCATAATCAGTTGACTTTAAGGGAGATTATTCTAGATAATCTGGGTGGACCTGATTCCGTCAGTTGAAAAGCCTTAAGAATAGAATGGAGGCTTACCTGAAGAAGAAGAAATTCCATCTGTGGATAGCATCTTCAGCCTGGAAGAGTTCCAGGTTTCCCTTCCTAATGACCTGCCTTATGGACTTTAGACTTCCCTAGCCAGTTCCACAACTACATAAGCCAGTTCCTTGTTAGATCTCTTAATGTATATTTCCTAGTGGTTCAGCTTCTCTGAGTGAACCCTGATTGATACAGTCAGCGTACTTGCCCACATACCACCAGTTGGTAACACTGTGAAGCTAGACCTGTCTTTTAGTCTTTATGAACCTTGATGGCTTCTGCTGTAAAATGAGAGCTCTTCTATGTTTGAAATTCCTCCTTCTGATTGAGTCTTGTTACTTCTTCACATAAATACCATACTTCTTGGTACGTGTCATCATCTGTTTTTTTTTTTTTTTTTTTTTTTTTTTTGTGGTACACAGGCCCCTCACTGTTGTGGCCTCTCCCGTTGAGGAGCACAGGCTCCGGACGCGCAGGCTCAGTGGCCATGGCTCACAGGCCCAGCTGCTCCACGGCACGTGGGATCTTCCCGGACCGGGGCACGAACCCGTGTCCCCTGCATCGGCAGGCGGACTCTCAACCACTGCGCCACCAGGGGAGCCCCATGATCTTGTATTTATGTAGGTGTGAAGACGGGCAAGCTCAGAGCTCCAAGAATCCTGCCATTTCTTTGTCTTTTGGAGTTGTTCCCTGGAGCCATGCTCGGGATGGCAGGCAGAGGTGGTGTTGGACCCCTGGGGAGGCCTCCTCTGGGTCTGAAATTGACCCCAGCCTTGAGTTAGCCTCTGCTCTGATCGTTGAGTGAATGATGGGGGTTGTGGGATAGCTCCTCTTGGTCCTGATCCATGCCTTGTTGTCCCTCCTTCCAGCTAATTGTCTCCCTGTGACATTGCCCAGTTAGCCTGAGCCACTGGGTGGAAGCAGATGCCTCCAAAGGTCCTGTCACTCCGGTGCCATGCCCATCCGTTGAGCAGGCCTATTTAAAGCTGTGATCGGGTTCCTGGGAAGCCTGGGAGAGCCATAAGTTTGTCATTTTATGTCCTGCTTTCTCTTAACCATGTGTTTGATAATAGAAAACCTAATGCAGTTTATAATCATAGATATTTTTATCAATAAAATGTTAAATAGTAAAAAATAAAAAATATTCTTCATTCACTCCAGTCATCCCGTCTCTCCCGGAATCCCCCTAGCGTCGATCTATTACCACATTGCTTTCTAAGTGACTTACAGAAGCATCACTGTGGACACTGGAGGGACATGTATGCGGGACTGGGGCCCTGGGCCACACTCTGCCACACCAGGAGTTCCCCTGCCGAGGGACCACCACCCTACTCTCAGATTCGTGATCAGGGAATTTTCCTCTTTGATTTTCATTTCCTCGTCTTTGGGTCTAGTGTTCTAAAAATTGTATCTCAAGGGCTCTTGCTAATAAACCATGGATCTTATATAAATGCTGGATTTGAATTTTATTTAAAAATAGTTATTTCTGTTCAGTAATCCACCAATCAAATATTTATTGTTTGGTAACTACGTGCCTAGAACTATGCTAGATGGTGGGGCTGCAGCCACAAACGTCTTTTAAACTGCTGTTCAGAATGGGATCGTGAAAAAAACCTAACGCCCACATATGCTTATATACCACATTTTTAACACAAGGCGGTGTTTTTAGTATGTTAAAAGGGGCAGCCAGCTCAACCGTTTTGTGCGAGCAGACCTCAGAATACAGCTTTTCTTGCCATCTCTGGACATATAACTTGAACTTCCAGTAAATACACTGTATTGGCAACATTGTACGTCTGCTACGTCCTTAAAAATTTTTAGGCCTGTTCATATCTCCTCACGTGAAAGTGTGCAAGCAAACACGCTTTGTAGCACAATGCACCCCACTCCATTAAATACCATTCAAGGTTCAGGTGGTGCGGTGGTGAATGTTCTAGACCTGGTATAATAAGCAGCGTGTGGCAATAACTGGATGGCTAAAGCGTTGTCTCTTTATATTGTATACAAGGTGGTGGTGGGGTTTATTGAGAGTTCTGTGTCCTTCTGCCCTGACTTTTAAATTTGAGAGAAAGAATGTGAGCAGTTGTATGTTAAAGGTTCAACCATGAAACAAACATCAGGCTTCAGGATTAGTCAGAGTGAAGGACACCCTGAGATGGCAAGGCGAGATTATGAAACCAAACCAAATCTGATACCACTTGCAGCTGCTTTTCGTAGCAAATCAGAGATTGTTTTCTTATGGACAAGCAAACCACATGCGGAAATAAATTGCCGAGGCTGTCATAGGAAGACAGTTACATCCTCAGACCTCATTTAAAAACTTTGCTCTTAATCAGAATAGGTTTTATCGCCCTCACGAGTTAACTCAGCGATAAGAAAGTGTCATGTTATACTTACAGAAGACATCTCCACTAAGAAGTTATCCCATGTATCTGATTTTATGTGTTAGGTTTCCTGGAACCATTTTGATGGGGGAAAAGGGTTCCATTCCCGAACTCCAGAATTTTCTGCTGGATTCTAAGCTCTGTGAGGGCAGGGGCCATGTCTGTTTCTTCCATGATTGTCGTCTCGAGTTGTGGCACTTTGTTGGGCACGTAATAATCTTTCAATAAATATTTGTTGAATGAGTCATTGAAAATATTCAAAACCTATGCTCCTCGGCTTTCTCTTGAGTGAGCATCCTTTATTGTTTCCTCTCTCCCTTTTCGAAGATTACTTCAGATCGTCCTTGAAATTCAAGTTTCCATTTTGCCTTCCATCAGATCTTATATAGGTTTATTAGGTAACAAAAGTCCCTGAAGGTGAATTCAAGCATTCAAGTCATTGTCCTTCATTGTGGGTGACAGCTGGATTGAGAGTGGCCCTTCTCTGTTAAATGCTGCATGTGACAGAGCCCCTCTCACGCTGACACATACAAAGACCGCCCTACAGTTTGCAGCCACCTCTGCCATGGGCAGCTCTGCCTCTCTACTCAAGCCTCAGTGTTGTGGCCCAGTTTGATACGCACCATCCCTTTTAGGTTGGTCTGCCTAGAACTGGGCTCTGAACTGGAGAATTGTATCCAGAGGGATTACTGAAGGATGCTCTTGGGAGACACACCTGTAAGGAAGTGAGGAATGCAGGATGGGACAGATGGTGAAGGAGACCAGCAGTGAGATTACAGCTGAGGTCTCAGCGGATCCTCAGGAAGGCTTGGGAGCTGGGATGGCTCTTCAGAAATGTACCATATTGAGGCCAGGGAACTGGACTTTCATATCCCTAAGTCAGGCAGCTGTTGCTGGTAAGCTGCCCCTTGGCGGCAGTGGGGGCAATGTATTCTTGGGCAGGGCAGCTCCCTGTGGTGGAGGGCGGTTCCCTTTGAGGGGCACATCTGTGAGTCTTTAGCAGCATGGATATTCCTAGAATTGAGGGGATGGGCACATCGACCCTGAAAAGGGGACCTGGGTGGAGTATCACATTATCCAATACCATCAATTCTTGCCGTTCACTGTTGGATTGGTGAATCTGTCTGCTCTGGATCCACCAGAATACGTGTCTGTCACCTAGGTTGTATTTTAGGTTATTGGTTCCTCCCAAAGACATCATTTGTCGTTTGATGGCTTCTTGGGGCAGCCCAGGTCTTGAGTACTGACACACGGGCCACGTGTTGGGGTCGTGCCTGTGATTCCTTCTCTCTCCATACAGCATGCAGTGTAGGATCACACGCAGGGAGGTGTTTCACAGGCCGTCATTTCTGTTGGGTCTCCACCCCTTATTCTTGAGACATTGTCCTTGACGGGCTCTACCACTCCTCAGTTGCCTTTATGTCCTCATCTCCTGCTGCCTGTTCCTTAAACTTGGAGCTTCTTAATAGTGTTGACCGAGGGTTCTTCTGTTTTCTCATTGTGCTGCAGTGACTATATAGGTGATGCCCAAGTCCCTGACACTTTGCCTGTTTTGTTTTGTTTTTCCCCTGAGCTCCGGAGATGATATCCATCTAACCCCTCTTGGGCTCTTTAAACTCAGTATATCCAAAATTGAACTTATGTTCAACCTATGTAAGATGTGCTTTTCCTTTTGTTGTTCCTAGCCTCAATAGTACCTCCATCCACCTGTTCCATAGCTAGAAACATGGCCTCCTTTGTTTTGCCCAGTCATCGTGTGTGTTCTGTTGAAGCCGCATCCTGAATATTTCTTGAGCCCGTCCTTTTCTCTTCATATTCACTCTCACCACTTTAATTCAGGAGACAACTCCCATTGCTTCAGTCACTCTGCTACCTCTCAGCTGATATCTATGCATCTAGTTCAACTTTTCTCCATACTGCGCTCACAAAGGTCTTTCTTTTTATTTTAAAGGTTTTTTTTTTTTTTTGATAAATTTATTTATTTATTTTTTGGCTGCGTTGGGTCTTCATTGCTGCGTGCGGGCTTCCTCTAGTTGCAGCGAGTGGGGGCTGCTCTTCGTTGCGGTGCGTGGGCTCTGGGTGCACAGGCTTCAGTAGTTGTGGCATGTGGGCTCAGTAGTTGTGGCTCGCAGGCTCTAGATGCAGGCTCAGTAGTTGTGGCGCACAGGCTTAGTTGCTTCGCGGCCTGTGGGATCTTCCTGGGACCAGGGCTCGAACCCGTGTCCCCTGCATTGGTAGGCGGATTCTTAACCACTGCGCCACCGGGGAAACCCAAAGGTCTTTCTAAAATCCCCAGTTTACTACTGTCTCTCCGGATGAAGTATCTTTAAGTGATGTATAGGCTCTGTGCGATTTGGCCCCTTCTCATCTTCTGCTAGTTCTCCAGTGACAGCAGATATTCCATCCAGAGAGCTCTGCTCTCAGTTCTTGATGTTCCATGTGCTGTCCTTTAATCACACCCTCCCAAGTGACTGGGCGCTCTTCATTACCAGCCCTGCCACAATTTTGCTTCCTTAATTCTTGCTCAGCCTTTAGGTCTCAGCTGAGATGTTGCTCTTGGCAAAACCTCCCCGTCTCATCAAGGGTTTTCTTTGGGCTCCTGTAGAACCCTGTTCGTCTCTCGTCACAGCACTCATGTTAATAGGTGGTAATGTGTTAACTCATTCTCTGAATCTCCCACTGGGTTGTAAGTTTTGAGAGGGCAGGGATTCCCTCTGACTTATTTCATCTTTAGCACCTAGCACAGTGTAAGACTCAGAAAACAATCTAATGAAAGAATTAACCTGCTCAGGTCTTTCATTTACGTGAAAGTTGAAATTGTCTCAGATATTTCTACAGTCTGTTTTGTAGGAAGCTTGAAGTCATTTTCAATCTTTCAGTTTTCCTAAGCGTGTCTAAGTCTTGAGTCTCTTTTCTATGTCTTTATTGATCAATTAACACTTATTTTGGTTTCTCATAAGCAAAACTCACTGACAGCATTCGGCTTTGTGTTACCAGTAAAGCTAATACAGTCTTGTATTCAAAGGATTATTGAATCTTGGAGTTGGGTGAGAGTTTTGAAGGCCTCTGCTCAGTCTTTCACTAACATTTCCACCAGGTGATCAGAACTGAGGGACTCTTTTACTCTTTTGAAGGAGACAAGTGCTTGAGATGCTAAAAGTGGCTGTTTGTCTTCACTGAAATCTGAGTGTGTCATCCATGAGACAGAGATGATATCTTCCTAGACTCCTCTGGAGAGTTGCCTTGGAAATCTTGATGTCATTATCGCTTTCTTACGCAAGACTTAGTAAAGGAGGCCAGTGAGGCTCGGCGCAGCCTTGAGCCTTGTTTAATTCTCTTGTTGATGGAGAATGGGGTTAGGACCTGCCTCACCGACTGACATCACAGGCCTTGACATTATGGGGAGCACTTGATATCTAAACTTTTCCTGGAAATCCAGACTCGTTTGCGAACTGTTGGAAGTCAGATCAACTCATGGAATCCCAAGCTCCTTTGGCATTAGAGTGAATGGGTAGCATTTTAGTGTCCTGATATTTACATTGCTGTGTTTACTTGTCTGCCTTGCCACCTAAAACCACGTTCACTTTGGAGAATATGGTACACATGGTGGTTTGTGGAACAGACTTTGGTAAGGGTCTTGCAGTTCATAGAAAGGGGAAAGGAACCACACAATGGCTGCCTTTGGGATGTAAAAACATAATGGATCGGGGCTTCCCTGGTGGCGCAGTGGTTGGGAGTCCGCCTGCCGATGCAGGGGACACGGGTTCGTGCCTCGGTCTGGGGGGATCCCGCGTGCCGCGGAGCGGCTGGGCCCGTGGGCCGTGGCCGCTGGGCCTGCGCGTCCGGAGCCTGTGCTCCGCGGCGGGAGAGGCCACAGCAGTGGGAGGCCCGCGTGCCGCAAAAAAAAAAAAAAACAAAAAAAACCCATAATGGATCTTCTTCAAATTATTGACCTAATTTTCTCTCCAGAATTGATGTATATTTTAGTACCATGTAGGATTGTCACAGATTGTTTTCTTGTCTTGGTTATCAAACATGGCAGTGATTCCAAAGTCTTTGAAATCTCGAGGCACTTCTATGTTTTATTATCCCCCCACTCTCCAACTCTTGTGTGGCTATGTCTATGGTGTTGACTTTTTGGGAAGCTGGTGCAAATCCCATTCGCTTTTGACTTAATGAATTGGTATATCTTTTGAAGAAATCTGATCTCTGATCCTGGTTGATGTATAAAGAGGTTTTTGAAGTGTAACTTCCTATGATTCTTGTATAAAATAGTCTTATTAATAATAGTAAAAACAGTAATAATAGTGTTTAATGAGTGTTTTCAGTGTGCCAGACACTGTGTAAATCGTCATGTGCATTGTCTCATTTAGTTCTTCCTATGGGATTCATACTAGTGGTATCCCCATTTTACGATTCAGAAACTGAGGCTCACAGCCACCAGATGGTAAAACCAAGATCTACACGATGTCATCTGAGGCACTCACCTCTTGGTAATTTATAAGATGCCTGTAGTTTTCCTTCTCACTTCTTGGTGAATTATAAGATGCCCGTAGTTTTCCTTCTAACTTCCCTTCTTCTGTTACTAGGTGATGTTTCTGCTCTAGGACTCTCTTGCACCTGTGCTTTACACAGAATCCCAGGTGGTATAGGTCAGTGGGTGTTACACCAAAAACAAGAAAAGGAACAGGAAAACCTTCCTGCTTCCTCATACTTCTAGCATGAAAACATAATTATGTATGTTGTATTGTTCAAGACAGGGATGACACAGGCCAGCCTGTGTGTTGGCCTGTGAAGGAGTTCGTGTGAAGTGAGTTAATTGGGATGGGAAATCTTCCGTTTGAGTCTGTCTGAGTAGATGTTTTTCAACACTGCTTTAAGTCATGCTGCTTCAGAAATAGTGATGGCTCTGCCACCTAGCAATGATGATGCAGGAGCCAATTTCAGTGGCCTTGGTGCTGCTCGGCCTTACTCAGGCTTTTGCATTGAGAAGACTGGTTTTGCGGGCAGTTGGTAACATTTCTTGGTCAGTGTCGTTTCAGTCTTTCAGCGCATTTATGAGTCTCTGTGCATTTCTCCACATGCTTTTTGTTTTGTTTTGTTTTGGTTTTGTTTTGGTTGGCATGGTGTTTGCATCCCGTCATGATTGGAACTGGCAGGATGGTGTGTTTGAAACTCTTTCTTTACTGCCACATACTGTGGTGCCTGTTGGACAATGGTGCCTTGGTTGTATGGATTTGTCCTCAAAACAGCTAGGCTTCGCATGGGTGAGGCAAATAATCCCAGATTCTAGTAGACAGGTCTGTATACTTGGCTGAAAAGAATATATTAACAGAGCATTCACAATTCTTTTTTTATTTTTTTATTGAAGTATAGTTGATTTACAATGTTGTGTTAGTTTCAGACGTATAGCACCGTGATTCATATATATATATATATATATATATATATATATATATAGTTTTCAGATTCTTTTCCCTTATAGGTTATTACAAAATATTGAGTATAGTTCTCTGTGCTATACAGTAGGTCCTTGTTGGTTATGTATTTTATATATAGTAGTGTGTATATGTTAATCCCAAACTCCTAATTTATCCCTCCCCCCTCTTTCCCCTTTGGTAACCGTAGGTTTGTTTTCTACATGTTTCTAATCTTTATTAAAATTAAGTTGATATGTACAAATAAGTTGAAGCTTTATATCAATACTTGAATGCAAAGAACCAGAAAGAGAAGTAGTACAATTTTTTCACCATCTGCATGACAAGCTGTAAAGTACTGACAATCATTTATCCATGTACTTTTCTAGAAGAAACGCAGTTTGAATAGATAGGAAAACTGAGATATGAGACAACACATATACATACACAAACACACATGATTTATTTCTTTCCTAGGTGTTTTACGTTGAGTTGTCCAGATGACCTGACATTTCTATTGATTTTAGAAAAGAGTCTTAGGGACTTCCCTGGCAGTCCAGTGGTTAGGACTCCGTGCTTCCACCGGAGGGGGCATGGGTTCGATCCCTGGTTGAGGAACTAAGATCCCACATGCTATGTGGCATGGCCAGAAAAAAAAAAAAAAAGGGAAGAGTCTTAGAGGTTGGGATGTCTTAGATGTCACCTAGTCTCATTCCTCAACCAGCACATACATCCTTCACATATGATCACCCCGTTTCTCCTAGAAAACTTTCAAAGGAAATAGGGTGCTCTGTCTTGAAGGGCAGCCTCTTCCATTTTGGCCTAGCTGTTGGAAAATGCCTTGTTATAGTGAGCCAAGGTCTGCCTTCTTGTGCAATTTCTACCTGTTGATAAGAGCTGTGAATTCAGTCACCAAGAGCTATCAGTTTCATTTCCTAGGTAGCTCCATTTCCCCTACTGCCATTCTAGTCCAAGCCATCCCTCTCTCCCTTCTGGAAGAAACAATAGCCTGTTAACTGGACTCCCAACATTTCCTCTTTGCCACTCTCTGTTCCCAGACTGTATCTAAAGTGATTGTTTGAAAAGGTAATTCTGAACATGTCACTTGCTTCCTGAAGTCTTCAATGGCTTCCAGTTGCTCTCAGGCAGAAATTCCAAATACTTAACATGATCTGAAGCTGCCTGCCTTTCCAGGCTCAGCTAGGACGGCTCTCCCTTTTCTCCTCTGTGCGCCACTCTTGCTGCCTCTTTTCAGGCATCCAAACGTTTTTTGCCTCAAGACCTTTACTCATGCTGTTTCTTGTGCCCGGGAGACCCCTGGCCCAGCCTGGTCTCCTTTTCCATCCCCTTTCAGCTCTAAAGTTGATTCAAGTATGCCTTCCCTGACTCCCAGGCCACCATAGACCTCCCTGTTATGTATTCTCTGAGCATCCTGTGCTTCTCCTCCACAGCGTTGGTCCTTGTAATCAGTCATTTATTTATTTTTAACATCTTTATTGGGGTATAATTGCTTTACTATGGTGTGTTAACTTCTGCTTTATAACAAAGTGAATCAGTTATACATACACATATGTTCCCATATCTCTTCCCTCTTGCATCGCCCTCCCTCCCACCCTCCCTATCCCACCCCTCCAGGCAGTCACAAAGCACCGAGCTGATCTCCCTGTGCTATGCAGCTGCTTTCCACTAGCTATCTACCTTACGTTTGGTAGTGTATATATGTCCATGCCTCTCTCTCGCTTTGTCACAGCTTACCCTTCCCCCTCCCCATATCCTCAAGTCCATTCTCTAGTAGGTCTGTGTCTTTATTCCTGTCTTACCCCTAGGTTCTTCATGACATTTTTTTCTTAAATTCCATATATATGTGTTAGCATACGGTATTTGTCTTTCTCTTTCTGACTTACTTCACTCTGTATGACAGACTCTAGGTCTATCCACCTCATTACAAATAGCTCAATTTCGTTTCTTTTTATAGCTGAGTAATATTCCATTGTATATATGTGCCACATCTTCTTTATCCATTCTTCCGATGATGGGCACTTAGGTTGTTTCCATCTCCGGGCTATTGTAAATAGAGCTGCAATGAACATTTTGGTGCATGACTCTTTTTGAATTTTGGTTTTCTCAGGGTATATGCCCAGTAGTGGGATTGCTGGGTCATATGGTAGTTCTATTTGCAGTTTTTTAAGGAACCTCCATACTGTTCTCCAAAGTGGCTGAACCAATTCACATTCCCACCAGTGGTGCAAGAGTGGGTGTGGAGAAAAGGGAACAGTCATTTATTTTTGTCCTTATTTAAGGACTGTCTTCTTGGAGGCAGGGTCACATCTGGTTCAGTGATGTATCTCCAGCACCTAGAGCATATAAGGTGCTTGTGGAAGTCTTCCAAGTATTCCAGAAAGGTCTGGGCTACTAGAAATTAGGGCTGTTTTTTCCTCCAGAGTAAGCATCACTGTATTTTTTTTCCTGCTCTTATTGGATGTGTTTCCCAATTCTTTACCTTCCTGGTTGTTCTCTCCTGGGTATATCTAGTCTATTTAGCACTCTACTTTAAATGCATTACCTAGAATAATTCTTGGTTTCATCAGTAAAGGCCACTTCTTGTAATTTGGACAGTGGACTTTTTATTAATTTAGTCTTAAGGAAAACCAGAACCTGAATTGCAGAATATTTAAAAAATAACATGAATGAAAACAATATTCATAGAACTTCTGTACAATGGGTGCTTAGAGGAACATTTTTTACCTTAAACACATACATTAAAAACAGAAAAGAATGAAGTCAGTATTCATTTCAAAAAGTTAGAAAAAGAACAACAAAATGAATAAAGGGAAACGATAAAGAAGGAATAAGAGTAAATAAAAAGAAAAACATTAATAAAGTAGAAAAGAGAAAAACAGTAAAATAAGTGTATTGAAGGATTTACTAGCTATTTTTGCATGTCAAAGTTTTACATATATATTTTTTTACTATCTTTAAAAATTGTCCAATATATATATTTGACCCTTGAAAGATGCTACAGTTAGAGGCACTGACCCTCCACGCAGTTGAAAATCCACGTGTAACTCAGAGTTGGCCCTCTCTTTCTGTGGTTCTTCCATATCCGTGGTTCCACATCTGTGGATTCAACCAACCTCAGATTGTGTAGTGCTGTAGTGTTTACTATTGAAGCAAATCCATGTCTAAGTAAGTAGACATGTTCAGTTTAAACCTGTGTTGTTTAAGGATCACCTAGATTACATAAAATTTGCCATTTTAACAATTTTAATTATACATTTCAGCAGCATTTAGTATTTTCACACTCTTGTGCAACCATCACCCCTGCCTTTTGCTCCAGAACATTTTTGTTGTAAAGGAAGCTGGCCTTCATGAATGGAGCACTGGATCAAGAGTCCTATGATCCTGCTATGTTGTTTTATTATTATTATTTTCTTTTTTTGGCTGTACCACGTGGCATGTGGGATCTTAGTTCCCCAACCAGGGATCAAACCCGTGCCCCTTGTAGTAGAAGCACAGAGTCTTAGCCACTGGACCGCCAGGGAAGTCCCCAGAACATTTTTTTTTTTATCACCCCAAGAGGAAACCCCTATACCTATTAAGTGCTCATTCCCCATTTCCCTAGCCGGGCAACCACTAATCTGCTGTCTTTATGGATTTGCCTATTTTGGATATTTCATATGAATGGAACCATGTAGTACACGGCCTTTTCTGTCTGGATTTGTTTTTTCTTCCTATAGTATTGTCCAGGTTTATTCAGGTTGTGGCGTGTAGTCAGAATTTCATTTTTGTGGCTGAATAATATTCTGTAGTATTTCATGTATACCACATGTCTTTATCCCTTCATCTGTTGATGGACACTTGGGTTGTTTCCATCTTTTGGCTAGTATGAATAATGCTGCTGTGAGCTTGGCTTACAAGTATCTGTTTGAGTTCTTTTTTTCAGTCCTTTTGGTTCTATAGCCAAGAGTGGAATTGCTGGGTTATATTGTAATTCTTTGTTTAACTTTTTGAGAGACTGCCCAACTGTTCACTACATCTACACTGTCTTGCATTCTCACCAGCAGTGTATTGAGGGTTACAATTTCTCTGCATCTTTACTTGTACTTGTTGCTTTACTTGTAAAAAGAAATTGTAGACATCTTTGTAGTTAAGAAATGCTATCTCACTGTGGTTTTGATTTGCATTTCCTTAAATGACTAATGGTGTTGAACATCTTTTCATGTGCTTGTTGGCATTTGTATATCTTCTTTGGAGAAATGTCTGTTCAAGTCTTTAGCTCATTTTTAAATTGGATTGTTTGTCTTTTTGTCGTTGAGTTACAGGAGTTCTTTATATATTCTGGATATTAAACCCCTACCAGATACATAATTTGAAAATATTTTCTTGCTTTCTATGGGCTGTCTTTTCAGTCTCTTGTCAGTGTCTTTTGATGCACAAAAGTAGTAATTTTAATGAAGTATCTATTTTTCCTTTTGTTGCCTGTGGTTTTGGTTTCATACTTAGGGTAGAACTTCTAGTACTTTGTTGAGAAGAAGCGGAGAAAGTGGGCATTGTTGTCTTGTTCCTTATCTTAGGAAATAGGTTTCAATATTTCATTACTGAATATGATATTGGCTGTGTATTTTTCATAAATGCGCTTTACCATGTTGGAAAGTTTCCTGTTCCTGATTTTCTGACATTTTTATTATGAAGGAGTGTTGGATTTTATCAAATGACTTTTGTGTGTCAGCTGAGATGATCATGTGTTTTTTTCTTCATTCTGTTAATGTATTACATTTATTGATTTTTATATATTGGACCACCCGTGCATTCCTTGGATAAATCCCACTTGGTCACGATGTATGATCCTTTTTATATGCTTCTGGATTTGGTTTGCTAGTATTTGGTTGAGGATTTTTGCATCTGTATTCATAAGAGATATTAGCCTGTAGTTTTCTTTTCTTGTAATCTTTGTCTGGCTTTGGTGTCAGGGTAATGTTTACATCATAAAATGAATTAAGAGGTATTTATTCTCTCCTCTTCAGTTTTTTTGAGAGGGGGAAGAATTTGAGAAGTATTGGTATTAATTTCTATTTAAATGTTTGTTAGAATTCACCAGTGAAGCCATCTGGTCCTGGCCTTTTCTTTGTTGGGAAGTTTTTGTTTATTGATTCAATTTCCTTACTTGTTATAGGTCTATTCAGATTTTCTATTATTTCTTGAGTTAGTTTTGGGTAGTTTGTGTGTTGCTAGGAATTTTTCCATTTCATGAAGGTTATCCAGTTTGTCAGTGTAGGTATCCAACAAACTGGATAACCTACATGAACAATGCTATTTGTTCAGAATATTCTCTTATAATTCTTTTTATTTCTTTAAGGTCTATAGTAATGTTGTCTCTTTCATTTACTTTACCAGTTTGGGTCTTCTCTCTTTTTTTCTTTGTCAGTGTATTTAAAGGTTTCTCAACTTTGTTGATCTTTTCAAAGAACCAACTTTTAGTTTCATTGATTTTCTCTGTTGTTTTTCTGGTCTCTATTTTGTTTATCTCAACTCTAATTTTTTTTATTTCCTACCTTCTGCTAGCATGGGCTTAGTTTGCTTTTCCCTTTTTAGTTCTTTAAGTTATACAGTTAGGTTATTGATTTGTAATCTTTATTCTTTTGAAATGTGTTTATAGCCATAAATTTCTCTTTGAACACTGCTTTCACTGCATCCGTTACGGTTTGATATGTTTTCCTTTTGTCTTTTGTAATATTTTCTAATTTTCCTTGTGATTTTTTTTTTCTTTGACCCCCTGGTTGTTTAAGTGAGTGCTGTTTAATTTTCACATAATTGTGAGTTTTCCCATTTTCATTCTGCTATTGATTTCTCATTTTATTCTATTGTGGTCAGAAAAGATACTCTGTGTGATTTCAATCTTTTAAAATTTAGTAAAACTTGTTTTCTGGCTTAGCATGTGGTCCATCCTGGAGAACATACTGTGTGCACTTGAGAACAATGTATATTCTGCTGTTGTTGAGTATCCTCTCTATGTATGTTAGGTGGAATTGGTTTATAGTATTCTTCACATCATCTGTTCTCTTATTGATTGATCTGTCTGGTTGTTCTATTCATTATTGAATGTGGAGTATTCAAGTCTCCAATTATAGTAGAACTGTATATTTCTCCCTTCCATTCTGTCAATTTTTGCTTCATATATTGGGGCTATATTGTTAAATGCACATATGTTTATAATCATTATATTTTCTTGATAGAACAGTGTGGGCATTTTACAAAAGCCGTTTTGTTATTTGGTTGGGTCATATGAATCTTAAAGGCAATTAAAACCTCCTAGATTTCTTTTCACACAAACAGTTCCCAGTATTGTATCTGGAGCCTGTTCTAGCACATACTTTTCTTTTGATTTTCTAACCTAAACGGGTACAGTGATTTCTGTTAAATTTGCACCTTGCCACTTTAGCCTATTGAAATTATTTTGAAAACCTGATTGAGTGTTCTCTCCAGCTTGTGTGGGCTTTTTATTTCTGGGCTTTAGCACAGGGAACATAGAGAAGTGTGTTGGACAAGTGAGTATCAAGCATGAAATGGGGCAAGTTAAAACATCACAAAACTTGCTGTTCTTACTGAGATTCAGATATTTTTGTTGAATAAATCCCCTCCCCCCACAACCGATTGCTGGAAGCCTTTGGTTAATTTCCAGAGTTTTTAAAAAGCTGGTACTGACAATATTTGCCAGTTTTCTTATTGCTGTTATGGAGGAGACAATGTTTGGAGATCCTTATGAGTTCACTGTTTTTTTTTTTTTTTTTACATTACCCTTGTGTTATTGACATTTTATGGTCTTTTTCTAAATGATAGGGAAAATTTTGTCAAATGCTTTGTTGCTTTTAAGATACTGTACATCTGTGTAATTTTTCTTATGTACAATTTTCGAATCCTGTTAAAGGAAGAAAAGAGATTGGCGTGAAGGACTTGCTTGTTGTGGTTCCATGTTATTGATGTTTTTTCATACTTTCATAAAGACCTATAAACTCACCTGATAAAAATTCATTTTAGGATTTTCTCTAACAATTCACAAAAGCTTCTTACTTAGCATTTTGTAGAACAAGAAAATCAGGGTATGTGTCTCTGTTCTGATTTTAAAATAAATATTATTTTTTTATTCTCTTTGTTGTTTCTAACTTCAAGTTTTCTATACATTGTGGTCAGAGATCAAGATGTATATTTAACTGCTTTTTGCAGTGTTACTGAATTTTTTGTGACTTAATGTCTGATCAATATGTTATTGATACTTGAAATTGCATAGCCTCTAGAGAGCACAAAATGTGGTATCTGTATTATATGAATAAGTATATATTGATAGTTAAGATATATACCTATTAAATAAAGCCGATTAATTATATCAAGTAAATTCCTTAGATCCTTAATGGTTTTTCATAAGATGAGAGCTAGTTTGAAGTCTCAAGGTCTTCTTGTAGGCGTATTGAATAGGTTTCCATGTTAATGTATATAGATAATATTTATTATGAATACTGATACATTTGAAATTATTTATGAAATCATATGTTATATTTTCTATTTATCATGCTTTGTTGTTTTCCTTTACTTGCTTTTCTTGGGATTGATTATTTTGTGACTTTTTTTTCTTTTAGTATTCTGGTATTTTTATATATGCTTCTTATTTTTGTAATGGTTGTCCTTAATTTTTTAACAAATTTGATACTATTCTTTATGCTAATGTCTAGAGTTAAACAGTTGTTAGAGCTTCCCTCTTGAAGAAGGTAAGCAACTTAGCTGCTCTTTATTTCCTGTCTCCTGTTTTTTTGGGTTTTGTTTTTTGCGGTGCGCGGGCCTCTCACTGTTGTGGCCTCTCCCGTTGCGGAGCACAGGCTCCGGACGCGCAGGCTCAGCGGCCACGGCTCACGGGCCCAGCCGCTCCGCGGCATGTGGGATCTTCCCGGACCGGGGCACAAACCCCTGTCCCCTGCATCGGCAGGCGGACTCTCAACCACTGTGCCACCAGGGAAGACCCTTGCTGATGATTTTTAAAAAATATTCTGATAAATTCAGCTAGCTGCTATGCTCCTTATCCTTCCTGTTGTGGTCCCTGCCTATCTTACTACTCTTACCTTTATTTTTTGTGCTTTGTTCATTCTGGCCTTCCTACTGACTTTGAATGTACCATGTTTCATTGAAATGAACTATTCAAAATACTCTTCTATCTTTTCCTGGAATGCTGTCCTCCTGCTACACTTATTAATTCATATTCATTTTCTGACTTTTTTTCAATGTCTCTTCCTATAAGAAGTCTTCCTTGACATCTAATACAGATTAGGTTTCCCTGTTTTATATTCTAATATCTTGTTTTTATTTTTTTCATAGGACTTGTTATGGTTTGGAACTTATTTGCATGACTAATTGGTTAATGTCTGACTCCTCTAAGGCTCACCAGAGAAGGAAGTACATTGTCTCACTGTTGTGTAGTCCTGACCCCTAGTGTAGTGAGAGATTCATAGTAAACATGCAGTTAATATCAGTTGAATTAATTTTGCTTTGCCTTGGCCACTTTTGCTTTCTGTTTCTATTTTCCTTATATATTTTATCCATTCTCTTATATGTTTACTTATTTATTGCCAAAATTATAAATATTCACCTTAATGAAGTATAGAGTAAGTACCTGTCTCATTATCACCAGGTCTTCATATCATAGAACACTGTCAGCACCAAGAGACCCCCATGTACATGAAGTTTGTTCTTAATATTCTTTTACCTATTTAAGCTGTATGGTGATTTTCCTTTTTTCATTCCTGAGAATGCTTATATTTATCCTCTTGCTCCTCCTTCCCTAGTAATAATTGTTAGTGGTTTAATTTTTTAAAAGTGTTTTGGCTAACTCTTAGCTTTGTAGATTTTTCTATTGTTTTTTTCCTATTTCATTTATTTCTGCTTTTATCTTTATTATTTTCATCCTTCTACCTTTTCTGTGTTTGTTTTCCTTTTTGTTAAAAAAATTCTTGGGGCTTCCCTGGTGGCGCAGTGGTTGAGAGTCCACCTGCCGATGCAGGGGACACGGGATCGTGCCCCGGTCCGGGAAGATCCCACATGCTGTGGAGCGGCTAGGCCCGTAAGCCATGGCCGCTGAGCCTGCACGTCCGGAGCCTGTGCTCCGCAACGGGAGAGGCCACAACAGTGAGAGGCCCGCGTACCACAAAAAAAAAGAAAAAAATTCTTGACATAGTTGTTTTTAGTTCATTAATGTTCACCCTGCCTTTTCCCCCAAGTATATTGATTAAAGTTGTACATTTTAAGTACTGGTTTAGCCATATCCCTCAGGTTTTAATATGTAATATTTTCATTATTATTGAGTTTAAAACATTTTCTAATTTCCATTTTGCTTTAGAAGTATATTTGTTAATTTCCAAACTTGAAGATTTTTCTAGTTATCTTTGTTCTATAGAGTTTTGGATTAATTGTTTTGTTAGAGAACACATTCTGATATTGACACTTTAAAATGTGTTGATACTTGCCTTATCACCTAGTATGTGGCTACTCTGTGTTTCATGTGTGTTAAAACAGTTGTACTCTGCAGTTTTTGGATAGCACATCCTATGTACGTCCTTTATGTCAGTGTTATTATTTGCATATTAAAACATTTGTCCTTGCTCAGTGTTTGGTCTGCTTCTTCTATCAGTTATTGAGAGGAGTTATAAAAATCTGTTTTGACTATAGATATGTCTGTTTCTCCTTGTAGTTTTTTCATTTTTTTATTTTATATTTTGATATAGTTTTATAAATTTTTACATTATGCATTTTGAGTTTATGATATTAGGTGCATAGAGATTTATAATTTTTATATATTTCTGGGAAATTAAACCTTTTACCATTATAAAAGAATCATTTTTAAACTCTGGTAAAGTGTTTTGCTTTAAAGAATACTTGTCTGCTCTTAGTAGAGACACATTATATTCTTTCAATAATGTTTGCATGGCATTTCTTTTTCCATCATTATACTTTCAACTTTTCTGTATCCATTATGTTTTATATGTGTCTTTGCATATGGCGTATAGTTAGGTTTTCTTAAAAAATTCAATCTGATAACCCTTACGTCTTAATTGGAGTATTTAGACCATTTATATCTAATGTAATTATGCATATAGTTGTGTTTAAAACTACCATTTACTGTGCTTTTTCTTTTTTTTTTTTTTTTTTTTTTTTTTTTTTTTTTTTTTGCGGTACGCGGGCCTCTCACTGTCGTGGCCTCTCCCGTTGCGGAGGACAGGCTCCGGACGCCCAGGCTCAGCGGCCATGGCTCACGGGCCCAGCCACTCCGCGGCATGTGGGATCTTCCCAGACCGGGGCACGAACCCGTGTCCCCTGCATCGGCAGGCGGACTCTCAACCACTGCGCCACCAGGGAAGCCCTGTGCTTTTTCTTTGTCTTACCTATTCTGCATTACTCTGTATCTTCTTTCTTGTATTTTTATTGATTAAGAAAATGTTATTATCCCATTTTTCCTCTATTTTTTTTCCTTTTCTTTTAGTGGTTATTCTAGAGATTAACATACACACTTGACTTAAATTCTAACATCAATTGGCTTTTTACCCTCTTCCCAGATGATACAGAGGCCTTAGAAGTCTTTTTGCTCCAATTTATGCTCTTTTCTCTTAGGTGCTATTGTTTTTTCGTGTTTTATTTATGTACGTTTTTAACCCCATAGGACATTGTTATTATTATTTTGACTTTCCCTTATTTCCCATTTTTGGGGCTCTTTATTCCTCCTTCCATTTCCAACCTTCATCTGAGATAATTTTCTCAAGAACACTCTTTATTATTTCCTTTAGTGAGAAGCAAATTCTCGTCATTTTTCTTTGGCTAAAAAATCTTTATTTCACACACATTCTTTTTTTTCTTCCAGTTTTATTGAGGTATAATTGGCATACTGCACTGTATAAGTTTAAGGTGTCCAGCATAGTGATTTGACCTACATACATCACGAACTGATTACCACAGTAAGTTTAGTGAACATCCATCATCTCATATAGATACAAAATTAAAGAAATAGAAAAAAATTTCTTTTGTTTGTGATGAGAACTCTTAGGATTTACTTTCTTAACAACTTTAATGTATAACATACAGCAGCATTAATTATCTTTATCATGTACATTATATCCCTAGTACTTATTTATCTTTTAACTGGACGTTTGTACCTTTTGACAGTCTTTCCCTCCCTCTGCCTCTGGTAACCACAAATCTGATTTCTTTTTCTCTAGGTTTGTTTGGTTGTGTTTGAAGTGTAATTAACCTGCAACACTGTTTTAGTTCCTGTTACACAACATAGGGAGTGGATATTTCAATACATTTCAAAATGATCACCATAAGTCTGGTTATAGTCTGTCACAAACAAAGATATTACATAATTATTGACTATATTCTGCACACTGTACATTTCATACCCATGATTCTTTTTTTTTCTTTTTTGCAACTGGAAATTTATGCCTTTTAATCTCCCTCACCTATTTCTCTCCTCTTCTCACCCTTCTCCCCTCTGGCAACCACCTGTTTGTTCTCTGTATCTATGACTCTGTTTCTGTTTTGTTATGTTTGTTCATTTGTTTTGTTTTTTAGATTCCACGTATAAGTGAAATCATACAGTATTTGTCTTTCTTTGTCTAACTTATTTCACTTAGCATATTACCCTCTAGGTCCATCTGTGTTGTTGCAAATGACAAAACCTCATTCTTTTTTATGACTGGGTAATATTCCATCTTCTTTTTCCATTCATCTGTTGATGGGTACTTGGGTTGCTTCCATATCTTGGCTATTGTAATTATTGTTGCAGTGAACGTGGGGGTGCATATATCTTTTCTAATTAGTGTTTTTATTTTCTTTGGTTAAATACCCAGGACTGGAATTGCTGGATTGGTAGTTTTATTTTTTATTTTTTGAGGAGTCTCCATACTGTTTTCCATAGTGGCTGTACTAATTTACATTCTCACCAACAGTGCACAAGGGTTTCCTTTTCTCCACATCCTTACCAATACGTTATTTATTGTCTCTCTTTTTTTTTTTTTTGCGGTACACGGGCCTCTCACTGTTGCGGCCTCTCCCGTTGCAGAGCACAGGCTCCAGATGCGCAGGCTCAGCAGCCATGGCTCACGGGCCTAGTTGCTCTGCGGCATGTGGGATCTTCCCGGACTGGGGCATGAACCTGTGTCCCGTGCATCGGCAGGCGGACTCTCAACCACTGCGCCACCAGTGAAGCCCCTATTTATTGTATTTTTGATAATAGCCATTCTGCCAGGTGTGAGATGATGTTCACTGTGGTTTTGATTTGCATTTCCCTGATGATTAGTGATGCTGAGCATCTTTTCATGTGCTTTTTAGCCATCTGTAATGTCTTCTTTGGAAAAATGCCTATTCAGGTCCTCTGCCCATTTTTTAATTGGGTTGTTTGTTTTTTTGATGTTGCGTTGTATGAGTTTTTTTGGTATATTTTGGATATTAACCGCTTATCAGATGTATCATTGGCAAATATCTTCTCCCATTCAGTAGGTAGCCTTTTCATTTTGTTGTTGGTTTCCTTCACTGTGCAAAATCTTTTTAGTTTGATGTAGTCCCATTTGTTTATTTTTGCTTTTGTTTCCCTTGCCTGAGGACCTGAGGAGACATATCCAAAAAAAGAAAAAAAAAATGCAGTGTCAAAGAACATACTACTTACGTTTTCTTCTAGGAGTTTTATGGCTCCAGGTCTTGCATTCGGGTTTTTAATTTGTTTTGAATTTATTTTTGTGCATGGTGTTCACATTCATTCTTTTTTCCCCCCTGTCATTTATTTCTAATCTTACAGCGTTGTGGTTGGAAAAGATGCTTGATATGATTTCAGTTTTCTTAAATTTACTGAGGCTTGATTTGTGACCCAAGATGTGATTTATCCTGGAGAATGTTCCATGGGCACTTGAGAAGAAAGTGTAATCTGCTGTTTTTGGATGGAATGTCCTATAAATATCAATTAAATCTATCTGGTCTATTGTGTCATTTAAAGCTTGTGTTTCCTTTTTAATTTCCTGTCTGGATGATCTGTCCATTGGTGTAAGGGAGGTGTTAAAGTCCCCCGCTATTATTGTGTTACTGTCGATTTCCTCTTTTAGAGCTGTTAGCAGTTGCCTTATATATTGAGGTGCTCCTATGTTGGGTGCATATATATTTATAATTGTTATATCTTCTTCTCGGATTGATCCCTTGATCATTATGTAGTGTCCTTCCTTGTCTGTTATAACATTCTTTATTTTAAAGTCTGTTTTATCTGAAATGAGTATGGCTGCTCCAGCTTTCTTTTGATTTCCATTTGCATGGAATATCTTTTTCCATCCCCTCACTTTCAGTCTGTATGTGTTCTTAGGTCTGAAGTGGGTCTCTTGTAGACAGCATATATATGGGTCTTGTTTCTGTATCCATTCAGTGAGCCTGTGTCTTTGGTTGGAGCATTTAATCCATTCACATTTAAGGTAATTATTGATATGTATGTTCCTATTACATTTTCTTAATTGTTTTTTGTTTGTTTTTGTAGATCCTTTTCTTCTCTTGTGTTTCCCACTTAGAGAAGTTTCTTTAGCGTTTGTTGTAGAGCTGGTTTGCTGGTGCTGAATTCCCTTAGCTTTTGCTTGTGTGTAAAGCTTTTGATTTCTCTGTCAAATCTGAATGAGATCCTTGCCAGGTAGAGTAATCTTGGCTGTAGGTTCTTCCCTTTCATCACTTTAAATATATCATGCCACTCCCTTCTGGCTTGTAGAGCTTCTGCTGAGAAATCAGCTGTTAACCTTATGGGAGTTCCCTTTTATGTTGTTTGCCGTTTTTCCCTCGCTGCTTTTAATAATTTTTCTTTGTCTTTTATTTTTGTCAATTTGGTTACTATGTGTCTCAGCGTGTTTCTCCTTGGGTTTATCCTGCCTGGGTCTCTCTGCACTTCCCGGACTTGGGTGGCTATTTCCTCTCCCATGTTAGGGAAGTTTTCGACTATAATCTCTTCAGATATTTTCTCTGGTCCTTTCTCTCACTCTTCTCCTTCTGGGGTCTCTATAATGCGAATGTTTGTGCGTTTAATGTTGTCCCAGAGGTCTCTTAGGCAGTCTTCATTTCCTTTCATTCTTTTTTCTTTATTCTGTTCCATGGCAGTGAATTCCACCATTCTGTCTTTCAGGTCACTTATCCGTTCTTCTGCCTCAGTTATTCTGCTATTGATTCCTTCTAGTGTACTTTTCATTTCAGCTATTGTATTGTTCATCTCTGTTTGTTTGTTCTTTAATTTTTCTAGGTCTTTGTTAAACATTTCTTGCATCTTCTTGATCTTTGCCTCCATTCTTTTTCCAAGGTCCTGGATCGTCTTCACTATCATTATTCTGAATTCTTTTTCTGGAAGGTTGCCTATCTCCACTTCATTTAGTTGTTTTTCTGGGGTTTTGTCTTGTTCCTTCATCTGGTACATAGTCCTCTGCCTTTTCATCTTGTCTGTCTTTCTGTGAATGTGGTTTTTGTTCCACAGGTTGCAGGATTGTAGTTCTTCTTGCTTCTGCTCTCTCCACATTCATTCTTGAAGGATAGTTATTCATTGAGTAAAGAATTCTCAGGCTGCAGTGATTTCCTTCCAGGGATTAAAGATGCCATTCCATTTTTTTGTGGCTGGCATGTTTATTGGGCTACTTGAATTTATGGAATTGATGTTTTTCATCAATTTAGGGGAATGCTTAGCCCTTTTCTCTCTCACCCTGCCCTTTCTCTTCCTTCTGCTGTTCCTTCTGAATGCATGTTAAAGTCTTTCCCTGTAGCCTCTTTGTCTCTTAATCACTTTTTTGGTTTCATTCTTGTTATATTCCAATTCACTAATCATTTAATCATCTGTGTCTAGTTTGTTTTAATATTCTTCCTCTGAGGCTTTAATTTTTTGTTGTTGTTGTTCTAGAAATCTGCTGTGTTATTTATCAGTTTCCATTTTTTTTTGTTGAAAATTTCTATATTGTCTTTTAGCTCCTTGAACATACTAAATATAGTTATTTTAAAGTCTTTGACATTTCAACATCTGGAGCCCCTGTTTGTACTATCTGGTATTTCTGCCATTTCTCATTAAAATTGTCTTCTCTCCTCTTGTATCTGTTTATATTTGCTTTTGTTCTTGGGATTGTATTTGGGGAAAAAATCTTTGTGTAACTAAACTGAGGCCTTGAATGATTGTACTTTCTCTGTATTTGATATTCATCTGCTTTTGTCAGACAGTGGGGGAAGATAGGCTCATCTTGAACAGGGGTGGAGATTTTCTTGACCAGCCAGTGAAATCTTGGCAGTGGTCTTTTTCTTAAAAATTACTTAGTTAAGTTTTGGCTGTGTTGGGTCTTCGTTGCTGCACACGGGCTTTCTCTAGTTGCGGAGAGCAGGGGCTCTCCGGTGTTGCAGTGTGCAGGCTTCTCATTGTGGTGGCTTCTCTTGTTGCGGGGCATGGGCTCCGTAGTTGCGGCACACAGGCTTTGTTGCTCTGCGGCATGTGGGATCTTCCCGGACCAGGGCTCGAACCCTTGTCCCCTGCATTGGCAGGTGTATTGTTAACCACTGCGTCCCCAGGGAAGTCCCTTGCCAGTGGTCTTTATAGGCTAGTTTACTTACTGTTTACCCTACTCCTAGAGGGCAGAACTTCAGGGTTCCAGTACGAATTCTCAGTAGATCCAACCTTTGTGATCCTCTTAGCTGACTCTTCTGGGTCAGTAAATGCCCTCTTATGGCCCCAATTCTATATCAATTCCCTGATTTTCCATTTTCTCCCAGTTCTTGTCTGGATAATTAGTCAATACCTTCTTAATTCTCTTGTTCCTCTATTTTTCTTTGTCAAAAAGGAAGCAGAGTTTTTAGTGGTGTCTAGTGTGTAAAACTTTTTCCCAGTTTTTGTTGGAATAACCAAGGATTTTATATTTGTTTTTATAGGTTTTTAAATACTGTCTTATTTAAGGAAAGATAAACAGCCTTTATATAGTTACGTTGTTAAGAATTAGACAGCAAATCTACATTTTACTTTTCTTTGTGCGTATGAATTATTTGATGGCACATCTGCCTCATTTTAAAATTTATCATTTTGATACACGTTTTGGTCAGTGGTATAATTCTTTTTGTTTGTTTGTTTTTGCTCAGGACGAACAAATGTATGGGTGATGTACTTTGTGGGCTCTTGCAGATTTGGACTTGGAAAATGTGAGGTTTTTTTGTCCTTCCACATGAACAGTATTTAGCATGGCTGGTTGTGAAGATTTGGTTGCACACTGTTTTTTGAAAATCATGGTGTGGAGGAGAAGTCTGATGCTAACATGATTAAAAACTTAATAACTTTCTTATGTGGTTCTTGTAAGATTTGTTCTTTACCTTTTAAATTAATGCATTTCAGAAGTATATATCTAGTATGCAGTTTTCATTAATATAGGTTGGTACCAGGTCTTTTGATACGTAGTGAAGTCCTTCAAAATTATGTTATTGGTCATTACTTTCTTCCTTAATTATGTAACATTGGTTAATATATTGTAGTTTATTTGGATATTACCCTGAATATTTCTAACGTTTTGCTCATTTGTTCTTCCTCCTTAATTCTCAGAGAACTTTATAAGCTAGTCTTCTGATTATCTCATTCAGTTTTCTGCAGTGACTCTTGCTGACTCCATTTGTTTTGCAAAATAGTTACATTGGTTTTATAAAACCTGGTACTTTGTCATATAAACAATATGGAAATGCTTTTTTAATTTAATACCTCTGCAGTTATTTTATTTTAAACTCTTCTTTCCTTTTCATGGATGTGATGGTCTCAAAGTCATTGAGAATGCATATTGTATAATGCATAAAGTCTTATGAAGTTTTTCATTACTGTTGTACTGGGAAGTGAGTAATCTGATTCCCCAGTTTAGTATCCTGAATTTCATCTATGCAAATATGTCTGATTTTTTTTTTCAGTGTCTTTATCTGTGTTTATTTGTCCAGTGTTAGGAGTTGAGCTAAGACTCTGCCTGTAAAAGTATTAGTTCCTGTACAGATCTTTCAAGCTGAGATGAAGGGAACTAGAAGTTGATACTTCCCACGATTTTGTTTTGCCTTATTTGCAGAAGGAGCTGCAGACAGAAGTGTTGACATGACCAGAGCTTCCAATCTCTGCTGAAGGATACCTTCTTATGTTTATGGTGACAGCCTGATATCAGCATGTGCAGAGTCCCTTCTGTAACCAACTTGGCTGTCCATAGAGTGGCTCTTCTTTTATAGCATGCCAAGACTAAGGGAAAATGATACATATCTTTTAGAGCCTGAGAATTAGTTGAGAGATGATGCTTGCTAAGCTTTAGTATAGTTACTTGCACGTATAAGTGCTCAGTAAATGTTGGCCTCCCCCATCACTTCCCTCAGCTTATGCTTGGGCTAATGTTTTTCTAGTATTACAACTTTTTGACCCATTAGCTCAATCACATAATGACCTACTGTAATAAATTACAACTGATTAGAATGTGACCATATCCCTGAACACGCATGATCTTAAAAACCAAGACACTTCCATTTCTTCCATTTACTCCTGAAATGTGGAGCCACTGGCTGTGGACATGACTGAGGCACATGGGCTGGAATTATGGGAGATGGTGTAATGGGTGTTTGGTACTTGCTTGATGAGGTCCATAATATTCTGTGCTAAGAAGTTTGGAATAATAGGGAGCCATTGAAGGTTTTAAAGTAGGAGACTGGTGGTCAGCACTATGCTTTTGATAGTACAGGCTTTGTAAGTAAGAGAATCATATTGATAACAACAGCTAACATTTATGAATGTTTATATTCCATTTGCTTCTGTGAGTGCTTTATCTGCATCATTTAAAAAAATTCTCAAGCACCTTTTTTTTTTTTTTTTAACAGACATTAAAACTAAGGTGCCAAGAGGCTGAAAAACTAATTTACAAAGCTAATAGATGGAGGAGGCAGGGTTTGAACCCAGGCAGCCTGATTTCGTGTTGTTATGTTGCCTCTCAAGCAGGAAGCTGGAAGCATGGACATCAGTTATCATAGGCGAGAGATGCTTGAGGTCTTGACGTTGGGGACAGTGTTGAGTGGGCCAAGTTCAAGAGATATTTGGGAGCTAGGTCTGATGGCTAATGAATGGGGAGGCGGGACAGAGGGGAATGAGGTTTAGGGTGTTGCCAGAGTCTCTTATATGCTCTTTGACTTCCTTCGTGGGCCGCAGCATGGTTATTTGACTTAGTAAAATGGACATAAACTAGGAAACTATCCAGACCAGGTTCTAAGCCCAGGGCCTTCATTCATTACCAGGGTGGTAGTAGGGGGAATTGGCTCTACCTCTCTAAATCCCGGTTTTCTCTTATATGAAATGGGCAGAGTAGCCATGGTGTTGCAGGACTGACAGAAAGACTAAATGAGTTAATTCATGTTAGGTGCTCGGCGCTCACAAAGCATGGGTACAGGGAAGGTGCTCTAGAAAAGGGAGCCTTTCTCACTGATGTGCCTGGTATGAGAAGGTGGTGCAGAAGAGGGCAGAGCAGGGACGCTCCATACGAACTCAGTGCCATTTGGTGACAGCTTCAACTGCAGCTCCTTTTCCTAACTTACAGTGAGAGCGAGAGCTCGAGACCCTCCAGTGCCTGGCACATAGTAGGCGCTCGATAAATATTGGTGGAATGAATTTTTTGACACCAACCAGCATCTCATTCTCTAGCATCCTGTGACTATGTAGACACGAGCTTTTACAGGGTGCATGAGGGTAGCCTAGGCCACTTCCATGGCTCAGGCGTCATCTACCATGAAAAGTCTTTGGGGATGCCTTGAGCAAGAATGAAATGATTAGAAACCAAATTATTTTGCATTCGGTGTTCATCATATCTTATGACCCCTGATGGTCCTTCCTTTCGACAGTTCTGTTTTCTGTAAATGCTGTTGAAGAGTGGAATCTCCGTGCAATGAAAGCCCCACCCCAGAATAAATGGGGCGGGTATTTTCCCTGTTGCATTAAGCGCCTGTGAGAAGTAGCAAATGAAGCTCTCCTCCCCTGAGAAACACAGCTAAGTATAGTTAGTCTCTCCAAAGGAAGATATGCTCAGAGAGTTCTTTGAAAAGTGCTATGCAAAATACTTGGGGTATTCCTTGGTGTAATTGGGGAATGAAAGAAAAAAAAATCCATTTATGCATTTGTTATATAGTTGAGTAAAGTTCCACCATGTTGAAGGCTGATTGTCTTCTGTCTGTCTTTCTTTCGGGAGAGTATGAGAGGAAGCGTGGTGTCGGGGGGAATGTGCAGGTTCTGGGGGCCACACAGAGTCACAACCCGGCTCTGCCACTAAGTAGCTTTGTGACCATTGGAAGGTTTTCTAGACTGCTCTGTGCCTTGGTTTACTCATCTGCAAAATGGGAGTAATAGTACCTGCTTCTTAGGGTGGTTGGGAGGATTAAATGTGTTCGTATGTGTAAAACACAGTGCCTCGTATATAGTAAGCACTTACTGAATATTTTGTCGTGATTTACACCTGTGAAGATTGCATGGCTGGTACTTCTTTATTCCTGGTTCAGGTTTTAAACGTTACTCTCTTGTTTTGTGCTGTTGCTTTTTATACTTCTTTTTTGGAGAGAGCAGTTTTGCCTCCTGCATGTTGTAGAGCTCAGAATCTGTAGTCAGATATATGATGTGTACGGAGTTACTAGTTGTGTTGTCTTGGAAAACTTATGTACCTTTTGAAACCCCAGTTTTTCCCTTCGTAAAGGCATTAAATAAGAATAGTACCTACTTCACTGGGCTGTGTCGAGATCACATTATTTTTTAAAAGCGTTTGATATTTATTACTATTCTTTTTTTTCTAGAAAGGTTATACCAATTTTATGTCTCATTACCAACTGGAGAATACTGTTTTCACTAAACATTGGTCAAGTCTGAGTATTATCATTAAAAAGCATTCAGTAACTTTATAGGTGAAAAATGGATTTTCACTTTAAATTTATTCTTCTTTGGTAGTAGAGGTTAAACCTGCCCCTCTATTTTTTTCTTTTTTAAATTGAAATATAGTTGATTTACAGTATTGTGTTAGTTTCAGACGTACGGCAAAGTGATTCAGTTATATGTATATACATTTTTTTCAGATTCTTTTCTATTATAGGTTATCACAAGATACTGAAAGTTCCCTGTATTTTACAGTAAATCCTTGTTGTTCATCTCCATGTATGTTTTATTGGCCGTTTGAATGTCCTCCATTGTGAATTTCCTCTCCTTGTCTTTTGCCAGTAACAGTTGTATTGAGATAGGATTCACATACTGTACAATTCACTCCTTTAAATTATTCAGTTCATTGGGTTTTTAGCATATTTACAGAGTTGTGCCAGGCATCACCACAATGAATTTTAGAATATTTTTCATAACTCCTTTGAAAAATCATGTACCCTGTCACTCTGTTCTACCCTCCCCTCTACACACCCCCAGCCCTAGGCAACTGCTTTGGAGTTGCCTGTTATGGACATTGCATGTAAATGGAACCATACAATATGTGGGTTTTTGTGTCTGACATTTTTCACTTCACATAATATTTTCAAGGGTCATATCCATGTTGTAGCCTATGTCAGAACTTCATTGTTTTTTATTGCCGATTACTAGCCCGTTGTATGGATAGAGCACATTTTGTTTATCCATCCCTCCACTGATAGACAGTTGGGTGTTTTTCACTTTTTGCCTATCATGAATAATGCTTCTGTGAACACCCGTGTAGATGTAGGTTTTCATTTACCTTGGGTATATACCTGGGAGTAGAATTAGTGGGTCATATGGTAACTCTATGTCTAACTTTTTGAGGAAATGTCAGACTGTTTTCCCCAGTATGCCTATTGTTTTTTAATTGGAGTGGAAGTACTTTGCTTAAAGGTTCTTTGCTTTTTATGTTAGGGATTTCAGATATTTGTCAGATTTGTTGAAAATATTTACTGTTTGCTTTTTAATAATTCTTTGATAATTTTTATGTAGTTAAATCTATTTTTTGTGTCTTTTGTCATTTCTTCCATCACTTTTAAACTTAGAAACCTGCCACCAGGGATTAGATGAATGTCAGATGAATGCAGAGTGGAATATGGGCTAGCTTGGATTGGATGAATGTTGTGGGGTCAGATATGGGCAAGCTTATACACACCTCACCTGGCCCACCTTGCAGTGAGCTTTTGCCCTGAGGGCACTTGACACTAGACCTGTAAAAAGGCAAAGAGGCCTGTGTATTAGGCTCTATAAAAAGATGCACAGTCTTCCCTCAGTAACTGTGGGAGACTGGTTCCAGGACCCCCACAGATACCAAAATCCATAGATGCTCAAGTCTCATATAACATGGAGTAGTATGGTCTGTCCTGTGGTTGGCGGAATCTGCAGACGCAGAACCCACGGATATGAAGGGCTGACTGTACAATGTAGAGGTGGTGCCCACTGCCCATTCCACACCCCTTCCCCCTCACTCAGCACAAGGCCAGCTTCTCCCAGGCCAGGTGCTCCCTTAGGATGGAAGTGGCTGGGGATGGGCCTTGCCCCTGGACCTCCTTTCCACTTGCTTGTTTTGTTGGGAGAAGTCCTCAGAGTTAAGTTGGTCCCCAGGTCATCCCTGAAACAACAAGGTGGGTGCTAAGACCACCCCTGTTCCTGGTAGGGCCTTTATTTTTTTAACAGTGCCCTCCACTCCCCCTGATGTGCCAAGCCCCACACGTACTTGCTACCTGAAAGCATCCAGCATCTGCCCTGGGCTTTTTCATCTGAATCCAGAGCTGGCCTCTCATTGCCTCACTTCCCAAAAGTTAGTTTAGAGAATTGAGGTCTAATATGATGTTGATCCCACTATTCTATTCTGCTCAGGGGGATCGAAACAGTCTTCTGACTATGACAAAATTATCTCTGCTTCATTGAACATTTAAATGAAAACGTACTACCCGACCATACCGGTAGACAGCATGCTTTGTTTTTGTTTTATTTTAATTTTTCTATTTCCAAAAGGAAAGAACAGTAACAACAGTTTGAGGACATTCTCTGTTACCAGACTGACACTGCCCTTTTGCTCACCCTCTACAGTGAGATAAAAACCCGGAGAACTTTAAGAAATCATTTATGGAATATTAATTTAGTTTTCCTCAGTATATAATCAGTATGGAATTAATTTGGGCACATTGTATGAGGATCTAAATTCATCTTGTTCCATGTTACTAACAAGATGACACAACCCAATTTATTTACTAAACTTCTTTCCCCACTGATGCCGGTGACTCCTACAGTACATATCAAAGACCATTTATGCTGCCTCATGCAAAAAAATGAAACTGGACCACATCTCACACCGTACACAGAAGTTAACTAACAAGAGACTAAAGGCTTGAATGTAAGACCAGAAACCATAAAACTCTTAGAAGAAAGCATAGGTGGTAACTGCCTTGACATTGCTCTTGGCAATAACTTTTTGGACCTGACTCCAAAGGCAATGGCAAAGGAAGCAAAAATAAACAAATGGGACTACATCAAACTAAAAAGCTTTTGCACAGTGAAGGAAAAACCATCAACAAAATTAAAAGGCAAGCTATGATTGGGAAAAGATGTTTGCAAATCATATGTCCGACAGGGGGCTAATAGCTAAAATATAAAAAGAGCTCATACAATTCCATAACAACAACAAAAAAACAGTTTGATCGAAAAATGGGCAGGGACTTTGAATAGACATTTTTCCAAAGAAGATATACAGATGGCCAACAGGCACATAAAAAGGTGCTCAGCACCACTAAAGATCAGGGAATTGCAAATCAAAACCACAGTGAGGTATCATCTCTCACCTGTCAGAATGCTTATTATCAAAAAGACAAATAACAAGTGTTGGAAAGGTTGTGGAGGAAAGGGAACCCTCATACTCTGTTGGTGGGGATGTAAATTAGCGCAGCCACTATGGAAAGCAGTATGGAGGTTCCTCAGAACAATTAAAAATAGAACTACCATGTGATCTAGCTATCCTGCTTCTGGGTATTTATCTGAAGAAAACGAAAGCACTAATTCAGACAGATATATGCAACTCTGTTTATTGCAGCATTATTTACAGTAGCCAAGATATGGAAATAACATGTGTCCCTTGATGGATGAATTGATAAAGAAGATGTGGTATATATATATATATATATATATATATATATATATATATATATATAATGGAATATTATTCAGCCATAAAAAAGAATGAAATCTTGTCATTTGCGACAACATGGATGGACCTAGAGGGCATTATGCTAACTGAAATAAGTCAGACAGAGAAAGACATACCATATAATTTCACTTATATGTGGAATCTAAAGAACAAAACAAACTATAAAACAAAACTAAACTCATAGATACAGTGAAGGGAAGGGGGGTTGGATGGTGGGCGAAAAAGGTGAAGGGGGGTCAGTTGTGATGGGTAGTAACTAGACTTACTGTGCTGATCACTTTGTAGTGTATACAATTACTGAATTATAATGTTGTACACCTGAAACTAATATAATGTTATATACCAAATTTACCTAAAAAAAAAAAAAAGACCATTTATGCTGGTACCTCACCACAGTGCATAAAAGTACACTAGCGGCATGTGGGATCTTAGTTCCCCGACCAGGGATTGAACCCGTGCCCCCTGCATTGGAAGTGCGGAGTCTTAACCGCTGGACTGCCAGGGAAGTCCCCACGTTTTTAATCTCTATATTCTTTTCCAGAGATCTGCCTTTTCTTGTCCCAGCAACATACCCTTTTATTCATTATAAATATTTTTGTATTGATAATGCTGGTCTGTTTTAATTACTCATAGTAAAAGATTTTCTTTTCTTACATCGGGATAGGGATTGGAATTGCATCAGTCTTAAATTTAATTTGGGAAGATTTTGATACTTTAATTTCTTCGATCTTCCTCTCTGGAATAAAACCCTAAGCTCCATCGTTCCAAATTTCTTTTTAAATCTCTCAAAACAGTATTGCAGTTGTCTTTATATAGGTCATGTGTATTTCTTAAGGCCTTCTTACCTACTATATACCTTTTGAGGCCACCATGTAAATAATGTTTAAAATCATATTTTAGAATACTTATTGCTGGAATATAGGAAAGTAAGTGATTTTTATTTATTCATCTTATACCTAGCCACTTAATTAAATGCTTATCTTTCACATTTGTTTTTTTTAAACATGTTAAATCATTCCCTATTTAAAGATTATCTTGTCTTGTTCTTTTCAATATTAGCTCCCTTTTCTACATCTCTGATTTCCCCACTGCTTTTCCTGGGTACCCTATTTCATATTCAACACCCCTCTCTTATTTTATACCTTCCTCCCTATTTTGTCTTTTCCCCTAGTTCTTAACACTCTTTGACATACTATATATTTCCTTTAAAGAAAATCAGTTTATTTATGGTATCCCAGTAGGATGTAAGCTCCTTGAGGGTAGGGATTTTTGTTCATGTTCACCACTGTATCCCTAGGATGGGCATCCAGCATTATGCCCCTGTGAATATTTGTTCAGTGAATGGACTTGCATTATTTTGGAACTCCAGATTGTAACTAATCTGAGTTCAGAGATGTGAAACTTTTAAAGTTCCCTTCTCTCTTCTCTTTCTTTTACCCTTTCTTTGTTGGAATGGTGGAAAGAAATTATTGGGTTGGCCCAAAAGTTCGTTCGGTTTTAAGTAAAAATAGAAGACACATTTTTCATTTTCACCAAGAACTTTATTGAACGACATATTCATGAACTACACAAACTTTTTCGCCAAGCCAATACTTCTTGAGTAGCTACAGTTGATTCTCATGATTTGCCGTGCTTGTTAGTAACGACAGTTACGTGCTTTATAAAGTCCCTGTGAACATGGGATTTGCCAGTACGCTAGGCTCCTCCATATCCATGGGTTCTGTATCCACAGATTAAACCAACTGCAGATGGAAAATATGGAGGGGCGGGGAGGGGGGGCGGAATTCCAGCAAGTTTCCAAAAGCAAAACGTGAGTTTGCCTCGTACCGGCAACTCTTTACATAGCGTTTACGTTGTATTTACAGCTCTTTGCGCTGCACTTACATTGTATTAGGTATGAGGTATTAGAGGTAACCTAGAGATGACTTAAAGTATACAGGAGGAGATGCCTAGCTTGTATGCAAGTACCGTGCCATTTTACATTCGGGAGTTGAGCATCAGCAGATTTCGGTATCCGAGGGAGGTCCTGGAACCCACTCCCACCCCTCCCACACCCCACCCTCCAGGATACTGAGGGATGGCTGTACTGAACCATTTCCTTGGGGAAACGTAGAGTTTAGAATTGTGAGCCTCTTGTCACAGTACACAACCTCGTTTTATGTGTGTTTCTGTTCAGAGACACCTTATTTAATACATAATATTGATTCGTTAACGTTGAAGGCGTGCCAGCGGCACTATAAACTCACGCCTGAAGGAAGCTAATGTAACACACGTGTTTTCTGCCCCAGTAGCCTTCTCAGCTTAGGACCACTAGGCAGCCCTCCAGCACCGTGTTTGGGGCGATTTTAAACAGCTAAATCACCAACAAAAAGCACAAAAATGATAAAGCATGGCACTAAATAGACGGGAAAAGGCACCCTTGTTTGCAGTATGGGAGCTGAAACAGGAAGGAAGAACGTGCTCTTGTTCAGTCTCAGCTGGGTACGTGCTAGTTGGATGATTCAATTGTCCCTGCTCTGTGTGTGTCCTTGAATGACCACGAAGTCCCCTGGGTATTGATTTTGGGGATTAGAAATGAATTTTAGTGAGTAGGAGAATTCGCAAATACGGGATCTGTGGATGATGAGGATCAAATGTAGTTTCGTGTAATGCGACTGTAACATCTCTTCTAAATGGCGGAGCATCCTTCCCGAGTCGGGTTTTGGTCTGAATGACTTGATGGTGGCCAGCAGCACTGCAGCTGTGAGTTCTGGGTCTTAGCGTCGCCCACCGTTTTTGACCTAGTCACTTTCTTCTCCTGCCTTTGCCTCATGTCTCTGTGGAGCCCAGGCTCTCACTGTGGTCACATTCTTCCCTAGGTACTAAATTCTTTCTCTTCGTTGGGACCCTCTGCCCTTGCATAGTCAGAGTTTCACTCTGGGGGCTCTTTTGAAGTTCCTTTGAGCCGCCTTTCTTCTTAGCATCCCTGGACCACAGACGTAGCGTTTGAATCTCAAACTGTTTTAAATCTGCTTTCCTGAAGTTCGGGTTCTAAAAAGGAGGCACACATCTCAATCACCTGTGGGGTTTTATAAACTACGGTGCCCCCAGCCTCACCCCAGACCCGGAGTCAGCATTGGCAAGGGGTGTAGTCTCTGTATGGGCCGGTTATAGACGTTCCATAGGTGGTTCAGATATGTGTGGGGGAGGGTTTTGAGGGCTCTGGTAAAGATGACAGCAATTAAAACCGATAACCGTCAAAACCACCACCATGAACATTAGGCTCCTTATTAAACCCTTTGTGTGTGTGTTTTTTTTTGTTGTTGTTGTTTTTTGCGGTACGCGGGCCTCTCACTGCTGTGGCCTCTCCCGTTGCGGAGCACAGGCTCCGGACGCGCAGGCTCAGCGGCCATGGCTCACGGGCCCAGCCGCTCCGCGGCATGTGGGATCTTCCCGGACCAGGGCACGAACCCGTGTCCCCTGCATCGGCAGGCGGACTCTCAACCAGTGCGCTACCAGGGAAGCCCTAACAAGCTCCTTTGTGATGCTGATATCGTTGTACCTTCTTTCCTTTTTTGGACTGAGCCATCTCAATTAAAAAATCTATTAGGTATGAAATAAGCTACAAGGATTTATTGCTCAACACGGGAAATGTAGGCAGTATTTTACAATAAGTATAAATGGAGTATAACCTTTAATACAAAAGAAAGAAAAGTCTATATGGCATGGTCCATTTGGTTCCCATTACTTTCACCTGCCGAGTTAATTCACTTTGTCACACTTGTGCATTAAGTCCACAGAAGCACATGTTCTCAATGAGTCTTTTAAACTTTTGAGGGAGAACTTGTCATTGGATTGAGTCCAGCCCCAAGTTTCTATAATTTTAAGAATATGGCTCTAAATAATTGGTCACTCCTGTGTCTTCTTGCTCACCTGTTATTCTTCCTGAATCTATAATAGATGAAATACTCAGAGTTGTAGTTAGTGATCTATGTAGCTCGTAAGATTTTTATCCTCCCTCCATTAATAGAGCCTAGGTGAGAAGACGCTGCAAGGAGTACAACTATTTTAACACTGTTTTTAACATACCAGAGGCAATGCACTTCCTCTAAGAAAGCAGGATGCTTTCTTAGGGACAAATGCTATTAAGTTTTCGCTTAGGTGTGCCTTGTCTGTACAATAGATGAACGCATTCCCAAGTTGGATAATAACGTAATTGCATGAGGGCAGCCTGCTATTTTTAAAGGAGCCCTGTAGCAAGCCATCTTCATAAAGTGAACAGTGACACCATATTTATAATTCTAGATTTTCACCTTTTCCTTAAAATGAAATATGCCTTCAGGTTAGAGCAGTAATCTCTAAACGCTCTTCGTGCTGCTACAGTTAACTTACCCGAAGACAGTAATTTCTAGTAATTCTAGTAACTCTAGTAATTTCCAAATCATCTGAGTCATTTCTCCTAGAATTTATGACAGGACCTCAAAGGAAAAAAAAAAATAGTTCAAGATTTTTCCACATGTTTCAGGGAATCTTAGAATTCCCCTGATAGTTTCCTGGTCTTAGGGAAACTTTTGCAGTTGTGTGGTTAGACTCAAAGTGGTTTGTGCAGTTCCTGAATTTGTTGTTATTCTAAGTTTGTGTGTTTATTTTTTTTTTCTCAATGCAGTTACTCCCCTGCAACTGTGTCTTTATAGTTATGCATTTGCTTCCAAGTACCCTTTCACACTCAGGAGTGTGGTCTGTTTTGCCACCTTCTAGAGGAGGGTAGGTTGTAACTCCCTCTTATCCACACAAGCAGCAAACACCATCCAATATCAAAAAGAATAATTTGATTGATGTGCTCATAACCATCATGACAGAAGTACTCCTCTATTTATAATGATTATGATTTATTGTTTTGGCCATCCTTGTAGCATGCCATTTTAAAATGTGATAGTATTCAGTTGGTATATGGGTTATTTATTTTTTATTATTTTTGTCTGTGTTGGGTCTTCGTTTCTGTGCGTGGGCTTTCTCCAGTTGCGGCGAGTGGGGGTCACTCTTCATCGCGGTGCACGGGCCTCTCACTGTCGCGGCCTCTCCCGTTGTGGAGCACAGGCTCCAGACGCGCAGGCTCAGTAGTTGTGGCTCACGGGCCTAGTTGCTCCGTGGCATGTGGGATCTTCCCAGACCGGGGCACAAACCGGTGTCCCCTGCATTTGCAGGCGGATTCTTAACCACTGCGCCACCAGGGAAGCCCCGGTATATGGGTTAACATCATTCAATTAACCTGAGAGTACACATTTGAGGCCAGTTCATTTTGAAGGGCTTGCCAGAAAGTCACATTATTTAGGACTAAACTTCCTTTGCTTTACTTAACAATTTTTAATACTTATTGTAGTAATTATATAATAATATTATATTTAATTATATATAACATTACTTTAATATATTATGTTATTTAATTATATAATATTAAAATATAAACATTATATATTTACACATAATTGTATAATGCTTTTATTCTTATGTTTCAAAATTTTATTGACTATACTAGCCCAGTTATCTTCCATGTGAATTTATGGAATCAATTTTCAAGTCAAATAAAATCTTTGTAGCTGGGATTAGAATAATAAATTAAATATTTATTATTGAGCTTGGGAAGAACTTTCTTATTTACTAATAGGCCAATTGGCTTATGTCTCTAATTGGTGCAGATCTCATTTGTATCTTTCAGTAATTTTTTTTTTTCTTCATGTGAATTTTACATATTTCTTGGTCCTTTTTTTCTTAGCTATGTTCTGTTCAGTTTTGCTTTTGTTATTGAGAATACATCTTTATTATATTGTTTATTAATTTTATAGGGTAAATTATTGGTTACTGAATAATTATTTTATAACCTGCCATGTTAAGAGTTATCATGGTCTCCTGCTTAATTCTCTTACGTTCTTGAGTTCAGTTTTAAGCAAATAATGGTCAGTTTCTCTCCTTCCTGATAATGGAAGCTCTTATTTCTTTTACTTGTTTTGTTTACCAATGTTAAATACAGTTGTGATAGGAGTCTTACCCATGCCTTTAATGGGAATGCCTGTATTACTTCACCTTAAGTTTGATGTTGGCTGGTTAGTCTTAAACTAAGACTAGGAATGTTCTTCTGGTCCTAGTTTGCTGTATTTTAAAACCTGGAAATGAATATCAGATGCCTTTTAAAAATGACTGAGATCATGTGCTTTTTTTTCACTAATTAATATGATTAGAGCAATCATATTTTTGGGGGGACAAATCCTTCCTGATAGAGGTATATTTCATTTTATTATGTTTGTGGATTTCAAAAATATTATATTCCTAAGTGATACTGGCTGTAGTTTTAGTTTTAGTTTCTGTGTGTGAATCAAATTTTTCTGTCAAGGTCACTAAATGTCATAAAATGACTGAGGACATGTTCCTTTTTTTTTTTTTTTTTTTTTTACTGCATCAGGAACATTTTATAAAGCTTCTGAGAGTATTCTTCAGCAGCCTTTTCAAATTCATCTACAGTGTTTGCTTAATTTGATGTTCTGAATTCTTATTAAGTCAATTGTGTTCACTTAAAAATTTCCAGAAAACCCTCTATTTCATTGAGAATTTTAAAATTAATTCTTAAATAATTTCCTGTCATTTTTGAATTGCTGCCATATTTTTACCCTTTTTCATTCTTTATTGTGTCTATTTTTGTTTTCTCATTATTTTCTTTAATTAGACCATATAGAGGTTTGTCTGCTGGTGGTAGTTTTTGTTTATAGTAGTGTTTTTTAGAGAACCAGCTCTTGAATTCTACTGCTGTTTATAGTTTTTTTCTGCTTTTCACCTTATTAATGCTGTGATTCTGTTTTACTTAGCTTTTATTTTGTTTTTTTTTCCTAACTTCTTGAATTGGATTGTTGGTGCATTTAATTTCATACTTTCTTGTTTAATAATAAAACTTTTAATAATTTTCTTACAATTATGATTTTGGCCATATCTCTTCTAGAGCGGTCTATGTCGTATTATCATTATTGCTATTTTTTAACTAATTTATATTTTAATCTCTTTATCCACTTACCCAATAATTATTTAAGAGGGCTTTTTCTAAATGGCCGAGGGTTTCATTTATGTGTTTATAATTTCTTTATAACTCTGTGATGAATATTTTGCATCTCCCTCTATCTCAAATTACAGGATAGGTTTGTAGAAGCAGGATTAGCAGGTCAAAAGTAAGAATATTTTCTGGATTTTTGATAGATATGGTCGGATTCTTTATTGGCCCTTTTGTCCATCAAGGGCAGCTATGCCTTTTATTGGTTGTAGCTATTAAAAGTCATTCCCCACAGATGCCAGGTCTCTGTACACAAATAGTGAAGTGTTGAGTGTGGTCTCTGGTCCCCCAGTGATTTCTCCTTTTCCTGTGTGAGGACTCAGGGTTGAGGCAGCCAGGAAGCCCTTCCTATTCATCCTCCCATAGATCTGAGATGCCCAGACTCCTTGGTAGATTAAGTGGGTAAAAATTCACAGTTCCCTCCACTCTCCAAATGCAAGCAGTCTCCAGGCATCCCTGCTGACACACAGAAGTGTACTGATGCTTGCTGAGCAACCAGGAAATGTCAGGCATTTTACGTATTTTGCCATCTTAAAATACCTCCATGCATTAAATAGAGTGCAGGTGAGGGAACCAAGACTCTGAGAGGGGAAGCAAGGGCAGAAGCCCGAGCCCCTTACCAACCCCTCCACTCACCGGAAGTGCAGGTGGTGTTGCTGGGCCACTGCCCAAGTTCAGGACTGAAGTTCTGAGGATACTTCTCTTGGGAAGTCATATGGGCTTCTCACCCATGAGGCAGTGTCTACCTTCCCATCTGAGACCCTGCTTTTCCTTGCTGCAGGAGGGTCTTCTGGGGGCCTGTTGATTCCCCAGTTGATGAACACTTGGGAGGAAAGAGGGCCAAACTCCATCACACTCCCAAATGAACTTTACAATCTCACCATAGTAATTTATTGCTCTCAGTCTATGCCAGTTCTCCATGTGGATTCCCCTGCCGAGTCCTCCCTGATGGGGCGCTGTTATCATCTCTGGTGTACAGATAAGGGAAGCAAGTATTAGTAGAAGGGCTAAGTGACTTGTCCAGGGTCATACCTCAGACAAGCTCTGGAGCAATGTGGGCTGACACTGGACTGCCCTTTTCTACAATATTATTCCTGGTCACGAGAGGCCACACTTTATGGATCATGATGGCTGTGACAGCTCTGAGATTCTGGCATATTTTCCAAACTACATAAAATTCCTGTGCAAAAAATTCTGTAATGGCAGCGTCTCCTAACTTCTGATATTGGAGTCCCGTATTTGCTTCTTTTTTTTTTCTTCTTTTGTTTAATATCTTTATTGGGGTATAATTGCTTTACAATGGTGTGTTAACTTCTGCTTTATAACAAAGTGAATCAGTTATACATATACATATGTTCCCATATCTCTTCCCTCTTGCATCTCCCTCCCTCCCACCCGCTCTATCCCACCCCTCTAGATGGTCACAAAGCACCGAGCTGATCTCCCTGTGCTATGCGGCTGCTTCCCACTAGCTATCTACCTTACGTTCGGTAGTGTATATATGTCCATGCCTCTCTCTCGCTTTGTCAGAGCTCACCCTTCCCCCTCCCCATATCCTCAAGTACGTTCTCTAGTAGGTCTGTGTCTTTATTCCTGTCTTACCCCTAGGTTCTTCATGACATTTTTCCCTTAAATTCCATATATATGTGTTAGCATACGGTATTTATCTTTCTCTTTCTGACTTACTTCACTCTGTATGACAGACTCTAGGTCTATCTACCTCATTACAAATAGCTCAATTTCATTTCTTTTTATGGCTGAGTAATATTTCATTGTATATATGTGCCACATCTTCTTTATCCGTTCATCCGAAGATGGGCACTTAGGTTGTTTCCATCTCCGGGCTATTGTAAATAGATCTCCAATGAACATTTTGGTGCATGACTCTTTGAATTATGGTTTTCGCAGGGCATATGCCCAGTAGTGGGATTGCTGGGTCATATGGTGGTTCTATTTGTAGCTTTTTAAGGAACCTCCATACTGTTCTCCATAGTGGCTGTACCAATTCACATTCCCACCAGCAGTGCAAGAGTGTTCCCTTTTCTCCACACCCTCTCCAGCATTTATTGTTTCTAGATATTTTGACGATGGCCATTCTGACTGGCGTGAGATGATATCTCATTGTAGTTTTGATTTGCATTTCTCTAATGATTAATGATGTTGAGCATTCTTTCATGTGTTTGTTGGCAGTCCGTATATCTTCTTTGGAGAAATGTCTATATAGGTCTTCTGCCCATTTTTGGATTGGGTTGTTTGTTATTGAGCTGCATGAGCTGCTTGTAAATTTTGGAAATTAATCCTTTGTCAGTTGTTTCATTTGCAAATATTTTCTCCCATTCTGAGGGTTGTCTTTTTGTCTTGTTTATGGTTTCCTTTGTTGTGCAAAAGCTTTGAAGTTTCATTAGGTCCCATTTGTTTATTTTTGTTTTTATTTCCATTTCTCTAGGAGGTGGATCAAAAAGGATCTTGCTGTGATTTATGTCATAGAGTGTCCTGCCTATGTTTTCCTCTAAGCGTTTGATAGTTTCTGGCCTTACATTTAGGTCTTTAATCCATTTTGAGCTTATTTTTGTGTATGGTGTTAGGGAGTGATCTAATCTCATACTTTTACATGTACCTGTTCAGTTTTCCCAGCACCACTTATTGAAGAGGCTGTCCTTTCTCCACTGTACATTCCTGCCTCCTTTATCAAAGATAAGGTGACCATATGTGCATGGGTTTATCTCTGGGCTTTCTATCCTGTTCCATTGATCTATCTTTCTGTTTTTGTGCCAATACAATACTGTCTTGATTACTGTAGCTTTGTAGTATAGTCTGAAGTCAGGGAGCCCGATTCCTCCAGCTCCGTTTTTCGTTCTCAAGATTGCTTTGGCTATTCAGGGTCTTTTGTGTTTCCATACAAATTGGGAAATTTTTTGTTTTAGTTCTGTGAAAAATGCCAGTGGTAGTTTGATAGGGATTGCATTGAATGTGTAGATTGCTTTGGGTAGTAGAGTCATTTTCACAATGTTGATTCTTCCAATCCAAGAACATGGTATATCTCTCCATCTATTTGTATCATCTTTAATTTCTTTTATCAGTGTCTTATAATTTTCTGCATACAGGTCTTTTGTCTCCTTAGGTAGGTTTATTCCTAGATATCTTATTCTTTTTGTTGCAATGGTAAATGGGAGTGTTTTCTTTATTTCACTTTCAGATTTTTCATCATTAGTGTATAGGAATGCCAGAGATTTCTGTGCATTAATTTTGTATCCTGCTACTTTACCAAATTCATTGATTAGCTCCAGTAGTTTTCAGGTAGCATCTTCAGGATTCTTTCTATATAGTATCATGTCATCTGCAAACAGTGACAGCTTTACTTCTTCTTTTCCGATTTGGATTTCTTTTATTTCCTTTTCTTCTCTGATTGCTGTGGCTAAAACTCCCAAAACTATGTTGAATAAGAGTGGTGAGAGTGGGCAACCTTGTCTTGTTCCTGATCTTAGTGGAAATGCTTTCAGTTTTTCACCATTGTGGACGATGTTGGCTGTGGGTTTGTCATATATGGCCTTTATTATGTTGAGAAAAGTTCCCTGTATGCCTACTTTCTGCAGGGTTTTTATCATAAATGGGTGTTGAATTTTGTCAAAAGCTTTTTCTGCATCTATTGAGATGATCATATGGTTTTTCTCCTTCAATTTGTTAATATGGTGTATCACGTTGATTGATTTGCATATATTGAAGAATCCTTGCATTCCTGGAATAAACCCCACTGGCTCATGGTGTATGATCCTTTTAATGTGCTGTTGGATTCTGTTTGCTAGTATTTTGTTGAGGATTTTTGCATCTATGTTCATCAGTGATATTGGCCTGTAGTTTTCTTTCTTTGTGATATCCTTGTCTGGTTTTGGTATCAGGGTGATGGTGGCCTCGTAGAATGAGTTTGGGAGTGTTCCTCCCTCTGCTATATTTTGGAAGAGTTTGAGAAGGATAGGTGTTAGCTCTTCTCCAAATGTTTGATAGAATTCGCCTGTGAAGCCATCTGGTCCTGGGCTTTTGTTTGTTGGAAGATTTTTAATCACAGTTTCAATTTCAGTTCTTGTGACTGGTCTGTTCATATTTTCTATTTCTTCCTGATTTAGTCTTGGCAGATTGTGCATTTCTAAGAATTTGACCATTTCTTCCAGGTTGTCCATTTTATTGGCATAGAGTTGCTTGTAGTAATCTCTCATGATCCTTTGTATTTCTGCAGTGTCTGTTGTTACTTCTCCTTTTTCATTTCTAATTCTATTGATATGAGTCTTCTCCCTTTTTTTCTTGATGAGTCTGGCTAATGGTTTATCAATTTTGTTTATCTTCTCAAGGAACCAGCTTTTAGTTTTATTGATCTTTGCTGTCGTTTCCTTCATTTCTTTTTCATTTATTTCTGAACTGATTTTTATGATTTCTTTCCTTCTGCTAACTTTGGGTTTTTTTTGTTCTTCTTTCTCTAATTGCTTTAGGTGCAAGGTTAGGCTTTTTATTTGAGATGTTTCCTGTTTCTTAAGGTACGATTGTATTGCTCTAAACTTCCCTCTTAGAACTGTTTTTGCTGCATCCCATAGGTTTTGGGTCGTCGTGTCTCCATTGTCATTTGTTTCTAGGTATTTTTTAATTTCCTCTTTGATTTCTTCAGTGATCACTTCGTTATTAAGTAGTGTATTGTTTAGCCTCCATGAGTTTGTATTTTTTACAGATCTTTTCCTGTAATTGATATCTAGTCTCATGGCGTTGTGGTCGGAAAAGATACTTGATACAATTTCAGTTTTCTTAAATTTACCAAGGCTTGATTTGTGACCCAAGATATGATCTATCCTGGAGAATGTTCCATGAGCACTTGAGAAAAATGTGTATTCTGTTGTTTTTGGATGGAATGTCCTATAAATATCAATTAAGTCCATCTTGTTTAATGTATCATTTAAAGCTTGTGTTTCCTTATTTATTTTCATTTTGGATCGTCTGTCCATTGGTGAAAGTGGGGTGTTAAAGTCCCCTACTATGAATGAATGTGTTACTGTTGATTTCCCCTTTTATGGCTGTTAGCATTTGCCTTATGTATTGAGGTGCTCCTATGTTGGGTGCATACATATTTGCAATTGTTATATCTTCTTCTTGGATCAATCCCTTGGTCATTATGTAGTGTCCTTCTTTGTCTCGTCTAGTATAGTCTTTATTTTAAAGTCTATTTTGTGTGATATGAGAATTGCTACTCCAGCTTTCTTTTGGTTTCCATTTGCATGAAATAACTTTTTCCATCCCCTTAGTTTCAGTCTGTATGTGTCTCTAGGTCTGAAGTGGGTCTCTTGTAGACAGCGTATATATGGGATGTGTTTTTGATCCATTCAGCCAATCTGTGTCTTTTGGTGGGAGCATTTAGTCCATTTACATTTTAGGTAATTATTGATATGTATGTTCCTATTCCCATTTTCTTAATTGTTTTGGGTTCGTTATTGTAGGTCTTTTCCTTCTCTTGTGTTTCTTGCCTAGAGAAGTTCCTGTTAGCAGTTGTTGTAGAGCTGGTTTGTTGGTGCTGAACTCTCTCAGCTTTCGCTTGTCTGTAAAGGTTTTAATTTCTCCATCAAATCTGAATGAGATCCTTGCTGGGTAGAGTAATCTTGGTTGCAGGTTTTTCTCCTTCGTCACGTTAAATATGTCCTGCCAGTCCCTTCTGTCTTACAGAGTTTCTGCTGAAAGATCAGCTGTTAACCTTATGGGGATTCCCTTGTGTGTTATTTGTTGTTTTTCCCTTGCTGCTTTTAATATGTTTTCTTTGTATTTAATTTTTGACAGTTTGATTAATATGTCTTGGCGTATTTCTCCTTGGATTTATCCTGTATGGGACTCTCTGTGCTTCCTGGACTTGATTATCTGTTTCCTTTCCCATATTAAGGAAGTTTTCAAGTATAATCTCTTCAAATATTTTCTCAGTCCCTTTCTTTTTCTCTTCTTCTTCTTGAACCCCTATAATTCGAATGTTGGTGCGTTTAATGTTGTCCCAGAGGTCTCTGAGACTGTCCTCAGTTTTTTTCATTCTTTTTTCTTTATTCTGCTCTGCAGTAGTTATTTCCACTATTTTATCTTCCAGGTCACTTATCCGTTCTTCTGCCTCAGTTATTATGCTATTGATCCCATCTAGAGTATTTTTCATTTCATTTATTGTGTTGTTCATCATTGTTTGTTTCATCTTTAGTTCTTCTAGGTCCTTGTTAAATGTTTCTTATATTTTCTCTATTCTATTTCCAAGATTTTGGATCATCTTTACTATCATTATTCTGAATTCTTTTTCAGGTAGACTGCCTATTTCCTCTTCATTTGTTAGGTGTGGTGGGTTTTTGCCTTGCTCCTTCATCTGCTGTGTGTTTCTTTGTCTTCTCATTTTGCTTAACTTACTGTGTTTGGGGTCTCCTTTTTGCAGGCTGCAGGTTCATAGTTCCCATTGTTTTAGGTGTCTGTCCCCAGTGGCTAAGGTTGGTTCAGTGGGTTCTGTAGGCTTCCTGGTGGAGGGTACTAGTGCCTGTGTTCAGGTGGATGAGGCTGGATCTTGTCTTTCTGGTGGGCAGGTCCACGTCTGGTGGTGTGTTTTGAGGTGTCTGTGGACTTACTATGATTTTAGGCAGCCTCTCTGCTAATGGGTGGGGTTGTGTTCCTGTCTTGCTAGTTGTTTGGCATAGGATGTCCAGCACTGTAGCTTGCTGGTCGTTGAGTGAAGCTGGGTGCTGGTGTTGAGATGGAGATCTCTGGGAGATTTTCGCTGTTTGATATTATGTGGAGCTGGGAGGTCTCTTGTGGACCAGTGTCCTGAAGTTGGCTCTCCCACCTCAGAGGCACAGCACTGACTCCTGGCTGCAGCACCAAGAGCCTTTCATCCACCCGGCTCAGAATAAAAGGGAGATAAAGTAGAAAGAATGAATTAGTAGAAGTAGAAAGAAAGAAAGAAAGGACGGAGGGAGGGACGGAGGGAGGGAGGAAGGAAGGAGGGAAGGAAAGAAAAAAGAAAGAAAGAAGATAAAGTAAAATAAAATAAGATAAAATATAATAAAGTTATTAAAAATATATAATTATTAAGAGAAAAAAAAACGGACGGATAGAACCCTAGGACAAATGGTGGAAGCAAAGCTATACAGACAAAATCTCACACAGAAGCGTACACATACACACTCACAAAAAGAGGAAAAGGGGAAAAAAATCATAAATCTTGCTCGCAAAGTCCACCTCCTCAATTTGGGATGATTCGTTGTCTAAAGGAGAGAAGGAAGGAAAGAAAGAACGAAGATAAAGTAAAATAAAATAAAGTTATTAAGATAAAAAGTAATTATAGAGAAAAAATTTTTTTAAAAAGAAGAAAAAAAAGGATGGATAGAACCCTCGGACAAATGGTGGAAGCAAAGCTATACAGATAAAATCTCACACAGAAGCATATACATACACACAAAAAGAGGAAAAGGGGAAAAAATCATAAATCTTGCTCTCAAAGTCCGCCTCCTCAATTTGGGATGATTCGTTGTCTATTCAGGTATTCCACAGATGCAGGTACATCAAGTTGATTGTGGAGATTTAATTCGCTGCTTCTGAGGCTGCTGGGAGAGATTTCCCTTTCTCTTCTTTGCTCGCACAGCTGCCGGGGCTCAGCTTTGGATCTGGCCCCGCCTCTGCGTGTAGGTTGCCGGAGAGCGTCTGTTCTTCGCTCAGACAGGACGGGGTTAAAGGAGCCGCTGATTCGTGGGCTCTGGCGCACTCAGGCCGGGGGGGAGGGACGGGCACGGCGAGCGGGGCGGGCCTGCGGCGGCGGAGGCCGGCGTGACGTTGCAGCAGCCTGAGGCGTGCCGTGCGTTCTCCCGGGGAAGCTGTCCCTGGATCCCGGGACCCTGGCAGTGGCGGGCTCTGCAGGCTCCCCGGAAGTGGGGTGTGGACAGTGACCTGTGCTCGCACACAGGCTTCTTGGCGGCAGCAGCAGCCTTAGCGTCTCATGCCCGTCTCTGGGGTCCGCGCTGTTAGCCGTGCCTCGCGCCCGTTTCTGGAGCTCCTTTAAGCCGCGCTCTTAATCCCCTCTCCTCACGCACCAGGAAACAGAGGTAAGAAAAAGTCTCTTGCCTCTTCGGCAGGTCCAAACTTTTCCCCGGACTCCCTCCAGGCCAGCTGTGGTGCACTAACCCCCTTCAGGCTGTGTTCACGCCGCCAACCCCCGTCCTCTGCCTGGGATCCGACCTCTGAAGCCCGAGCCTCAGCTCCCAGCCCTGCCTGCCCCGGCGGGTGAGCAGACAAGCCTCTCGGGCTGGTGAGTGCCGGTCGGCACTGATCCTCTCTGCGGGAATCTCTCCGCTTTGCCCTCCGCACCCCTGTTGCTGTGCTCTTCTCCGCGGCTTCGAAGCTTTCCCCCTCCACCACGCTGTCTCCGCCCGCGAAGGTGCTTCCTAGTGTGTGCACACTTTTCCTCCTTCACACCTCCCTCCCACTGGTCCAGGTCCCGTCCCTATCCTTTTGTCTCTGTTTATTCTTTTTTCTTTTGCCCTACCCAGGTACGTGGGGGGTTTCTTGCCTCTAGGGAGGTCTGAGGTCTTCTGCCAGCGTTCAGTAGGTGCTCTTCAGGAGTTGCTCCACGTGTAGATGTATTTCTGGTGTATCTGTGGGGAGGAAGGCAATCTCCGCGTCCTACTCCTTCACCATCTTCCCGGAAGCCCTCCCGTATTTGCTTCTGATATTGGGGTCCAGTATTTGCTCCCGGCTTAAGCGCCATTTGTCCTGAGTCCCAGAATCTTGTCCACGCATCCCTCAGAAAGCCATATAGTCTGTTTCACATTGGGCTCTGCCCATGTATTGGTTGCAGCCGCTCCTGCAGGGGACGTCTGATACACCCATGTCCTTGCTGGTGCTTCACAGATTGGCAAACATTGATTACCGTTTGTGTCTAACCAAGCATCTCAGTACCCTTCTCCATGCGTGATGGTGGCTCTTAGGAGCATGTTGGAGACTAGGGTTGTGCTGAGCCTGTAAAATAGGGATAAAAATGGCACTTGCCTTGAAGGATTACTGTGAAGATCAAATAAGATGATGCATAAGGCATGCTTCTGTCATCATTATCCCATTATAATCCATCCTCCCAGTGCCTCCTACCTCGTTTCTTCCCAGAAACCTGGTTAGTTACCCGGGCTTTTGACAAAGTGGATTATATATTTTAGAAACAAATTCTTTGTGAGAAATATGTATTTTACGTATCTTCTCACAATCTGTGGATTACCTTTATATTTTCTTAATTGCGTCTTTTGATAAGCAGAAGTTCTTAATTTTAAGGAAGTATACTTAATCAGTCTCTTCCTTTATATATAAAAGCTTCTTAATGCTTTTTGTGTCCTAGTTTAAGAAGGCTTTCTACCTGAAGGTCATGAAGATGTTCTCCTTTGCTATTTATAGAATATTCATTGTTTGACCTATTGCATTTAGATAGGTGGTCATCTGGAATTGATTTTTTGTGTATGGTATGAGGTGGGGGGCATCAAGATTCTTTTTATTTTTAATGTTGGGAATCCACTGTTTCTTGAAAGGGTTGTTTTTTTCCCTACCTCAGTGTTCCCCTTATAAGATACTGATTGACCATATATATACGGCTCTGTCTCTTTTACGTTACTAAAGACTGATGTAAATGAGAGTTTTACTACTTCCCAAAACTTTAGGAAACTTTGACTCCATTTGTCCCACTTCTTTGTTAATGTTGCCATGCATTTTCATTCTACAGTATATTAAAGACCACATGCCATTATTATTCATCGAATTAAATATTCATTTATATTTACTCACATATTTATTCTTTCTGCTAATTTCCATTCTTTATTGCATTTACAAATTTCATTGTGAGAGAATTTTTCTTCTTCCTAAATAATTCTTTTTAGTTTATCTGTAACAGTGGCATGACCCTGAGAAATGATCGTATGCATCTTTTTCCAACTCTACATTCAGTGATGTCACCTTGGTGGCTTAAAATCAGTCATGGTGGGAGTATTTATATCACAGAAATAGAAAACTACAACTAGTTTTGTTAAATATTTACTAGCACATCACTGGTTGGTGGCAAATTCTTTCAGCTGTTGTGCATCTCACAGTGTCCCTTTTTTTTACTTCACTTTAGAAGGGTATTTCCATAGGATAAGGCCTTCTAAGTGGCATTTATTTTCTCCTAGAAATTCTGTTATTTTTATTGAGAACTCAGATGTTAGTTTTATTGTTGTCCTTTTTTTTTTTTTGCGGTACGTGGGCCTCTCACTGTTGTGTCCTCTCCCGTTGCGGAGCACAGGCTCCGGATGCGCAGGCTCAGCGGCCATGGCTCACGGGCCCAGCCGCTCTGCTGCATGTGGGATCTTCCCGGACCGGGACACGAACCTGTGTCCCCTGCATCGGCAGGCGGACTCTCAACCACTGCGCCACCAGGGAAGCTCTTTTTTTTTTTTTCAGGTAATGTGACTTTGTTTCCTGCTCTGGCTACTTCTGAGAATTTGTGTTTGGTTTTCAGAAGTTTTACTATGGGGTTTCTAGGTATCGTTTTCTTTTTTCTGCTTGGGGTCTTTGTGACTTGATATTTTCTTTATTTTTAGGAGACTCTTGGTCATCATCTCTTCACCTAATGCTTCTTTGCCATCTTTCTCTCTTCCTCTTCTGGGGCTCCTATCACACATATTTAGACTTTGCTACCATGTTCCCCATGCCTACTGTGTTCTTTTTTTTTTGTATTTTTACCTGTTTTTGGTCCCTGATTCTATTTGGATATTTTCTTCTAACCTATCTTTCACTTTACTGATTCTGTGTTTTATATGCTGTTAAACTCATGTATTGAATTCTTAATTTCAGTTATTCTGTTTTTACTTTTAGATAAATTGTGCTCTGGTTAACTTCTCCAGGTGGTTATCTGTTTCTCAGTTATTTTCAAGATGCTGTTTGATAACTCCAGTATTTGTGTTTCCTGTGGGTCTAATATTTATTTTGACTCTTGGCCCTGCATCTTGGTGTGCCTGATAATTTTTGATTGAATGCTGGACATTTATTCATGTCGTGGATGATGTTCCCTTCTTGCAAAGAGGATTCACTCAGCCTGTCTCCTAAGGATTTATCCTGTCCTCCATCAGGCAGAGAAGAGGCAGATCACCTCATCTGATCAGAAGCTGAGGCTGATTGTCAGTCTTTGTTCGACTTGGTAACTTCTGGTCATCCTCCTCTCCCTAGCTGAAAGCCTTCAGTTTTGTTTTTGCCTTGGTGGATCCTGAACTCCAAAAATTATTTTCCCAGCACCGTGACCCTCCTGAAAGTTCATTTCAGCTGTTCAGCTTCTTTCTGCTCAGGAGTTTAGTCTCTAACCCTTCTTTAGTTAAGAAACGTCAACTATTTTAAAGGGAGAGTAGGTGCAGAGTATAGGCACACTGCCTCCCTTCTATGCCATTTGCAGGAACATGGATGGACCTAGAGATTATCATACTAATTTCAGCTTTTGGACCCTCCAGTCTTTTTTTTTTTTTAAAGATTTAATTTTATTTATTTTTGGCTGCATTGTGTCTTCATTGCTGCATGTGGGCTTTCTCTAGTTGCAGCAAGTGGGACCTACTCTTCATTGCAGTGTGCAGGCTTCTCCTCACAGTGGCTTCTCTTGTTGAGGAGCACGGGCTCTAGACCTGCGGGCTTCAGTAGTTGTGGCACATGGGCTCAGTAGTTGTGGCACGCGGGCTCTAGAGCACAGGCTCAGTAGTTGTGGCACACTCAGTTGCTCCGTGGCATGTGGGATCTTCCTGGATCGGGGATCGAACCCATGCCCCTGCATTGGCAGGCAGATTTTTATCTACTGAGCCACCAGGGAAGTCCCTGGACCCTCCAGTCTTGATTGGGCGCTGGAGTGCCTGATAGGTGCTGAGCACAATTTTTGTCTTCCCAGCCCTCTAAGACTGTGGAAACCTCTCCTTAGCTTTCCTGTGCTTCTTTGCTTTCTCTTTGTGTTTCTGCCAAGCCTTTCAGTATCTAACCCCACACCATTTAAGAGCTGGTAAATAACCCAACGGGAAGACCAGAATACAGAATGCTAGGCACACCTCCATGAATTTTTTTCCGTCTGGAATTTTGGTGCATTACATCGTGGCTGCCGTGAGTGTTTCAGAACAGGTGATGAATCCTAGCAGCTTTCTTGGTTGTTCTTGGCAGGGACATTGGTTTCTTAAAAGTTGCTCTATCTTAGCTGGAATAGAAGTCTAAAGTTTTTTGCTTTTGTTTTTCCTGCATTATCTGTGTTGGTTTTGGAACTAGAATTATGCCAGCCCCCAAATGGACTGGGAAATTCCATATTTTTCTATAATCTAAAATCTGTTGAGTAACTTTTATGTTACTGTTTGAAAGTTTAAAAGAATTAATAAAATCATTTGAGCATGGCACATCCTTCCCCCTCTCCAGTCGTTCTTTGGTAACTTGTACTATTTTCTTTCCTGGTTATTAGTTTAATGAGGTCTTTTGATAATTGGTTATTTTGGGGGGGGATTGTCTTAATACAATCATTGAATTCTTCTGTATTTTCCAATTTGTTGTAGAGGAAATATAATAGTTGAAGATCACTCAGTGTTTATAGCTTCTTTCTCATAGATGGTGTGTTACGTTTTGTGTTCTCTCACTGTCTGATTTGGTTTGCTAGAGGTTTGTCTTTTTTAATCAGTCCTTTTTTTTTTTTTTTTTTTTTTTTTTTGTGGTACGCGGGCCTCTCACTGTTGTAGCCTCTCCCGTTGCGGAGTACAGGCTCCGGATGCGCGGGCTCAGTGGCCATGGCTCACGGGCCCAGCCACTCCATGGCATGTGGGATCTTCCCGGACCGGGGCACAAACCCGTGTCCCCTGCATCAGCTGGCGGACTCACAACCACTGTGCCACCAGGGAAGCCCTAATCAGTCCTTTTAAAAGAACTGATTGTTAGATTGTTTTTTTTGACCCAGTCTTCTCTTTTTACTTTTTTATTTTTATTGGAGTATAGTTGATTTACAATGTTGTGTTAGTTTCAGATATATATATATATATATATATATATATATATATATATATATCGCCATTCTTTTTCAGATTCTTTTCCCATATAGATTATTACAGAATATTGAGTAGAGTTCCTTCTGCTATACAGTAGGTCTTTATTAGTTATCTACTTTATATGTAGTCTTATATATATGTTAATCCAAATTCCTAATTTATCACTTCCCCCCATGTTTCCCTTTTGGTAACCATAACTTTGATTCCAAGATCTGTGAGTCTTTGATTCTGAGATCATTTGTATCTTTTTTTAAATTAGATTCCACATATTAGTGATATCATTTGTTATTTGTCTTTGTCTGCCTTAATTTCACTTAGTATGATAATCTCTAGGTCGATCCATTTTCCTGCAAATGGCATTATTTCATTCTTTTTTATGTCTGAGTAATAGTCCATCGTATACATGTACCACATCTTTATCCATTCATCTGTTGATGGACGTTTAGGTTGCTTCCATGTCTTGGCTACTGTAAATAGTGCTGCCGTGAATATTGGGGAGCATGTATCTTTTGGAATTACAGTTTTCTCTGGATATATGCCCAGGAGTGGGATTGCTGGATAATATGGTAGTTCTATATTTAGTTTTTTAAGGAAGCTTTTACTTTTTATTTCTCGTAATTATTTAAAAAAATTAATCCCTTTGTCCTTTGATTAGGATCATTTTGTTTGTTTGTTTTTTCCCTAGCTTTTTTTAAAAAAATAAATGTGTTTATTTATTTTTGGCTGCGTTGGGTCTTTGTTGCTGTGCGCAGGCTTCTCATTGTGGTGGCTTCTCTTTGTTGTGGAGCATGGGTTCCAGACACACGGGCTTCATAGTTGTGGCACGCAGGCTTAGTAGATGTGGCTCGCGGGCTCTAGGGCGCAGGCTCAGTAGTTGTGGCGCATGGGCTTAGTTGCTCCGCGGCATGTGGGATCTTCCGGGACCAGGGATGAAACCCATGACCCCTGCATTGGCAGGTGGATTCTTAACCACTGTGCCACCAGGGAAGCCCTATTCTTATTTTCTTCATGGTAGTATTTAGACATGTCCAGAGAGAACATGTGATTAGCTCCCTTCTAAGACGTTACCCTCTTTGATGGGTTTCTTTATGTCAGGGTGGAGTATTTTGGAACCCGTGGCCACGCTGGGCCCCTTAGAGCTCTCAGTGCAGTGAAGTTTAGGAGAGTGGGAGATGGGGGACAGTTAAGGTCAGGGGTCATAAGTTATGTTGGGGATGGGGTTGTTGGTGGTGGCTGAGGAGCTGGGTCTTATGGTAGTTGGGGGTGCTGGTAATAATGAATTGAGTTGTTTCACTAATGTTCTTCTCTTCTTCACAAGGATCCTTCATGGTACATCTTGTTAGCCCAGTTTTCCATTTGTGCAAGCCAAGCTCCAGGGATGAAGTGGACTAGCTCAGGATTACCCACCGGAGTTTTAAATGGTAGACCCAGGATACAAAAGCTGTGCCTCTGGCCCCCAAACCTGCACTCTTTCCTTTATGTTCTGCTGTCTTCCCAGAATACCTACTGGTGTGAACCGGCTCCATGGTTGAACCTGTGTGTTGGGGGCTGGGGTCACAGGGCTGACTGTGCCCTGCTTCCTAAGGGCTCATGGTCTAGTGGGGAAGACGAACAAACGTAGAATGTTTGGATTCAGGAATCTTGCCTGAGAATCCAGGAAAGGCTTCTTGGTGCTGATGTCTCATCACAGTCTTCAAGCGTGAGTAAGGGCCTGCCAGGTAGGCAGAGGTGGGAAGGCTGTTGCATTCAGATGGAACAGCCGAAGCCAGATAAACAGGTCTGTAACAGAGATGAGACTTGGTGGGGTGTATGAGTCTGTAAGGCAAAGAAGCTGGGGTGCGTGTTCGGTGGTCCCGGAAGAGTCTGTGTGGACAGCTTTTGGGTGTGGCCATGTGTGGGTCTCTGGCCTCAGAAGTTGGGAGGGAAACAAATGCAAGAAGTGGCTCCAGAAGGAAGACTACCCCATTCCCACCAGCTACCAGCGCCACTGCCAGCACGACTGCTTCTTGCGACAGCGCTGATGACAGTGACCACCAGCGCTCATCCAACACTAACTGGGTCCCTGTGCCTAGCGCTTTGCATGCAGTATCTTCCTGAATCCTTTCCCAAACCCCATGAAGCCTCGGTATTTTAATAACGAAGAACCCCGGGCTTAGAGAAGGTAAGCCCATACCTGCCGTCCCACAGCTCAGAAGTTGCCAAGCCAGGATTGGAACCCCGCCAACTCTTGACACCCGGTGCTGTGTTCTTCACCGAGGGGTCCCGGCTGGTCATGCAAATGAGGAAGGTGATGTGTGGTGGACGTTTTCCCTGTCTTCTTGAAATATGTGGGCTTTTCGTCCACCTTTTGTTTTATTTTTATGTTTTGATGCTTTTGAGGACAGAGAGCTATTTCTATGCTATAAGAAAACCAACAGCACACATGGTGATAAACGGCACCTGACGCTCAGCTCTGGGGACACTATAGCCCAGAGCGGGGAGTGTGGCAAACCCAGGAGGGCCAATCGTTAAATCCAGCCAGTACTGGAATGTGGACCCAGGGCTGCCAGTTCTTCCTTTCTCTTACTTTTTTTTTTGAAGAAAAGCTGGGATTTTAAGTGAAGTCTACCTGGTTTTAAGAGTCAGCTCAGTTTTTAAATGACCCTAAGCCAACAATAGTAGGGCTGTGGGGGAAGCAGTCTCCCAGAGAGAGGTCTCTGTGCTGTGCCGTCTGGCCAGAGACACTCCTGCAACCTCGCTGGTCTCCCTCACACCCTGGGGAGGGGCTGCCCCATGTGGTGTAGCTCTTTCTTGGCCTGTATGGTGGCTGAGTGAAGATTCTGTGTGGGCTTTCAGAGCCAGGAATCATTCTCAGTCTGTCTAGGACCCTCGACTTCCTGTGCCCTCCATTCTTGGGGTTACTTTTTATCTGTCTTCAGCACCGATTCAGAACAGTCAGAAGATTCCAGAACGCTTGAGAGGACACAAAGAAAATTGGTTAGAATCCGCACTTCAGGAAACTTGGTTGTGGGCTTCCCTGGTGGCACAGTGGTTAAGAATACACCTGCCAATGCAGGGGACACGGGTTTGAGCCCTGGTCCGGGAAGATCCCACGTGCCGCGGAGCAACTAAGCCCGTGCGCCACAACTACTGAGCCTGCGCTCTAGAGCCCGTGAGCCACAACTACTGAGCCCACGTGCCACAACTACTGAAGTCCGCACGCCTAGAGCCTGTGCTCCACAACAAGAGAAGCCACCGCAGTAAGAAGCCCGCGCACTGCAACGAGGAGTAGCCCCCGCTCTCCACAACTAGAGAAAGCCCGTGCGCAGCAATGAAGACCCAATGCAGCCAATCAATCAATCAATAAAATAAAATAAAAAAAGAAACCTGGTTGTAAGAAGAAAACCAGAGGTCACAGCTGGAGTCAGTGCCCAATGGAACATTTCAAGCTCGTTTGAAAAGCCCTTTTCGTCCTGTTGCACAATGCACTCCTGAATCCCTAGTGCTCGGGATTATAAAGTCAGCTCTCCCCTGGTCAGCGGGGTAGGCTCATTTTGTGTCCTTTTATTACACACTCAGCCCATGCTTCTGCCCAGGTAGACAGAGTGGAATTCAGCCACCCATCACTTGCAGGTCTTTATGCGGATGGGGGATAATGGCCCCTGTTTTCGCCCAGATACAGCCCAGCACCCTGATATGGTACCTGGTGGGAGGTACGTCATCCTCAAAGCCAAAGGTGGAAGGTAGGGCTAGGGAACAGGTCTGGTCTTGTGAGTTTCATTCCCTTTACAGTTCACTCTTCAGATTCAGAGGAATTGGGTGCAGGTGATGCCCACTGGGCAGGTCGGCAGCAGGTGTGCTGATTGGCAGGAGGAAGGGGTGTCCTAACAACCACAGGGCTGTTCAGTCAGGTGGCGGTGATGTGCTACCAGTCTGGGTAAACAGTGGTGTCCTTGGTCCTCCCTGCCTTCCCCCGTCCTCTGAGGCAGGAGGAGCAACAAGAATGGATCAGGATCGAAACCTTTCCAAGTGCATAACCACACCCTAGTGTTTGGTTTAGAAACCTGGGTCCTGTGTAGGGTTGATTTCAGATGGCCCGCAGGCATCATAGGGTGATGCTGCAGTTGTGTTGTTTTGCTCCTCAAAACCAAATCTAGGAGCAAAATCACCTCCTCTTACAAGCTGGAAGCCTGTACGCTGTCATCTCTTTGTAAAAATAGTAATAGTAATCGCTAACGTGTATCGTTTTATTGAGTCCTTACAGTAGCAGACATCATTTGAAGTGTTTTATAGGTATTAGCTCATTTAATCTTCATACCAACTCTAAGAGGTGGGCACTGTTATTCTCCTCCTCCTACGGATGAGAAACTTAAAGCCCAGAGAGGTTATATGACTTTCTCAAGGTCACCCAGCTGGTAAGCGGTCGGGCCAGGATTACATACCCCAGGTGCTCTCGATTCCATTCTGACTGCCTTTTACCTTGGGGTCTTTGAGTGTCTGGGACAGGGTTTCATTTGGGATCCTGGTTTTGGGGTCACTAATGTCCTAGGGAGTGGACATCTGGCTTTCCAGGTGTTCACTTCACACAAAAGAGGTTGCCTGGTGTTGGGCACAGGTCAGGGGATTTGGAATCAGACAGTCTCAGTTAAAAATCACCCCCCCGGCCCTCCCCCATATTCTAGCCAGGGCACCCTCTGGCAGCTTGTTTGAACTTCTTATCTTGGTTGTTTTACTGGGCAGGATGCTTGCAATACCTGGCTTTTGGGGGTGCTTGTGCAGGTGAAGCAAACAAGCGTTGTGCACACACTTCATCATCCAGAGGACCTCTAGCAGTGGTGCTTTTATTGTTCCATCTCTGTCACTGGCCCTGTGGTACCCAAAGGGCCCCTGGGTGCCTGTGTGCAGAGCTGTCCTGAGAGAAGAGGAGGCAGGTGGCTCAGTACCACTGTGTAGCTCGGCTTGTATAACTCATAGCAGGAGGGTGATGGTCCAAGATCGTCACCTTTCTGATTATGCGTGAATGCGCTGCCTGTTGTCACAAGGATAAAATTACTGCTTTGCTACCCTGTCAGCCAAGAAGAGAGCCTGCCAGGGCTGAGTTAACTAGAAGTCCCTTGGCTGTGTTGACACATGGTATCAGACCTTAGTTTGGTCGAGACCCCCCCGTGGACTTTCACTGTAGGTCTTGGTGAGCTGGTGCAACACCTGTCACCTGGGCATGTTGCTTAACCTCCCAGAGCCTTTGTTTCTTCACCCGTGAGTTGGGGACAATGACATTTTCTTGGAAGGTTGTTGGGAGGGTTAAATAAAAAGCCTTCTGAGGTCGGGACTATGGAATAGGGTTTCTTTCAGGAAGGATGTTCTTCCTGGTGTCTGTGTGAAGCGGGTGTTACGGGATTCAACACATGACGGCGCAGAAGAGTTCTGACAGCTTTCTGGAGCTCTGCTGTGGTTCACAGAGTGGCTCACAGAGTGGGGTCGTGGGGGAAATCAAGGCAGGAAAGAGGAGGCACGGAGAACAGGGTGACATCTGCCCGCGCGTGCGAGCCCCTCCCTGGAGTGAGTTTCACAGGACACCACCTTTTTTGCATCTCTGGACTTAGCATCACACTGATTCAGTTTGAATCAGTGTGGGGCCTTGTTGAGTTGCTTTAATTTCTCTGTGCCTCAGTTTCTTTATTTTTAAAATGGGACTAAGATACCTAACTCCCAGGGGTTTGCAAGTATTAAGTGAGTGAATAAATGAGTAAATGGGTGTGAAGTATCTATATGACACACTCACATCGGATGTTCCTTTTTCATTTAGGGGGGTCAGCAGCGCCAGTAGCAGCAGTACAATCCCACCACCACCCCAGCCGCTTACGGTGATGCCTTGCGCACTTAGTAGGTGCCACTCATGTGTTCAGGAGAGACCTCATCCTTCTTTTGGTTTATTCTGTCCTTCTGTCGTCTTCATCCATAATTGTATATGAAGAGGTTAAATGTTAAAAAAAATTTTTTTAAATTTTCAATTAATATGTTTATTATAGGAAATAATCTTACCTGGATTAAGATAATAACAAATAATGGAACATAAGGCTCAAATGTCATGGTTTTGGGGCTTAATGCCAATCCCTCCTCACCAGATGTAGGTGAGACCCTACAGGGATGTAGGGAGCATCTCTCCTGGCTTGTTCTGAATCCTCTTCTCTTGTCCTCACTTTCACAGCATCCTTGGTAATCCTCTCTATCCGAGATACATTAGTCCACGTTGGCGTGCTACCTCCTATCAGAGCTACTGTATCAGTGCAGACAGTTGTCAGGCCTTTTGTCTGTGGTTCTTTGAGACCCAGACTTTAATTAAAGACTTTCATACTTTGTGAATTCTTTTGACCTCTCTCTCTTGTATGAAATGAAAACGTTTTTACGAACTTTGGGAAGAGAAACACCTTCTGGTTTCGGGGCTGCCTCATGCTATCTTTGTTCACTATTTACTCCTGGGAGCAGAAGCCTTGGATTTTGGTGTTTAATTGTTCCATGGCTGTTTTGGTGAGGGCTGAAATGGAACCTGAAAATTTGCCTGCCGTGAAGTTAATGTTCAGTACTTGTGAGTGGAAATCCTAAATCAGTGCTTTGTGATTTGAGCCACTCATTCATCCACCCGTCCACCCACGCACCCATCCATCATCTTTCCACTCATCTGCCCATCCATCTATCCATTAATTCTGTTATGTGCATATGCCAGAATGTACTTAAATCAATCCCTTTTGTTGGATGTTAGGTAGTAGTCAAGATTCGCTCTTGGTATCGATGCTTCCCCGATGGCATCTTAGCGTTGAAGAGTCTGGGTCTAAGTGGTCACACTTGCCTGGGTTTGAATCCAGGCTCTACCACATACTAGTCGTGTGACGTTGAATGATTTTCTTGATCTCTCTGTGTATCAGTTTCCTCATGTGTAAAAATGGAGATCATATCAGGATCTAGATGTTACCTTTTTAAGAATGAAATTGCACAATCCATTTAAAGCAGAGAACTGTGTCTCATAAGTACACATGGTGCCATAACATGTGATGATGATGTCGCAACTTTGCACATACTTCTGGTTATTTCCTTAGGCTGTTTTCTAAAAGTGGAGTTACTGATCAAAAGCTGTGACCATTTCACAAAGGTTTTTCACGGGCGTTGCCAAATGGCCCTCCGGGAATGTTGTAAATTAGCCCGGCATTTACAGCTGCCCAGCAGTACATGTGAGTGCCCATTTACCTGAACATCTTCCAGGGCTGGTCAGTTATTTTATCTTTTGCCAATGTTGTGAAAAATGCCAATTCATTGTTTTATTTTTCAAAGTTTTATTACTGGTGAGTTTAAATATCTTTTGTTTGTTTCCTGGTCATTTCACTTTTTTTTTTTCCTCCCACAGTTCTTTTCCCTGACCTTTTCCATTGATGTGCTCATCTGTTTCTTACTGAATCATAAGATTCATTTAAAAAAATAATAAAGATAATAAATGTTTATCTACCATTTATGTTATGAGTCTTCCCCTCACAATGTTTTTTCCAATTTAGATTATGACAGTCTTTGATATACAGACATTTTAACTATTTATGTAACAAAAGCTTTTAAAATTTTCTGTAAGCTTAGAAAGACCTTCTCTATCCCTGAATTACATATGTGTGTGAGTGTATTTATTTGTACATTTAATTCTTGAATTAAACTGTATTCATGCTGGTTGATAGGAAGTAGGCATCTCATAATTTTTCTTTAAATAATTAACCAGTTATCCAAACCCACTTTCTTTACTGAATCTAGAATCTAAAATGCCATTTTTATTATATACAAAATTCTAGTGTATATGTATGCATATAATGTATACGTAGGTCTATTTCTGAGCATTTTATGAAATTTCTTTGTTTTTTGTATCTGCTTACACCAGTTTCTACTTCGTTGTAGCTTTATGTTTTAATAAATGGTAATGCAAGGCCTGAATTCATTTTCTTTTTGTTTCAAAAATTTCTAGGCTATTCCTGCTTCTTACTTACTTAAAATAAATTTGTCAGGTTTAAAAAATCCAGATGGGATTTTGATTGAAATTGCTTTAAATTTAAAGTTAATCTTGAGAAAATTAACATGTTTATGGTAATGAAACTTCCCATCCACAAATATAGAAGTGTCTTCATTTGGTAAATTCGTTTTTTTTTTATGTATCACAGTTGTTTTGTGGATTTCTTCATTTAATCCTGCACAATTTTGTTAAGTTTATTTCTAGACGTTTTATATTTTTGTTGCCTCCATAAATAGGTTTTTTTTCCTACTATATTTCCTAACCAGTTATTGCTGAATGTTGATTAGGTCTTTATTTTGTAACCAGACATCTTTCTGAATTTTCTTACTCTGAATTCTTTCAATTCATCTCTCTTGAGCTATTTAGATGTACGACGATTTATGCAAATAATATTTTTTAGATTCTTTCCTATAGATTACCTCTATATTTTTGTTTCCTGCCTTATTGCATTGGCTAGAAGTTTAAAACAATATTTAAAACAATGATTTTAGAAATCAGGGCTGCACTTTTTAATGGTGCAAAGTTATGCGTTACAGTTGGCTGTCTCTGTATTCCCTTCTTCCTCCCCCCAGCCTCTACCACTTTAGACTTAAAAGATAAAGAGTGGGAATATATCTGTAGGATCTCGGGCCTTGGGAGGATGGGGGTCGCAGTAGGCAACACAAGTGGCAAATTTCAGGCACGCTGGTTTTTGCTGCATCTTACTGGACTTGCTTATCCCACGGTCTGCACCAAGTTTGAGGAGGGACACTAAAGGGACAAACTTGTGTGGATGTCAACCCTGCCTAATTTAGTTAGTCTCTTTTTTTCTGAGTTAGAGACCTGTAAGCAGCTCTCCTGTCTTCTGTAACTTCTGCTTGCCACCCACCCTCCCCTCACGACCACGTGGGAGAAAACAACATACAAAGGAGAACCGTGAGATGGTTCCTGAGTCTTTTGTTCCTGTACATCAGCATGACTCAGCTTCACCCCCAGCACACTTGGGCTGCTCTGTTGGGATAATCCAGATCAGCACTTCTGGGTCATTGGACTGTAGGGCCTGTGTGTGAACGGGAGGTTCCAGGTGTGGGGCTTCTGTTTCTGCGGAGCTTCCTTAACTGGCAGGGGATGAGTCTGTCTGTCTGAGAGCAGAGCCCGTGACTCGCTCCTGCTCCCACACCCCTGAGCTCTGAGCTGACACTTCGTGCTCCGTGGGCTGGTGCTGGGTGGTAGAGTGGATGGCAGAGCAGGAGGCAGTCAGAGCACTCCTGGAGGGCAGTGCCAGCATCTGACTGGTGTGCTGGTTCTGTCCTGGGGCTGTGGGCACCGAGACACCCCATCAGTCTGCTCTGATGAGGCTTCAGCTCCCAAGTCTTTTTTTTTTTTAATTAATTAATTAATTAATTAATTTTTGGCTGCGTTGGGTCTTCGTTGCTGTGTGCGGGCTTTCTCTAGTTGCGGCGAGCGGGGGCTACTCTTCCTTGTGGTGCGTGGGCTTCTCATTGCCGTGGCTTCTCGTTGTGGAGCATGGGCTCTAGGTGCATGGGCTTCAGTAGTTGTGGCACACGGGCTCAGTAGTTGTGGCTCGTGGGCTCTAGAGCGCAGGCTCAGTAGTTGTGGCGCACGGGCTTAGTTGCTCTGCAGCATGTGGGATCTTCCTGGACCAGGGCTCGAACCTGTGTCCCCTGCATTGGCAGGCGAATTCTTAACCACTGTACCACCAGGGAAGGCCCAGCTCCTGAGCCTTTTGTCCTGTGAAGCCTTCTCCAAATTTCTCCCTCCTCCCCACAGTGCTCATTTCTCCAGCTCTTATATCCCCCCAGTCTTTTAATTTGTTTTTAAATTGTGGTAAAATACACATAACATAAAATTTACTATCTTAGCCTTTTTTTTTTTTTAATTTTTGGCTGCGTTGGGTCTTTGTTGCTGCATGTGGGTTTCCTGTCGTTGCGGCAAGCGGGGGCTACACTTTGTTGTGGTGCGTGGGCTTCTCATTGCGGTGACTTCTCTTGTTGCAGAGCACAGGCTCTAGGCATGCGGGCTTCAGTAGTTGTGGCACACAGGTTCAGTAGTTGTGGCTCGTGGGCTCTAGAGCTCAGTCTTCAGTAGTTGTGGCACACGAGCTTAGTTGCTCCGCAGCATGTGGGATCTTCCCGGACCAGGGCTGGAACCTGTGTCCCCTGCATTGGCAGGCAGATTCTTAACCACTACACTACCAGGGAAGTCCCCACTATCTTAGCCATTTTTAAGTGTACAGTTCTGTAGCATTAAATACTCTCACATGGTTGTATGACCTTCACCACCATCCATCTCCAGAACTCTTTTCACCTAGCAAAACTAAATTGTGTGAGTCGTCTCCTTAAATGCTTACTTCCCATTTTCCCCGCCCCCAGCTGTTGGTAACCGCCTTCTACTTTTTGTCTCTATGAATCTGACTCCTTTAAACATCTCATATAAATGGAATTGTATAGTATTTGTCCTTTTGTGACTGGTTTATTTCCCTTAGCATAATGTCCTCAAGGTTGTAGCATATGACAGGACTTCCTTCCTTTTTAAGGCTGAATAATATTCTGTTGTATGTATATATACCTCATTTTGTTCGTCCATTCATCTGTTGATGGACACTTGGGTTGCTTCCACCTTCTGCCTGTTGCGAATGATCCTCTGATCTTCTATAGCTGCTAACAATAAGTGTCAAAGCAGTGAGTGCTTTTTACAAAGTTATCCCTCTGAATTTTCACAATAATTTAAAATTTGCCACTATTATCATCATCTCCACTTTACAGATGAAGAAATGAGGTTTGGAGAAGTCAGTAATTTGCCCCAAATTACTCTGTTTTAAAAACAGCTTTATCGAGCTATAATTCACCTGTCTTACAGCTCACCCATTTAAAGTATACAAGTCAGTGGTTTTAGTTGCATTCATCACACTGTGCAACCATCACGATAGTCGAGTTTCGAACATTTTTATCCCCTCAGAAAGCAACCCATACCCACTGGCAGTCACTCTCTCCCTCCTCCCCCCAGCCCCTAGCTGCTACAACTCTGTTTTCTGTGTCTATACATTTTCCTGTTCTGGACGTTTCCGAGAGATGGAGGCATAGAGTCTCTGGCCTTTTGTGACCAGCTCCTTTCGCTTGGCACAATGTTCTGTGGGTCCAGTTGTAGCCTGTGGGAGCCCTTCATTCCTTTTTAGGGCCCAGAGTTAACTCTTTGAACCCATGAAGTCTGCACCCAGAGTCCCACTGCTCAACCCCACTGCTGCCCTGCCTCTTCCTACCATGTAGACAAGTTCGCGTTTGCTAGCTGTGTCTTCCCGGCTCTTCCTCACATCACGAGACAGGGATTCAGCTGTGGACTTCTGTTGTCCACTGCTATTGTGACACATAGTGAGCGCTTAGTACATTCAAAATTAGTTAATTAAAAATAAGTGCTTAGTTTGCTGAATTCTGTGGGTTGGACAGTTTTGCACACTAAGCTCACCTAAAGGGTTATTCGTATTAGTATTCTGTGTGTGACAGTTAGGTGTCGTGTTTGGCCATTAGAAATGAGAACAGACAAATGAGACATATTCATTAAAGGCCTCCGAAAGAATACGAATTATAAATGTATTGATGGTGGGGATGTGTCACCGTTTGCAATTAGATTTAGGAGCTGCCAAACGGCCCGCAAGACAGAGGTTTGCACACGCTGCCCTGGCCTGTGGCCAGCTGTGACAGCTGGGTGTTCCACAGTCTCAAGGTCACTGGCCTATGCTGTAAAGGGCTAGTGACTGAGGGCAAGCTGGCCAGGCGACTCTTAGCCAAGAGGCCGGAGCTGACCAAGGTTGGGAGTCGTTATTGACCTGCTCGAGGCCCCTGACCTAGCAAGTGCAGACCCGGCCTTGAGTGATTCCAAAGTCCCTCCTTTAACACGCTCTCTCTAGCCTCTGTTATGGACAGGCAGAGTCCAAGGCTGGTAAAGGACAAATGTCTTGTCTGAAAGTCAGAGCTGATCAAAGCTCCCTGACTGGCTTAGAATTCTTTTGGAGACACTGCGCACATGGAGGGTGTGGTCTGGAGGCAACGCCATGGCTTACAGAGCACTCTGTAGGGAGTCCAGCGATTATTTCTAGGAAGTCCCTGAGAAAAATGTCTATGAGCAAAATTTCCAGGGTGCTCTTCTAGACCAAACCCCCAGAGCTCAAGTTGGAATCTGGGGCAACCCTCTGGGGGTCTGTGCCACCTCTGAGAATCCCCTTACTGCCCCCAGCTGGGCCACTGGAGCCCTGTAACATCAGGCATGGTGGTAATGGTCATCACTGCCATCCGATGAGTGCCTCTGCTTGGCAGACACAGAGCTAAGTGCTGACAGGAGTGTGCTCGTTTATCGCTCGTTTATTTCCGATCCCAAGGTGGTCAATAGCGACCCCATTTTACAGATGAAACACTGATGCCCAGACTGGGGGAAACTTGCCAGAGTCTGTAAGGATGTGATCGGACTGTGCTTTGTTTAGAACGCCGCACCCTTTCATCTCAAATATTTTTTTGATCTATGTACAGACCTATTATAATACAGAAGAGTACAATTGATATAAATTTTCTTTGCGGCTTAGTGGCAAGTTCAGTAGCTTGGGCACCATTTATATTCTTGGCTGGCAGGTTCTGGCATGTCCTCGGTTTTGAGGTACATCTTAGTCTGTTTACTTCATTGGGGCCTCTTTTTCTGTGATCATTTCATGCTCTGAAGAGTTCTTGCCCTTGATGGTGGAGAGCAGGTGAGCCATGTGCATGGCTGGAAGAACCAACCAGTGCCAGGAAAGAGGGTTGAGCTGGGTGGTACGTGCTCATTTTGTGGTGGCTTGAGGACATTGCACCTTCGCCAAGTGGGCGACGGATACGGGATGAAGCTCGGCACTCGGGGATCAGTAGGAAGCCTTTGAATGGAGGGACATCAACTGTATCACCGTAGCCTGGGAGGTCCGTTGATTGTCAGTAGTTGGAACACCTTGTGATGGGAGATCCTTCATCACTTCTGGCACCTTAAATTGAAGAAACAGTAGCACTGGGTTGCAAAATTGAGGACCAGCTGTCTAGCGGATGTGCATGTGACAGTGAGTCACTTAACACCTCCATTTCCTGGAAAACATCCTTAAACTTAAGGGAGTACATCTGTACCCCCAAAGCCCCACACAATGTTTTTCACATAGTGAGTGCTAATGCAATAAACCTCATCAAATGAGTGGGTCCAAACCCCATGCTTCTAATTGCCAGATCGATTGACTTCCTATGAGAAGGTCTTCCTCTTATCCCCTTCCCAAGCCTACTTCCGTTTTCTGAGTCTCTGTCCAGTTTCTTCCTACCTAGATGTCCTGCCTTAGCTCCTCTAGAGCCACAGTGCACCTGCTTTCCAACCTTGCTTTCAACCCCCAGGGCACCTCTAGCATCCTCTTGTCTTCATGGTCCACATCCCAAGCACCTCAACTTCATGCCCAGGTAAAATGCCTCTCCAAAGCTCCATGGTACAAACACATAGGTGGTCCCCAAAGTTCTCCTCTGTGTAGCCTGGCTACCATTGGTCTAACTTGAAAGCTTTTTTCACCTGCAGTAGATTCAGCAAGATGTACACATTGGCCAGATAAAGTTACACTCTTGTAATATTGAGCTTTGAGTATGGCATTTCCTAATATAGTCTGTGAGAAGGTAACTGTGTTAAAATGTCCACCCACATATCTATATGAAGTATAGTGGCTTGATGTTAAGTTCATTGAGCATAACTGTATATCCTAGTTTATCTGTTACCTTTATTCCTGGTAATAATTAGTTAGCAAAGCGAGTCTCCCATTCAGAATAATTTTGGGAGGCTTTGTATGTCTTACCTTCAGGATGGGACTTAATTATGTTGGGAAGCCATTGCAGAGTTTTAAGAGGGAGGTAAGGCAGTAAGATTTATATGTTAGAAAGCTCAACCTGGTGTCCAAGTGAAGATTAGAGGAAGGAGTCTGAAGCAGAAATCAGTTAGGAGCCATTGAATAGTTCTGATCCAAGGTGGTCATTGTGTATGTGATCTGTTATGAGAACATTTAGAATCCTTGATGATCTCACTGCTGCATTACTTTATCCTCCGGGCCGTTCCCTGTGTGGTGCCAACTGCTTTACTTGAGTTTATTGACAAAGCCCTGGGGAAGAGGCACATCCAAGATCCTCTGTTTCCTCTTGCTCAGACAGGCATCTCTCCATCTTGCCATAGCGGTGATGTCCCCAGAGGGATGGGAGTTTAGCAACTGCCATGTCCTACTGGATATGAAGTGAGGTCACAAAAGCCTTCCAGGAAGCTTCAGTCAGCCTGTCCAGGGAGCCTTGGAGAATGTCCAGAATTTTCACCGTTTTCAGAACGTTGGAATAGGGTGAGGCCACTGCATAGCCAAGATGGCATTACAAAACTATTCAGAGTCCTTCCAGCAGATAGAGAAATCGGCTTTCTACCTCTCCTGTCCCTGCCCACTCTCTAACCAGGCTGCAGCTGTGGCCCCTTGGAGGTTCTCAGGGTATCTTAAAAAATATGCAGCCGAGATTCTGGAATAATAATATTAAGAGCTTTTATTTTGATAATTGATAATTGATTTTGTGAATCCTACTTCCTCAGTTTCTTCCTACCTCTGTACTCCTCCTGGTAAACTGTCTTCATCGCTCCCACAAGAGGCCCAGTGCTACGGGGGTGGCTGTAGGAAGAACATTATCCAAAGATGTGGGGTAAATTGGCTTTGTTGCTACAACTTTCACCCTCTCCTGCAGGTGCCTCTGAGTCTGCTGTGCTTACATCTCTTCATAGACTGAATAGATCGTGATACCTTGAGTCAGGCAACAGAATCTGTGTGTGTGTGTGTGTGTGTGTGTGTGTATTTCCTGTTCCTCAGCAGTCCTAACTTGACTCTTGTTTAGGAAGGGCTATCACCCATTCAAAGGAAGTGTGTGGACCTTAAGAGAGATGAGTGTAGTAGTTTCAGAACAAATGGAACCAAAGGAAGTCCTTACACTACCGTCTGGCAGGTCAGAGTCATCTTCATCACCCCTAATGCCCAGATTATTAGACTACCTTCTAAATATTTTTATACATTCATTTACTTAGTTATTTTAAAAGTTTGTTCATTTTTTGATAGGTCTGATATGTTCATGGCACACAATTCAAAAGGAGCTAAAGGGTAAATAGGGAAAGTATTTTCCCTCAACCATCCCCCTAGACATGACTGTGGTCTTTACCCGCTTCGTGTGTATCCTTCCAAAGAAATTCTGTGCACGTTCAAGCTTGGATGTTTAGAGAGGAGACTTTTTCTTGATTGGACAGATTTGTGTTTTTCTCTGCATTGCAGCCTATGGAGATCAGAAGGTTGTTGCCAAGATTTTGCTTAATGGAGCCTCCACACGTTCCCTACATAAGTTTAGCCACTTATGTAGGGAATGTACCATATTTCACTGGATGTATTGATAAAAGTGCTGTCAATGATGAGATGTCCCACAAAGGCAGAAAACAATACACAGCCAAGTAAACCATGACATTCCCTCGGTTGTAAGATATATATTGATTTCAGAGGTGTTAGCATGTAAAAAAGGCAGTCTCAGCATCAGTGAAGTATGGTACTACATCTTCTCGTTCAGTCCGTCTGTCCCGTCATCATGGAGCTCTTCAGTGAACGTGATGGCTCTAGTGCCTTGCATTGTGCCTGTTTATTCTTGAGTGGAGGTGGCTCTGAATACAGAGCCTTGAAGTGTTGTTGGCCAAAAATTAGTTACACCTGCTCCGATCTGGACTGACTTTTCTCAAGATCTAGTACACAGCTGGCTCTCTGGAGCCCCTTGGCCACTAGTTTGGGGAGTCCCTGCTTCCTCAACTGTGTTGTATCTCTTATGTATTCTCTTTCTTGATTTACACCTTTGTTATGATGGAGCACAGTTAATTTGGGGGGAAGTTAATTTTTTGAGATTTTATATTTCTAAAAATGTCTTTATTCTACTCTTCCACTTGATTATTTGGCCCAGTATAGAATTCTTGGTTGGAAATCATTTTTCCTTAAGATTTTGAAGTATTTGCTTTATTGTTCCTAGTGTTCAGTGTTGCTTTTGAGAAATCTAGAGCCATTCTGATTCCTCCTTTGGATGTAAAACTTTATTTTCCACTTTGAAAGATTTCAGAATCTTATCTCTGAAGCCCACTTCTGAATTTTCATAGGGATGTGACCTGGGTTAGTCTTTTTTTGATCCTTGTCTGGGATACCTAGTGGACTCTGCATTTGGAAGTTCAGAATTTCCTAGAATTATTGTGGGAATTTCCCAGAATTATTTTATTGATTTTTTTTCTCTTTTAATTTCTCTGTTTTCACTTCTTGAACTCCTGTTATTCAGATGTTGAATTTCCTGGTTCTCCAAGTTTCTTGTATTTCCCCTCTTGGATTCTTTCTGATTGTATTATTACCTCATATTTCATGTTTCCTCAGCTTTGTCTTCTAACCCTTCTATTTCTAACCCTTCTATTTCTGCGCTCTTTTTAATTTTCAAGAACTTTATTTTTCTGCTCTTTGAATATTCCTTCTTTATAGCATCCTATTCATATTTTGCATGGAATTATCTTCTCTTATGTCTTGAAGGGTGTTTATTTAATAGCTTTGTTGAGATATAATTGACGTACAATTATACATATTTAAAGTGTAAAATTGTATAAGTTTTGACATAGTAGGTACCTGTGAAACTATCACCTCAGTCAGTCTAATGAATATATCCATTACTTCCAGGTAGTTCCTCTTTCCTTCTTGTAATTTCTCCTGCCTCTTTCACTGCCTAGCCACCCCAGTCAACTACTGAGCAATTTTAGGTCAGTCTGAAGTAGTTTCATTTCCACAGTTTTGTATAAATGGAATCATACAGTAGGTACTCTCTTTTGTCTGGCTTTTTTCATTTCATATAATTATTTTGAGATTCATCCAAGTTCTTGAGTGTATCGATAGTTCACTCCCTTTATTTCTAAGTAATATCCCATTGCATAGTTACACTACAATTTATTCATCCATTCAGTTATTGCCAGACGTGGGGATTGCTTCCAGGTTTTGGCTATTACAAATAAAGCCGCTATGAACATTCATGCACAAGACTTTGAAAAAAGTACCCTTTTATTTCTTTTGGTTAAATGCATAGGAGTGGAATAGAGGAATCGTATAGAAGATGTACGTTTAAGTTTTTGAGAAACTGCCAGACTTTTTTCCAAAGTGGTTATACCATTTTATATTCCTACCAGCAGTGTATGAGAGTTTTAGTTTCTCCAGATTTAACATTTGGTATGCTCAATATTAATTCTAGACATTTTTTGGATGTATAGTAGTATTTCATTATAGTTATAATTTGAATTTCCTTAGTGACTAATGATGTTGAGAATCTTTTTATGTGCTTATTTGCTATCTGCATACTGTTTTTGGTGATGTGTCGACTCAAATCTTTTGCCCATTTAAAAAAAATTGGATTGTTTTGTTATTATTGAATTTTATGAGTTCTTTACTCTGGATGCAAATCCTTTATCAGATATATGTTTCAAAATATTTTCTTTCAGTTCATGGCTTGTCTTTGCAATCTCTTAATGGTTTTTTTCAAAGAACAGAAGTTTTAACGTTGATAAAGTCCAATTTTTTCCTTTTACGGACTGTGCTTTTGATGTTCTATTTAAGAAATCTTTGTCTAACCTTAGGTCACAGAGGTTTTCTCCTTTATTTTATTCTACAAGCTTTATAGTCTTAGGATTTACATTTAGGCCTGTGATCCATTTTGAGTTAATTTCTGCAAGTAGTGTGAGGTGTGAATTGAAATTCTTTTTTGCATATGGATATCCAGTTGTTCCAGCACTATTTGTTGAAAAGACTGTATATATCTCTACTCAGTTGCTTTTGCTCCTTTGTCAAAAATCAGTTGTTGATATATGTCTGTGGGTCTATTTCTGTACTCTTAAATTAAGAAGACTCAAAAGAGAGTCTTCTTAAATTTTTCTCAACAGTGTAGTTTCCAGTGTATAAGTCTTACAATCTTTTATCAGATTTATTCCTAAGTATTTCATATATTTTGATGCTATTGTGAATGGTATTTTTTAAAAAGATTTAATTTCTGATTGTTCATTGCTAGAATATAGAAATATCATTGACGTTTGTATATTCATCTTATATCATGCAGCTTTGATAAATTCACTTTTTAGTACAAGTGGCTTTTTTTTGAAGACTCAACTCGATTATCTCCTAGATAATCAAGTCTTCTGGGAATAAAACCAGTTTTGCTTCCTTGTTTCCAACCTGGATGCCATTTATTTCTTTTTCTGGATAGAACCTCCAATAAATGTTGAGTAGACGTGGTGAGAGAAGACATCCTTGTCTTGTTTGTTTATGAGGTAAGGGGGTAAGCATTCAGTCTTTCACCATTAGGTGTAATGCTAGCTAGATGTAGGTTTTTTTGTTTTTTTGTTTTTGTTAGTTTGTTGTTTTTCATCAAGTTGATGAAATCTCCTTCTGTCCCTAATGTGCTGAAATTTAAAATTCAAGAGTGGATATTAGATTTTGTCAAATGTTTTTTCTGCATCAATTCAATTGTTTGTATGGTTTTTGTTGTTTTGTTTGTAAATATGGTGAATTACACTGATTTATTTGAATGGTAAATCAACTTGCATCCTGAGGATAAAATTCCATTTGGTCATGATATATATATATTTTTATATATTGTTGGATTGTATTTACTAAAATTGTTTGTTGAACTTTTGCATTTATGTGCATGATGGATATTGTTTTGTAGTTTTTTTTCTTTCTTGTAATATCTTTGTGTAGTTTTGGTGGCATGATAAAGTTGCCCTGATAGAACAAGTTGGGAAGTATTCTCTCCTCTTCAATTTTCTGGAAGAGTTTGTATTGAATTACCACCACTACTACTACTACTACCACTACTACTACGAGGAGTAGTAGTAAATGTTTGGCAAAACTAGAGTTTCTCTTCTAAAAAGATTTTAAACTACAAAATCAATTTATTTAGTAGATACAGAGCTATTCAGGTTATATATTTCTTCTTGAATTCAAGAGCCTTGTCTTTGTGTCTCTCCAGAAATTTGTTCATTTCATATACATTGTTACATTTTTTTGGAAAAAAATTAAAAAGATAATATTCCCTGATTATCCTTTTAAGATTTGTAGAATCTGTAATGATGTCACCTCCCTTGTTACTGATATTATGAATTTGTATCTTCTCTCTATTTTTCCTGATCATTCTTGATAGAGGTTTATCAATTTTATTGATTTTTCTCATTGAACCATCTTTTGGTTTCATTGATTTTTCTCTATCATTTTTCTGTTTTCTGTTCATTAATTTCTCCTCTTATCTTCAATGTTTCCTTTATTTTGTTTCTTTGGGTTTAATTCGTTCTTCTTTTTAATTTCTAGAGGTAGAATCTGAGGTTAATTTGAGACCTTAGTTCTTTATTGATAGAGTTGTTAGCATCATACCACAAATTTGATATGTTTTGTTTTAATTTTCATTTAGTTTAAAATACTTTCTAATTTCCTCTTGATTTCTTCTTTGACCGATGTATTATTTAGAGAAGTATATTGCTTAATTTCAAAATATTTAGAGATTTTTCCAGAGATCCTTCTCTTATTAACCTATAATTTAGTTCCACTTTGGTTGGAGACCATTCTTTGTATGACTTCAGTCTTATTAACTTGAGACTTGTTTTATGGGCCAGTCTGTGAACTATATCGGCAAGTGTTCTGTGTGCATTTGGAAAGAATGTTTATTATGCTGTCATGGGGCAGAGTGTGCTAGTCAACTTGGAGTCACAAGTAGTGATGGAGTGTCAGCTAGGTCAGGTTGATTAATAGTAGTGCTCAGATTTTTCTATATTCTGATTTTGTATATGTACTGATTTTCTGTGTACTTGTTCCATTAAGTTTTGAGAGAAGTCTTTTTAAGCTTTTGACAATAATTGTGGATCTGTCTCCTTCCACTTCTATCAGTTTTTGCTTTTTGTATTTTGAAGCTCTGTTATTAGGTGCATAAATGTTAACTGTATGTGATTTCAAAGAAGTGACCCATTTATCATTATGAAATGACTTTTCTTTTCCCTGGTGATACACCTTGCTGTGAAATCTACTTTGATATTAAAATGGCCATTCCAGCTTTCTTTTGAGTGTTAACATTACATGTCTTTTTCCATCCTTTTACATTTAACCACTTTGTGTCTCTATATTTAAAGTGTGTTCCATGTAGCCAGCATATAGTTGGTTCTTGCTTTCTTATTCAATTTGATAATCTCTGTTACTCGGGGTGTTTAGACCATTTATATTAAATGTTGTTATTGGTATGACTAGGCTTACTTCTATCATCTTAATGTTTGTTTTCTATTTGTTCTGGCCGTACCTTGTTCCTTTCTTCCTTTTTTCTACCTTCTTTTGTATTAATTGAATAATTAAAAATTAAAATCTCTTTTATTGGAGTATTAGCTATATATCTTTGTTTTCTTGTTTTAGTTATTTAGCTTTACAACAGATACTTTCAGTTTTTGTTTATCTTGGGCTATCTTTACTCTGCCTTCATTTTTGAAAGTTATCTTTTCTAGGTACTGGATTCTTGGTTGACAGTTTTTTCTTTTGGCACTTTGAATATGTTGCCCCATTGCCCTCTAGTCTCCATTGTTTCTGATGAGAAGTCTGCCGTTAATCTTCTTGTAGTTCCTTTGTATATGATGAGTCATTTTTTTCTTACTTCCTTAAAGACTTTCTCCTTATCTTTGGCTTTCAGCATTTGACTCTAATGTATTCTGGTGTGATATCTTTGCATTTATTCTACTTGGGGTTTGTTGAGCTTCTTGGATGTGTAGATTAGTGTTCCTCATCAAATTTGAGATATTTTCAGCTATTAGTTATTTTAATATTTTCTCTTCCTGTCCTTCAACTTCCATTATGCATATGTTGGTGTGTTTTTTATGGTGTCCCATATTTCTCTAAGGCTCTGTTCATTTTTCTTTAGCCTTTTTTTTCTTTCTGTTCTTCAGGTTGCATAATCTATACTGATTTATCTTCAAGTTCACTAATTCTCTCTTCTGTTGACTCAAATCTGTTGGTGAGCCTTGCTAATGACATCTTAATTTGGTTATTGTACTTTTCAGCTTCAAGATTTCCATTTATTTCTTTTTAAGAAATAATTTTCATCTCTTAATTGATATTTTCTATTTGATGTGCTGTCATCATCATACTTTCTTTTAATTCTTTAAACGTGGTTTCCTTTAATTCTTTGAACACCTTTACAGCAGTTGTTTCAAAGTCTTTGTCTGCTATGTCCAATATCTGGGCCCCTTCAGAGACAGTTTCTGTTGTTTGCTTTTCTGCCCTGTTATTCAACACATCACATTTCTTCACAAGTCTCATAATTTTTTGTTGAAAACTGGGCATTTTAGATAATATATTGTAACAAATCTAGATACTGATCCTCTCCCGCCACCTCCAACCATGGCCTGTTGTTGTTTATATTTGGTCATTTATTTACGTGTTTAACGACTAGGCTGAACTAATTCTCTTTTCTCTGCAACGCGTAGCCTGTCCCTGCTCAGCTTTTCCATCTTGTTTTATCTTTTAGCCTGGCTTCCTAGGGATTCCCTCTGGGTCAGCATAAGCCACTTATTGGTCACATGGTGTGCCTATGCCCCTTCAAGCAGTTAAATTTTCACTCCACTTATTGGTCACATGGTGTGCCTATGCCCCTTCAAGCAGTTAAATTTTCACTCTTTACCATTGGATTTGTGTGTGGCTTGGAGACTACTTTCAGGGTTTATGATTTTTCCCTGTGCTGGAGACTGGTATCTGGGATGTTCCCTCTCTGGTCACTCTTGAGGGGATGCAGCCTTGCACATGTGCATAGTCTTCCAGACGACCAGGGATGAGTGAGTATGACTTTAAGCCTAGCTTCCTAGGGTCATCATTGTTTATTGCTCAGTGAGTGTTGGGTCAGAGGTTGTGCCTAAACCTCTTGAACCAGTAAGGCCCCTACCCTTTGCTGATGCATCCATATGGGGGAATGCTTTTAAGTCGGCTTCATATCCAGGTCTGATTGATTGTGAATGAATGTTGCCTAACACATGTGCTCAGGTTTCTGGATTCCCAGGGATGAGTATGATTCCAGGAAGGCCCTTCTTGAGTGTCCATTTCCCTCATTCTTTCTCTTAAACTTACGATTGGTCTGCTGTTTGTGTGATGGTACTAGTTTCATGGAACTCCCAGTCTTCTCTTAATCGCTGGCCGCCAGTGTCTTCGCTGTTTTCAACAACATCCTTAGGCACGATTTCTCCGTGCTCTGTTCCACATAACGTCAGTTCCTTAAGGCATAGCTTCTGGCTTGCCAGTTCTGATGGCCTCTCCCCGCTTTGGGCAGAACCTCTACACTACTGTGTCAGGGCTGGGGTTGGGGACAGAAGCTCACATCTCCCAGAGTGATACCTCCACTCTGTGCATGGGCACTGGGGAAAGGATGGGAGCCCCTTCTTAGCTTTCCCCTCCATGCATGCACCCTCCACCCTACAGGACATCTGGGTTGGGGAGGGGAGATTAAAGCTCCAGTGTTCTTGGCCCCTGCGAAGCCTAGTGTAGAGCCCTTGTCCTATAAATGGGATTTGTGTTGGGGAAGGAATTCCTAGTCCCTCACCTGTACCTGAGCTTCTGCAACGTGGAGCTGGTGGAGGGGTGGGGTAGGAAGGGAGGATGAGAGTCTTTTGGGGCCTGGCCCCCCCCAGAGTGGAATTGTAGCCCTAGAGTGGGAGCTGGGGGAAAGGGAACCTCCTTTTTCGTGGCTGCACCACCTGCAGTAGAGCATCTGTAACTTAGAGCTGGGCGGGGGTGGGAGGGGGCAGATCATAGATCAAATGCCACAGGCTCTCACTATTATTATTGAGATTTAGTAGATAATTGGTTTTTTTAAATTTTTATTTATTTATTTATGGCTGTGTTGGGTCTTCGTTTCTATGCGAGGGCTTTCTCTAGTTGCGGCAAGTGGGGGCCACTCTTCATCGTGGTGCGCGGGCCTCTCACTATCGCGGCCTCTCTTGTTGCGGAGCACAGGCTCCAGACACGCAGGCTCAGTAATTGTGGCTCACGGGCCTAGTTGCTCCGTGGCACATGGGATCTTCCCAGACCAGGGCTCGAACCCATGTCCCCTGCATTGGCAGGCAGATTCTCAACCACTGCGCCACCAGGGAAGCCCCAGATAATTGTTTTTATAAATGTTTCTCCATTTGCTATATGCACTTAGGACAATTTCCAGAGACATTAAATACTTATTTTTCTTGTATAACTTTCACCAGTTAAGTGGTTGTTTTGTTGAGGGAGAGCATCCTCTGAGCTCCTGACACAGCTATTACAGAAGTCCCACCTCTTATTATTATTAATCATTTAAAAAATTTAAATAGACTTCGTTTTAAGAATAGTTGTAGATTCACATAAAATCTGAAAAGATACTACAAGAGTTTCTGTATACTCCTCACCCAGTTTTTTCTATTGCTGATAACATCATAAGTGACTGTGGTACATTTGCGACAACTAAGGACCCAGTATTGGTAAATTACTATGAATTAAACTCCATACTTCACTTGGACTTCATTGAATTTTCGTTAATGACTTTTTTTTTGTTTCAAAAATTGAGGAATTTTGGGGCTGGTCAAGGAAAAAGATATGACGGTGAGGTGGCAGTAGCACATACAGACTTGACTTGGATGATGCTTTGACTGGTTTGCATGTAAGGGAGGCCCCTCACAGCATGAGGCTGTCCAGGCGCTATGGTACAGGAGTCACTCCTCAGAATGTGAGAGGGCAGAGGAAGTCCCAGGGGAGAGAGAGGAGGTGGAGGGGGCTTATGTGTCTTGGTGATGTTGCTCCCAGCCCAGGAGAGTCTGAGGGGCAGCTGGGGCCTGAGGTCTTCATAGTTACAGAGTTTATCTTACCTATGACTAGCAGATGTTGGGAGCAATTTTGCAGGATATGCAAAGCAGGCAGGCTCTAAATGGCTGAAAATCTGCTCATCGGGGCTGTATTTAAAACAATTGGATGTGTAAACTTTGGAGCTTTGTACCAGCGAGCTTCACAACCTGCTATGAAAAAGTAAACAACCTAGGGGTCAATCTACAGAGGCTGTCTTTGGCTTATTTGTATAACACAGGATCCCATCCAGGATAACACATTATAGTCCCATCCAGGATTATATTCAGTTGTCATGTCTTCTTGGTCTCCTCTGATCTGTGACAGTTTCTCAGGTTCTCCTCATTTCTAATTCCTTTGACTGGTTTAAGGAATACTGGGCAGGTATTTTGTTTCAAGTTGGGTTTGTTTGATGTTTTTCTCATGATGACTTTGGGTTATGGGTTTCTACAAGGAAGACCCCAGAGGGAAAGTACCATTCTTTTCTCATCGTATCAAGAGTGCATGCTATCAACATGACTTTTCACTGCTGATGTGGACCTTGATCATGGGACTGAGGTCATATCTGGTTTCTCCACTGTAAAGGTACCCCCTTCTTCTTCTTATCCTCTGTTCTTTGGAAGCGAATCACTAAGCTCAGACCATACTCAAGGGTGGGGAGTTAAGCAACCTTCTTGATGGGAGAATGTTAACGTAAATTACTTGGAGTTCTTCTGTGTGGGAAATTTGTCTCTTCTCCCTAATTCATCTAATTACTTAATTGCTAATTTATATGATTGGATTTGCCTATATTTATTTTATAATTTGGGTTATAATACACTACTACCTTACTTATTTTGTTTACTCCAGTTGTTCCAGCTTTGGCCATTGGAAGCTCTTTCAGGTTGCCTCATGTGTCCCTTTGACACATCTCCATCTTTTTATTAATCACTTCCTTACTTTCTGGCACCACAAGATGCTCCAGGCTTATTTTGTATATTCTCTGTTGCAACCCTAGTATCAGCCATTTCTCCAAGGAGTCCTTGTTCCTTTTATTGGAGAATGATATCGGAACCAAGATCTGAACCCTAGGCATTCTTAATCTTCTTTGTGCTTAATCTAAAACTAGTTGCACTTTGGAAAGATGCCTCAGCCTGTCTTTCATTCAGTAAATACATACTGAATGTCGAGCTCTGTACTTAGGGTCATGTTTTTAGTTATTTAAAACTTGCTCTAAATAGAATTTCACTATTTTTACCCCTACTAATTAGAAATTCGTTCATAATTTGATGTTATTTTAGTAAAGGGTTATAATTAAATTGGAGATAGGGCATATAATTATTGTTTGTTGTGCTAAAATCAGCCTCTTTACTTTACAAACGCTTTCATTCCATTGCCAGTTTTAAAAACAAATGCTTATTATTGAGAGCAAACATGTGGATGAATATTTATTTGAGTCACTAAATGCTCATCAAATAATTTTTCAGTGTGCATGTGGAAAACTTCAAACATACACAAAAATACAGAGAGTGATATCCTGAACTTCCAAGGACCTATCAATCAGCTTCAATAGTTTCAACTCATGGCCAATATTTTTTTAAAATTTTTATTGGAGTATAGTTGCGTTAGTTAGTATAGTTAAAGTTTCTACTTGACAGCAAAGTGAATCAGCTATACATATATGTATATCCCCTCTTCTTTGGATTTCCTTCCCATTTAGGTCACCACAGTGCATTAAGTAGAGTTCCCTGTGCTATACACTATGTTCTTATCAGTTGTCTATTTTATACATAGTATCAACAGTGTATATGTGTCAATTCCAATCTTTCAATTTTTCCCACATACCCCTTTTCCTGTTGGTATCTATACCAAGCTTAATTCATCTGAACCTGACTTTTTTTTTTTTTCGGATTAGCAAATCATTTTTGAACTTGAAATAGATGTCACTGCTTCTTTGTGACTCACACACGTACAATGGAAGAAGCTTGAATATATGCGAAGGAACATTTCACAGTTGGCCTTTTAAGAGCCAGTGAGTAACTAATTGTCATCCCACTTCAGAAGATGAAAGATTCCTGTCCCAGCATATTAGAAGCCTGTGGGTAGAGTGACACCAAGAATGTTCGGGACAAGTGAGAATTTGAACAAATGAAGGTTCACTCACCTAGAACTCAGGTCTCACTCTTGAATAGCAGGGCACGTGTTTGTCACAAAAGCATGTCCGTCACACTGGGGCTGGCAGGCCTTCGGGAGCAAAATATGCCAAGCATTTTCCAGTTCAGCCTGGGTTCAGGTTTCTCAGGTCGGTCAAACACACCCGTTGCCACAATTTCTTGTGGACATGCTGGAACTTCACATCTAGTTTAGGCCCCAGCGACCGAGTGTAGTTCGTAGACGTGACCATGAGAATTTGCAATTTGTGGGTTGAGATCTGCAGAGTGTAGAAGGTGATTTGTTGACTCAGCCATTCAACACATGTTTCCAGAGTACCCACTGTGGGCTGGGGGTTATGCTGGGGACACAGTGGTGGGCAGGACACACGTAGAACCTGCTACATGGGGCTTGCTGTCCGGGAGTATAAGAGGACAGTCATGGTGAATCACCCAAATTGCTAATGACAGTTGTGTTGTGTTTCAAGGGATAGAAAAGAGTGCTAAAAGTATGGGGTCCCTGATTTTGTCTAGGGCATCAGGGAAGATACTCTGAGGAAGTGATATTAAACTAGGATTTAAAGGATGCATAGGAGTTGGTGAGGCAAGGCATATGTGTGTGTGTGTGTGTGTGTGTGTGTGTGTGTGTGCGCGCGCACGCGTACACATTAAAGGTGGATATATGAGACTTGGAAATACTCAAGCTCAGTGTATCCCCAATATATTAAGTTAAAATATTTACTTAATTAAGCCCAATTCAACCCCAGTATCCAAGGGGATAATACCCACAAAGAGGCTCTGCAATGGGAAAGAGTTGAACATGGCCAAGGACCCACTAGACGGCAGCAGGACTGGGGTGGGGTACAGGAGTGGGGCGGGCAGGCAGGCAGTAAACCATGTGTATCTGTGGGCTGTGATGAGAAGCCTGGATTTTATTCCTAAACCACTGGGAAACCGCCATAAGGTTTCAGGACAGGGCCTTTCAGAGTTGGGCACCGCATGCAGAATGCACTGGTGGGGGTGAGGGCTGGAAGCAGGAGGAACAGGTAGGAGGCTGCCACACAGGTCTGGGTAAGAGATTTCATGACTCGGTGATGCAGAGCAGTGGGTAGATGTGAGATCGAATTCATAGAGTTTTAGTGTAGTGGCTTTCAGACTTTTTTGACTGTGATCTACTGAAAAAAAAAACAGTTTGCATTGTGGGCTCAGTACATAAATGAGTGTGTATGTATATGTGTGTGAAACAAAAACTTCGTAAAACAATGCCTCTACTATAGGCAAGTCACACTGAAATATTTTGTGTCATGTCTTGTGTGTGTGTATGTGTGTGTGTGTTTGAGGTAGGCAGAGGGAGGGTGTTAGGGGATTTTATGGGCCATACTAATGAATCTGGATCTTCATCCAGCGTTAAGTGGGATATCTCCAAGATTTTTTTTGTTTAATTTTATTTATTTTTTCGTCTGCGTTGGGTCTTCATTGCTGTGTGCGGGCTTTCTCTCTAGTTGCGGCGAGCAGGGACCACTCTTCATTCCGGTGTGCAGGCTTCTCATTGCGGTGATTTCTGTTGCTGTGGAGCGTGGGCTTTAGGCAGGCAGGCTTCAGTGGTTGTGACGCGCAAACTCAGTATTTGTGGCTTACGGGCTCTAGAGCGTAGGCTCAGTAGTTGTGGCGCAAGGGCTTAGTTGCTCCGCGGCATGTGGGATCTTCCCGGACCAGGAATCGAACCCATGTCCCCTGCATTGGCAGGCGGATTCTTAACCACTGTGCCACCAGGGAAGTCCCTCTCCAGGGTTCTAAAGCAGATTTGTTCTTTGAGAGAAGTAACCCTAACAATAATAGAAAATAACAATCAAGAAAAGAGCCTTGTGACAGGAACGCTAAGACATAAATAATTTCCCTAGGTCTCCGCCTCCTCCTCCTTTTCTTCTTTTTCATTTTGGTGGGAGTTGGCAAACTTTTTATGTAAAGGGCCAGAGGATAAATAGTTTTGGCTTTATGGGCCATTTAATCTCTGTCCACTACTCAGTTCTGTCATCAAGACTGGAAAGTAGCTGTAGAAAGACAACATGTAAAAAATGGGTATGACTGTGTTATCAGTAAAACTTTATTTACAACAACAGGTGGCCTGAGGAATGGAGGGGAATGATTTGTGGGATTTACGAGGAAGGAGGATTTGTTGAGATAAAGTCAGTGTGCTGCAGGATGGTGCTTGCCCTGCGTGGTCCTCCAGGGGGATCACAGCATCTGGAGCGTGGTGGCCCTTCTGAGGAAGGCCCACTGGGGCCGCGGTGCATTCTGACACTCAGAGGGTTTGCAGTGTGGGGAGTCTGGGGTGCAGAAGCAGTTGAAGTTAAGGTCCCATCTCCCAGCCTCAGATTTAGCCACAGACGGAATGCGAACTGTAAATTGGATGTTCAGCGCAGTTCCTCAGGGCTGTGAGGCCAAAGCTGGACTTGATACCAGGCCAGGGATTAATTAATACAACCCTTCTGGGCAAAGTTCCCTTCTGTTGGGCCACGCACAGGGAATGCAGCCTTTGTGTAGGGAGAAACAGCTCTTAAGAAGAGACGGCCTGAGATGGCTCTCCGGGCTGCTTTTCCTCTCTCCAGGAATTCCTGGACCCGTGCCACACACCTAAATGTACTTGGAGGCAGATGGTAAGCCTAAGCAGGTCCCTGAAATGGGTACCATGACACACAGGGCCAGAGAGGATGGATATATAGCACTCCTGCCGACCCTGGCAGGTAAGAGGCCTACACGCCCTGCGGCAGGATGGGGTCATGGCACCTGGGCCCTCTGTGCCTTTGCCCTCTCTTCTACTGTGCTTGTGGAAATCCTCCTGACCCTAAGGGGCAAGTCCAGTGTTCCTCTATGTGGAAACTGACTCCTCCTGTCAAGACTATTTTTTCATCTTGTGGACTTCCTCAGCCCTTTGTATGTTGGAGGGTGACCTGGATGATAATGGCCAGGGTACCAATCTGCCTCCTGGAGTGGATTATAAACTCTTAGAGTACACAGCCTGTGGCTTACCTGTCCTTGGATTCTAGCTGCTAGCCCTGTCCACAGAGGAGACACAATATGTTGGAGAACCAGCACGATGTTTTGGAAAGGGCATAGGTTTTGGAGGTCTGCCAATAACTTCCTCTGTAACTTTGGGCAAGTAATAAGACCTCTTTGAGCCTCAGTTTCCTTATTTGTAAGATGGGCCTGATCAAACCAGTCTTAGGTATGTTCTGAGGATTGCAGATAAAATAGACGTGAAGCTTAAACACCCATTCTTCTGTATGCAAAGCATACCCAGCTTTGCCATTGTTGACCTGGTACAGTGACTCATGAGAAGGGGCTGGAGTGAGATCCCACTGTGGTTTTGACTTGCATCTCCCTAATAATTAATGATGTTGAATGTTTTTTCATGTGACTGTTGGCCATCTGTATGTCTTCTTTGGAAAAACGTCTATTCAGATCCTCTATGTATTTTTTAGTTGGGGTTGTTTGGTTTTTTTTTTTTTGGTGTTGTATGAGTTGTATGCATATATACAATGGAATACTACTCACCCGTAGAAGAGATGAAATCTTGCCATTTGCTAAAACATGGATGGATTTTGAGGATATTATGCTAAGTGAAATAAGTCAGACAAAGACAAATACTGTATGATTTCACTCATATGTGGAATATAAAAAACAAACAGACAAAATTAATGAACAAACCAAACCAAAGAAAAACTAACCCACAGATATAGAGAACAGATTAGTGTTTACCAGAGGGGAAGGGCAAGGGAGGGGGTCAACTCTATGGTGACAGATGGAAACTAAATTTTTGGTGGTGAGCATGCTGTAGTGTACACAGACATTGAAATATAATGTTGTATATGTGAAATTTATATAATGTGGCAAGCCATATATAAAGTGTTATGTAATGTTACCTCAATCTAGAAAAAGGAACTGGAGTGTCTGGGGGACTTAGCTGAGTTCCCTGGGTAAATTCTGAGCATTTGGCCCTGCGTTCACTTTCGTTGACGCTGAGACACCACTGAGTGTAAGGTACTCTGTTGTTTTACATGCCTCTAAACATTAGAATCACCTGGGGAGCAATCACATATCTTGAGGCCCAGGCCCCATTTCAGACGAGTTACATCAGTAATTTGGGGTTTGGGCATTGGTTTTCATTCATTCATTCCTTTCCTTCCTTATTTATTTATTTTTTAATTGATATTTTTAAAAACTGATTCCAGTGGGCAGCCAAGATTGAGAACCTCTGCGCTAAAAAAACCCCAAATACTCCTGTCAAATGTATGATGACTCAGTGCTTCCCTGTCAGTGGGAACTTCTAATTTGTTCATAGGGCTCTTTTAGATGGCGCCCAAGTATTTCCCTAACCACCCTTTCATCGGGGAGGGTCTCTACAGGGGGCGCTGGCTCAGCTGGCAGACCCCAGCCCTGGGCAACGCCAGTATCTCTCGCTCGCCCTGCCCGGTGCACAGTCCCCGAGTGCGCAGCTGGGGCTCCCGCACTGGGGTTCAGTGGGTGGAGGGAAGGGCGGGCAGGACTCGGGGGGACTGGGTAGCACCGGGATAAAGGGGAGGGGGGTGTAACAGCCGAGTCGTCCCTGTGGGCGCTGCTGAGCTCCGTCCTGGAGAAGCAGAAGGATGGCCAAGCTGGGCCATTGTTAAGGCACCCTTGATTTTAATCCTGGTTGCAGAAATGATAACATGGAAAATTGTGTGTGTTTTAGACTCAGTGAAATGTAGTGGGTTGTATGCTAGATGATCAATCTGCTTAGAAGAAGGTGGTCACAGATGCCCAGGCTGAGTTTGAGCCTCGTGAATAAGGAAGAGCTCGCAGCTCAAGGAGCAGCGTGGCCAGTCATCACCACCTACCCCAGCAGTCCCGACGGAAGGACTTCCCTGTGGAGCGGTGTTTCTCTGCTCAGACTTGCCCAGGGTCGCAGGAAAGAGCTCAGGCTTCCCAGTCAGTTACGGGTTCACAGCCTTCAGCACGTGTTAGCTCTGTAAGTTTAGGCAGACGCCTTAATTTTCCTGGGCCTTAGTTTGCTCACCTGTCAGATGGGAGCAGTGAGGAGTCAGTAAGTTACCGCAGGTGAAGTGTTTCTCAGGGCACATGGGAGCAGCCAGAGAATAGCAGTGATTGGTTGTCCTGGTTGTTCTCATGGTGTGGTACTGTCCTCCTTGTTTTGGCCACACATGGGGGACACTGCGTGGGCTTCAGAGGAAGCCCCCAACTGCCTGGGAGGAGGTGACATTTTCCTGGGGTCTTAGCGGAAATGCACTCAGTGTGTTTAAAGTCTCTTCAGGATGAAGTTTTCATGTCTCTGTAGCCACTTCCCTATAGTGCTGTGATGTGGGTTCTCTTTGGCTATTTTAGTCTATTCTCTTATTTAAGATAAGTAACCCCACCGGTGACTCTAAAGAGGGCCTTTAAGCAACCACACATGCTCAGTTTCTGAAGTGGTTGGGCTCCCGGCGTTCGATTTTACAAGTTGGATTCCCAGGCCAGCCCACTGAAGTCTTCCCTCGCTAAAGCGACGGAGTTACTGTACTCGTCAGAGCAGCATACCAGCCTCCCCTCATTTGTGTATTGGTCCAAGAGGAAAATGCATCCTGAGTCCCAGGTAGAAACGCCAGGGACATGCCTTGTCCGCAGCAGCAGCTCTCTCAGAAGCCACACTGAAGGCTTGGGTAGGGTCCCCAGTAAAGTCCCTCAAGGTTTAAAGACTGTCCGCAGAGCCTCGTGCTCCTTGCTTTGATAGAAGAGCGCACACTCATTGCCAAAGTATTTCCTGTTCTTGGGATCAAATGGGAGTGATGACAAGGTTCGTCGGGGGTTTTAGGTGTGTGGATGATTTTTGCACTGCCTGGTCACTGGGCTCTAAGTGGTGATTGTTCGTAAACGCGGTAGAAATTAGCATCACATCTGCATGGGCAAACATGGGCAAAACATCCCTAGTTTTTGTCTCCTTGCGTTGTTGGGTTTCTGGCATTTAGAGTTCAGCTGGCTGGCTGTGGTTTCCAGGATCCAGCATGGAATCCGGTGCGTCCCCAGGGAGGGGGAGCGGTAAGGGGAAGTGGAGAGAGGCTCTAGAGCAGCCGAGTGGGTTTCTCTCCTCAGCTGGTGCGAATATTGCCCAGTTTCAGAGCCCTGCAGGAACCTGGATTCCCTATCTTTACACCCTCATCCGTGACCTGCTTGTTTCTGCCTACATGTCGTTTTACTCTGTAATTGCTTTCACGTCAAGGCACAGGAGACGGGATTGTTGCTGGGAAATGACCCAGCACAGGGAATATCCATGGTGCTCTTGAAGCTCCCCCTGAATTCACGGAGGGCTGGGGCCAGAAAGAAGTGGCCAAGGCAGACTTGGTGACTTCTCAGTTTCCCCTTGGGCCGAGTCATCATCTCTGCACAGACAGACGCAAGCTGTGAGCAAGGTGCTTCCTGTCCCCCATGACTGTACAGCGTGAAGCAGTCGGGGGTGGCCGCCTTGCTTCCTGTCGCCCAGTCTGGGCTTCTAGGGGAGACGACAGCGTGCACGGGTTCTGAGCCGGGGTCCCAGATGACCTTGTTTTCCTCCAGGCGGCCTTGAATGCAGATACTTGTTTGTCTCAATTTTGAGTTGCTGGCTGATCCCCTCGTTGGAAGAGCCGGAACTGCCTGCAGAGCTAAAAACAGTGCAGTGATTCTCCAAATGTAGTGCATGCCAGTGACTAGTGGTCTTGTTCAAATGAAGTCTCATAGACTGTATTTTCAGATGGTGATGCGGGAGGTGTAAATGGTGGCCATGATGATCCCGGCCTGTGTTGAATCCCTCCTACGTGCCGAGTACATTTAATACAGCAACCCATGAGCCAGTCTTTTTTCCCGGTTTCAAATTGGGAAACCGAGGCTCTGAGAAGTTAGGTGACTTAGTCAAGACCACACAAGTTCCCGCTTCTAACTTCCTGCTGGGGCAGGGCCCAGGAATCTTCATGTTTGCAAACACCCCCAGAGGGTCCCCAGACTCTGGTTTGAGAAACACTGCCTTGACTTCAAGCTCACAGGAGGCAAGGGCTGTGTCTGTCTTGTTCAAGGCTCCATCTCCAGGGCCTGGCCTGGGCCAGAGACATAACAGGTGCTCCGTCAGTACTTATTGAAGGGATAGATGAGCGTTGTTCTCGTCAAAGCAGTCCCTTGGGAACTCAGGGCTCTTGCCCAGTTCCCTGGGAGCATTAAGTCGTCAAGTGCAGAGCTCGTGCCCCACTTCTGACAACTTTGGTCTTGTTTGCCAAGAACAATTTGTCTGGCTTCCTGGTTCTGTGCCTGGGTCACTGCATTGTTTCCTGGCCCTAAGTCCTTGCTACCTTCGTACTTCCCTGTTTCTCTAGATCCCAGGCCTTCCCTGCCTCTGGTCAGTACCTTTCTTAGGGACCAGGCTTCTGTCTCCAACCAAGGCCTGGCTGCTGGGACCCTCTTCCCTGGGCAGGCTTTCCTGACCCTGCCTGCCGGCCTACTGTTCTAGATGTTCCATCCTGCAACCCACCACTCATCCACTCGTCACCTTGGGTGTCAGGTCACGTTTGCCAGACTGGACTTTGTGACTGCCCGACTGCACCTCTTTCAGCTGCATCCTTTCCCTGTTGTGGCCAGTCGTACTCCCGAGCCTGGCCACCATCCCAGCCTGTTTGCCTGGGAGCGGTAAGTCAGCTCTGGTCAAGACGGTCGGGTGATACATATCTTAGGTACTGGAGTGGGTAGGCTCAAGTTCAACCCTTGACCCTTAAAGCAAGCACTTTAACTCTGAAAGCCTCAGTTTCCACATCTGTAAATCAGGTACGATGGTCTCTCCCAGCGGTGGGATGTGAGGATTAAATGGAATTGTACATATGAGGTGCTCAGTATCACGGCAGCCGCAGGTTATCACTGTTTTATCTATTATGGGATAGTTTACCATCTATCATGTGGGCAAAAGCAGACACATACCCCACTCTTGGACCAGTGGGTGGGACATACACTAGTCAAATAGTCCCGCTAAAGGATGTATAATTACAAAGCTGTAAGTGCTCTGAAGGAAAGAGCATTTAATGAAGGAATCTTAGTGTGGGGAACCACATGAGGCTTCTCTCTGTGGAAGTGATATTTGAGCTGAGATAAGAGTAAGGATCCCACAGTTACTGAGTGCTTTTTATGTGCTAGGCCCTGTGACTTACCTAATTTACATATCTTAACTCTGTAATCCTCGTAATAACCCCATGAAGCAGGAATGATTATCATCCCCCAGGAGGGACTTCATTTTTTTTTTAAAAAAATATCTTTATTGGAGTATAATTACTTTACAATGGTGTGTTAGTTTTTGCTTTATAACAAAGTGAATCAGTTATACATATGTTCCCATATCTCTTCCCTCTTGTGTCTCCCTCCCTCCCACCCTCCCTATCCCACACCTCTAGGTGGTCACAGAGCACTGAGCTGATCTCCCTGTGCTATGCGGCTGCTTCCCACTAGCTATCTGCCTTACGTTTGGTAGTGTGTATATGTCCATGCCACTCTCTCACTTTGTCACAGCTTACCTTTCCCCCTCCCCATATCCTCAAGTCCATTCTCTAGTAGGTCTTTGTCTTTATTCCTGTCTTGCCCCTAGGTTCTTCATGACCTTTTATTTTTTCTTAGATTCCATATATATGTGTTAGCATACAGTATTTGTCTTTCTCTTTCTGACTTACTTCACTCTGTATGACAGACTCTAGGTAGACCTCTGCCCCAGGGCATAACTGCAAGTCAGGGGCAGGGCTGGAATTTGAACCCAGGAAGTCTGGCTCAGAACCCACTGCTTGCATCTAAGGGGTGGATAGGAGTTAATTAGGGGAAGAGAGATGGGAGATGAACGCACCCTCCAGAGCACCAGGGCTGGGCCCTGAGGTGAGGGTCAGGGGCATAGGTGATTCCAGAAGGTGGCTGGAGAGTAGAGAGTGAGGGGGAGGGGGAGGGTGAAGGGGCAGGAGGTGCAGGGAGATGCCACACTGGGCAGGGCCCCATAGTCGCTATTAGGGATTTTACACTTTTTGCTTTGATTAGTGGGAAGCCATTGAAGACTATTAAGCAGGGTTGGAGGGTGGGCAGCCTGATTCGATTTTCATTGTGAAAACCCTCTCTGGAGGGAGGATGGAGAACGGGGGAAGGGATGCCAGGGTGGTGTAGGGTTTTCCATTTGGAGGCTGCTGTGAGAGGCTGGTGGTGCCCTAGGGCGGTGCCAACGGAGAGCCTTACGGGAGGCAAGGGTGAGATGCTCTGATTGTCAAAATAACTACTCCTCTTGGGTAGCTGCTTAGTTGGGGTGTTGATGCTGGTTGTCGTCTTCCCTAGCCAGGGGTCGCTGTTGATTGTGAAGAGGTCATGACTTGGGTTCCCACAGAGATTGCTGTATTCTCAGGCCAGTGCCAAGATACAGGAGCACAGTGTGTGTGAGCCCCTCCTTCCTCAGGGCCTGGGCCAGGTACAACACTTCTTCCTCTCTGTGCTGCCTGGTCCTTGCAGCCACAGCGGCTCATGGCTTGACCAATGTCCCAGTTGCGTTTGTGCATCGTGCTTCAGTTAGGCAGACTCTGGTCTCACCTCCATTGCTCCTGCAGGTGAGTCAGGTGTAACCACTCATCTGTGTGAGCTTAACCAACCGCTCTGTGTCTGCTGATGTTTCTGTCTCAGGGTTATGTCTCTGCTCCTGAGTGCCTTCAGGGGCTCCGAGGCTGCTCCGAGGCCCTGGCTCCCTCCCACCCAGTGGGATGGATAGAAATACCGTTTTGATGCTGCTCTGTGGAATCTGCCTGTCCACTAAAGGAGCGTTATAAATGCTCACCTTTCCTCTCATCTCTGAAACTGGAGCTTTGATCAAGTGCCATGGTAACCTACTTTTGGACTAAGGTACCTTTTACCTGGCAGCCTCAGGTGAGCCTCAGAGTTACTTGGATTGAACGTGGAATGCGGAGGTAATATTTCTTTTCGTAGTTCCCGGGTCGGCATCTATGGGAGGTATGCTGGGATTTATGGACCAGAACAGCTGGGGAAGCAGAGAGAGCTGGGGTCAGAGATGACTTTACTGAAGCAGCCAGAACTGTGGCAGGTCCAAGGAAGTCTGATCTAATGTGTGACATACAGAACAGATATATACATGGTGGGTGACAAACCAGATGGGCAGCAGTCTCTTGACTTGTTTATTTTATTGACGTTTGGTAGTAAGACCCCCCAGAGTATCTAAGGCTAAAGGAGGAAAGGGCCACCCCTGCAGTCTAGGGGCTAATAGGATGGAGGCTCAGTGTCAAGGCTTGAGCTCAGTGGTTTGGGTTTGGGGATGGATGTTTCAGTTCCAGTGTTCCAATTAACATGGCTGTAAAACAAACCATCCCATAAATTAATGGTGTAAAACATTTTTAAAATGCTGTCAGAAATTCAGACAGGGAACCTAGGAACAGCTTGTCTCCGCTCCACAGTGTCTGGGACCTCCACTAGGAAGACCTGAGGGCTTGATGGCCGGGGGCTGGAATCATCTGGAAGCATCTTCGCTTGCATGTCTGGTGGTTGATGCTGGCTGTTGGCTGGGACCTGAGCTGTGTTGTGAGCTTAGAACACCTGGTGTGGTCTTTCCATAGGGGCTCTCTTGGGTTTCCTCACAACCTGGCTGCTGGGTTCCAAGAATGAGTATCCCAAGAGAGCATGGTGGAAATGAATGGCACTTTTACGGTCTAGGCACAGAAGTCACACAGGGTCACTTCCACAAACTCTACTGATAGAGGCAGGGTGGTGTCAAAGGTCATGGTCATCCCCAGATGACCATTGATTCTCTGAAGCTAATCAGAGGTTTAGAGGGATCTTTTGAGCTCTGGGTTAAGTTTCAATATGGTTCAAATGGAACATCTTGAAGAGTGACCCACGGCTGCTGCTACAGTACATCCGAATGGCCATTTGATTTAATTTAAAATGCTGCCAATCTTCTGGGTGTTTACAGATAGCAGATGACAATCCGATTGAGTCACCTGAATGGTTTCAGAGTTTTCCCCCAGTGTAGTGTACTCACAGCCCCTCCTGGCTTCTCTTCAAACTCTGTCCACCTCTCCATCCATCCATGTTTTCATCCACATTTCTGCCCACCCTTGTACCCATCTCCCATCCTAGCACTTGTTAAGTGTCTACCATGTGCTATGAGTTGCACAGGGTGTTATGAGCTGCAGGAAAAGAAGACAGAGTTTAGTAGATCACAGGCCACACCCTCAAGGAACACGCTGTCTGGAAGAGATAGTCGTGTGCTAGTAAGTAGGGCTGCTGGGGGCCGTAGAGAGGCTCTGGTCTGTAGCTAAACCCTTTATTAATGAAGCCACACCCACTGGACCTCGGTGCCCTCGGCTTCCAATATCCCTGTGGCCTCCCCCGGTCGTCCCTCTGTTAGGTATTGGCAGAAAGTCCCTATTTTCTACCAAGGAGACCAGTGCCCCTTGGGCTGGACGTCACTGAGCTTGTGACACCCAGTGGATAGCAAATTGACAGAGCCAGCTGTACATGCTACATAAATCAAATGAAGGGCAACAGATGTGTCTGGTAGCAACTGCATTTTCTTTTCGCAACCCATTTCCCTTTGCTCCAGATCTGTGCAGAACTGCAGCTCAGGGCTGCTTTACCATATGCACCTTTCAAGGAGAGGGGTTTGCATTAAGATTTTCCATTCCAAGCACCCTGCTCAGGCTTAAGGAGTCCTCCTTCCTCCTCCTCCTGGTAGCCCACCTTTTCCCATGCAGTGGGTGGCGGCGGGGGAGGTACGGCTTCCCCTGTGCTGCTGCTCGGGATGGGATTGGTTTGCCACATTCATGTCCACAAGTATTCGATTTCTTGCTGCTGTGGCGAGGTACTGGGAGATGTGAGGGGCTAACTGACATGTACAGGAACCAGCAACCTGCATCGTGGTGATGGTGATGACTGAATCAGAGAGAATTTCAAGGGCAGACAAAGGACACCAGGCAGCTCTCCCTTACACCAGTGATTTCATGCACAGTCTCCAGGTCATCAAGTGGTTATTTTGGAGGAAGTTTTTGGACATTATCTTAAAACAGACACAGCTTAATTGCATTCAGTTGAATCACAGTGAGCAGTGGTTGGGTTTTTTCTTTTTCTTTTAAAGTGTAAAGAGCAATTCTTAGCACTCACTCTCCCCTTTTCCTCCCAATCTCATCATCCCCTACACACATGGCTGCGGCAGTCGGGGTGAGTGAAGCTGGTTGGTCCATTCCAGTGCTGGTTGCATAAATGATAATTCAGGATCCTGCTGGGGTGCCCATCCCTCGGTGCCATATTGAATGCAGTCAGCCAGGGCATTATGTTCTTTCTGGGGACATCAGGGATGGGGTCAAGTTGAGGAGTAGAGGCAATAGGAATGTCTCTTGGAATACTAGGCTTCAGATTTAATGAGTATTTGTTAAGCCCTCTTAGGGCCAGGGGTGTTGCTTTTTAAAACATTCAGTCCTCAGAACAGCCATTTGAGAGACAGTTATCCCTGCATTTCTGAAGAGGAAAGGGAGGCTCAGAGAAGTCAAGCAATTTGCTGAGGGTAACCCAGCAAACAGCTCGAATGAACCCCCAGAGCTGTTAAGATCCACTCCTTTCTACTCTGCGTCCCAGGTGTTCAGAGGAGGAGAGAGCTTTTTGGTATGGGAAAGCCAATTCACAAAATGTTAATAAGAATAGGACTTTCTATTAAACATTCAAAGTGGTCCCATCTTTGCCCCCGCCCAGGTGTGCACACAGGCGTGTCCACCCACTTCCCCTCCACGTTGTCAATGTCTGCTTTCCCGCATGAGAATTTGGACTGATTCAGAGATTCTGGCATGAATGGTTCAGGATACAGAGTTTAGGGCTTCCCTGGTGGCGCAGTGGTTGAGAGTCTGCCTGCCGATGCATGGGACACGGGTTCGTGCCCCAGTCCGGGAAGATCCCACATGCCGCGGAGCGGCAGGGCCCGTGAGCCATGGCCGCTGAGCCTGCGCGTCCAGAGCCTGTGCTCCGCAACGGGAGAGGCCACAACAGTGAGAGGCCCACGTACCGCAAAAAAAAAAAAAAAAAGATACAGAATTTATAGTTTTCACAGAACCCATTGGGTGGTTCCTTCTGTGCTAAACGTGAAAAATCCTCACTTCCTGTTGGCCATCTGGTTTGTCCAGAAAGTTGTGTTCTTGGTAATGGCCCTGCTTCCATCAAACCCTCCCACTTCTTTTCCCATTAACACAGTCAGCCTGTAAGCATTGTACAATTCTCCAGTCTTTCAATAAAACCTTTACTTTCTGTTGGTATGTTTTGCCCTGTGTATTTGCATGTTGCAAAGGGACCATTGTTTCCATGTTTACAGAAAGCAGCAGGCTGCAGATTAGTTTTAGTGACGGACTGAAGATAACCAGCTGTAGTTCAGGGTGCAGATTGGTACTGGTGCAAAAATATGTATTCACGAAACTAAAATTTCAAATTACTTCCTTCACATCTTGAAATAAATAGTGTGCTGGGTATGTGATACGCAGCGAAGAACTATTTCTGATTTTTAGCAAAACTGAAAATTAGCTTATTGAAAATCCTTCTTGGTGACTTAGCTTTTTAAGAATTTAAAACACAACTCTGTGTGCTTGTGTGTGTGTGCTTGTGTAAACAAATATTGTTTTTCCCAGACTTTGTTTTCATACTGTTAATCAGTTTACATACATTTTTTTCCCTTTTCCACTTAACAAACCATATATTACAGTCATTTACTATTGGGTTACATAGTCGTTGTAATTCTAATGTTCCGTGGCTTTGCATACACACACACCCATCAGTTTCACAATGAACATCTTCACATGTCTTGTTTCCTTTTTCTTGTTAAATTATGTCTGCAATCCCTGTTGAATTATGTTTTATGTTTCCAAGAATGGGATTACTTGGTCAAAAGACATGGGCATAACTTATATGACCACTAGAAGGGCTGTACCAGTTTAAAAGGCTGTGTATTTCCTTAAAAAATTAAATCAACCGTGGAAGAACATTTTTCCACGTACAGCAAGTTCTGTTTGAAGTGACTTAGGTGTCCCTAAAAATCACCATGCTATCCAGAATCATGGAATAATAACCCACAGGGTTTATGGGAGAAGTGAGATTAAGGCACAAAGCTCAAAAACGTTGTCAGTGACACAGTCAAAAAAGGAAGGCAGCACAGTTCTGCACATGTTAAATGGTTAAGAAACACATACCTACAGCAATACATGTGACTGGAAGTTGGCCTGTGGAAGTGGGTTTGAGAAGGGCTGCAGCTGAAGAGTGGTTGTGAGTTTGGAAGGAGGGTTGTCTGGCTCGAGGAAAGTTGTGGATCGCTGTGGCTCATAACACACATGGCGGACTGAGGCGGCTGATAGATGTGTGACGTGTGTGTGTGTGCGTGTGAGTGCACATTTTGTGTGGGTTTCTGCATTCACCTAGTGTTTCTGATGGGTGAAAACTGCACACGTGAACACAAAGTTTGGAGCGTCTAGTATTTTCCATTTATAAGTTTAAAAAGAAGACCGTGCCTTTTATTTATTTGTTCAATTTTTTTTAAAGAGCATGTACCACATTATATTGAATTCATTTTCTTTTTTTTTTTTTAATTTTTATTTATTTATTTATTTTTGGCTGTGTTGGGTCTTCGTTTCTGTGCGAGGGCTTTCCCTAGTCGGGGCTAGCGGGGGCCGCTCCAGACGCGCAGGCTCAGTAGTTGTGGCTCACGGGCCCAGTTGCTCCGTGGCATGTGGGATCTTCCCAGACCAGGGCTCGAACCTGTGTCCCCTGCATTGGCAGGTGGATTCTCAACCACTGCGCCACCAGGGAAGCCCCTATTTGTTCATTTTTAAAAGGAGGTCTGACTACCAGCTAGTACGTATTGATTGCCTCTTGGGTACAGTGATGCCCTTTGTATTCTCAAGGGACAGGCTGAGTTTTCTCCTTGATGGAAATCTTCTCTGAGCCTCATCCTCAACATGGGATGGTGTTGGCTCCTTCTAAGGGAGTGATGAGGCTGTACCAAGATAATGGCTGTGACTTTTCTATTTCCTATTGGGTGAATGAGAGTTTCCTCCTGTCCTTCCAACCCATGCTGGTTTTTCCGTTGACCTAACATCCTCCACAACCTTCTCATGGCACACAGGGGAGGGAAGGGTGCCATCTTTGCCCCACCAATGAGGAGTTTGGCCCTCTGAGCCCTCCTGTTGGAAGAGGAACCATTTGCCTTGCTTTCTGGATAATTGTAAGGTGATCTAGACTCCCTCAGTACCCTGACGCCATATTGGAAGAGAAGACACTTGTGGTGTAAGAGACATCAATGGTCTCTTACTGGAATTTTCCCCGTGAATGGCAATGAAACAATTGTGCCTTGTATTACAGCCCCCTTGAAGTACCAGCCCTGACCTGTGCCAGGGTTCAGAAGAGATTCATTCCCCTAACTTAATTGGTCTGTCTTTCTGGAGGGCTAGATGTGGCCATTCTGTTACAAACAGAGTAACCCATTTTGTGCAAACATGCAGTCTGTTAAAAATGAGGAGAGGATTATGACTTCAGTGTGGGCTTAGACATCAGAATGACACCACTAAAGCGTCTGCAGTTTGGTGAAGGCAACCTGGGGAAGCTTTGTGTTCTGGCCTCTTTGAGGCTACTTCTCTACCAGAGCATTTAAAGTCATAGAACCAGAAGGAAATTTCCAGAAGTCTCCTTAAACAAGGATCATCTTGTTCAAGGTTTTTCACATTTATTTTTTATTGTCTGGAAATGTTCTTTTAGCTCCAAATGCTGTATCAGGCGGATCTCTGATTTCTCCCCAAGCAGAGTGGCTGGCTCTGGGTGGATGAACTTAGAAGGGGGGATATTCACTGGCCACAATGCCCCGAGGTGACTTCTTGTGACATGACACCTCCATCCATTTGTAGGACTTGCCAGAACAGAGGTGGAAGTGTCTGACTGCTGCAGCTCAGACCTTCACTTCATCTGCCAGGAAGTGAGTCTCTAGGTATGATTCATCCAGTCCCTTAGCCAGGCAGTCAAAGAGCCAGCCCTTCCTACACCCACCTCTGCTCCCCATGAATGAGACACAGTCCTCTGTCTGCCTCACTCTGATGAAGATGTTTGATTGCATGGTCTGGGCAGAAGGCCAGGAAGCCTGCACCCGCAGCCCTTGTTTCCTCCTTTTCCTTCTTCCAGGTGGTCCCTGTCCACACCACAGACCTTCTCAACTTCACTCTTGTCCATATTTTCTATAACCTAGAGCATTCTTGTCACCTGTGCTAATTACTTTTGTGTAGGAAGGGGAATGGTTTCCTCTGGGGCTGTCCCATGCTTCCAGGTTGATAATTCAGTATAACTAATTGTTTCTTGGTAGCCGGGGTCAAGCAGTGAATTCTTTCCAAACATTTAGTGTTTGTCATTATATGTTTATTGGTGATGTTATTGATCAGTATCTGCCTCCCCCACTAGACTGTACGCCCATGAGAATAAGGACCACATTTGATTCTACTCACCATTGTACCTCTGGTGTCTACCATAGCGCCTGGCACATGATAAGCACTCAATAAAATGTTTGTTGAATGAATAAACGAGTTCTATATTTTGTATTAGCTCTGAGAGAACAGCTGTGGCTGCTTGGAGTGTTACATTGAAATGATAACAGTAATTTTATATGGTTAATCTAGAAACGATATGATGATACAGGGTAACCAGAACAGTCCCTAGAGGACCCCACAGGAAGGCCCTTTGGCCTGAGCCAGCACACAGCGGCCAGGAGACCTGCCGTAGGGCAACTTGGATGGGTGGTCATTGACCCCTGGGCACTAGGTCTGGTCCGTTGGACATTAGGGGAAAGCTGGGGGGCAAGAGGAGTTTGGCAGCCACAGCCCAAAAATCCGGAATCTGTGACGCCCAGGTGCTTCATGTTTTCATTTATCAAACATTTATTGTTCACCTGCTACGTGACAAGCCTTCAGGTCCACAGTCGAAAGACATAGTCTTTACTTAGCAGCAAGGAGTTCACAATCTAGCTGGGGAAATAAATGAATTTTTAAAGCATAATGCTATATACATGTGTTTTTCTGTGAATAAAAGGAAATTCATAAATATAAAAGAGTATAATGAAGATACTCAACTCGATTCCTACTCCCTGGATATAGCATTCACAGCCTTTCCTCTCTTTTTTCCCAGGTGTGTGTATTCTGCATGTTTGAGATAATTCTATAAATAAGGTTTTCTATTCCTGTTAATATTTCCTTCTTGTCATTTTGTCTAAGGTTACGTGTGTCGTATGTTACATGATTGAGCTAGTTCTCTAATACAATTTTATATCAGCTACAGACTTAGTGGCTGAAAAATAACAGTTTGTCATTCTCATGATTCAGTGGGTGCGCTGGATGGTCTCTGTCGGTGTCTTGGGCTTACTCATGCAGCTGGGATGGATGGTCCAAGGAGGCTTCACTCACCTTTCTGGCACAAGGTACTGGCAGCTGCTGGGCACCTCTTGTCCTCTCATCCTCTGTAGGCTAGACCAGCTTCTTTACCTGGTGGTCTCAGGGCAGTGGACCAAGGAGGTGAAATTAGAAGCTACAGTGTCTCTTAAGGCTTATTCAGAGTTTGGAGTTGAATGACGTCACTTCTACCACATTGTGGTGGTTGAAGCAAGTCATGAGCCTGCTCCAGATTCAAGCGTTGGAAAATACACTCCACCATTTGATAAGAAGAGAGGTGAGGTCCCACTGCAAAGGGAGTGCACACAGAAAGATGTTACTTGTTAAGGGCCATAACTGGAACAATGTAGGATTCCCTGAAGCTATGAAAATCATTCTTTTCCATTTAATATTTCATCACTTTTCCACATCATTAAAGCCTATGTGTAGATACAATTTTTAGAGCGTACCCGTTTCATTTTAACCTGTTTGTTAGAGATTTACATTTTAGTCTGCTTCCATGTATGCTGCAGTAGACATGTATGATGCTTTGCCAAGTTTTTGGAGTCCTTGAAGAGGCATTACTGGGTCAAGGAGTATTGGTGTTCAAGGCTCTTAATACATGGTGTAAAATTCCCTCTGAAAAAAAAAATGTCATGAAGAACCTAGGAGTAAGACAGGAATAAAGACACAGACCTACTAGAGAATGGACTTGAGGATATGGGGAGGGGGAGGGGTAAACTGTGACAAAGCGACAGAGTGGCGCGGGGACATGTAAACACTACCGGACGTAAAATAGATAGCTAGTGGGAAGCAGCCGCATAGCACAGGGAGATCAGCTCGGTGCTTTGTGACCACCTAGAGGTGTGGGATAGGGAGGGTGGGAGGGAGGGAGACGCAAGAGGGAGGAGATACGGGAACATGTGTGTGTGTATGGCTGATTCACTTTGTTATAAAGCAGGAACTGGCACACCATTGTAGAGCAATTATACTCCAATAAAGATGTAAAAAAAAAAAAAATTCCCTTCTGAAAGTTGTGGCGCTTCACAGTGGTGCATCAAGGGGTCCATCCCCTTGTCAGCATTAAGCACTATTGATTTTCAGAAAAAACCTTTAATTTGATGGATAAAAACGAGAACCTCATTCTTGTTTTTGTTTACATTTTCACTCATTAATTAAAGTGTTTTTACATATTTAATAGCCATTTGTATATACCATCTGTGAAGAGTTTCTTCATGCCCTTTGCTCATTTATGTACCTTTCTTAATGATGTTCCTGAGATTTTCATGTGGTAATTATTTAAGCTTTTGTCTGAAATGTCTCTTGATTTTTTTCCATTTTACTGTGTGCCTTTTGATTTTGTTTCTATTTTTATATACAAATTTTTTCAGAGTGAAAAATTATTCTTTTTAAATATAGGGTATCTTTCAACTAAAAATCAGTTGGCTCTCCACCTCCATTTTATTCTAGGTTTTCAGTTTTGTATGCGGTGGTGGTGGTGGTGGTGTGTGTGTCCTTCAGCTTTCTGACTCTCAGAACCATCTGGAATTAGATTTAAACAAACACTGAACTCTGATTCCTCTATTGTGAGGTGAGGATCTGCTTCTCACCCCATTCCTATTGAATCATCCCACTTATCCAAGAATTCTTCCTTTTGGCACTAATTTTTGATGCCACTTTTTTTCCCTTTCAGATTCTATTTCCTAATATACTGAGGGCTGTTTCCGGGCTTCATCTCTTATTCATTTGATTTTTTTCCTGCCCAAATACTATACTCACAATGATTGTGGCTTTATATCATGCTTTATTATATAATTGTGGAAGTGCCTCCTCATTTTTCTTCTTTTTCAAAATCTCTTGACTATTTCTGTTTAATTCTTCCAGAGGTACTTGAGAATCATTTTGAACAGTTCTGAAAATGGACCCATTGGGATTTTGATTGTAACTGCATGATTTTTATCGATCAGTTGGTTGCAATCTGACATCTTTAATATATTAAGATTTCCCACCCAGAAGCATTGTACATATAGCTCCATTCATTTGAGGCCTTTAAAATATCTCAGCAGAATTTTGTGGTTTTTCCTCTTACAGTTTCTCAATATTTCTTGTAAAAGTTAACCTCTGCTATTTAATCTTTCTGGTTGCTTTTTGGAATGGGCTCAGTTTTCCCATTATATCTTCTAGCTGGTCGTTTAGGTTATATAGGAAATGCATTTATTTGAAAATATTTTTATTGATTTAACAGTGGCACGGATGCTATATAAATAGCTTGCACCGAGAAAAGTTAAACAGTGCAGAAGACTATTGAATAAAAATGAAAGATCCCCTTAGTGCCTCTTTCCTGATCCCACTCCCAGCCTGAGAGCCGAGCGTTGTTAAGAATTAGGTAACATGGGCTTCCCTGGTGGCGCAGTGGTTGGGAGTCCGCCTGCCGATGCAGGGGACGTGGGTTCGTGCCCCGGTCCGGGAGGATCCCATGTGCCGTGGAGCGGCTGGGCCCGTGGGCCATGGCCGCTGAGCCTGCGCGTCCGGAGCCTGTGCTCCGCAACGGGAGAGGCCACAACAGTGAGAGGCCCACGTACCACAAAAAAAAAAAAAAAAAAAAGAATTAAGCAACAGTTATAGACAATTAACAGTGAATTATTCTAGCCCTGTATCCATTTGCTTATGTGTATTTTAACAGAAATGGAGTCATACTATTATATCAAAGCATATAGCTCTGTTTTAATTTCTTTAATCATTCTCCTTTGATAGATGATGGTCTGCCTTGATTTCTTTTTCCCTTTAGAAACAGTTGTACAGTCGGGATAGATAACCCAGAAGACAAAGTGCTGGGTCAACGATTTGTGCGGTTTTTATTCCCAGTGGTTTAATGCAACAGAGTTTTATTTTTCACTCATGCTGCATGAGGAGGGCGGGTTGGGGGGGGGGTCAGCTCCACCCAGCCCCTCAGGGGCCCAGGCTGATGATGGAGGCTTAACTCTCCTGCAGCTGCACCAAAAACAGTTTATGGCTTCCTTGGTGTTACGAGCATGAGGAGACAGAGCCAGAAATGAAATGGTTTTTCTCCAGAGGGGACACACAATTCTTTTGCTCGTGGTCCCTTGGCCTGAACTAGTGTGATGTGACCCTAAATATAAATACTGTGTGTGTGCATTTAAAAAAATTTAAGATATCTGTTATCTGTGCTTTAAAAATTTTTATAGATATCTATTAAATTACCCTAAAGGGTGTCCCAGTTTACACTCTGACCAAAGGCATATGTGGCTGTACATTTCCCCACACCCTTGCCAGTGCATATTATCAACCTTATTTTTTGCCAATCTTCTTCATTGTTTCATTGCTACTTTTGCTGATAAGTGATGAGATTGACCGTGCTTTTCCATGTTATATCCATTTTTATTTCTTTGAATTTTTTATTCTGGTTCTTTGCCCATTTTTATTGCTTTAAATTTTTTGTTGTTGCTGATTTCACAGTTTTAAAAAATATGCTCTGGACATTAACCCTTTGTTATAAATGTCAGTATTTTGTCAATCTGTCATTTGTCTTTTTAAAAATTTAATTTTTGGCGGCATTGGGTCTTTGTTGCTGCACGCGGGCTTTCTCTAGTTGTGGCGAGCGGGGGCTACTCTTCCTTGCAGTGTGCAGGCTTGTTACTGCAGTGGCTTCTATTGTTGTGGAGCACGGGCTCTAGGTGTGCGGGCTTCAGTAGTTGTGGCATGCAGGCTCAGTAGTTGTGGCTCGTGGGCTCTAGAGCACGGGCTTCAGTAGTTGTGGTGCACGGGCTTAGTTGTTCCGTGGCAGGTGGGATCTTCCTGGACCAGGGCTCGAACCTGTGTCCCCTGCATCAGCAGGTGGATTCTTAACCACTGAGCCACCAGGGAAGTGCCTGTCATTTTTTTTTTTTTTTAACTGATGAACGTACATTGACACATCATTGTCGCTCAAAGTCCATAGTTTACCTTAGGGTTCACTTTTGGGGTTTTATGTTCTGTGGGTTTGGAGACATGTGTAATGACATGTATCCATCATTATAATACACAGAATAGCTTCAACCCCCTAAAAATCCTCTGTGCTCCGCCTGTTCATCCCTCTCTGCCCACCCCCTGGCAAACATGGATTATGGACCTAAATGTATATGTGAGGGTCTCTGTGGATGTCCACTCTTTCATTCCCGTTATAGGTAATTTGGGTTTTCACTTTCTTTGTTGTTATGTCTGGCTAGAGGTTTATCAATTTTACAGTTCTTTAAAAGAACCAGCTTTTGACTTCATTGATATTGTCTTTAATGTTAGTGTTTTTAATTTCATTTATTTCTGTTCCTACCTTTATTATTAATTTCTTCCTTCTGTTAGCTTTGAGTGTAATTTGCTCTTTGTTCTAGTTTGTTAAGATGGAAGCTTAGATTATTTATTTTATTTTTATTATTAATATTTTTTTGGCCATGCCACACCACATGTGGGATCTTAGTTCCCTGACCAGGGATCAAACCACTCCCCCTGCGGTGTAAGCCCAGAGTCTTCTGCCAGGGAAGTCCCAGATTATTTATTTTAGACCTTTCTTTTTTTTCTTATAACAGCATGTAATGCTATAAATTTCCCTCTGAACACTGTTTTAAATGAATACGTTGTATTCATTTAATTTTCATTTAGTTTAAAATATTTTATAATTTCTCTTGAGACTTCTTTCACCCATGGGGTAATTTAGAAGTGGGTGGTTTAATTTCTAAATGATTAACTAAGCTACATCTGAGATTTCCAGATATAGTTTAGTTAATTTGTAGTTTAATTTTGTTATGGTCAGGGACATTGTTTGCATGATTTCCATTCTTTTGAACTTTTTAAAGTTTATTTTATGGCCTAGAGTATGGTAAATGTTCCATGTGCCCTTGAAAGCAATGTGTATTTTGTGTGAGATTTTTTATAAATGTCAATTAGCTCGAGGTGATTCATAGTGTTTTTAAGGAATTTGGTATCCATACTGATTTCATCTTTTCTTGTTCTGTTAATTACTGAGAGAAATACTGAACTCTCCAACTGTAATGTGTATTTGTCTCATTCTTCCAGTTTTCTGTTTTTGCTTTGCATGTTTGTAACTCTCTTTTTTTTTTTTTTTTTTTTTTGCGGTACGCGGGCCTCTCACTGTTGTGGCCTCTCCCGTTGCGGAGCAACAGGCTCCGGACGCGCAGGCTCAGTGGCCATGGCTCACGGGCCCAGCCGCTCCGCGGCATGTGGGATCCTCCCACACCGGGGCACGAACCCGTGTCCCCTGCATCGGCAGGCGGACTCTCAACCACTGCGCCACCAGGGAAGCCCTGTAACTCTCTTTTTAAGTGCATAAATATTTTGTATTGTTGTATATTCCTGGAATATTGACTCTTTTATTGTTATGTAATGTTCCCGTTTGTCTTTAGTAGTATTCTTTGTTTGGAACTCTACTTTTTCTGATATTAACATAACTGCTGAAGCCTTATTATTGTTTCACAGTATATGTTCCCATCATTTTACTTTTAACCTATGTCTTTAGATTGAAAGTAGATTACTTAGAAACAACATCACTTTTTAAAATCCAATTCAATACTGTCTTTAACTTTGATGTTTATACCCTTTACATTAATGTAATTATTTATATATTGATACTTGTATTAAAATGTTGCTGTTTTTTGTTTGCTTCATCTATTGTTTCATTTTTCTGTCTTCTGAGTTACAAATTTCAAAAAAGTTCAGCATTTCTCATGATTCTTTTTTTATCTCACCAATTATTTATATCTCTTGTTTAATTTTAAAACTAATTGTCCTAAAGTTTGCATTACATGTATTTATTCAGTTTACTTTTATATTACTTACACTGCTTCATTGTAGTTTAATGACCTGACAACAGTATATTCCCATTTCCCTTCTGCCTTTGTTCTATTGTTGTCATACATGTTACTTGTACGTATGCCATGAACACACAACGCATTGCTGCTCTTTTTGCTTGAGATAGTCATTTAACTTTAGAGCAATTCAAGGTAAGGAAAAAAAGTTTTATCTTTACCCTCATTTATCCACTTCCAGGGCTCTGTATTTCTTTGTGTAGATCCAGGTTTCTGTCTGGTTATCATATTCCTTCTATCTGAAGAACTTCCTTTAACATTTTGTGTAGAATAAATCTGCTGGAGATTAATTCCCTTAGTTTTTGTCTGAGAAATTTTTCCTTTTTGAAAGATATTTTTGCTGGACAAGTTCTTGCTTGACCATTTTTTTCCTTCGTCACCTTTAAGATGTTATTTTACTGTGCTATCATGCATGGTTTTTGATAAGGAGTCTGATGTAATGCTTATTTTTGTTCCTAGATATGAAATGCATCTTTTTTTTCTCTGACTGACTGTAAGATTTTCTGTTTGTATTTTGTTTTCTGCAGCTTCAGTATGATATAAGTTAGTATATTGCATTGTATTATATTATTTTCTTTTGCAGGAGGAGTATTTATCCTGCTCAGAGTTTTCTGAGCTGTTGGAATAGTGCTTTGATACTGTCATCAATTTTGAAAATTTTTGGCTATTCAGTTTTCAAGTATTTCTTCTGCCTATTCTTCCTTTCTTTTCCCTCTGAGATTCCACTGACATGTATGTCAGACTATTTGGTATCATTCTACAGCTCTTAGGTGCCCTGTTTTTTTCCTGCTTTTTTTCTTTGTGTTTCAGTTTGGTTTAGTTTCTGTTGACCTACCTTCAAGTTTTCTGATTTTCTTCCTCATCTATGTCGAGTCTACTGATCAGTCTGTTTCTTGAAATTCTCATATTTCTTATTATGCTGTTGATTTCTAGCATTTTTGCTTGATTATTTCTTACCGTTTCCTTCTTTCCACTGAGTTTTTCTATCTGATCTTGCATTGTTCATCTTCTCCATTAGAGCTGGCGTCCAGTGGCACTGCTCAAGGTGTAAGCATCAAATTCAGTCTCTCTCTGCAAGCATCTGAGATTTTGGGCTAGTTGTTTTCCCCTCAATATCTGTTCTGTGGTGAGTTCTAGGCAAGTCAAGAACATGAGTTTGTCTGGACTTTTTTTTTTTTTTTTAAAGAAAGTAGTGTTTAGATTTTAATCTCTTTTTTAAAATTAATTAATTTATTATTTATTTATTTATTTGGCTGTGTCGGGTCTCCGTTTCTGTGCGAGGGCTTTCTCCAGTTGCGTTGAGCGGGGGCCGCTCCTCATTGCGGTGCGCGGGCCTCTCACTGTCGCGGCCTCTCCCGTTGTGGAGCACAGGCTCCAGATGTGCAGGCTCAGTAGTTGTGGCTCATGGGCTTAGTTGCTCCGTGGCATGTGGGATGTTCCCAGACCAGGGCTCGAACCCGTGTCCCCTGCATTGGCAGGCAGATTCTTAACCACTGAGCCACCAGGGAAGCCCTGGACTTTTGTTATTCTTGTTCTTACTCTTTAAAGCAGGGAACAGTTGTTTTCCAGCTCTACAGCCTAAGCAGAAACTGGAAACCTAGTCCATAGAGTTTTCTTCCCTGTCATTTTCTTGTTGATTCAGAATTTTATTAGAATAAATTTTGAAATTATGGATTGTGTGATTTTTGTTATGTTTTCTAACGTATTGAGATTTAACTGAAGTGTAATATGTAATTGTTTTTGTGAATACTTGATGCATATTTGAAGAGATTGTGTAGTTTCGTTTTGGAGCAATGTTGATAGTGAATTATTTATATTTATTGTTAAGCATTTGCTAAACTTTGTAAGTTCTGGTCAAGTCAAATTTTTTTATGTTAATTATCTCACATTTTCTAGACATACAAGATATATAATCATATTATCTAATATAGTGATAATTTGTTTTCTGTTTCTATATCCATGTCTCCTTTTCTTGTTTTGTATTTTCATATGTTGCTCTGTCACCCAAAATAGCTCAATAGCGAGATAATTGTACATATTTTGTTTTGATCTTGACATCAGTATAAGTGCTTATTAAATTTTACTCTTAGAATTGGTGCAGACTTCCCGTTTGATATTGTTTTTCTTTGTCATATATATTTTAGTCCCTTTTTTGTGGGGAAAGGTGGTCTGGAATGAATTTAAAATTTGGGTAATTAACTTTTCAGCATCTGTTAAGATCATCTCATTTTTTCCTTTGACCAATTAATGTGAAACTTCCTCTTAGTAGACTTTTAAATTTAACCATTCTGTCACTTTGAGATATTTTATCCTTTAAATATATTACTCCTTCTGTTTTTTAGTTCTATGTAAAATGCTTACATCACATTGATCAGTGAAATTGTTATGTATGTTTTATTGTTATGCTGTCTTTTATAAGTTTTCATGAAGGCAGTGATAGATTTGTTCAGTGGATTTGAAAGCATTCCATTTTTTTCTCTCTGCACCAAAATCATTTCTGTACTGTGGGAGCTACCTATTTCTTAAACATTGGTAAGATTCCCGAGTAAACCTATTTTAGGGTAGAACCTTTTCTTAAAAAATTATTTAATAACTATCCATTTTTTCCTAGAGTTGTTATTCTGTTCAGATGTTTAATAACTGTATCTGCTTATTGGTCTGTTTATACTTTCATCTTCTGAGTCATTTTTGCTAATGCACATATTATTTCATAGTAAGCGTTTCACCTGTTTTCAAACTTTTCAGCATGTTAGAAGACATGGTATTATATGCATTTATTTTACATCTGTTATATTCTCATTTCATTTATGATTCATTTTATTTGTATTTTCTCTATTTTTCCTTCAGTGGGATTTACCAGAAAATTTATCTGTTTTATTGCCTTGCCTCAAAAATCAGTTCTTGTAATGTGCTGTTTTGATTCCCTTCTGATTTCCTTTACTGTATATTTTTCAGATATTTTCTTAGTGGTTCTATGAGATTTACCATTAACATCCTAAGTGTATAGCAGTCTACTGGATTGATATCAGTGCAGCTTCAATATCGTACAAAACTCTGCTTGTATATACCTCCCTTCCCTTTCCCCCATTTATGTTGTTATTATCACAGATTACACTTTATATATTCTATACTCATCAGTATACATTTACAATTACTGCTTTATGCATTTTTCTTTTATGTCATATAGGAAATGTACAGAGGTAGTTGCACATCAGAAATACAGTAGTGCTGGCTTTTATATTACCGATGTGGTTAACATTTCTGGAGTTCTTTAATCTTCATGTTGCTTCAGGTTATTATGTTGTATCCTTTCATTTCAGCCTAAAGGACTCCCTTTAGCATTTCCTGTAAAGCAAGTCTACTAATAATATTATTACCTGAGTTTCTGTTTACCTGGGAATAGCATAATTTCTCCTTCAATTTTAAAGGGTAGTTTTGCCAGAGGTAGAATTTTTCACCAAATTTTAAAAATTGAATGATTTACAGTGATTCAGGTGTACAGCAAAGTGATTCAATTAGTTATTCAATATATGTATATATATATTCTTTTTCAGATTCTTTTCCATTATAGGTTATTACAAGATACTGAATATAGTTCTCTGTGCTATACAGTAGGTCCTCATTGTTCACCTGTTTTATATATGGTAATGTGTATATGTTAATCCCAAACTCCTAATTTATCCCTCCCTCCCTTTCCCTTTTGGTAACCATAAGTTTTTCTATGTCTATTTCTGTTTTGTAAATAAGTTCATTTGTATCATTTTTTTAGATTCCACATATAAGTGATATCATATATTTGTCTTTCCCTATCTGACTTACTTCACTTAGTACTATAATCTCTAGGTCCATCCATCTTCCTGCAAATGGCAATATTTCATTCTTTTTACAGCTGAGTAATAATCCATTGTATATATATGCCACATCTTCTTTATCCATTTGTCTGCTGATGGGCACTTAGGTTGCTTGCATACCTTGGCAACTGAAAATAATGCTGCTAGGAACATTGGGGTGCATGTATATTCAGATGTAAATTTTTGGTTGACAGTTTTTTCTTTTAGCACTTTCACTCTTTTTTTTTTTTTTTTTTGTGGCACGCGGGCCTCTCACTGTTGCGGCCTCTCCCGTTGCGGAGCACAGGCTCCGGACGCGCAGGATCAGTGGCCATGGCTCACGGGCCCAGCCGCTCCACGGCATGTGGGATCCTCCCGGACCTGGGCACGAACCCGTGTCCCCTGCATCGGCAGGTGGACTCTCAACCACTGCACCACCAGGGAAGCCCTTTTAGCACTTTAAATGTGTGATTCCACTGCCTTCTGGCCTCCATGGTTTCTGATTGGAAATTGACTGTTAATCCTATTGAGGATCCCTTGTATGTGATGAGTCGCTTTGCTTGCTGCTTTTAAGATCCTCTCTTTGAGTTTGTCTTTCAGTTGTTTGATTGTAATGTATCTCAGTGTTGACCTCTTTGAGCTTATCCAATTTTGAGTTTGTTGAGCTTCTCGAATATGTACACTTATATCTTTTACCAAATTTGGACAATTTTGGCCATTATTTCTTTAAATATTCTTTCTGCCCCTTTCTCTTTTTTCCTTTTCTTCCAGAACACCTATTATGTGTGTATGTTGTTACTCCTGACAGTGTCCCACACGTCTCTTGGGCTCTGTTTATTTCCCTTTATTTTTTTCTTCCTGCTTCTCAGACTGGATAATTTTAATTGAACTATCTTCAAATTTGCCGATTCTTTCTTCTGCCTTTTCACATCTTTTATTGAAACTCTCTTGTGAATTTTTCATGTATGTTATTGTGCTTTTTGTCTCCCAGATTTCTTTTGTTCCTTTTCATAATTTTCATTGCTTTATTGATGTTTTCTATTTGTTGAGACATTGTTGTCCTGGCTTCCTTTAACCCTTTGTCCATGGTTTTCTCTAGCCCTTTGAGAATACTTAAGACAGTTAATTCAAAGCCTTTGTCTAGTAAGTCCAATGTCTTTCCTTCCTTAGGGGAAATTTCTGTTAATTTCTTCTGTGAATGGGCCATATTTCTTATTTCTTTGAATGTTTCATAATTTCTTATTAAAGACTGGACAGTGTGAATATTATAACGTGGTAACTCTGGAAATTAGACTTTCCCCCCTTGTCAGGGTTTGTTCTTGTTGCTTGTTGTGGACTGTTGCTGTTTGTTTAGAGGCTTATCTAAACTTTTTTAAAAGTCTGTACTCCTTGTCATGTGTGGTCTATGAGCTCTCTGTTCCTTTATCTTGTGTTACGCTGGTTGTGACAGATTTCCTTGCATGCGAGGAGAAATAAATAAGGAAGTAAAGAATAGAAATGAAGGAAGAGAGGGAGGGAGGAAGGAAGGAAGGAAGCAAGCCTCCCTCTGGCTTTTCAGATTGGCTCTGTGTTGGGGCATTCCTTCAATGCTTAGCCAGGGCATTTACAAGTCTGCCTTAGTCTTCACTTCCTGCATGCACTAAGTTTAGAGATCAGCCAGAGGGGAAAGTTTTAGGGCCATCTTTTCTGGGCATGTATCCTGCCTTGGGCATGTATGTAGCTTTTCTGAATCCCCGAATTTCCCGAGGAAACTCTTCATCTTTTCTTCCCAGGCTTTTGGTGCATCTATTGTTTTTCTCACTTGTACTCTTTTGTCCCATTTGGCAGCAGGTTGTGCATTTGCGTACATTGTTTTCAAAGAATGACTCTGCCTAGCTATTTTCCAACCTAAGTAAGTTTTGAGGAAAACAAAAACAAGTGCTTATGTCATTCCTCAGGTAGCCCCTAGACAAGTTAGAACAAACACAGTTCTTTGAGGAGAAGGATTGCTTTTCTTCCTCCAGAACCAAGGACTGTGGTTCCATACTGGGGATATGGGCTGCTTTATTCAAGACTGCTACTGAGCTGGGGAGTGGGTGGGGCAAGACTAAGTAAAAATGACAAAAAGCTTTCCTACTGTTTTTGAGCTGTGTTTTTCTTGATTCAGCCTTCAGTTTGGTTGCTACAGACCTTGTTTTCCAGAATTCTAAAACAGTTGATTCTGACGTTTTTGCTTGATTTTTCATTGTTTCTGTAGAGAAACAAACCCTTGGAGCTGCCTACTCTGCCATTTTTCCTCTTTATTTCAAAAATCAGTTTTTGAATGTCAATGAGTTCAGCTTTTTTACATTTTCTAGTTTGTTAATTTCTGCTTTGATATTTATGCTTTCCTCTTTCTGCCCAAGAGTATTTGTTTTCTTTTACTGCTTACTGAGGGTAGATGTTTTAACTTCTTCCTTCCTTCTTTATTTCTGCCTCCCAACTATTTGACTGTGTGTATACTCATTTTTTGATTTTTGAAAAAATTTTATTGCAGTTTTTTCTTAGCTCTTTATTTGATGGTTACTTAGGGTCGTTTGTTCATTTATAAGTGGTTGGGATTTATTTTTAAATTGTGTTATCTAGTATTATAGCATTGTATGTATTTAGAAATCACAGTCTGTAAAATATCTCTTTTTTTGCATTCATTAGGGATTATTTTCCTCTTACATTTTCGTATTTAATCAATTTTTATAAGTGTTCCATGGATGATTTTCTTGAAATTTTGTAGAGTTTATTTTCTTTACAAATTATTCAGTTAAAATTTGTGTTCATACAAATATATGTAATATTTACTTGATCAACCATCATATTTATATGTCAGATTCTTTATATCCATATTTTTCATCTGCTTGATGTGTCTCAGTCTGAAAGTATTGAGTTTAAGTCTTCAGTTCAAATTGTTTCTACCAATTTTGTGTTGAATTTTTAAAAGTTACTTTTGGGTCTGTTATTTGATACAGAAAAGTTCATAACTATTATGTATTTAGTGAGTATTTTTTAATTAAAAAATTTCCTTTCCTATTTAATGCATTTTTGCTCCTCAAATTTTACTTTGATATGCTTTACAAAATTTGATCCTGCCTGATATATTTTTGTTCTTTCTCTTATTTTTTATTACTAAGCGAATAAGTATATAATGAGTACCTGGAATTGTTAGGTTTTATGATTGCTGTTCCCATTATTCACATGCTTTTTTTAAAAGTTTTTGCGTAACCTGCAATTGTATGTTAAAAAAAACTTGAAATAATTATGTATTTTCAGAAGAGTTACATAGTACAAAGTTTCCATGTACCCCTTAGCCAGTTTTCATGATTATTTACATCTTACACCATGCACATTTATAAAAACTAAGAAATTAACATTGGTGCTACTCTGTAAACTAACCTACATACTTTATTAGGATTTCACCAGTGTTTCCACGAACATCCTTTTCTGTTTCAGGATCCAGTCCAGGATACCAGGATACCACATTGCATTTAGTTACTGCTTTTCCTCAGTCACCTCCAATCTAAGGCCATATCTTGGTCTCCTTGTATTTTGTGACTTGATACTTTTCCAGTGTACTGGTCAAGTATTTTGCAGACTGTCCTTCAATTTGGGTTTGTCTGATGTGTAATTAATAGGTTATGGGTTTGGGGGATTATACCACAAAGGGGAAGTGTGCTTCTCAGTGAATCAGATCAGAGTATACATGCCAGCAACACGATTTATGCAGGTGATGTAACCTTGATCCCTGGTGTGGGCCAGGTTTCTGCACCGTACAGGTGCTCTTATTTTCCTTTGCGTACTCTGTTTGTTAGAAAGGGGCCATTAAGTCCAGTCACTTAAGGGGAGAGGAATTAACCTGCACCTCCTAGAGGGAAGAGGATCAATTGGTGGGCATCTGTTCAGACTACCATGATAGTTCATAAATATGTCGGGGAAGATATTTCCAGGCTATGCAAGTATCCTATTTCTCTTTAAAGTTTTACCAACTCGTTTTAGCATCCATCTGTGGCTCTTGTCTGTAGCAGTTATTACTGTGATGCTCTAATGGTGATTTTTCTATTTCCTTTATTCTTTTTACATTTGTTATTTGGAATTCAGCTATAAGGAATATTTGTCCCTTCTCCCATTTGTTTATTTATTCCAGAGTCGGCAAGCTTTTTCTGTGATGGACCATATAGCAAATATTTTAGTCTTTATGGACCATGCAGTCTCTGTTACACAACTGACTCTGAGAGCGTGAAGTACCATAGATGATACCTAAATGAATGGGTGTGGTGTGTTCCAATGAATCTTTATTCTTAAAAACAGACACTGGGCCAGATTTGGCCTGCAGGCCAACTTCTGATAATTAATTCATTTATTTATATCAGGTGAACTCATGGATATTTATTTTATTCTTTAGGTTATACATGTATAACCTATTTATTATTCAAATTATTCCAGCTTTGGCCACTGGGACCTCTTCCAGTTGGCTCCTTTGGCATTCCACTGCCATCATTTGCGGTTGATTGGTTGAACATTTCTTATTTTCTGGCATTATGAGATCCTCCAGGCTCGTTTTTTTAATGGGTTAGTTTATGTTTTGTCCTTTAACCAACGAAATGTCTTCCTCCTTCCTTCCCAACTGAAGGTCCACTTGACTGGTTTTAGAATTCTTAAGTTTACAATATTTATGTTTTCAACTTCTGTACTATTTTGGATGGGGGAAGGTTGGGGTGTGAGGTAGGGAGTTTAATTTTTTGAAATTAAGTTTTGCAAGAATAGAAATAAAGTTGATTTATTCTCAACCTTTGCTTCCGCCATCAGAGATCTTTTTTTGACCTACAGACTCAAGATACAGAGATCTCTTCTGTTATGCTTTATTAATGTTCTTGTCCCATTTTGATTTTTTTCCCTTTGTCAGACTTACATTGCTTGGGTCTCTGTTAACCCTCCTGGATGCCTACACTCATTTTCCTTAATGTTTTCTTTAAAAATCTCTGTGTCCTTTTCTTCTGCATTCTTGGAGAGCTCTTCAAGTATGTCATATACATCACTGATTTCATTTTGTGCATGTTGGCTCTGTCCTTTCCTGGTTCCAATGGGAATTTTATTTCTTTGCCTGTGTTTTTTTTTTTTTTTTTTCTTTTTCCCCCTTTGGTTTCCTTACATCCTTTCTTATATAAATGGGTCTACTTTCAATTCAGTTCCCTACTCAACCTATTTATTTCATTTCATCATTTATCTTTATTTCCTCTCTCTATCTTTTAAAAACAGAGGCCATATTTTCTGTAGTCTTTGAAAACATGACACAAATGCTATCCAAAAATGTATAGTAATACTTTTCTTAGTAGGATATTACAGAGAATTTTTAGTTATGATCTTGTTCTGATGTATTTTAGAAGGGTTTTTTTTTCCATTTCTAATTTTATTGATTTGAGTCCTCTCCCTCTTCTTCTTGATGAGTCTGGCTAATGGTTTATCAATTTTGTTTATCTTCTCAAAGAACCAGCTTTTAGTTTTATTGATCTTTGCTGTTGTTTTCTTTGTTTCTATTTCATTTATTTCTCCTCTGATCTTTATGATTTCTTTCTTTCTACTAACTTTGGGTTTTGTTTGTTCTTCTTTCTCTAGTTCCTTGTGTAAGGTTATATCGTTTATTTGAGATTTTTCTTGTTTCTTGAGGTAGTCTTGTATTGCTGTAAACTTCCCTCTTAAAACTGCTTTTGCTGCATCCCATAGGTTTTGGATCATCGTGTTTTTGTTGTCATCTGTCTCTAGGTATTTTTTGATTTCCTCTTTGATTTCTTCAGTGATCTTTTGGTTATTTAGTAACGTATTGTTTAGCCGCCATGTGTTTGTGTCTTTTAGGGTTTTTTTTTTTCCCTGTAATTGATTTCTAATCTCATAGCCTTGTGGTCAGAAAAGATGCTTAGTATGATTGCAATTTTTAAAAATTTACTGAGGCTTGATTTGTGACCCAAGATGTGATTTATCCTGGAGAATATTCCATGTGCACTTGAGAAGAAAGTGTAATCTGCTGTTTTTGGACAGAATGTCCTATAAATATCAATTAAATCTATCTGGTCTATTGTGTCATTTAGAGCTTGTGTTTCATTATTAATTTTCTGTTTGGATGATCTGTCCATTGGTGTAAGGGAGGTGTTAAAGTCCCCCCACTATTATTGTGTTACTGTCGATTTCCTCTTTTATAGCTGTTAGCAGTTGCCTTATGTATTGAGGTGCTCCTATGTTGGGTGCATATATATTTATAATTGTTATATCTTCTTCTCGGATTGATCCCTTGATCATTATGTAGTGTCCTTCCTTGTCTGTTGTAACATTCTTTATTTTAAAGTCTATTTTATCTAATATGAGTATTGCTACTCTGGCTTTCTTTTGATTTCCATTGGCATGGAGTATCTTTTTCCATCCCCTCACTTTCAGTCTGTATGTGTCCCTAGGTCTGGAGTGGGTCTCTTGTAGACAGCATATATATGGGTCTTGTTTTTGTATCCATTCACTGAGCCTGTGTCTTTTGCTTGGAGCATTTAATCCATTCATGTTTAAGGTAATTATCAAAATGTATGTTACTATTACCATTTTCTTAATTGTTACGGGTTTGTTTTTGTAGGTCCTTTTCTTCTCTTGTGTTTCCCAGTTAGAGAAGTTCCTTTAGCCCTTGTTGTAAAGCTGGTTTGGTGGTGCTGAATTCTTTTAGCTTTTGTTTGTCTGTAAAGGTTTTGATTTCTCCATCGAATCTGAATGAGACCCTTGCCGGGTAGAGTAATATTGGTTGTAGGTTCTTCCCTTTCATCACTTTAAATATATCATGCCACTCCCTTTTGACTTGTAGAGTTTCTGCTGAGAAATCAGCTGTTAATCTTATGGGAGTTCCCTTGTATGTTATTTGTCTTTTTCCCTTGCTGCTTTCAATAATTTTTCTTTGTCTTTAATTTTTGTCAATTTGATTACTATGTGTCTCGGCGTGTTTCTCCTCGGGTTTATTCTGCCTGGGACTCTCTGTGCTTCCTGGACTTGGGTGGCTATTTCCTCTCCCATGTTAGGGAAGTTTTCAACTATAATCTCTTCAAATATTTTCTCAGGTCCTTTCTCTCTCTCTTCTCCTTCTGGGACCCCTATAATGCGAATGTTGTTGCATTTAATGTTGTCCCAGAGGTCTCTTAGGCTGTCTTCATTTCCTTTCATTCTTGTTTCTTTATTCTGTTCCACAGCAGTGAATTCCACTATTCTGTCTTCCAGGTCACTTATCCGTTCTTCTGCCTCAGTTTTTCTGCTATTGCTTCCTTCTAGTGTATTTTTCATTTCAGTTATTGAATTGTTCATCTCTGTTTGTTTGTTCTTTAATTCTTCTCGGTGTTTGTTCTTTAATTCTTCTAGGTCTTTGTTAAACATTTCTTGCATCTTCTCGATCTTTGCCTCCATTCTTTTTCCGAGGTCCTGGATCATCTTCACTATTATTATTCTGAATTCTTTTTCTGGAAGGTTGCCTATCTCCACTTCATTTAGTTGTTTTCTGGGGTTTTATCTTGTTCCTTCATCTGGTACATAGCCCTCTGCCTTTTCATCTTGTCTGTCTTTCTGTGAATGTGGTTTTTGTTCCATAGGCTGCAGGACTGTAGTTCTTGCTTCTGCTCTGTTTTAGAAGTTTTTATAAATATGTTACCAGTTTTTGTCTGTGTGCTCTTGATCAAACAGAAGTCTCTGTGGTTTAGTGTTTTCCAACAGAGTGGGTGTGGGAGTTCCTATTGTTCCCCTCCTCACTTGGATGCTGCTGTGTTCCCCATTCAGTCCCTCACCCGATGCTAGCTTGAATTGCATGGCTCTGAGCCGAATTTCTTGGTCTGCAGCTATATCCTTAGTATACTGTAGTTTGGCTGGACTGAGTGGGACGTGCCACGTCTTCTTACTGCCTTCTTCTCTGACTAGATAATCTGAAGCAACCACCATCTTCTAGACCTGAAACAGTCCATACCTGGTTGTCCCCAGAACTTGTCCCGTCTTTACTCTTCCTGAGGACTTCATACCCCAAGTCGTAAAGATGGGAGCCTGTGCCTCTCTACCTCCAAGGAAGCTGTCCCAGGATGTTGAAAGGATGCAGAAAGAGAGGTCCTGTGGGTGTGGGGTTTGAGGTCCAGAATCTGGGGAATGTCCAAGGCTGGCTGCTCTGGTGTATGTGTGGGTAGACAGCAGTTGTGGACATCATCCTCCTTTATGGCCTTGTTCTTTGCATTCAGAGGTTAAGACATGTACTAGTAACCCAAAGTTTCTCATCCAACGCCATCTGGTGTGAGGGGCCTTCCTTCCAGCGTCTGGAAAATCTTCGTTGGTGATCCTGGATTCTTGAGCTATTGTCATTTTATTTTATTTTATTACTTTATTTTTTTTGCTGTACATGGGCCTCTCACTGTTGTGGCCTCTCCCGTTGCAGAGCACAGGCTCTAGATGCACAGGCTCAGCGGCCATGGCTCACGGGCCCAGCCGCTCCGCGGCATGTGGAATCTTCCCGGACTGGGACACGAACCTGTGTCCCCTGCATTGGCAGGCGGACTCTCAACCACTGCGCCACCAGGGAAGCCCGAGCTATTGTCATTTTATATACCCTTTGGGTTTGATGGGAAGCTGGGATAGGGAATATGACTGATGATTAGTCTTTTTCCCTTTGAACCGATGGAGAATTGGAGCAGGAGGGGAGGGAGGCCCACATGGCATGCTGGGAGACCCCAGGAGAGTCAAGCTCAGGAGGCTACTTTTTTAAAAAATTGAAGTACAGTTGATTTACAATGTTGTGTTAGTTTCAGGTGTTCAACAAAGTGATTCAGTTATACATACATATATATATCTACGCTTTTTCAGATTCTTTTCCATTATAGGTTATTACAAGATATTGAATGTAGTTCCTTGTGCTATATAGTCGGACCTTGTTGTTTACTATTTTATAAATAGTGGTGTGTATCTGCTAATGCCAGACCCCTAATTTATCCCTCCCTCCCCTTTCCCCTTTGGTAACCGTAAGTTTGTTTTTTATGTCTGAATCTCTTTCCGTTTTCTAAATAAGTTCATTTGTATTATTGTTTTTAGATTCCACATATAGGTGATACCATATATTTGTCTTTCTCTGTGTGACTTACTTCACTTAGTATGATAGGTGAAGTCCATCCATGTTGCTGCAAATGGCATTATTTCATTTTTTATGGCTGAGTAATATTCCATTGTATATATTATATACCAACATATATATATATATATATATATATATATATATATATATATATATATATATATATATATACACTACATCTTCTATATCCATTCATCTGTTGATGGACATTTGTTTCCATGTCTTGGCTATTGTAAATAGTGCAGCTATGAATATTGGGGTGCATGTATCTTTTTGAATTAGAGTTTTCTTTGAGAGGCCACTTACAAGCCATGTAAAGATGCTGTAGGTTTTCTGTGACCCGGCAGGAGTTGGGGGGGCATCAGAAGTTGCACGTATGCCATCAGCCTTAGTCAGGTTGGGCTCACTGAACAAGAGTGGGGAGTGGATATGGTGTCATCCTTGAAAGCATGGGGTCTGGAGCCAGGATGCATCAAACCAAGTCTTAACTCTCTGGTGCTTGTCAGAGCTGGGGTCTTGGCCAAGGTCCTTAATCCCTGGGTGTCTCAGCTTTGTCCTTTGTCAAAAAGAGAATAAAGTGACCTACCTCGTTCAGGTATTTTGAAGATTAAATGAGTTAACATGTATAATATTACATTACTGTGTAGGGATCACATAGGACAGTGGCTGGCATTTGGTAAATGCTGAGTGAATGTTAGGTGGGGGTGGTGTTATTGGGTCACCTGCCAGTGAACAGCTGAGGAGGCTGTCCTGCTGCCTGGAAAAGCCTCTCACTGGTCCAAATTTTCTCCATCTCCGAAGGCCCCGTTCCTTCTCAGAGGAACCTCCCTGTCCATCCAATTTGAAGTAGCCTTTCTTTCCCACGGCCCCTTTCTCTTCACCGTCAGAGCCCTTTTCATAATTGTTATCACCTGTGACTTCGTGCACCCTCATTCAAGCGCTGTGTCCCCACCAGCCTGTGGGTGCCGTGCTGGCGGTCTGTGGGTTCACCATGGCCTGCGGTGCCTTGTGTACGGACACACGTTACAGTGTTGGATGCAGGACTTCACGAAGCCGTCTCCTTCTTCAGTGCTTGTGGGCCACGTGCTTGGCACCTTGCTTGCCTGGTTCTGGTGGCTTCCCACTGGTGAGGTGTAGCCAGGTGGCCAAGAACTTGGGCCGAGGACTCAGATGAACTAGGGTTCCAATGTTGGCTAACCACCTACTGACTGTGTGATGGAGGGAAACTTACCTAACTTCTCTGAGCCTCAACTTCCTCACCTGTCAGTGGTGAGAATACTGCCCAGTGGTCAGCTTATAAGTTATTAACACAGTTCCTGGAACTTAGCATGTACCACTAGAGGTGACTGTCATCATCTTCATTCCTAAGGAGACAGCCATCCACTTGTCATCGTGGCGCTGGTAATAATTGCTTCCATTTCCCTGCCCCACCTGCAGTAGAGTCGCATCTTGTGTTAGCGGGGATCACAGAGAGAACATGTTAATGAATGATTTGGTTGAACTCAAAGGAATCGTTCAGGTCCTCAGATTGCTTACCTTTGAATAGAGAAGGTGGCAGGTGTGTGAGCACATGCTTTTTAAATATCATTCACGCATTCCTAGGTAACTACAGGAGAAGGGAATTGACCATTGTTTCCATTTGGAGGGCCTGAGCCTCAGGTAGTGCACGAGGCCTCTGCAGGTAGCGTGGGCGCGGGGCATCAAGAGCAGAGCTGCTAGCACCTGGGGGCCCAGGTCTCTGTTTTCAACAGGTGTGAGGAGTTGAGGACAGTGGCGGAGGTTGGGGGGAGCTTAAGGGAAAGACAGGATTTCCAGACAGAGAACGTTGCAGTCATTTAACATTCAAGTCCTAAATAATGTAGGCTTTTGTTATCAACAGAACAGACTAGAGTTCTGGTTCTATCTGAGGATCTCCCGAGAAGAAGAGGAAAAGAGGGTCAGAAAACCTGTACAGGGATGTAAAGAAGGAGATTAGTTCCCAGGAGATGGCACATTCAAAGCCTGGTGGGGTGTTTGGGAGCCAGCTCTCCTCTGAGCTCCTAGTGGGCATTTTCGTCTTTCAGAAAAAGCAGTTGTTTTTCTGAACCTGAAAAAAACCCGTTTTTTATAAAAGGTTTAAACGGTAGAAGAAATCATGTATATAAAATCACTTTTGTCACCTGAAGCTTTATATTTCTGAGAGCAATTCCACTCATGTCCTCGTAGTGCTTTGTGGTGTTCAAGGCACTTTACTTTCTCAATCACACCTTATTCCTTATTCCAACAACCTTGCAGGAAGCTACTATTATTATTATTACTATTTCTGTTTGACAGATGGGGACATTGAGTCCCAGAGAGGCTGGGCAACTTGCCCAGGGTCATGTGAATAGAAAGTGGAAGAGCCAGTAGTTTTTCCCCTGCATGTCAGGCCATTAATAATCCTGTTAATACTGTTCATTGTTGGTATTGGGTTAATTTAAGTAGAAATGACGGTCAAGCCACCCAGTGGCTTTCTGGATGGTACCAGAGGTGGAAGCAGTGGCCTTTCTGTCCCTCATAAAGCCACTTGTGACTCAGTCCTCCAGTAACTAGGAGGAAAGAAAACTAGCTCCTCCCCCAGTGCAGCCCCAAGTAGCCATGTAGACACTCCACCCTTGCTGACTGCCCAAGCTTCTCGAGCAGCCCTCCTCTGCACAGCCGTCTCCCACACTTGGAAGGACTTATCTAAGTAGGTGGACTCTACTCTGTCTTCTTCCCGGGGAGGAGTTGAGTGTCCTCAGGGGGTCACGTTCTGCAAGGTGGAGAAACATTATCTTTAGATACCACCCAGGTTTGTATTCACAGGAGGGTATGCAAGATTAAGTGACCTTTACTCTGGAATGCTAATCTCCTTATTTGTATATCCTCCACTATCACCCTATGAGGTAAGTGCTGTTATTTCCCCCTTGTTAGGTGAGTCACCTGAGGTTTAGTAACTTGCCCAAGAACACATGGAGTGTCTACATGGCTACTTGGGGCCACGCTGGGGGAGGAGCTGGTTTTCCACTCTCCAGCCATCTGTTCATTCATCCATTCAACCATCCATTTTTCCATCCACCCATCCATCTACCCATCCATCCACCTACCCACCTATCACTGTGTTGGCTGTTTGTCTAACATGGTTTTCTGCTTTATTCTGGGGAAGAAGGTTCTCCATTCTGGGAGCCAAGCACATGCTTTCTGAAGCTGGAGACCTCCACGCCAACACGCATCCCTTAGCTCATAGCCCTTAGACATTTCTGGGCTTCCTCCTGACACTCCTAGGTTGGTCTTCTCAGGGATGCTGCTATTTCCAGCAGTGCCATGTTGCTTGTTCACTTTCCTCCCTCCGTTAGCTTGCAGAGGGTTTCCCCCTTCAGAGTCCTACAAATGTGCAAAGCTGCAGGCTCCTGCAGAGACACTCTTGACTCTTTTGCAGCATTATCACAAATGAATACCCAGCTAGTCCCATTCCTTGATTCAGAGATTGGAAGTTGGATTCGTTTGGCGTGATTTTACTTTTTCAAGCTATTATAGAGTTTGTGTGATACATCTAAAAATTATGTAATAAATCTAAAACAGATGTTTACAGAGCATTTTATAAGGAAAGAAATTTTCATAGAAATAGGCCAATTTGATTTCAGATGGATCAATTAAGGAAACAATTTAAATTGTCTATGAAGAAGCAGTATTATAAAAGAGGCAATATGGCCTAGCTGTTTAGACATTTATTAAGTGCAAAGCAATGAAAGTCGTTTAATTATTTTGCATAGCTTCTGTTGTATATAGATCATTGGGAGATAATCTCACTTTTCAAAAATTTTTATTATGGAAAAATTTAGACACATAAAAATTCCAACATGCAGGCATAAACAATTGTATAATGAACCCACATTTACCTATTACCCATCTTTAACAATTATCAACTATAACTGTAACTGCTTCTCCCCTCTCATACTGGTTTTTTTTCCATGAGTTTCGAGGGCATATTCCTCACTTATTACTTCATTTCACTGGGTCGAATTCCATCCTAGAAAAGTATATTATCTTGACATTAAAATATAGTAAACTTTTGAATATAATTGTTTACTTTTTCATTGAAATTTAGCTCTTTTTTGGGTAGAGCACTGGAAATTTTCTGTCAGTTTTTTTAAATTAAAAATTTCACATGTATAGCAAAGTTGAGAGAATAATAAGTGAAGCCTCACACACCCTTCACCCCGATTCACCAGTTATTAGCCTTCGGACTGGCATTTTCTAAGTGTGTTTTTCCATGTCTCGTTGAAGACGAGAGATTTATACTTTTGAAGGTAGATAGGAGTTACATGGCTCGAAAACCAGATATACGTTCACATCTACCTCTACCACCTCTTAGCCCTGCGTTGTAGGCAGTTTGCGTCATACTTAATCCCTCATCTATCAAATCGGAGCATTAATAATGTACACTCTGTGGGATTATGCAAGGTACATAATAGGCGCTCAAAAAATGTCACCCTTACCTCGCAGCTGTACCCCCTGTGTTGCTGCTGGGGGAGCCGAATAGGGGGATATTGGGTTTCATTGATTCGAGTCGGTTTTGGCCAATATGGAAGATTTTTATAGTTGAGAGAGAGTTGGTATGGCCTAATGATTAAGAAAAAAAACTCGGGGTGAGAGTGGTTGAAATCCCAGCTCTGCTTTTACCAGCTTGGAGCTTGGTTGAGAGACAATCTCTCCGCCCCACTTCCCTCTCTGTAAAGTGGGGATAGGAAGGACACCTACTGCATCGGGTTGTTGTCTGGAGAAAATGAAATGGGACCATCCGTGGCCAGCATTTAGTAGCGTCTGCCGCACACATGCCCAGCGAATATTACTCATCATTAGTATCATTGTAAGTAAGGATACATTTAGAAGAGTGCCTATAATGTAAACGCTCAGTGTTACTTATTATTATAAGTAACGGTGAAAAACGCACACCAAATTGGTCTTTAAAAGTCTGATTCGACTTCGGTGCAATGAAAAGAATATAGATCTTCAGTGAACGCTTGCAATGCGATTTCGAGTAAGAGTAAGCCTTGGATGGACGGGTCGATGCAGCCAGGCAGGTGTGGCATCGTGCGGTTGTCATGGGAAACAACGATGGTTGTTGTTCACCGCCAGTTCCTTTCGGCGATGTACTAAAATAAACCAGCCTTCTTGAAGGCTCCTGGGAGGGTCAGCTTCCTGCCTCGGGAGCAGCTCGCCCTATGGGCAGGGCGGATGCATCTATCCCGAGGGCTCTGCATTGTTCTTGTGTTCTGGGACTGATTTTTTTTTTTCCTTCTGTCTCTCTCTTTCCTGATTCTCCTCTTGCATCCCAGGTTGAAAGGATTGTAGACAAGAGGAAGAACAAGAAGGGAAAATGGGAGTATCTGATCCGGTGGAAAGGCTACGGGAGCACGGAGGACACGTGGGAGCCCGAGCACCACCTGCTGCACTGCGAGGAGTTCATTGATGAGTTCAACGGGCTGCACCTGGCCAAGGACAAAAGGCTCAAGTCGGGGAAGCAGTCCGGCGCCTCCAAGCTTCTGCGGGACGGCCGAGGCCCCTCGGTCGAGAAACTGTCCCACAGACCCTCGGAATCCGGCAAGAGCAAAGGGACTTCCCATAAACGGAAGCGGATCAACCCTTCCCTGTCCAAGCCGAAAAAAGGGTATCCGGCCAAGCCCCCTGCAGGCGGGGACAGGGCCACCAAGACGGTGTCTTACAGGACTACCCCCAGTGGCTTGCAAATAATGCCCCTGAAAAAGGCGCAGAATGGGATGGAAAACGGGGACGCCGGCTCCGAGAAGGAAGAGAGGCATTTTGGAAACGGGTCCCACCAGCCCGGCTTGGATTTGAATGACGTGGGTGAGCAGGACCTGGGCGACTGCCACGTGAGCCCCGCGGCGCTGGCGGAGAACGGACTCGGTACGTGGCTGGTCTTCCTCTTGGATGGGGCTTTGCGGGCAGCCTAGGGAAACACACTGCCCCCACCCCGGCCCTGACCCTCAGCCAGGCAGTAATTGTCCCTTTGTCTTTTTCACCTAGGGCACTGTGGGCTCGCTCACGTGCCTGCACTGGTTACAGACACCTATGCGTGTGGGGGCGGGCGGGGCCCAGCCACTGATGTACCAGCCAAGACTTGTCCCGCGTCGGAAATCCCTGGTTGTGCTTAAAGGCACCCGAAGCCATGGTAACCGCTCTGGAGCCCCTGCTCTGATGGCGGCTCAGAGTCTTCACCCATCAGGACCCGAGACTCATATCCCCACAGGACCAGTACCTTTCAGAGGCCGCATGCACCTCCCAGAGCCCTTGCTTCCATTCTCCTGCTGTAAGCGCTGTAGCCCGGAGAGGCGAGGTCTGGGCCAGGCTCTGCTGCTTCTCAGTTTGGACTTGGAATTCTCCCAGCTGGTCCTTAAGCTGGAGCCTCCTGCCTCTCATCTCTCACTAACATGCATGATCTGGCCCCATGTCTGTGTTAGGTCCTAAATGCTGCCCCGACCCCCTCCTAGGCCAGTTCTTTTGCTTTGTACCTTCTTGTCACCTCCCACAAGCAACACAGCATTCAGGAATCCCTCCCTCTGACCAAGTCCCCACAAGCAAAATTAAGGCAAGAGGAGGCGATGACCCAGGTAATTCAAGCTCCCAAATCTGACATCTCAACAGAGTGCTCGGTGGCTGAGTCTTCCAGGTGAGCCGTCTGCACCTGTTACCTGTGTTCCTTCATTTCTCAGGTACCCGTGTGTCCACGTGGTGCATTTGTCTCTTTAGCTGCCAGAACTCTAAGCCTTGGGATGTCAGGAAATCCTCCTCGAGTGTGGACAACCCATGCCCAACAGAGTAGGGCCACCCGTTGCCCTGGATGGAACCAGAGTGCGTGTGGGAATAGGGGTGCCGGGACGCAGGTGGGACGGGTTGGGAGAGTTTCCGGAAGGATGGGGTGACAGAGGCAGATGCATGTTAGAGAGGTGATGATTTCAGAGTTCAGGGTGCTCAGGGCGTGCCCGGCTGGGGAGAACGTGGTGTCTGTAGGCATTCTTGCCAGGGAATCTGAGCGATCCGCTTTGAGGTTCCTCATTCTCCAGAGAGAGGAATTTCACCCAAAGAGGATTTATTTAGCAGTCTCTGCCCCAGACTGACTCATGTTTCCGTCTGGGGATCCCTGATGCTGACATGACTCTGCCTGCTAACATACGGAAAAGCTGTTTGTTTTAAAAATCCATCTCTTGGGGAGGAGTGGGCTTGTGTAAATGAGGCCTGGCACAGACATTGGTGTTTGACGTTCCTGTGACAGCAGCGGAGGGATTCCCTGTCTCTGGAAGGGGGGCTTGTGAGGCTCCTTGGGTGCAGGCTCAAGGAACTCGGGTGTGATTGCTGGCACCCCGGCCGGGAGCAGCCCTCTACCCTGCTCAAGATGTGGCTGCCCTGAGAGTGGGGGGATGGGAACGTGGGCAGGGAAGTGTGCTGACTCGAGCTGCCACACTGCAGGGCCGAGAGGGAAGGCAGACCTGTAGAGAAGTTTCAACGAAGGCATGCTTCTCCTTCCATGCCCTTTTCCAGAGTGGGGCAGGGCTGCTAGCTGTGCGCAACCTGTCCTTGGGCCTCATCGATACCGCCCGGTTCCCGATCTGGTGATGGAGCATGGTTCCCCGTGACCCGGGGAAACATGAGAAGGAGCCTGCTGGCCTCAGTGGTGGCCTTGTTAACCTCGAGGGCTTCCCCAGGTCTTTCTTGTCTTTGATCTCTTCCTGGCCTCATTTTTTCCCCGATGTTGAATGTTCTCTACTCCACTCTGGCCCATGCCTGGACAGAGGGGAGGAAGCCACCTGCCTCTCTTTTGTTTGGTTTTGGGTGTTCCCAAAGGGCCCTTTTGTTTACTCGCATCCCACAATATTAGTGTCCTTGAGGGTCTCATAAGCCTAAGGCAGTGGTTCTCAAATTCATGTGTGTAAGATTCCCTGGCGCTTGGTTAAAATGCAAATCCTGTAGAATCTGATTTACTAAGTCTGGGGTGGAGCCCAGAAGATGGGTTTTTAACAAGCACCCTAGGTGGCTCTCATGCATTTGGGGACCTGCTCTGTGGCAAAATGGGGTGATAATTACGTTTCACATCGGGAGTCAATTTAAGTCAATTCAATACTTCTTTTGTTCTTCCTGAGAGTTAATCACCACGCTAGGTGCTTGGAGTAAAGTAATAAAAAGATAGGTAAGGACTGTGCCCTCGGAAACTTACAGTCTGCTCTCTGCTAGGTTGAGAGTGGGTGTCTCTGGGTCATTGTTGAGAAGACTCCTGAGGCTGACTCGCTGGAAGGAGTAACACGTATGTTACGTAGATGGTATGCCTTTCCATGTCTGTGTGACATCTTCTGTGGTCACTGGGGTGATAAATGCCCCAGCCCTGGTCAGCTTTTAACACTCTAGTTAGAAATAGCATAATATCCAGGTCTTGGAGTAACTGGGAAGAGGAAAAGACTGAGAATCCTTGCCAGAGAGAGAGAGAGAGAGAGAGAGGAGAGAAAGGTTTGGGGTTCTTGGAGAAGACCCAAGACAGAGGGAGTTGTGTCGTTCCAGAACTTGCCAGCCAGGGGTCAGAGGCATAGTGAAGCACAACGTGACTCCACTTATGTTTTCAGCCCGAGGGAAGCCTTGATGCAGCCAGTGTCCATGCCCATGCAGACCCTGAATGTTTTCCTACCCGCCCTCCCCAGCCCCACCTTCTCTGACCACTGCCACCAAGGATCCAGATCCCAGTGGCACAAGGGTGAGGTAGCAGGGTTTTCAGCACGGAGGGGGCCTCATCTTTGCCTTGCAGAAGGGGACGGGGAGATCCTGGCTACGCTTTCCCAGCATTTGTTTTGGGGGTGGGCTGTTGCTTTTTATATGATTTCAACTTCTCTTTGGTGAATTAAGGTTCTGCATACAGAAAAGCAACTTATGTAACACGTTACTCATTTACTGCTGACTTCCCCGATCTGAGCTGTGGGAACAGGTGCTAAATTGGGGCTCCAGCGGGTGGTGCTTTGGTTTCCGACAGCATTTTCCCCAGCAATGTTTGTGAAGCACGTGCAGCGACTCAGTGCCGCTTTTGCTTCTGATTCTTCTCCCGTAAGGACAAATGGCTCTGTGGTCCGGGTACCATCTGCCTCAGTATCCCTTCGGGAGCTTGTTAAAAGTGGGCTCTACCCCAGTCAAGTGAATCTCAGGGGGCAGGGTGTGGATTGTGTCTTTTAAATGCTGAATTTTAACTTCCATGATATATACAGTCGTTCCTGCATAAGCGTTTGGTTGTAAGTGATGGGTGGTTCATAGATCCCATCCTTTGTTGGTAGATCGAGTTACTCCTTCGGTTTTAAGCTTATAAGTGGGAGTGTGATTTAGTCCTTTAAACATTTAAAACCTGATATAATTTCTCCTTCTTGCTAATGCACTGTCTACCAGGCATCCCTCTCTCTCGCTTTTTTTTTTTTCCTAAAACAGACCTGTTTCATCCATATAGAAAAACCGTTGGGTTAGTGAACTCCTGCTGTGGTCTGGTCTAGAACTGATTAGTTCTGTTTCATCAGAATAGGCCAAAGCATCAATATTTGACAGATTCAGATGAGCCTCTAACCTGTGGACACACCCCTGCCTAGGAGCAAACTCTGAGCCCCAGCGCAACACACAGACGCCCAGCGTTTTCCGAATTTCCATGAAGCCAGTGAGTTTCCACTTTGATGCTGACCCGGTGACCCCGTGTTCGCATTTCCTTGAATTTTGAGAATCATCGTCCTTGTTTTCTGATGAGTGTTGTCTGTGGCCCAGGCGCTGCATCTCAGACACCGCCTGATTCAGTGTTTTCAGAATTGTTCCTATCACTGAGTGAGTCATCCCACACAAACGTGCAACACTTGCCATCGTCTCTCCATTGATCTTTTAAAATTATCTCAGCTTTCACTTCTCTCATGTTTGTTTATCTCCTCCTACTCACTCTATCAACAGGATGATCGTTTTCCTTTTATTGATCATAATGGAGTAACCATGTTTTAAAAGCACTTCAGAATGAAGCGTGAACATGGGAGATGCCCTATGACTTTCGAAAACCTTGGGCTCTCAGACATGGAGCCGGCATCAGAATCCACTGGCGGGTATGTTAAAACACAGATTACTGTGCCAACCCCCAGAGTTTCTGAGTTAGTAGGTATGGAGCAGAGCCTGAAAATCTGCATTGCTAGCAAGTTACCAGATGCTGCCACTGCACCAGGGACCCTGCTTTCAGAACTGCTCGCTGCTCTAGACGAATAAGCACCAAGGTGGTTGGGACAAAAATGACAGACAGTGGTTGGGAACACCAGTTGGTGGTACTGGGGAGAGTTGAAGCCCTTTTGCTCTGGTCCTTGAGTTTGCATTCCTGAGAATTCGTAAGTTGAAAGTTTGTGAAATGAAGTTGTTCAGTGGAAGTCTTATTGCATGGGAACTTCCCTGTTAGGCCTTGGAGGTTACAAAGAGTCCTTTGGTGACCCTCTCAGTGCTAACCGGCAGCTGTTAGGAGACTACCCATTTTTCGGAGGAGGAGACTGAAGTTACAAGGGTCCAGGTTGGGACTAGGAGAGAAACCCAGGCAGTTCGACTCCAGTGATGGTCCCTAGATCACTGCTCAGCTGGCTCCCAGGCAGTACAAGGCAGTTCCTGATCCCTGATAAAAATATGCCCTGACTGAACTCTGCTCAGCGTTATGTGGCAGCCTGGATGCCGGGGGGGGGGGGGGGGGGGGGCGGGGGGGGGAGTGTGGAGGAGAATGGATACATGCATATGTATGGCTGAGTCTCTTTGCTGTGCACCTGAAACTATCACAGCATTGTTCATCAGCTATACTCCAATGTAAAATAAAATTGAAAAACAATATGCCCTGATTGGGGGACCCCCAGAGTGCTCGTGGGGCAGAAGCCACTTGGACTCACCCTCATTTCTTATTGATGGACAGTTACAATTCTTCTAAGCCTGAGAAATTGAGATTAACTCTGTGCCATTCAATTTGAAAGCCAGGAGTAAATGGTCAATTTCGTAAAAAAAAATACAACTTAACAAAACGGACTCACAACTAGAAAACCTGAATAGGGCAATAACTCTTTTTTTTTTAAGCATCTTTTTTGCAGTATAATTGCTTTACAATGGTGTGTTTCTGCTTCACAACAAAGTGAATCAGCTATACATATACGTATATCCTCATATCTCCTCCCTCTTGCATCTCCCTCCCACCCTCCCTACCCCACCCTTCTAGGTAGTCACAAAGCACCAAGCTGATCTCCCTGTGCTATGCAGCTGCTTCCCACTAGCTATCTGTTTTACATTTGGTAGTGTATATATGTCCATGCCACTCTCTCACTTTGTCCCAGCTTACCTTTCCCCCTCCCCATGTCCTCAAGTCCATTCTCTACATCTGCATCTTTATTCCTGTCCTGCCCCTAGGTTCTTCAGAACCCCTTTTTTTTTTTTTTTTTAGATTCCATATGTATGTGTTAGCATATGGTATTTATTTTTCTCTTCCTGACTTCACTCTGTATGACAGTCTCTAGGTCCATCCACCTCACTACAAATAACTCAATTTCGTTTCTTTTTATGGCTGAGTAATATTCCACTGTATATATGTGCCACATCTTCTTTATCCATTCATCTGTTGATGGACACTTACGTTGCTTCCATGTCCTGGCCATTGTAAATAGAGCTGCAGTGAACATTGTGGTACATGACACTTTTTGAATTATGGTTTTCTCAGGGTATATGCCCAGTAGTGGGATTGCTGGGTCATATGGTAGTTCCATTTTTAGTTTTCTAAGGAACCTCCATAGTGTCTGTATCAATTTACATTCCCACAGTACAAGAGGGTTCCCTTTTCTCCACACCCTCTCCAGCATTTATTATTTGTAGATTTTTTGATGATGGCCATTCTGACCGGTATGAGGTGATACCTCATTGTAGTTTTGATTTGCATTTCTCTGATGATTAGTGATGTTGAGCATCCTTTCGTGTGTTTGTTGGCACTCTGTATATGTTCTTTGGAGAAATGTCTGTTTAGGTCTTCTGCCCATTTCTGGATTGGGCTGTTTGTTTTTTTGATATTGCACTGCGCGAGCTGCTTGTATATTTTGGAGATGAATCCTTTGTCAGTTGCTTCATTTGCAAATATTTTCTCCCATTCTGAGGGTTGTCTTTTCACCTGGTTTATTCGTTCCTTTGCTGTGCAAAACCTTTTAAGTTTCATTAGGTCCCATTAGTTTATTTTTGTTTTCATTTCCATTTCTCTAGGAAGTGGGTCAAAAAGGATCTTGCTGTGATTTATGTCATAGAGTGTTCTCCCTGTGTTTTCCTTTAAGAGTTTGATAGTGTCTGGCCTTACATTTAGGTCTCTAATCCATTTTGAGTTTATTTTTGTGTATGGTGTTAGGGAGTATTCTAATTTCATTCTTTTACATGTAGCTGTCCAGTTTTCCCAGCACCATTTATTGAAGAGGCTGTCTTTTCTCCATTGTATATTCTTGCCTCCTTTATCGAAGATAAGGTGACCATATGTGCGTGAGTTCATCTCTGGGCTTTCTATCCTGTTCCATTGATCTCTATTTCTGTTTTTGTGCCAGTACAATACTGTCTTGATTACTGTAGCTTTGTAGTATAGCCTGAAGTCCTGGAGCCTGATTCCTCCAGCTCCGTTTTTCTTTCTCAAGGTTGCTTTGGCTAGTCAGGGTCTTTTGTGTTTCCATACAAATTGTGAAATTTTTTGTTCTAGTTCTGTGAAAAATGCCATTGATAGTTTGATAAGGATTGCATTGAATCTGTAGATTGCTTTGGCTAGTATAGTCATTTTCACAGTGTTGATTCTTTCAATCCAAGAACATGGTATATCTCTCCATCTGTTTTTATCATCTTTAATTTCTTTCATCAGTGTCTTACAGTTTTCTGCATAAAGGGCTTTTGTCTCCCTAGGTAGGTTTATTCCTAGGTATTTTATTCTTTTTGTTGCAGTGGTAAATGGGAGTGTTTCCTTAATATCTCTTTCAGATTTTTCATCATTATTGTATAGGAATTCAAGAGATTTCTGTGCATTAATTCTGTATCCTACTACTTTACCAAATTCATTGATTAGCTCTAGTAGTTTTCTGGTAGCATCTTTAGGATTCTCTATGTATAGTATCATGTCATCTGCAAACAGTGACAGCTTTACTTCTTCTTTTCCGATTTGGATTCCTTTTATTTCTTTTTCTTCTCTGATTGCTGTGGCTAAAACTTCCAAAACTGTGTTGAATAATAGTGGTGAGAGTGGACAGCCCTGTCTTGTTCCTGATCTTAGAGGAAATGGTTTCAGTTTTTCGCCATTGAGAATGGTGTTCGCTGTGGGTTTGTCATATATGGCCTTTATTATGTTGAGGTAAGTTCCCTGTATGCCTACTTTCTGGAGGGTTTTTATCATAAATTGGTGTTGAACTTTGTCAAAAGCTTTTTCTGCATATTTTGAGATGATCATACTGTTTTTCTCCTTCAGCTGGTTGGTATAGTTTATCACATTGATTGATTTGCATATATTGAAGAATCCTTGCATTCCTGGGATAAACCCCACTTGATCATGGTGTATGATCCTTTCAATGTGCAGTTGGATTTTGTGTGCTAGTATTTTATTGAGGATTTTTGCATCTGTGTTCATCAGTGATATTGGCCTGTAGTTTTCTTTCTTTGTGACATCTTTGTCTGGTTTTGGTATCAGGGTGATGGTGACCTCCTAGAATGAGTTTGGGAGTGTTCCTCCCTCTGCTGTATTTTGGAAGAGTTTGAGAAGGATAGGTGTTAGCTGTTTTCTAAATGTTTGATAGAATTCACCTGTGAAGCCATCTGGTCCTGGGCTTTTGTTTGTTGGACGATTTTTGATCACAGTCTCATTTTCAGTGCTTGTGATTGGTCTGTTTATATTCTCTATTTCTTCCTGGTTCAGTCTCGGAAGGTTGTGCTTTTCTAAGAATTTGTCCATTCCTTCCAGGTTATCAATTTTATTGGCATGTAGTAGCTTGGAGTAATCTCTCATGATCTTTTGTATTTCTGCAGTGTCAGTTGTTACTTCTCCTTTTTCATTTCTAATTCTATTGATTTGAGTCCTCTCCCTTTTTTTCTTGATGCCTCTCCCTTTTTTTCTTGATGAGTCTGGTTAATGGTTTATCAATTTTGTTTATCTTCTCAAAGAACTAGCTTTTAGTTTTATTGATCTTTACTATTGTTTCCTTCATTTCTTTTTCATTTACTTCTGATCTGATCTTTATGATTTCTTTCCTTCTGCTAACTTTGGGGTTTTTTTGTTCTTCTTTCTCTAATTGCTTTAGGTGCAAAGTTAGGTTGTTTATTCGAGATGTTTCCTGTTTCTTAAGGTAGGATTGTATTGCTATAAACTTCCCTCTTAGAACTGCTTTTGCTGCGTCCCATAGGTTTTGGGTCGTCGTGTCTCCATTGTCATTTGTTTCTAGGTATTTTTTGATTTCCTCTTTGATTTCTTCAGTGATCACTTCGTTATTAAATAGTGTATTGTTTAGCCTCCATGTGTTTGTATTTTTTACAGATCTTTTCCTGTAATCGATATCTAGTCTCATAGCGTTGTGGTCGGAAAAGATACTTGATATGATTTCAATTTTCTTAAATTTACCAAGGCTTGATTTGTGACCCAAGATATGATCTATCCTGGAGAATGTTCCATGAGCGCTTGAGAAAAATGTGTATTCTGTTGTTTTTGGATGGAATGTTCTATAAATATCAATTAAGTCTATCTTGTTTAATGTATCATTTAAAGCTTGTGTTTCCTTATTTATTTTCATTTTGGATGATCTGTCCATTGGTGAAAGTGGGGTGTTAAAGTCCCCTACTATGAATGTGTTACTGTTGATTTCCCCTTTTATGGCTGTTAGCATTTGCCTTATGTATTGAGGTGCTCCTATGTTGGGTGCATAAATGTTTACAATTGTTATATCTTCTTCTTGGATGGATCCCTTGATCATTATGTAGTGTCCTTCTTTGTGTCTTATAACAGTCTTTATTTTAAAATCTATTTTGTCTGATATGAGTATTGCTACTCCACCTTTCTTTTGATTTCCATTCGCATGGAGTATCTTTTTCCATCCCCTCACTTTCAGTCTGTATGTGTCCCTAGGTCTGAAGTGGGTCTCTTGTAGACAGCATTTATACGGGTCTTGTTTTTGTATCCATTCAGCCAGTCTGTGTCTTTTGACAGGAACATTTCATCCATTTATATTTAAGGTAATTATTGATATGTATGTTCCTATTACCATTTTCTTAATTGTTTTGGGTTTGTTATTGTAGGTCTCTTCCTTCTATTGTGTTTCCTGCCTAAAGAAGTTCCTTTAGCATTTGGTGTAAAGCTGGTTTGGTGGTGCTGAATTCTCTTAGCTTTTGCTTGTCTTTAAAGGTTTTAATTTCTCTGTCGAATCTGAATGAGATCCTTGCTGGGTAGAGTAATCTTGGTTGTATGTTTTTCCCTTTCATCACTTTAAATATGTCCTGCCACTCCCTTCTGGCTTGCAGAGTTTCTGCTGAAAGATCTGCTGTTAACCTTATGGGGATTCCCTTGTATGTATTTGTTGTTTTTCCCTTGCTGCTTTTAATACTTTTTCCTTGTATTTAATTTTTGATAGTTTACTTAATATGTGTCTTGGCATGTTTCTCCTCAGATTTATCCTGTATGGGACTCTCTGTGCTTCCTGGACTTGATTGACTATTTCCTTTCCCATGTTAAGGAAGTTTTCAACTATAATCTCTTCAAATATTTTTTCAGTCCCTTTGTTTTTCTCTCCTTCTTCTTCTAGGACCCCTATAATTCAAATGTTGGTGTGTTGAATGTTGTCTCAGAGGTCTCTAAGACTGTCCTCATTTCTTTTCATTCTGTTTTCTTACTTCTGCTCTGCAGTAGTTATTTCCACTATTTTATCTTCCAGGTCACTTATCCGTTCTTCTGCCTCAATTACTCTGCTATTATTCCTTCTAGAGAATTTTTAATTTCATTTATTGTGTTGTTCATCATTGTTTGTTTTCTCTTTTGTTCTTCTAGGTCCTTGTTAAACATTCCTTGTATTTTCTCTATTCTATTTCCAAGATTTTGGATCATCTTTACTATCATTACTCTGAATTCTTTTTCAGGTAGACTGCCTATTTCCTCTTCATTTGTTTGGTTTGGTGGGTTTTTACTTTGCTCCTTCATCTGCTGTGTGTTTCTCTACCTTCTCATTTTGCTTATCTTACTGTGTCTGGGGTGTCCTTTTCGCAGGCTACAGGTTCATAGTTCTTGTTGTTTTTGGTGTCTTCCCCCAGTGGCTAAGGTTGGTTCAGTGGGTTCTGTAGGCTTCCTGGTGGAGGGGACTAGTGCCTGTGTTGTGGTGGATGAGGCTGGATCTTGTCCTTCCGGTGGGCAGGACCATGTCTGGTGGTGTGTTTTAGGGTGTCTGTGACCTTATTATGATTTTAGGCAGCCTCTCTGCTAATGGATGGGGTTGTGTTCCTGTCTTGCTAGTTGTTTGGCATAATGTGTCCTGCACTGTAGCTTGCTGGTCAGTGAGTGGAGCTGGGTCTTGGTGTTCAGATGGAGATCTCTGGGAGAGCTTTCGCCGTTTGATATTACGTGGAGCTGCGAAGTCTCTGGTGGACCAGTGTCCTGAACTTGGCTCTCCCACCTCAGAGGCACAGGCCTGACACCCGGCTGGAGCACCAAGAGCCTGTCAGCCACACGGCCAGGTACGTGGGGAGTTTCTTGCCTTTGGGGAGGTCTGAGGTCTTCTGCCAGCGTTCAGTAGGTGTTCTGTAGGAGTCGTTCCACATGTAGATGTATTTCTGATGTATTTGTGGGGAGGAAGGTGATCTCCACGTCTTACTCCTCCGCCGTCTTGAAGGTCTCCCTCAGGCAATCACTCTTAAATTATTAAACCAGTCTTTACACATCTCTCATATAAAGCGGGGAGAAGGCACACAAGGCTCAGATGATTTTACAGGCAAGCCTCCCTAATATTCTAGAACGGAACCTTTCCCTCTCATATCCGAATGGTTGCAGAGAACAGAAAAAGAGAAAACACTCCAACTCTTGTGTGAAGACCAGTATAACCTGGATTTCCAAACCAGACAAGGAAGGGAGGAAAAAGGAAAATTATAGGCTGGGTTCCCTTAAGAGGATAGTGGTAAAAGTCCTGAATAACCCTCCTGGGCTTGTTAGAGTTCCCTGATACTTCCTCAAAATTGTGATTGTTTCAGAAATATCTTGTTCCATGCCCTGAACTTGACCCCGGTTCATGACCTTTAGAATCACCACTGCTTCTGGAGGTGCCCAGCTTGTCCCCAGTGGCGCGGGCAGTGGCCCCAAGCCATCTGGTGAATCACAGCAAGCCTGAAGAGGGTGTCCACGCGGGGCCTCTTGTGAAGGCAGGTATCCGTTTCTCTGGGCACGGCTGTTCTTTTAACAAACTTGAAACACCCACTCCCAGGCAGCAGACTTTAACCAACCTTTTTGTTTTTTCAGAAGTGGGTCATTTTCCAGACACATAACAACCACCAAAGCCTAAGAGGTTCTTAGGTTTTGTCTTTCAAAGCATGGCAAGTGAGCAACTTGTGTGAATGAATGAACTTAAAACCCTTTTATGGGTAATGTGCAGACCTGTCCAACGTGGCTGCTGCATCTGAGTGGAAAGTGCCTGACTGTGATGGAAAATCTGACTGTCAGCCTGACGCAAGGCCAATCCAAGGGGGAATTTGACTCTCCCTGTGGGTTCCCCAATTCCGGATTTGATTTTGGCATCCAGAGGAAGCTGATGGAATCTTGACTACTGTCAAGACTCGGAAATCGACAGATTACTTTCCCTGCCAGCTCCGATATTGTTTTCCTCTCTCAGCTACCTCAAAAAAAATCTTAGGAACTGTTTCCAAGTCCCATTCATCAGCAGTGAACAAAAGACGGGGAGTGGGGAGTAGAAGTCGCCCCCTTCCCCAGTCACAGCTGTGAGAGGGGTACATTGTCTGCAGAGGGTCTCAAAACGATGGTAAAATTCAGTTTGCAGATGTTGCTAAAAAGTTAGTCCTCCCTACCGGGGTGGACCCCCAGGACCAGGGCTCTGGCTCCACCTGCACTGGCCCTGCAAAGAGCCAGTCTCCATTAATGGTGCTGCTAATGTGGTGCTGGCCTCCCACTGTAGCGGAAGCCTCACTGTTCGTGTTTAACCAGTCAGTGATATCATTTCATCCCCTCACTGGCTCTCTGACCTAGCAACTTGACAACATAGCAACACAACAAGCTTAGCTATGATTAGCCTTCCTTAGAGATGGGGAAACTGAGGCTCAGAGGGGTGGGGACATGAAGTGCCAAAGGGAGGAGCTAGGTGGTGCCAGGTCTGGCGATGCTGAAGCTCTCAGAAGTCTGTGACCCGTTTTATAAAAAGACACTTCAGGGATTTAAGCTCAAACCAGCAAAGCTCTTCCCAGGGTCCTAGGGCAGCATTCTGGCCAGCATCCCTGAGTCTTCCTATGAGATATCTTCAGTGGTTCCAAAGATGCTGGCTTGGCATTCTAGGGAGGTGGAATTGCCAGTCCTGAGGAGTTTCCTCTAGGCTTTATTTTCTATTTTTTTTAAGTTTTATTGGAGTATAGTTGATTTACAGTGTTGTGTTAGTTTCAGGTGTACAGCAAAGTGATTCAGTTATACGTATACATATATTCATCCTTTTTCAGATTCTTTTCCCATGTAGGTTATCACAGAATACTGAGCAGAGTTCCCTGTGCTGTACAGTAAGTCCTTGTTGGTTGGTAGGTCTATTTTATACATAGTAGTGTGTGTCTGTTAATCCCAAACTCCTAATTTATTCCTCCCCTGCACTTTTCCCCTTTGGTGACCGTAAGTTTGTTTTTGAAATCTGTGAGTCTGTTTCTGTTTTGTAAATAAGTTCATTTATATCATTTTTTTTTTACCTCTAGGCTTTAGATTAAAAGACACACACACCCGCACCCTCACAACACTTCAAGGGAACTCCCTTAATTATCAAAGTTTATTTCAGTGCTAGAAGAAATAGCAAAAAATAAAAGTCAGCAGCATCCGTCAGCTGATGAAAGGGTAAACAAAATTTGTTATATCCATACAATGGAATGTTACTCAGTCCTAAAAAGGAATGAAGTACGGACAGAGGCTACAACCTGGATGACCCTTGAGAACACAACGCTAAGTGAAAGAAGCTAGTCACAGAAGACCACTTACTGTATGACAGTTTATTTGAAAGGTCCAGAGTAGGTAAATCTGTAGAGACAGAAAGTAGATTAGTGGTTGCCAGAGGCTGGGAGGATGACAGGAATGGGGAATGACTGATGGTTGCACAACTCTGCAAATACACTTACTAATCACTAAATTCTATACTTTGAATGGGTGAATTGTATAGTATGTAAATTATATCTCAACAAAGCTGTTTCAGACAAAAAGGAAAAGAAACAAGTCGAATAAAAAAAAATGGCTAGTGCTTGCCACGTGTTAGGGACCCTCCTGAGTGCTGTCCGCAGAGATGCCCCCATTTTCCATACCTCTCAGATTTGTACAAGTGCCACAGGAGGTGGAGCTGGAATAGAGCCACAATGCGACTCCTGAACACCAGATCCCACCTACGAAATGCAAGTGGTCTTAGTGGACCAACAGCACATACGAGTTTCCTGCAGCTGCTGTAACGCACCGGGTGGCTTAAGGCAGCACACATTTATACTCTTACAGTTTTGGACATCAGAAGTCTAAAATGGGTTGGCAGGGTTGTGCTCCTTCTAGAGGCTCTAGGGGAGGATTGGGTTGCTTGTCTTTTTCAGTTTCTAGAGGTCGCCCGCATTCCTTGGTTTGTGGCCCTGCATCTGTCTCTCTGACCTCTGCTTCCGTTGTCACATCCCCTTCTCTGACTCCGCCCCTCCTGCCTCTCTCTTATAAGGACCCTTGTGATGATAATGGGCCCACTCAGTGTAATCTAGGGTAATCTCCTCATCTCAAGAGCCTCAATCACATTTACAGAGTTCCTTTTGCCACGTCAGGTCACATATTCCCAGGTTCCGGGGATTAGAATGAGGACATCTTTGGCAGACCACTGGCACGTAGGAGAATTTGGAGGGAAGAAAGTTGAGGCACACACGTGGGTTTATATTCTTGTATGGGCAGAAACCAGTTGGTAACAAGGAAACATGAATTTTGTCCTCTGGATCAGACAGTGCATGTAAATGGAATAATGTGCTTGGTGTGGACTGGTAAATGACTGGCGGGCACTGAAGTTGGCTTAAGTTTGCTTGTTGATCTTAGAGATGGGAGGTGAACAGCAGCTCCCACAAGACAGGAAGCACTTTCAGAATTCCACAAGGCATCTCCGTGTGACGCATCCCACGTCAGCATTTATTTTAGACAAGGTGGCTCAAGCCCTCCGAATGCTTGAGCCTCACTAATAATGACAATAGCGGCTATGGCATCAATAACAGATATTTATTACATCCTTGCTGTGGGTCGGGTGCGGGGCTCAGGATTTTACATGCAGTAGCTCAGGCAGTCCTGACAGCTCTATGAACTAGGTCATCTTTTCATCCCCAGTTTACAGGTGAGGAAACTGAGCCTTTCAGAAGTTAGGACCTCCAGAGGGTAATGTGGTAGAGTCAGAATTCTGAGCCAGCTTTTTTTTTTTTTTTTGAGATCCAGGGCCTTTTAAAACTTTCTTCCACTGCCTTAAATGTGTGATATCTGACTTTCTTACCAGACCCTAATCACACAGTGGGAAAAAACCTGTTCTGCTCATGTGTGTACATGCACGTGTGTGTGTGTGTGTTTGTGTGGAAGACACTGTATGACAACATTTGTATTTTCATTTTTCTACTCAGTGTAGCATATGCGTGTTTCCACATTGGGCAGGTCTTCACGTTTGTAATTTTAGTCATGCCATTATAATTTTTCAAGAGAACATACAATATTTTACTTAGTCTCTTGTCATTGGACATTTAGGTTGGGTCTAAACTACTTTGGTTTTATCTTGTTTTATTTCTCAATTATTTTCGTTTTTTATTTTTGGCGGTACGCGGGCCTCTCACTGCTGTGGCCTCTCCCGTTGCGGAGCACAGGCTCCGGACGCGCAGGCTCAGCGGCCATGGCTCAAGGGCCTAGCCGCTCCGCGGCATGTGGGATCTTCCTGGACACGAACCCGTGTCCCCTGCATCGGCAGGCAGACTCTCAACCACTGTGCCACCAGGGAAGCCCTCAATTATTTTCTTAGAATAAATTCCCAGAGGCAGGATTGTACTGGTGATTTTACCCCTCTCCCTGGCAAAAAAAGAAGACTGTACAAATATTGAACAGTAACCAGCGAGGTCTGATTTGTAGTTTTGCCATTGTCTTGCCAGTATTGTTTGTGGGGGGAAGAGAGGGGGAACTTCGGTCTCTCTCTGATTCACGTTTCTTTACTTATCACTGAGGTTGGGTCTTTTCTCCACATGCTCATTGACTCTTTGTGGCTTGTCTGCTCCCATCTCTGAACTTGGGTGGTGTGCTGCCAGCCTTGACAAAGGAGGATGGAGGCTAGGGCAAGGTGTGCCTGCAGCCTGGGGAGGAGGTGGGCTTGGCCGAGGGGCTGGTGTGTTTAGGGAAAGACTCAGAGAGACTTCTAGAAGGCTGGCGGGGCCGGGGTGGGCGATGCCTGGCTGCCTGAGGACCTGACCCTAGTTGTACTTACAGGACCAGCTGCTGTGCAGGTCATCTGTGGAATCAGTGGAAGGACTGATCCTGCATTTTTGATTTAGGGTTTCCTGATGACTTTGTGATCCTAAATTATGGATGAACTGTCAGAAAAGACAGAAATAGCAAAACCTCCTCCTGGCCTGTATGTCAGTGGTGAAGGTGGAGAAGGGAATTGTGACTGCCCTCCACTGCTGCCACCTGTCCACTTCCGGCTGCCCAGCACAGCACCCTCTCCGGTGCCCTCGGCCCGGATCCCTGTCCCCCCCCCGGGGCTTCCTGCAGCTCTGACTCGGTTCTGGGGCCCCCCCAACCCTGGAGTCCACGGCTGGGCACAGCCACGCTCCCCGGTCCTCGGCGTCTCAAAGTCCTGAGCTGTAGAGGCTCTGGGGGAGCGGCCCCCGCCTCATCCCATCCCCTCCCTGGGCACTTGGAGGAAACTTCAGGTGGGTCACCTTGGCCCTCCCTCTTCCTATTTCCTGGCCACGTGGTGACATGCATTGTCCGCTGTTGTCCCTTCTTGCTCTTTTTCTTGTGAGTATTTATATCTTTCTAAAAATTTATCCCTTTACTGCTATTTCAGGGTGGTTTCATGAGAGAGAAATGGGTTGGGATGGTGCCCTATCTAACTGCAGGTCCCCAAAATGCCCCTTCCCTTTTCTCCCCCCTACTTCTTTCCCTCCCTCCCTCCCTCCCTCCCTCCCTCCCTCCCTCCCTCCCTCCCCCCCTCCCCCCTTCCTTCCTTCCTTCCTTCCTTCCTTCCTTCCTTCCTTCCTTCCTTCCTTCCCTCCTTCCTTCCTTCTTTCCTTCCTTTTTAAAGTTAAAAAGTAACTTATTTCAGTTTAAAACATTAAAACACTATGGAAAGTATAAGCTTTTAAAAAATTCAAGTTCCCCCCTTCTTTTTTCCCAAATTCTATTTAGAGGTGACTGATGTTAATATTTCCCTATAGATCTTTCTGGACCACTCTCTAAGCTTATGCAAATTATATATATTTATTTATTTATTACACATTATATATGTGTAAAAACGTTCTGTTTGCTCACATATCTGTTGAAGGAGTGATGAGCAAGAATAATCCCACGTCTGTGGGTGTGGTGGGTGTATATACACACGAAGGCCTCACTGAGAAGGTGGCATCTGGGTGAAGACTGGAGGTGGTGAGAACATCTTGTTTTAAATTTAAAAATCCATCTGTGTCAGGCATGTGGATGTGCTTCCCCTTTCTGCCTGCCTGGGGTTTCATGGTATGCAGGGACTTAGCTGTCCTCTCTCTGTTGGCCGTTCAAGATGCCTCCAGAGGCACACACTCTTGCCAACTCTGGCTGCTGCCAGTCTTCATCATGCTTCTCCAAGCTCTGTTGTTTTGATTTTAGTTTACAAATGACGCTGAGCATCTTCTCAGGTTCCCCCCACTTGTGTTTCCTTCCCTGGGAGGGGCCCAAGTATCGTCATGCCAAGTAGAGCAGGAGGTGACACTCAGTATGGTGGGTGGACCAGGGCATTTGGCCATGTGGCTTCAGGCAAATTGCTTGGCTTCTCTGGGCCGTATTCTTCATTCATGAAAATGTAGATATAATCATACCTCATGGGGTTTGGTAAAGAATAAGTGAATTCATTCATAGAAAGCCCTTAGACTATTACCTGGCATATGGTAGACATTTAATAAATATTAGCTATATTATTTGTATCCTATGCTCGTTTCTCTAGCTGGGTCTTGGTATTTTCCTATTTGCTTTTGAGAGCATTTCATATATTGTATATATTAATCCCTTGTTATATTTTTTAACTCAGCTGTACTCATTGAGTGACTACTGTATACCAGGAACTGTTGAGACATAGTTGCTATCCCACATAGCATGATGGAGAGACACAGAAGATATTGAGGGAGTTACAAGCAGGAGTGCCTAAGCCAGCTTGGGAAGGGGGTTAGGAGAGGGCTTCCTGAAGGAGGTGACATGCGAGCTGAGTCTGATAGAATGAGCCAGAATGAGCAAGGAAAAAGGCAGGGCCCGTGGGAGAGGATGACGGTACCCACCGAAGCATAAAGCCAAGGATCAGCATGTAGGTACATGATACCACGTCGCGAAGAACACGGCAGCCCAGCCAATTCTGGACCACCCTGCAGGGGAGGCTGAAGCTGCAGTGTTGGCTTAAGACCTGGGTGCGTAGAGCCTGCAGTAGGAGGGTGTTGGGGACTCTTTCTGGAAGGAGCTGAGAGAGCCCCTTATGCAGCTCACATACCCCAGCCCTGCGAAGCCTCTGTGGTCTGGCCTCACTTGCATCTCTCTCCACGCCATCTCCCCGTGTTGGGCACGTGTATGCCCCTCCCTGCCCGCCCTCAGGCGGGCACTTAACGTCTGCTCATCCTTCATGGCTCACTAAGCAGCAGTCCCCCCCCATGGAAACTCCCCTGACTCCCAGGGTAGGTCAGCTTCCCATTTTTTCCACGCCTAGAACCGTGTTTCCTCACTGACAGCACGTACCTCGGCTTGTAATGGTCGCAGCCTGATTTCTCGAAGAGCTGCTGCTCTCCTCTCTGGATTGTCAGCTCATGAGGGCAGGGATGGTCTCTAGTTTTGCTTCCACTTGTAGCTCCAACACCTAACACTGTCGGGCACATAGGAGGTGCTTCAGAAACACCTACCGAATGAGGGGGTGAATGAATGGATGGACCAGAGAGAGAAGCAGGGAGCCTCTCCTGCTTGGCGACGTGGGGGTCCTGAGCCCCTGTGAATCGTCGCACGTCTGTCAGGTCCACCCATTGCACCTTCGACCCCAGGCGGACTGTCTCACATTCTCACATTGCACACCTGCTCCTGGTAATGTGGCATGGAGAGCGGAGGTTTTGTCAGGGCTCTTGATAGCACCTGAAGGATTCCCTTTCCAGAGTTTTGTCTGACAGTTGTTCTCACCACCTGCCCATGGCCCTGCTGGCTGTGCTTCTTTCTCCACCCTTAACATTCACACAGTCTCACCGGCTCCTAATTAAGCCCCTGGGCTCAGACCCTGCCTGTCCTCCATCAAGGGCACCGCGTGTCCTTTTCAGCAGAGTGTGTTTCATTCGGGTCACATGTTCTGTATTTTGTGTAGTCCTTCGCCGTGGCAGAGAAAAGGCAGCGGACTTCTTAACAGAAGGACGACTTACATAAAGGGCTTCGGGATTTCTCCTGTAAGGTGGTTGTGGGTTTTGGAGGCATCGTGGTGAGGAAGAGACTGGAAAGAGTGAGGGGTGGGCTTTGGAGACAGAGGGTCTGTGAGTTCCAGTACAGACTGCCTCTTGTTGAGCCAGTGACTCTAGGCCAGTGTTTCCAGCTTTGAAGCCTTGGTTTTCACCTCTGTCCTAGGGGGATAACAGTACCCACCACAGAGGATTAAATGGTGAGTCCCTGCACACAGCAGTGCTGGTGGGTGTTCATTTCTCTTCTCTCCTTTCTTAGGTGGCAGGCTTGCTGCTGCTGGGGCCCCTCCCTGTACTCAAAGGCACGCTTTCCTCCCTACCGCCGTATGCCCTGTTGCCTTCTCATCAACCCTAGGATATTCATTGTCATTCCGTTCATGTCACCCAGCAAGGCAAACTCAAGAGGCCCCCCCTTCTGGGTGGTAGGACGCCTGACCCTGTCACTTGTGTCCTCAACACTAGTCAGAGCTGGCTCTTCCGAGATCATTAGCCTTCCGAGATCGTTATTTTCTCCTACAGTTCAGTAGGGAAAAAGAGGCATTTACTTTGTACCCACTGTGTGTTGGGAACTGGGGATTAGAGATAACAAGCCTCATCTTACAAAGAACTTATTAAACTGATTAAGGAATCAGATGCTCCCAGATGGCCAGCTGCAAACCCGAGTGTGCTGAGCGCTCAGGAAGACCCCAGACAGACCACCGTCGGGGCCCCCAGGGGTGGCTATTCCTGGGGAAGAAGAGTCAGCTGCCTGGAAGAGAAGCATTTCAGGTGGCCCCGAGGATTCCAGCTGTGAAGGTGGACGGAAGCAGCATTCTGGGCCAAGGGGCAGCTGAAGATGGCCCAGAAGCAGGAAACTTCACGTCATCTTGGAAATCAGGGTGTTTAAGGGGTAGGAGTGGGAGATGAGGTTCGAAAATAGGGTGAGGCCAGGAGGTAGAGTTTGTGAGCAGAGGAGTGACTAAAACAGATGAGAAAATGACCTTTCGGTGGGGTCGCTTTCTGCTTTGGAGACCCTAGGGAGTCTTTTGCCGGGTGCCAGGATTCTGGTCTAACAGTGCTTTGAGGATCGGCATGGCCTTGGGTGGGGTTTAACACAGGAGCTGTGATTTCACCTGTAGAAAAGTTTCCTTTTAGTCAGGTTATTTTACATTTTGAATTCAGGCTCCGCTGTTTAAAACATTTAGACAACTGACAATAGACATCGTAAGATGTATGACTATCATCACTCCTGACACTTTGAAGTGATTTGGGAGCCTAAGCTTTCTTGAAATTCCTAGTGTATAGATTTTATAAGGCATGATTATAACATGCCAGAGGGTGACTAACACGGCTAAAGAAGATTTTTTTTTTAATTTGGCTAATTTATTTTTTAATATAGTTTTAAAGGTTACAGTCCATTTATAGTTATTACAAAATGTTGGCTATACATCCCGCATGTTGTACAGTACATCTTTGAGCCTGATTACACCCAATAGTTCGTGCCTCCCACTTTCCAACACCTATACTGCCCCTTCCCCACCACTGGTAACCACTAGTTTGTTCTTTTGTTTTGCTTTGTTTGCGGTACACGGGCCTCTCACTGTTGTGGCCTCTCCTGTTGCAGAGCACAGGCTCCGGACGCGCAGGCTCAGCGGCCATGGCTCACGGGCCCAGCCGCTCCGCGGCATGTGGGATCTTCCCGGACCGGGGCATGAACCTGTGTCCCCTGCATCGGCAGGCGGACTCTCAACCACTGCGCCACGAGGGAAGCCCCACTAGTTTGTTCTTTGTGTCTGAGTCTGCATTTTTGGTAATATTCGCTAGTTTGTTGTATTTTTTCAGATCCCACATATAAGTGATATACAGTATTTGTCTTTCTCTGACTTATTTCACTTAGCATAATGGCTTAAATAAGATTTTTTTTTTTAAGGTACCTGTAAATTCAAGCCTTGCTATTGAATTCAGCTCTGAGATCAGGGATTCTGTCCATGGTGACAGTTAGGGGCTGGGACAGTGACCAGCTGTGAAGTGACTGGTGCAAGTACTGAGTGTATGTTGGGCTCTTTGAACTCTCATCACACGAGTGGGTGGAGTGATTGGAGGGTGTTTTCAACTTCACACTGCCCCCGGCCCACCCACCTCTAGAGATCTGACCCCCAGCACCGCTTCTGTGGAAAGGCTCTGCTGTCCCTACCTGCGGAATCTGTTGGTGACACCTCATTCCTTCTGCCGGGCAGAGACAAGAAGGCCCCGGTGCGGTAACTCTGCACTCTCATACTTCCCCTCCCAGTGCACCCTCAGACCGGTCCACGCTTTAGGGATCTCCGGTGAGTGAACCACAGACCAGGAAATGGTTCTCAAGCGCAAAGACTATCACTTTCTCTTCTAAGAACTGCAGCTGGAAAACCCTAATCCCGCAGTCAACAAAGGGTGGTTTCCCTCCACTGCGGAACGGGTGAGTCTTCTCTCTTGTTTGTTTTAAGCCTCCCCTCTGCCCAGCCCTCTCCCCAGCTTGCAGCCGAAGGTGCTCCAGTGTGAAGTGCCCTCTGGGGGCTGCCAGCCCTCCCTTATCTCTGTGAATCGTGTCTGCTGGAATTCCAAGATAGTGATCGTGACTGGGATGCTGAGGGAGAAGGACCAGAAGGGAAGTGCCTAACATTCGCACCTTTTTACGGGGACAGCAGCAGATCCAACACAATTCCCTTATCCTGCTCTCCAGCCTCTCGCTCTCACTCTCCCAGTTTTGGTTAGGAGACAGAAACTTCTCTAGGTCCTCTGTTATGTGTTTAGCACTTGCTCCTTTGTCCACCCATTCATCTATTCAGCAGCGATTGAGCCACTTCTGTGTGCTGGGTTGCGCTGAGTCTAAAGATACAGGAATGGCTAACATGGCTCTTACGTTTAAGAATCTGTGTGCTGGTGAAGAGGGAGCCAGATGTGCCAGAAAAGCAATGTCAGGATTTGCAACGTACGCAAGGTAATTATCCTGCCGCGTGATTACCTGCACTGTCCAGTATGGCAGCTACCAGCCACATGTGGTTAAAGTTAGAACTCAGTGCATTAAAATTAGACGAAAGTTTTTAAGTTTCAGTAGCCATATGTAGCTGTTGGCTACTCTGTTGAGCAGTGCAGATATCAAACATTTCCAGCATTGTAGGGGGTTCTCTAGGACAGCGCTGAATCAGACTGTAAGTTCTTAAGCACAGGATCTATCTCTCTGCCCATCAGTATATCCCAGGAGCCAGGTTTGTCCTAGACACTCATGAACTGCATGCTGAATGGATGGAGGGAGGGGCAGTAAAGGCTGTAAAAAAAAAAAAAAAAAAAAAAAAGGATGTACCAGCAGCCACTAGAAGAGGGATTAGCTGCTGCTCTGGAAGAATTCCTAAGCGGGTCACAGCAGAGCTGCGTTGAGAATGGTGAGGAGACCATTACCAGGTGGGCAAGGGAGGAAGGGCATTCCGGGAGAGAGCGACCCTGGTCTCGAGATGTCTTCCTTCTGTGTCCTGATGGCTCACACCCCAAAAAAGTGTTACTATATTCTTCGCGAGGGAAGGAAACTTCATAGCGCTCACACCGTGTTCTCTCCCTGGGCATCTCTGAGAGGTGAGGTCTTGCCCGGCTGTTGTGAAGCAGAAGGGCCAGGTGTGATGTAAGTACGAGTTAGTCATCTAGGTGTGAGAGCAGCCTGATTTCAGGAAACAGACGCTCCTATGTGTGCGACTAATACCAGGATTTGGAAGTGTGGCCAAGAGGCTGAGAAATGAACAAGGAACGTGTTTCAAAATCAGGAGTGTTAAATGCGAGGCCGCCATGTGGTGTGAGGAGGCTGCTCCAGTTACTTTCCGTTGTTTGTCTTCTGCTCATTCATTCGCTTGATGGACGCTGCGCTGAGCAGTGCTGCCTTCCAGACACTGTGCTCAGTCCTGCAGACACAGAGCGAGTGGCTCTCAGGTTTGTCCCCAAAGAGCCCGCCGTTAGGTGGAGACATCAGGCAGGTGCAGAGATGATGATGATGCAGTAAAACGAGCTCGGCTTGGTAACAGTTGCATGTGACACTGGAGCCAGGTGTGGCACCCAGATTCTCCTTCCTCCTTTGTTCAGTGGGCTCTTGGGAAGAAAAGCAGAATATCCCTCAGCGCCAGCACCAGCACCAGCGGGAGGGCCCGAGACCACTGTTAGGTTTCCGAGTCCTGTTGCTTGAGTCAAGCATCACTTTTGAAGTCAAGATTCTTAGAGTTTGAACCCTATTCTGACCCCTCCTAGTGGCATGACCTTCGGTTTTGCTTTTCTCACCTCTAAAATGTGGCTGAAACGACGTCTTATAGGGTACTTCTTAGGATTGGGTGATGTAAGCTATGTGAATCACATAATAAGCATTCAACAAAATAGGACTATTCCATTATGGTGAGGAATCGACTGTGAAACCAGCACAGATGACACACCCTCCCCTGGGGATAGCATCCTTTGGTGCCCTGTCTGAACTTCTCCTTCCTTCCTCGATGTCCAGAGGAAGCTTGGTGCTCTTCGGTGCTGGGGTTTGACATGTTCCTGGTGGAGAATGTAGGCATGGACGCTGAGCCCTGCCTTGAGTGGCTAATGCTGCGTGCAGCGGTGTCCTGTGGTCTGTCCCTCGTCTGTCCAGTCCTCTGTGGCCTCCCCCAGACCTTTACCCTCTGTCCTCCCAGAAAGCTCACCCCTCGTCCCGGGACAGCTTCTGTTTCTTTTTGGATGTCTTACAAACTGCAGTGCATTTTCTGACACACCTCTTCCTGCTGCACAGTGACAACTGTGCACCATTTCTTGACACTTCTTGAGTATTTCCACCATTTCTCAGTTGATTGGGCAGGTTTCCTTCTCCTGCTAGCTGAGTTGAGATGCCTTTTTCAGTCTGCAAGAGTCTCTCCTTAGGGAATCTTCCACACACCTGGATCTTTTATTCTTTTCTCCAATCTGATCATCTCTATCTTTTAATATAGGAGTCTAACCTGCTCAACAATTAATGTGATTATTAATATATTTGGATTTTTTTCTATTCTATTTTGCATTTTAATATTATCATTCTTTTTCTCTGCTCCCTCTCCCATCCCCAGCCCCTACCCTTTTCATACTTTTAAAGTGAATTGGTACATTTTATATATTCCGTCTCCCTGAGCTGACTTAGAAGCTAACCATAGATAGTATTTGTATTCTTAAATTTTAGCATACATACTCAACTATGAATTTTTTTTCTAATAGATGTGATATCCTCCTCTTGATATAACAAGGAGGGCCCTACTTGGTTTTAACTTCTCAATGAGCCTCTTGTTTTTGTTTTGTCCAGTCAGTGTTGTTAAACACCAAAAACTATTTTTATCATTTTTGCAGCCAGGAATTACATTTACTAAATTAAAAATAATCAACTGTGTTTCTTTTATCTCTTGTTTTCCTATGAATTAACTTTTTGATTTGCTGAAGTTTCTCTTTATAATTCTTTTAGAGTCTGTGGTAGATAAACTCTTTTAGTTTTGGGGTATCTGAAAATACCCATTTCTTGGTCCTTTAAATGTGGTTTTAGCTGGGTATAAAATTCTTGGTTGATAGTTATTTTCTCTCAGCATTTTGATGATAGTTCATTTTTTTCAGGCCTCTGTCACTGCTTGTAAATAATAAGTTGAAAATAATTTCAAACTTATCAAACATTGTAATCCTTTTTGGATTTACCAGTTTTTAGCATTTTGCCACGTTTGCTGTCTCTTTCTCTGTATGTGTATGTGTGTTTCTGTACATGTATATGTAGATATATAGACTCACACATATGTACACACTTAGAACTTATATACAAATGATTATACAGATTATATATAAATTATTATTCTTTTTTTGAACCATTTGAGTGTAGATTGCATACATCATGCCTCTTTACCCAGTAATATATTTTGTGGTTTGTTTTATGTTTGTTTGTTTTTACTGAAGTATAGTTGATTTACAATGTTGTGTTAGTTTCAGGCGTACAGCAGAGTGATTCAGGTTTTCATATATGTGTGCGTATACACACACACACACACACACACACATATATATGTTGTTTTTCAGATTCTTTTCCATTATAGGTTATTATAAGATATTGAATATAGTTCCCTGTGCTAAACTCCTAATTTATCCCTCTCTCCGTCCCCAGTGATATTTAGTAAAGGTATTTCTAAGAAAAAGGATATTCTCAAGTCAACACAGTACAGTTACAAAATCCAAGAAATTTAACATTGGTAGAATCCTTTTATCTAATCTTTGGTTCTTTTTTTTTTTTTTTTTTGCGGTACACGGGCCTCTCACTGTTGTGGCCTCTCCCGTTGCGGAGCCCAGGTTCCGGATGCGCAGGCTCAGCGGCCATGGCTCACGGGCCCAGCCGCTCCGCGGCATGTGGGATCTTCCCGGACCGGGGCACGAACCTGTGTCCCCTGCATCGGCAGGCGGACTCTCAACCACTGCGCCACCAGGGAAGCCCTAATCTTTGGTTCTGATTCCATTTTTTTCCTATTATCCCAGTAATGTTCTTTAGATTATTTTTCCCTCCAATATAGAATCCAGGCCAGAATCCTATGAGGACTTTAGTTGTCATGTCTCTTTAGTTCCCTTTAATCTGGAGCAGTTCCTTGGTCTTCCATTGTCTTCAGTAACACTGGCATTTTTGAAGAATACCGTCCAGTTATTTTACAGAGTGTTCCTCATTTTGAGTCTGTCTGATGTTTCCTTAAGACTAGATTCAAGTTATTCATCTCCACTGAAATACTTGATATGATGTTATTTCCTCTGTCTTACCCATCCATCTCTTTCCTTCTTCCCTTCCTTCCTTCCTCCCTCCCTCCCTCCCTCCCTCTCATCTATCTATCTATCATCATCATCTCTACCTATCTATTATCAGTTCAGACTTGAAGATTATTATTTTATGCAATGGTTTATAATCCATTTCTTCCTCTTATTTACTTTTATGTTCAAATTGTCCTAGATTTGGCCAATGGGAACCCCTCCAAGCTGCCTCATATGTCCTTTTGACATGCCTGGTTATTTTTTTGGTCACTTCCTTACTTCCAGGTACAATAAGACTTTCCAGCCCACTTTGTACCTTGCCTGTCCCAGCCCTGGAAGCAGCCATTTCTCTGGGAAGTCCTGGATTATTTTAGTGGGGGTGGTATTTAGAAGCCAACATCTGGGGTCTAAGTGTGCTCATTGCTATGAGATCTTCATTTTTTCTAAGCCCTTTCAGCTAATGGAGCTAGGAAATAGATATAATTTTAAAAGCCATGAGTTCATACTGATACCTCCAGTTTCATTCTGATCCTACTGAGTTCTTCCTTGCCTTCCCGCATTCCATATTTGTGTGTCCCTTCTTCCACAGAGAGAACGCTGTTTCTCCATAACATCATACAGTTACTCATTTGCTCACCCTATAATTCACATAAAATAATTTTAGAATTGCTCCACCCTTACCCTTACGAAAAGCAAATCCACTAAGAAGAATTCAAGATTTGTCTGAGGGTATATAAGTCATTATATTGAGTCCAAAAGTTATTTGTATTGATCATCCTCCCCTTGAATACATAAGTACTACGTGATCCATGGTTGGTTGCATCCATGGATGCAGAACTGTGGACACAGAGGACCACAGTTCTATGCATAAGTTATATGCATAAAGTTATATGCAGATTTTCTACTGCATGGGGTTGGTGCCCTTAACCCCTGAGTTGTTCAAGGGTCAGCTATACTCAGAGAAGCGTAGAAGAGAACTATACTCCTTCCCCATCCCTTCTGCTCTATTCTGTCAACCACTGTGGTTGTCCAGTTTCATTGTTTTCTGACTTATTCTTCCTCTGTTTCTTTTGGCAAAAATAAACAGATTTATCTATTTTCCCTTCTTTCTTATACTAAAGGTAAAATACTTTTATACCTTGCCTCTCTTTACTTGAAGATACGTTTTGGAAATCACTCATTAATTCATAGAAATAGTTTTCATTCTTTTTACAGCCGTATAGTATGCCTTTGTGTGGATACACCATAGTTTACATCCTTAATCTATGCTTGGAAGTTTAGGTAGTTCCCATATTTTGCAGTTGTGAATAATGCTGTGAGGAAAATGTATATGTAATAATAATAATAGTAATAATAATAATAAATATATATATTTTGGGGGGGTATATTTTTATGTTATGTTTCCAGAAGTGATTGCTATGTTGAGAGTACATGCATGAACAGTTTTCTCACATGTTGCCAAATTCCCTTCCATAGTAGTTGTACCATTTTGCATTCCACCCACAATTAAGAGAATGCCCAGCTCCCCACATTCTCTCTAGAAGAGTATACTGTCAAGATTCTGAACTTTTGCCCAGTGAATGGGTAAGAAATGGTATCTCAGTGTAGTTTTAACTTTCATTGCTTTTATTACGAGTTTTAGTTTGCATTATTCTTTTGAGTGAAGATGAAATCTTTTTTTACATTTAAGAGCTATTTTTATGTAGTATTTGTGGATTGTCTGTCCATGTCTTCTGTCCGTCTTTTTTCCTGGAAGAATTTTGGTCTTCTTGTCCTCACTGTTTAAAATTTCTTTACAATTTGAGGATCTTTTATCTGTGATATGCAGATTTCTTCCTGTTTGTCATTTGCTTTTTAATTAGTCCTTTGCCTTACCCTTGTGCTCTTTTCCTTTCTGTCTGCTTTTGTCTGAGAATTTCTTATTGATTTTAAATGGCTCTTTTTCTCACATCTATCACTTTTAGCATTTGAAACATTGCTATTCTAAAGTCCTTGTCAGATTGTCTCATAATATCCAATTTATCTGATTTGGATTCCTTCATGTCACCAGTATTGATTTTATTGGCTAGGATTCTGAGCATTCAATATCTTCCTATTTCAGAATTTTGGTGTACAGGCTCATTTCAAGAGGGAAGTTGGTTTCTGTCTTTCTTTGCTTCCTCTCTCTCCCTCCACCTGGCCCGGAGCTCCCGAGAAAGCCTTGGCCGTGGACAGCACGTGGTTTTGTCACTGTCGTTCTGCCTTCGTGGGAGGGCATCACGCCATTGCCTGGCTTCCATCCCCTGGGTCCCTCCTCCGGTCTCGAGTGGGAGGCTTGGTTTCTGCTGCCCCCCCGGGTCCCCTTCCCGCCCAGCACTCCTGGCCCCCATCCCTGTGTCGAGCGTTGTGCTGATGCTCTGCCACACACACAAAGAGATGGTTGTTTGTGAGCCCAGTGTCGTCTCTGTCACCTCTGCACGTCTGGAGCAGAGGGGCTGTGTCAGAGCATGATTTTATGGAGGCTTCCTAATGGGAAATACTCCTTTGTACTCTGAAGGAAGGAATGTGAGAAGGCTTGAAGGGAGTGGAAGGAAGGAAACTAGCCTGATTTGGGGGCGGCGGGGGGGGTTCCTTTGTCCCAGAAGCACAGCATGTGTCCCTTCACTTCGCAGTCATCTGCGTGCGGGAAGTGAGGGCACAGAGGAGGGATAGTGACCTCCAGCCTCGCAGCCCTGAGAGGACGGGGTGCGGGGCTTTGAATGCCGCCACCACTGGGTTTTCACTCTGGCCTTCGGGCTCACCAGGGTGTTCACCCATCTCTCCTGGGTCTGTTCCCCGGGCTTGGAGGGAGTGTGTGGGGCTGGGAGTGCAAGAGGCGGGGCTGCAAGGACTCACCAGCTAATTCCTCATTTTTGGAATGATTTGGCATCCTTCAGCTAACATTTCTGCAGTGCCTAGAATGAGCCAGGCACTTGCTAATCCCATATCGATTCCTTAATTAAATTAGCTCCGAACAACCATGAAAAGCAGGTACCACTAACCCCATCTTCTGACGAAGGAGATGACACTCGAGGGCTCGTGTGGCTTCCTGGCTTCTCCTGATGAGCAAACACAGGGCTGGGATTGCCATGCTGTCTGGCTGCAAAACCCCAAACTTCTATCCTTCTGGCATGTTCTGTTTCCCATGGTGCCTTCCCTGCCAGCCTGCCCCCATCTCTCCAGAGGCACGGTGCCCCAGAAGAGGAGTGGGCTTGAGAGCACCTCCGTGTGAGGTCAGAGTTAGGTCCAGAAAGGTAACTTTACGCAGCTGTACGTGAGTGAATCCGGGCCCTCACGGAGGCTTCCTCCCTTCCCTGGCCCAGAGATGGTGCGTCACCATTGGAGATATGAGCCATGTGTCCTAATAGAGAATAAACAGGTCTGTTTTCCTCACATAGTTTTATGGATTATTTGGTCAGATGGTTCCTTAAGGGCTGCTTCCCCTTATGCTTTAACAGAAAGACCATGGGCTCCTTCACAGAGAACCCCCCACCCAATATTTTTTATCATGTCACCCTATCTTTTCCTATCTGTCATTATTTTAACTAAGTCTACTTGTTTACTTCCCATCTCCCACGCCTGAAGCGAGCTCTGGGACGGCATGGACCTTATTTCTCTGACTTTTGTTTCATCTCCAACATCTAGTGTTATAGCTGGCCCATAGGAGGTGATAACTAATTAGATTTTTTTAAATTTATCTTTTTTTAGTTTTGGCTGCGTTGGGTCTTGGTTGCTGCGTGCGGGCTCTTTCTAGTTGCAGTGAGCGGGGGCTACTCTTCGTTGCGGTGTGCAGGCTTTTGCAGTGGCTTCTCCTGTTACGGAGCACGGGCTCTAGGTGCGCGGGCTCAGTAGTTGTGGCACGCGGGCTCAGTAGTTGTGGCTCGAGGGCTCAGTAGTTGTGGCTCACAGGCTCAGAAGTTGTGGCTCATGGGCTCTAGAGCGCAGGCTCAGTAGCTGTGGTGCATGGGCTTAGTTGGTCTGCGGCATGTGGGATCTTCCTGGACCAGGGCTCGAACCCGTGTCCCCTGCATTGGCAGGCGGATTCTTAACCACTGCACCACCAGGGAAGCCCCTAATTAGGTTTTGAATGAACGGAGAAAAGGAGAGGCAGCTGCCTCTAATCCTGGCTCTGCCACTTCAAACCTTCACGGCTCCCAGCAAGTTACTCACTTTTCCTTATCTGCAAAGTGGAGTAAGAATGGCGGTTTTGTAGGACTGTGGAGGAATTTAGAGGCAGCGTACAGAGCTGCTCAGAAAAGGTAACCCTCAGGTCCTCCTCCTTAATATAATTGTAAAGCAGCACCTTGACTTGGTTGTGGGGCAGGAGTTTAATCAGACCTCTCCCAGCCCTGGGTAGCACTGGTCTTCCCAAGCCCCGAGCTGCTGACTTCTCACGGCCAAGAGCTGGTGGCCGCTGAGAGCAGCTCCCATGATGCACTGACCTGTGCCAGCAGGTCCCCAGCACGGATCTGCCAGCTCTAATTAGGAAGCTTCTGAGGAGCTGGAGGTTTTGAGGTTGACCCTGAAGAAACAGCTCCCTTTACACAAGGCTTTTAATTAAATGCTCGCGTTTACTTTCCGGAGTTCATTGAATCATTTACCCACATCATGGTGTTTGACAAAGCCCAGTTGCTGTGGGTAATGGAAAAGTACAAAATGAGGAGGCTTCTTGGAGGCTGTCAGGTGACACAGGCACTGCTGCTTCTGTGCCCCTTTGGGGCTGGGCGCTCGTCTGGCTGGGGACGGGGTATGCAGGGAAAGGGTCCAGGGAAGCATTTCCTGGTCCCTGCCTTTGACTTGGTTCTTGAGATTCCAAGACCCCCCCATGCTAACTAAGAATCTGAGTCCACCTTGATGTTATCCAGACCCTGGTTCTCAAAGCCTGGTCGCTGCAGCAGGGGCAGTAGCATGGGGTGGACCCAGCAGGCTGGTTTAACAGTTCTCCAGGTGATCCGGATGCCTGTTCAAGTGTAAGAACAACTGGGGACTTCCCTGGTGGTCCAGTGTGGTAAGTGTGGGAGTGTGGTAAGACTCCACACTCCCAATGCATGGGGCCTGGGGTTGATCCCTGGTCAGGGAACTAGGTCCGCATGCATGCTGCAACTAAGAGTTTGCATGATGAAACTAAGAAGTCTGCATGCTGCAACTAAGAAGTCCGCATGCTGCAACTAAAAGAGCCCACATGCTGCAACTAAGACCCGGCACAGCCAAGATAGATAGATAGATAAGATAGGTAGGTAGGTAGGTAGATAGGTGTGTTTCAAAGATGTTCATGATCTTTAAAAAACAAAAAGTGTAAGAACCACTGGTCCAGGGTCTCAAACCTGCCTGTAAGTCACAGTTGCCTGGGAAATAGTTTTCTTGGGGGGTTTTTGTTTTGTTTTGTTTTTTAAAATTATCTTAATTTTAAAATGTACTCTTTAAAATAAACTTCACTTTTGTGGATTTCCAGAAAATTTGGAAAGATAATAGAGTTCACGTATACCCCGTACTCAGTCTCTCCTATTATTATGAGCTTCTTCACTAGTGTGGTACATTTGTTACAGCTGATGGACTGCTGTTGTTGCATCATTATCGACTAAAGTCCATCCCTTATCCTAACGTCTGTTCCAAGATCCTGATCCCACATCACACGTAGTCGTCATGTTTCCTTAGGATCCTCTGCGCTGTGACAGTTTCTCAGGCTTTCCTGGTTTTTAATGACCTTCACAGTTTTGAAGTATACTGATCAGGTATTTTGTAGAACTCTCCTCCATTGGGATTTGTCTGACCTTTTTTGCATGATTAGACTGGGGTTGTAGGTTTCTGAGAGGAAGACCCCAGAGGTCCAGCACCCTTCTCCTCACATCGTGTCAGGGGTGCACACCACGCCATGACTTATCCCTGTTGGTGTTGGTCTTGATCACGTGGCCAGCAAGGCTTTGACTTCTCCATCTGCCACAGTCAGGTTTCTCCACTGTTACTCTCCCCGCTGAGCCCCCCAACTTTCCACACTGTTTGGAAGGAAGTCACTTTGTGCAGCCCGCCCTTAAAGAAGTTATGTTCTACCTCCTTGAGAGCAGAGCATCTACATAAACTGTTTGGAATTCTTCTCCATGGGAGATTTGGCTCTTGTCTCCCACTTATTCAATCTCATTTAATTATATCAGTATGGACTCATGGATATTTATTTTGTGCTTTCAATTATAATGCAATACATACGACTTTATGTTGCTCAAATTCTGCCATCTTTGGCCATGGGGAGCTCTTTCACTTGCTCCTGTGTCCTTTTGACATACCCCCATCATTGTGAAGGTTGTCGTTATTATTATTTATTTATTGTGGGGTTTTTTTAGTACTTCCGTCCTTTTAGCCTCTGCAAGCTTATCTTGCATGTTTCTTGCCCCAGTCCTGGAATCAGCCATCTCTCCAGAGAGCCCTGGTTCCTTTTATTGAGAATGAAACCAAGCTCTGGGCCCCAGGTGTGCTCACTGCTATTGGGATGTCAGACTCTGGGGCCCTCTCAGCTGACAGAGCAAGGAAATACACATGTATATACTAACCTGTTTGTACACGCTTATCTGTAAATATTTCTGAATGTAACCATCTGTATCTGTATTGAGTTCATACTGAGGTCTTCAGTGCTCATCCATTACCACGTTGCTCATTCTAGCCCCCTCCCCTTGCTTACCTGTAAACTGCCACTCCAACACTGAAAAACCTTCTTCTCCCCATCTGCCATCCATTTATGTAACTGTTCAACTCCAGCGTTCATGTATAATGTCAGAATTGTTAACTCGTACTTACCTCCATGTGATCAACTTTGTCAGCTGGAGTACACTGCGTCTGTGCATGTTATTTGGCCTTTAATTTTACAGACTCCACTCATTCCTGAAGTTACTTAGGTCAGCCCCTCCCCCCCTGCCCCGCTTCAGGGAGGTGGTTTCATACGTTTGTCATACAGTTAGATTCTTTTATCACATTCTGCATTCCATCATTGGATTCCCCCATCTCTTAATTTTTTAAAAAAAATTTGCATACTTTAAGGTTCACTGTCTATGCTGTAGTTCTTCAGGTTTCGACAAATGCTTTATGTCTCATATTCACCATCATAATATCATGTAGAGTAGTTTCACTGCCCTAAAAAAATCCCCTACGCTTCACCAATTCCACCCTTCTCTTATTGCACCTGAACCCCTGGCAACCACTGATCTTATAACTGTTTCTATACTTTTGCCTTTTCTAGAATGTCACGTAATTGGAGTCATGTAATGTGTAGCCTTTTCAGAGTGGCTTCTTAGTAATACTCATTTCAGATTCATTCACGTATTTTTGTGGCTTGATAATGAATTTCTTTGTATGCCAAATATTCTTTTGTGTGAATGAACCAGAGTTTGTTTATCCATTCACCTAGTAAAGGGCATATTGGTTGCTTCTGATTTTGGGTTATTATGAGTAAAGCTGCAGTTTTTTGGTTTTGTTTGTTTGTTTTGTTTCGTGGCCATCGTTGGGTTCCCTGTTGCTGAAAGCATCCAAGCAGAAGCTGGGTGCTCTCGGATGGATGAGTGGGAGAGGGAATCAAGGATTGCATGGGGTCGTTCACAGAGAGCCCTCTCTGTGCTCGTCCAAGTTTGGAGCCGTTAAGTCCCAGGCCCTTCACCACCCAGAACAGAGCTGCACACGGGTCCCAGCCACATCGGACCCTTTCCATGAAAATCTGAGCGTTCTCTGGTCACACTCCTGTGTGACTGTTCCCCAGTCAGTTTCTCACTTTGTTCCTCTGATTTTGGAAGGCTCTGCTCTGACCAACGGGGGACTAACCCTGCACAGCTCGGTGAAGAGGAAGCTGGAAGCGGAGAAGGACTACGTCTTTGACAAGAGGCTCAGGTACAGCGTCCGCCAGAACGAAAGCAACTGTCGCTTTCGGGACATTGTCGTGCGGAAGGAAGAGGGCTTCACGCACATCCTGCTGTCCAGCCAGACCTCGGACAACAACGCGCTGACCCCTGAGGTGAGGGGGCAGGATGGGGGGTGGGTGTCACTCTGAGGCAGTCACAGTAGGGCGCTGGCTCTCTCTCTGTGCTCTCAGGAGTGGATGGAGACAGCCGACGCTCGTGCAGACTTGACCGCGGGACCCCATTTACCGATTACCTTACATACGTTATCCGTCTGATCTTTACGACCAGTAACCATATTATCCCATTTTGAAGATGAAGACCCCGGTAAACAGAGAGATTCAATAAACTGATCGTGGTCCCAGAATTAGTCAGTATTAGCCCCAGAAACCAAGCATCACATCTTGGGCTTTTCCAGTGAGACTGCATTATAATCAGCGTGTCAGATTTCTTTGCTTTAGATGGAATTATATTCACTCAGCTTGCTTATAGTTTTTTTAATTGAGATGTAATTCACATGCCATAAATTTTACCCTTTTAAAACGTACCATTCAGTGGTGTTTAGTATATTCACAAGGTTGTGCAACCATCGGCACTAATTCCAGAACATTTCCATCACCCCCAAAGGAAACCCTGTGCCCACTAACAGTCACCCCATTCTCCCCCAGCCCAAGTCCCCGGCAACCACTAATCTCCTTTCTGTCTCTGTGGATTTACCTATTCTGGACATTTCGTACGCATGGAATCCTACAGTACATGGTCTTCCATGACTGGCTGCTTTCACGCAGCACGGTGTTTTGGGGGTTTCTACATGTGGTAGTGTGATCAGTGCTTCATTCCTCTTCCATGTGTGGATAGGCCACATTTTGTCCATTAGTTCTCCAGTTGAGGGACATTTGGACTGTCTCCACTTTGGGCTATCATGAAAAATAATGTTATGGACATTTGTGTATATGTTTTTGTGTGAACATATGTTTTCAGTTTTCTTGGATGTATTCCTGATTATGGAATTGCTGGGTCATATAGTAACTCCATATTTGACTTTTTGAGGAACTGCCAAACTATTTTCCCCAGTGGCTGGACCATTTTACATCCCCACCAGTGGTATGTGAAGGTCCCAATTTCTCCATATCTTTGACAGCACTTATTATTGTCTGTCTTTTCTATTATAGCCGTTTTAGTGGGAGTGAGATGCTGTCTCATTGTGGTTTTGATTTGCATTTTCCTAGTGACTGATGATGTTGGGCATCTTCTCAGGTGCCTGTTGGCCGTTTGTCTACCTTCTTTGGAGAGATGTCTATTCAAATCCTTTGCCTAGTTTTAAAAATGGGATTTTTGTTGTTGTTGTTGTTGAGTTTTGAGCATTCTCTGTATGTTCTGGATACTAGACCCTTATCAGAGCTATGATACTTCCATTCTATGGGTTGTATTTTTCCTTTCTAGATAGTAGTCTTTGATACACAATTTTTAAAATGTTGGTGAAGTCCAATTTATCTTTTTCCTCTATTACTTTTTTTTTTTTTTTTTTTTTTTTTTTTTGCGGTACGCGGGCCTCTCACTGCTGTGGCCTATCCCGTTGCGGAGCACAGGCTCCGGACGCGCAGGCTCAGCGGCCGTGGCTCATGGGCCTAGCCACTCCGCGGCATGTGGGCTCTTCCCGGACCGGGGCACGAACCCGTGTCCCCTGCATCGGCAGGCGGACTCTCAACCACTGCGCCACCAGGGAAGCGCCCTCTATTACTTTTTAAAATGCTAATCCTACTTATGTCTTAGATGAATAGAACAGGGAAACAGGGAATGCTTAATGCAGTTAGGTAGAAAACACCATTCAGAATATGGGATACTTAGTAGGGAGCAATGAAGAGATTGTTACCGGTGCAAATGTAGGAAAACGGGCATCTAAGCAGTCTTCTCCAACTGGACCGACCTGGGCAGGACGTAGAGTGATCAGTGACAAAAACGACTATGGTGTGGCCAGTAGTGGCTTTTCAGGCTTTATGTTCGCTATTTATCCCATGTCATCCCACCAGTACCCTTCTGATGTAGGATCATTATGATCCACCTCTTACAGAGGAGACAGGGTAGGCCTAGGGAACTGAACAGGCCTGGGGTCACAGAGCTTCAGGAGGGCAGGGTCCTCACCACTTTCACCCATCCTTTTGTCCTGGTCCTCAGCCCAGCGCCTGGCCCATTGAAGACAGTTCAGTGAAAACCCCCTTTTCCTGTCCCTTGATATCCTGCACTCCAGTGTCCACCGTAGCCATGCAGACCTGGAGGGTGAACCACGGGGGTGTGTTTTCTTTTAGGTGGGACACAGTCAAGGAGTGGCCGCCCAGCCAGATGGAGATGCCTAGGTGGCCTGGCACTGCCCAGTACGTCCAGTGCACTCAGCGTGGCCCCTGAAGTGGGTGGAGTGGGAGATGCTGTGTCCTTGAACTTGCAATCACGTGTCTTGTCATTATGATTTACATAGACTGTGGCTCTTTTTCGGGATTGTGGGGTGACAGTCAGGAATGCTTGTCAACCTGTGAGGGAAGAGAGCGGCTCAAGCCTGTCCAGTTAGGGGGGGCTGCTGGTTGCTCGTTGCCCCTCTTCTAAGCATGGTGTTTTGGGGGTCTCTCCCCCCTCCACCTTCAGCAGAACCACCTCAGGGTTCTCTGCTGTGTAGACCTCTGCGTAGGACTCAGAGCCTGGGGTCTGTGGTTTACCCCAAAGGCCGCCCTTCACATGTTTATACACCTGGAAGCCTTGTTATTTTAAGCTCATCATGAAACATTCACACGAGACCGATTCTGCTTAGATTTTTTTCTGCTTCACTACTTTTAAAAAGGGTGCTTGGGAGTTCCATGGTGGCACAGTGGTTAAGAATCTGCCTGCCAATGCAGGGGACACGGGTTCGAGCCCTGGTCCGGGAAGACCCCACATGCCGCAGAGCAGCTAAGCCCGTGTGCCACAACTACTGAGCCTGTGCTCTAGAGCCTGCGAGCCACAACTACTGAGCCCATGCGCCACAACCACTGAAGCCTGCGTGCCTAGAGCCCGTGCTCCGCAACAAGAGATGCCACTGCAATGAGAAGCCCGCGCACCGCAACAAAGAGTAACCCCTGCTCGCTGCAACTAGAGAAAGCCCACGCACAGCAGCGAAGACCCAACGCAGCCAAAAATAAATAAATAAATAAATGTATTAAAAAAAAATAAAAAGCGTGCTTGAAAAAGGCGTAGTATTTTCCTCTGATAAACCGAATAAATGAGAAGTCTCCCAGCTCATTCTGTCTCTTTGGAGCAGCTCTGTGTACTAACTGTTGCCTCTCATCACAGAAACGTGTGGCATTCAAGTGATTTAAGGTGCCCGGGTTCTCACCTCCCGAGCCGTGGGCTTGGTTAATTTGGGGGTTTACTCCTAACTGGTGTCTGTCAGTAACAGAACAGGAGGAAGACAGAAAAACAGTCATTGATCGGGTGTTTTCAGCTCTCTCAGCAACCAAAGTGGATTGACTCTATGGATAAATTAGCCCCGATAATTTGGATAAACTGGATAATATGGATAAACTGGGTAAAGTAGCCCCGAAATGAAGGTCCTGTTGAAATGAGGAGGTGGTGTTAGGGAGGGGTACAGAGTTAGCGCAGGAGCCTAGCAGACCGGGTTTGAACCCTCCTTCCACTAATTTACCTCTTCTGTTACCTTGGGATTACTTTCCTTCTCTGAGCATTCTCGTTTACAGAAATTATACAGTATCTTCCCTGTGGGATTGGAGATAATATCTGCAAAAGAGGCTCTCAGAGTTCCTGGCACCTAGGAGGTATTCAGTGAATGTTCCTATCATTGTTAAGATGAAACGGAGGTGACTTAACAGCCACCAGCAGGCCCAGCCCTGCTCGTTCATGGAGGGACTGGAAGGAGGCCTCCTTCACAGTCATAACTGAATTCTTTTTCTAGTTGTATATGTGACATTGGCTGGATCGGCCTCATGGGCAGAAATTCATACATTACTGGGTGTATTAACTAGATTCTGAGGCTAGCAGGTGTGTTGTAATATTTCTCCTGTCTGAAATGTAGCAAAGAGCCAGGAAAATAATGAAAATGCCCCTTAAGGAAAGAGCCAGAAAAATAGATTGTCCAGTGTCTTGGTGATTAAAAGCTCATTCACTTTCCCATTAGGAGAGGACCTCAGGCCCTCACTCTGTTCCTGGTTTTCTTGGTGGCTCCCAGCCTCGGCAGACAGATCACCACCCTCCACGGGGGCACACCTCACACCCTCTTGATCATACCTGCTATATCCACACCATCTGCAAGCCAGTTAATTCTTAAATAGCTCTCATGTGTTTCCTTCTGTTTCCATCACAAACATGAGAGTCCACAGTACTAGCTATTTTGTCTGCACTATTGTAGTAACCTACTAACAAGTCTGCCCACTGTCATGTTTCCTGCCCTGTCATCCGTTCTTCAGAAGACAGAGTGATCTGTTGGAAATGCTCATACAATCAAGTCACCCCCCCCACACACACACACGCACTTCAAAGACATCAATGGCTCCTGATGGTTCTTGATAAGAATCAAAAGCCTTAACTAATGTTGCTGGTGAGGCCGGTGCTTCTGACCCTCCAGCCTCATCTCACATCACATGGCTAGCAAGTGCAGAGCAGGGGCAGTGAATCTCAAGAAAGGATTTGGGACTTCCACTCTTCTCTTGCTGCACTCCAGTCAACCTGGCTTTCTTTCATGCTCACACCTGCCCCAGGGCCTCTGTACATGCCTGTCTTTCTGACTAAAGCAGCCTTCCTTCCCTCCTGGCTTAGCTGAACCTTGCTGTTCCTAAGGATCTCAGCACAGCCACCACTTCCACAAGGAAGTCTTCCCTCCCCTCCTGGACCAGGTTATGTCTGTCTCTCATGGCCTCTGCACTCTCCCTCCTGGAACACATCCCAGTTATCAGTGTATGTGTAGCTGTGTGGTAATTTGTGAAATGTCTGATTGCCTCCATTAGACTCTAAACTTCTTGAGGAGGTAAACACTGTACCATTCAGTCAATCCAACAAACATTTATTAAATTCTGTTACATGCACAAATTTCCTGGTGTTATAGGGCTAAACAGATGAGTAGAATACTATTTTATTGAAGCTCTTTTTTTTTTTTTGGCTGTGTTGGGTCTTCGTTGCTGTGCATGGGCTTTCTCTAGCTGTGGTGCGCGGGGTCGACTCTTCGTTGTTTGTGAGCTTCTCATCACGGTGGTTTCTCTTGTTGTGGAGCACGGGCTTCAGTAGTTGCAGCATGTGGGCTCCATAGTTGCGGCATGCAGGTTCAGTAGTTGTGGCACCTGGGCTCAGTAGTTGTGGCATGTGGGCTCAGTAGTTGTAGCTCGCAGGCTCTAGAGCACAGGCTCAGTAGTTGTGGCGCATGGGCTTAGTTGCTCCGTGGCATGTGGGATCTTCCCGGACTGAGGATCGAACCCGTGTCACCTCGGTTGGCAGGCGGATTCTTAACCACTGAGCCACCAGGGAAGTCCTTATTTAAACTCTTAAGGGATGGTATTAGTTATATTACCACATAACACAGTGCCCTAAACTTAGCATCTTAAAACAACAAATACAGTCTGTGAGGGTCAAGTGTGCTGGCTTGGCTTAGCTGGGTACTTCTGCCTCAGAGTCTCCCACAAGGCTGCAGTTGAGGTGTTGGCTGCGGCTGTAGTCTCACCTGAAGGCTCGATGAGGGAGGCTCCACTTTCAGGCTCCTCCAGCTGGCTGCTGGCAGGTCCCAGGTCCTCACTGGCCAGAGACATCAGTTCCTTGTCATTGGCTACTCCCCATGGACTATGGCATAGCCTCTCCATAGGGGTACTCACAGCATGGCAGCCTGCATCCCCTGGACCGAGAGCTCTAAGAAAGAGGTTTGGCAAAAGAGGACGGCCAAGGGAATTCCCAGGTGGTCCAGCGGTTAGGACTTGGCGCTTTCACTGCTGGGGCTCGGGTTCAGTCCTTGGTTGGGGAACTAAGATCCCGCAAGCCTCGCAATGCAGCCAGAAAAAAAAAAAAAAAAGAGAGGACAGCCAAGACAAGCTGTCGTCATCTTGTATCTTAGTCTCCTCTTGAACGGGGCATCCATCATTTTACCATATTCTCTCGGTTAGAAGTGGGTCACTAGGTCCTGTCTGTACTTGAGGGGAGGGGATTGCACACAGGTGTGAATACCAGCTGCCTTAGAGGCTGCCTGTCACAGGGGCTTAAATCAGGAAGGAGGCAGGAAAAAGTAAGGAGACACCCGTTCTACCAGGGAGTTTGTAGAAGTGTCAGAGCAGGGATTTAAAGTACTTGGGGTGTCAGGGGAATGAGGGTGTGGCATTTTGTCTGTGGTATTTGGGAAGGCCTTCGTGAGGGTGGTCGCAGTTGAGACGGGCCCTGGGTGACTGGGTTCAGCAAGTAAAGATGAAGGAGAGAGAGGGACCCTGGTCTGCTCCCTTTTTATACCCTTTTTTTTTTTTTTTTTTTTTTTGCGGTATGCGGGCCTCTCACTGTTGTGGCCTCTTCCGTTGCGGAGCACAGGCTCCGGACGCGCAGGCTCAGCGGCCATGGCTCACGGGCCCAGCCGCTCCGCGGCATGTGGGATCTTCCCGGACCGGGGCACAAACCCGCATCCCCTGCATCTGCAGGCGGACTCTCAACCACTGCGCCACCAGAGAATCCCTATACCCGCTTTTAATGGATTTGGTCATCTGCTTCCAACCCGTGGCAGATCGAAAGGTAGAAGTGGCAGGGAGGAGCATGCTTTCTCTAGCAGACACTCACGCAGGAGCAGGTAGTGGCTGTCAGGAGCAGAGCAGGGGCAGTGAATCTCCAGAACAGACCTGGGACTTCCAGATGCACCACGGTCTGGCCCCTTTTGTAACAGAAGCATGCCCTGGGAGCCTCTGAGGGGACTGCTCCTTTACAGGCTGTAGCACTTGCCCTGGAGAGGTAGTTACATGTGTGCCATGTGTTCTGTTTAAGAAGGCAAAGGAGTATGCAATAATTTTAGAACCTTTTACTCTAAACACACCAGTTACATTATAAAATAGGTGGTGGGTTGGGGCGTGGTCCTTCGAGAAGGTGGCACCTTAGCCATCAGTCCACATCGGATTATCAACACGAGAAAGGCAAAGGAAGGGCATACTAACTAGATATATACGTTTTTTAAAATTAAAAATGTAGTATGTACTTTTGTTGTATGAACAAAGCACAAAGCCACTTTCCACTTCATTCGTAAAGGAGGCAGCCGCCGTGTTTGATTTTGTTTTTACTAATTGACAAGTACGTGTGCCCTCGCATGGAGAGTCACACGCAGAAGTGCAGAGCTCATGTCTTCAGAGCAGGGTTTTCTTTGCCTCTCGGAGAAATAGAGTTCATATCTAGGTGAGAGTGTGTCTATTTCTGGAGTCAGATGGATTAAAGGACCCACATGATAGTGGCCTGTTAGCTTTTCTGATGTTCAAAGTGAGTATCTGTGGCTTATCCCCTGTTAAGAGCAGAAAGTACTTCTCTCATCCTTCTCACGGAGCTCAGACCCCGAGAGTCGTGATTCAGGTTGACGTCTAGGCCTGTTTTTTTTTCCACAAAGGTTCATCCATTTATTTACGTCATCCTACAGTGTGCAGTCATGGACAGAGAAGGGACGTAGGGGTGAGATTTGCATCCTGGTTCTGCCTCTTACTGGTGACCTTGAACCACTTACTTCGCTTCTCTGAGTCTTCCTTGCTTCATCTGCAAGATTGGGATACCATTCCCTGCCTTACAGGAATTTTGTTTGGAGTAAAATGTTACATGGAAGTTAACAGATGCAATCCCTGACCCCTCTTAAGTGCTTAATTAAGCGGGGCGGCGGGGGTGTATGTCATTTAAAGTACAATTTAAAAAACAATGCTCTCATAAAATTTCCCCACTATACCCTGTGATTCTGCCTTTTGAATAATTAATAACAATCCTTTAAAAGCCTGTTCCTTTACTGTCTCTCTGTTGGACTGTCAGCTCCACTCAGGCAAGTAAATGCCTTGTTTTTTCTTACCGTGCACTTTTTGCACTTATTTTTCCTGCTTCCCTAACTTCTGTTGGATTGAGTGATGGAGCTTTCTTTATTTTGCCCCTCCCCTGCAGCCATTAGTTGTAATTCACATACTTTTAAGAAGTTTTCCTTAAGCTATATACACGTAGCGGAGCCTAAACGTGATCATGACCCTTTGCACCACTCCCAGACACATAACCTCGGCACGCCCTAACTCTCGTCATCTAACCCAATATTATTGCCTAAGGCTATAGTTCTACCTTGTGCAAAACCCCAGCTTCCAATTAGCCATTATCAGTATGATGATTTTTACAGTCAATTCTTCTTTTTTTCTTTTTTTGTTTTGTTTTGTTTTGTTTTGTTTTGTTTTGTTTGCGATACACGGGCCTCTCCCTGTGGTGGCCTCTTGCGTTGCGGAGCACAGGCTCCAGACGCGCAGGCTCAGCGGCCATGGCTCACGGGCCCAACCACTCCGCGGCATGTGGGATCTTCCCGGACCGGGGCACGAACCCGCAGGGGACTCTCGACCACTGCGCCACCAGGGAAGCCCTCCAGTCAATTCTTATATTGATTTACTGACACATTCTCCACTTTCTGTGCCGGTTGCTGTTCCTTACATGTCAGTTTTTCTTTCTGAACATGGTTTTCTTCTTCTTGAAGTGCATCCTTTCTTAGTTCTTTCAGTGAGGGCCTAAGGGTGGCAGACATTCTTTTCACTGAAAACGCCTACTCTTTACCCTTGCCTTTGAATGATGGTTTAGCTGGATACAGAATACGTGTTTAATGGTTATTTTCCTCAGCACCTGGAAAACGTTATGGGTCTGTTGCCAAAGCCCACTTCCTACGTGCCACCTATGAGCCCCGTGAGCATTTTAGTGGGTTTAGGGTAAGGAAGAGTGTAATTAAACCGGGCCTTCTAATGCTGGCTAACATACCTCGCCTGGGCTGTGCACAGGAGTATTTTCCCACCCCTCAGAAAGGGCTAAACAAGCGAATGCTGGAGGAAGATCTGCAGAGATTTACCAGAGCTTAGATGGCTCCACGCCAGGCTTCCGAGTCTGCAGCCAGTGACCCCACTGGCACCTCCTTAGCGCTCTGTGCTGCTTCCGGGATGGTGCAGGGTGTCTGGTTTGGCGTTTCCTTGCTTGGTCTGGACGTGGCGTGTGTTCAGGGGAGGCTCCCTGCGCAGGCCGAGTAGACTGACTGGCCTCTGCGGCCGGGGTCGGCATAGGTCTGAAGGCCCCCGGCTTACAAATGGACACTCACCCCCGCAAATCCGTCTCTGCCCCACAGATCATGAAGGAGGTGCGGCGTGCGCTCTGCAACGCGGCCACGGACGACAGCAAACTGCTGCTGCTTAGTGCCGTGGGCAGCGTGTTCTGCAGTGGCCTGGATTACTCCTACCTAATTGGCCGGTTGTCCAGTGACCGGAGGAAGGAGAGCACCCGGATTGCAGAGGCCATCAGGTGAGCCCTGCTCATGTTCAAACACTTGGGGACCTGCCTCGGGCTGCCACGTTTACCACTGAAAAATACAGGCTGCTCAGGGACTTCCCTGGCGGTCCAGTGGTTAAGACTCCACGCTTCCATGGCTGGGGGCACGGGTTCCATCCCTACTTGGGGAACTAAGATCCCGCATGCTGTGCGGTACAGCCAAAAAAATTAATGATAATAAAAAAAATACAGACTGCTCAGTTAAATTTGAATTTCAAACAATGAAACATTTTCTAAAGCATAGGTATATCCCAACCCATGCAGTACGTGGGATATACATATACTAAAAAAATTATTTGATGTTTATCTGAAATTCAGATTCTAATTGGACATCCAGTGTTTTCCTGCCAAAATTAGGGATGCTTTTACACTCTAGGTTATATCCCACTTTATTCTTTTGATCAAAAAGAGGTTTTATTTCTTCATATTAAGCCCAGTGTCTGGTAATGCCCAAGTATTATACACACTACTCCCACCCTCTGCCTGATGGTGAAATCTTTGTTTTTCTGGAGGTCCCTGCGTCCTGGAGCTGACATGGCTCAGCCCTGGGGAGGAGGATGGATGTGGGGAGCTGTGTATATGCAGATCCAGTGGGGTGGGGAATGTTCCCCCACTGTCTTATTGCCTTTGGGGCAAAAAGTGGGATCCTCGGGGTGACAGCCAATCCCAAAGATCAGTATCTCCTCTGGGACACTGAAGGGTAGTTATTTCCCCATTCTTTATGCATTTGTCAAAAGCAAGTGATCATGATTTCCAGCAAGGGTGTCACGGGTCCTCCATCCTGGGAAGGGCACATATGCCCACTGCTGCATCTTTTGTGGTCCTCAGACAAGCCACGGTTCAGGGATGCCTCCTGGTCCCTTGAAAAGGAGCAGTTACTCTGCGTGGAGTCATGGAGCCTCCGGCCGCATGTTAGGGATTTTCTGTGGCCTCCAGTCTCACTGGGCTCTGGCAGCGTCTCCCGGAAGCTGATTCCCACAGGCAAGGGAGGCTTCCAGGGGATGCAGAGCCTCCAAGAGGTGACACAGGGACGCCTGCATATGTGGGGTTCAGAGTCCCTCTTTAGGGAGAAGCATCCCCTAGAATCTCTGCTCTAAAACCCCTGTGCACTTCCCGTGGCAGAATTCTTGCTGGAAGAGACGTGGGCTACCTGAAGGCAGTTATTAGAAAAGGCGTCGTGGTTTCAGGCTGCTCTTGGGCTGCCCACGTGCAGATAGCCCAGCCGTGTACACGGAGGTTTGTTCTTTACTCCACTCGGCTGTGTCCTTTCACAGGCACTTTGTCACATAGTGAGGGGACCAGCAGGGTCCCCCGTAAGCGTCCCTCCTCATTTATGGGACTCTCAGAGATGGGGCGCCTACCTCTGTGGCCTGAGCAAAGTCGTGGCTATAGCCTTCACCTGGTTTACGAGTTTCACTGGTGGCATTAGCTGCAGTCCCAAACTGGAGGAGATGCTGAACGCATGACCTCATCTCTGGAGAAACGCAGCCAGTGGAGCTCAGACAGTTGCCATTTCCTCAGGAAGGAGAGTTTCTCTTAGGCAGAGCAAAGGGAAAGGCGGCAGGGGAAGCAGAGTTTCCTAGTTCGTGGGCTGGCAGGGACCCAGGGAGATGGAGTGGGGGTGTCCCCTGGGCCACCAGTTCTCAGCCCAGTGAGCTTTTCCAAAACCCAGCTGCTCGGCTGTCCCTCCAGGAGCTTCTGAGTTAATGTGTGTGAGGTGGGGGTTTTAAAGTTCCCTCGGTGTTTCTAATATGAAGACAGGGTTGAGGACCCCTGCCCCGTACCAACCAAGAGGCTTCTGCACCTTGACTGAGCGCACCAGAAGTTTCAGGAACACAGTGCAGAGAAGCCTTCCCCAAAGACTGTCCTGTAGCTTTCCAGAGCAGCATCGTGAGCGAGGGGCTCTGTCAGTAAATGAGTTCTGTCCCCATTCCTTCGGATTTTCCAGTTAACGTATTTACTGTCTGAGCAGTCTCTTGTGAAAGAACTTCGTTCACAATCTGGCATGGCTGAGACATATTTTGGCCACAGGACCTTATCGCCTGCGGGCATCCCTTGCAATTCTCCCGGCACACGCACGCTGTCGGCTGGGCCACGCAGCCACAGTACCCCCAGCGGTGCTCCCTTCCCATCCTCAAAGTTTCGTAAAGAAAACATGCGTGCACATGGCCCGGGAAGCTGCGTTCCCTCTGCAGATGTTCGCTGAATGGACTGGCAGATGTGGGAAGAGCTCAGATGACTCATTCCGAAGACGTCTCTATCCAGGATCCAAGCAAAGCTGTCCGCCCAATCCTGGATGAGAGGCTGCCCTCACCCGAACTCCTCACAGGGGATGTGGTGGCCTGCTGGCGGGCTGCTGGGACAAAGAGGAATCAGATAACTTGTGTGCAATACTTGACCCGTGCTTGGCCCGAATGAGTACTTAGAATAAGTGTAAAGAATTATTTTCATTGTTACTCCTGTTACTTCCCGCCGCAAGTTCTAGCTAAGGCTGGGTCTGACTATGGAGTGGGCTTCTGGGGGCGGCCCAGGATGGTTGTCACCGTGTGTACCTGGTCCTCACAGGCCCCGTCCCGGCTGCCTTGGCTCTGAACTTTGGCAGTGGGAGGACTGCACTGTACGGCTCTGGTTAAAGGGACTGGATAGCGGGGTCACAGGTGCCAAGTGCTCCAGGTGAAATCCAGACATACCCGTGTGCAGAATTTTTCTGAGTCTCCTTCAGGCCAGGTGAGCAGATTACAGAGCACGGAGAATGGAGTGAAAGCTGTGTCCACCCTCCGTAGCCGATGCGCCGACCGTGAGAACAGGGGCCTGTGTGCCAGGCAGTGTGCTGGCGCCTCTGGTGGACCATCACATTTAATTCTTGTGGACACCCCCACTGGCTTTCCCATTTTCCAGGAAGTAAAATGAGGCTCCAGAGACTGGGTAACTTGTCCGAGGTCTCCCCACTAGTGAGGGGCGGTGTTGAGACTTGACCCCAAGTCTTTCAGACCCCGAAGTTCCTGCTCCTTCTGCCACATCAGCCTGTGGCAGAGGGAGAAGCGAGGGCTGGTGTCAGCCTGAGGGACTCTGACATGGGGGGAAGACGGCCAGCCACCTCCCCAGCGCAGCCCCGCCACGCAGACCAGCGTCAGCTATCTGAGCGGCAGTGTCTGTAATGCAATATCCTGTGTGTTGTCTGGCTCGCACATCCGGCGGGCCCTCGCGATAGAGATCTACTGCTTGAGGTGAGAGGAAAAGGATGGGGAGAGCGGTCTGTGCATCACATTTTTATATCAAGGAAATGAATTCATGAGGCTGCTGGACTGAAACAGGGGAGCTTGGGGGTGGAGGGTCGGAGCTGAGCACACCTGGGCCCCTTAGCCCTCCTCGGGGGTCCTTGGTGCCTCTGCACAGAGCTCAGGTTGGAAACGATAGCATGAAAGTCTCTGGGTCTGGAAGGGGAAGCTTCTGGAAAGTCATGAGAGCCCAGGTGAATGCTGGAAGAACTGTCGTGTGGATGGTGAAGCAGAGCAAATAGGAGCATCGGAGGGGCCCACATAAGGGCCTCGGCAGGAGGGCATCTTTATAGGGATGGACGCTCTTCATTGAGAATGTTCAACAGAGGGCAAGATGCGTCCTCAGGAGGCTGTGGAGGGGATTCTGCACAAGTGGAAGATTGGGCTCCATGCCTCTTTTTTTTTTAAACATCTTTATTGGAGTATAATTGCTTTACAATGGTGTGTTAGTTTCTGCTTTATAACAAAGTGAATCAGTTATACACATACATATGTTCCCATATTTCCTCCCTCTTTCATCTCCCTCGCACCCTCCCTATCCCACCCCTCCAGGCGGTCACAAAGCACCGAGCCGATATCCCTGTGCTATGCGGCTGCTTCCCACTAGCTAGCTATTTTACGTTTGGTAGTGTATATATGTCCATGCCTCTCTCTCACTTTGTCACAGCTTACCCTTCCCCCTCCTCGTGTCCTCAAGTCCATTCTCTAGTAGGTCTGTGTCTTTATTCCTGTCTTACCCCTAGGTTCTTCATGACATTTTTTTCCCTTAGATTCCATATATATGTGTTAGCATATGGTATTTGTCTCTCTCTTTCTGACTTACTTCACTCTGTATGACAGACTCTAGGTCCATCCACCTCACTACAAATAACTCAGTTTCGTTTCTTTTTATGGCTGAGTAATATTCCATTGTATATATGTGCCACATCTTCTTTATCCATTCATCCGATGATGGACACTTAGGTTGTTTCCATCTCCTGGCTATTGTAAATAGAGCTGCAATGAACATTTTGGTACATGAATCTTTTTGAATTATGGTTTTCTCAGGGTATATGCCCAGTAGTGGGATTGCTGGGTCATATGGTAGTTCTATTTGTAGTTTGTTAAGGAACCTCCATACTGTTCTCCATAGTGGCTGTACCAATTCACATTCCCACCAGCAGTGCAAGAGTGTTCCCTTTTCTCCACACCCTCTCCAGCATTTATTGTTTCTAGACTTTTTGATGATGGCTACTCAGGCCGGTGTGAGATGATATCTCATTGTAGTTTTGATTTGCATTTCTCTAATGATTAATGATGTTGAGCATTCTTTCATGTGTTTGTTGGCAGTCTGTATATCTTCTTTGGAGAAATGTCTATTTAGGTCTTCTGCCCATCTTTGGATTGGGTTGTTTGTGTTTTTGTTATTGAGCTGCGTGAGCTGCTTGTAAATTTTGGAGGTTAATCCTTTGTCAGTTGCTTCATTTGCAAATATTTTCTCCCATTCTGAGGGTTGTCTTTTGTTTGTTGTCTTGTTTATGGTTTCCTTTGCTGTGCAAAAGCTTTTAAGTTTCATTAAATCCCATGTTTATTTTTGTTTTTCCATTTCTCTAGGAAGTGGGTCAAAAAGGATCTTGCTGTGATTTATGTCATAGAGCGTTCTGCCTATGTTTTCCTCTAAGAGTTTGATAGTTTCTGGCCTTACATTTAGGTCTTTAATCCATTTTGAGCTTATTTTTGTGTATGGTGTTAGGGAGTGTTCTAATCTCATACTTTTACATGCACCTGTCCAGTTTTCCCAGCACCACTTATTGAAGAGGCTGTCCTTTCTCCACTGTACATTCCTGCCTCCTTTATCAAAGATAAGGTGACCATATGTGCTTGGGTTTATCTCTGGGTTTTCTATCCTGTTGCATTGATCTGTTTTTGTGTCAGTACCATACTGTCTTGATTCCTGTAGCTTTGTAGTATAGTCTGAAGCCAGGGAGCCTGATACCTCCAACTCCATTTTTTGTTCTCAAGATTTCTTTGGCTGTTCAGGGTCTTTTCATACACATTGTGAAAGGTTTTGTTCTATTTCTGTGAAAAATGCCAGTGGTAGTTTGATAGGGATTGCATTGAATGTGTAGATTGCTTTGGGTCGTAGAGTCATTTTCACAATGTTGATTCTTCCAATCCAAGAACATGGTATATCTCTCCATGTATTTGTATCATCTTTAATTTCTTTCATCAGTGTCTTATAATTTTCTGCATACAGGTCTTTTGTCTCCTTAGGTAGGTTTATTCCTAGATATTTTATTCTTTTTGTTGCAGTGGTAAATGGGAGTGTTTTCTTGATTTCATTTTCAGAGTTTTCATTATTAGTGTATAGGAATGCCAGAGATTTCTGTGCATTAATTTTGTATCCTGCTACTTTACCAAATTCATTGATTAGCTCTAGTAGTTTTCTGGTAGCATCTTTAGGATTCTCTATGTCTAGTATCATGTCATCTGCAAACAGTGACAGCTTTACTTCTTTTCCGATTTGGATTCCTTTTATTTCTTTTTCTTCTCTGATTGCTGTGGCTAAAACTTCCAAAACTATGTTGAATAAGAGTGGTGAGAGTGGGCAGCCTTGTCTTGTTCCTGATCTTAGTGGAAATGCTTTCAGTTTTTCACCATTGAGGACGATATTGGCTGTGGGTTTGTCATATGGCTCCATGCCTCTTAAAGTCCTTCCCAACTCTGAGATCCAAGATCCTAGAATCATATGAGGGGATTTAGGCGTAGAACATCTGTTAAAAATACCCAAACCCTGTGGTTCCAAGGACCCTACAAGGAAGCCCCACATCTCCTGCAGACTCCAAATTGCATTTGGTAAAAAGCACTTGTTAAAACCAGTGACTGAAGCCATGAAGTTAGAAAGTCAAGCCAGGAAATGGGCCACTGGAAAACCAGGACTCAGAAGGCCGTGGTGCCAGGTCTCCCTCTGGGTAGCAGTATCCTTCTGGGCTCAGCCACAGTGAGGCAGCAGTGACTGAGATACCTCACAGAGAATCTACTCACAGAATCACACGGATGTCAGGAAATCTGACGTCTCAAGCCTGGGCGTGTACTTTCATGACAACATGTAGGTCCTAAGATACCCCCTACCCCAGTGGAGTGTTAAGAAGTCTTCTCACAGTTCAGTCTGATCCCAGCATATCACCGTGATACCCTCATCTTTTGATAAGAATTCGGGGAGAATAGTATCACCTGAGAAGGGATAAATCAGCTCGACATTTGTATTAGTTAAGTATTAGCTGCTGTAACAAATGAACCCCAAATGTATATAACAGCTCAGCTGTGATAGAAATTTACTTCACATATATGTGAACCTAGAACAGAAGTTGCTGATCAGCCCATGACTATCCTCCAAGTGGTGACTCAGGAACTCAAACTCCTTCCATCTTGCGGCTCAACAAAGGTCTTCCAAGACTGCCATGCTTGTCAAGATGAGAGGGCTTGGGGGGCTGTGTGGTGGGAGGTTTCCTTGCATCAGACCCGGAAGTGTGTATTTGGTTTCCACTTACATCCCATCGGCCAGCACTTGGTTACTGGGCCACAGCCAACTGCAAGGGAGCCTGGGGACCGTGTCCCAGTTGCAGCCTCAGGAAGAAGAGGGAAGGGAAACCAGGTCTGGCGAATAGCGCGTGCATCACCGCTACACATCTGCAGTCTTTGCTCTCATTCTGGGAGATTGTTTACTGAGTGTTAATTCCAGTATGCATGGAGACCAAGCAGTGCCCAAGGCAGACCTGTGAGTTTCCTTAAGGAACTAAAGGGGGAGGAGAATTCAAGTAAGGAAGCAAATAATTAGGATAATTGCAAATTGTGATAGTGGTGTTTTCCAAGAACTCTCAGAAGGCCCGTGCAGCTCCTGCACAGTGAACAGGGGTGAGAGAGACAGGAGATAAGTCTGGAGAGGTAAGCAGAGGCAGACCAAGGTCATGGTCAGGAGTTTGGATTTTATTCTTGTGAGTTCTTGTTAATTTCTGATCTTCCACCTGAGAATAATGAGGGATGCAAGCTTTGCTAGACATCCTGGATCTTTCCTCTGTGTCCACATGAATATTAAAATTTTATAGACCTTAATACAGCAACTAAGGGAAAGGTGAAAAGTGTTCTAAGGCAAGGAAGTAGAGGTTTATTGTAGATGTCTCTGTTTAATATTAAAGATGCACCCTGTAACCTTGCTCAACGCAGAAGGGCAGGGAGATAGCATATCGCCTAATTCGTGGGCATGGTGCCAGATGCCTCACACCTCCAGGGGAGCCCAGCGTCCTTCCCCAGTTTTGGTCAAAGCCACCCAAATATAGAGACCCTTGTCAGCATTCTGGATCCACCCCGGGTGAGTCTGGCATGTCTTTAGGTAACTCAGAATCAGACAATCCTAGGACTGAAAGAATTCTTAAATGTCATCAATCCCCACCTGTGCCTACCGTCTGAAGCTTGAATGCCCTCTCCAGCATCACCCAGGGTGACCATTGGACCAAACTTGGAGCACCTCGAATAATAAGAGGTTCATCCTCTCAAAGCCACCAATTCCACCCTCGCCAGTGCCCTTAGAATGTTCCTTCTCTCCTTGAGTTCACGTACCCTTCCTTGTAACACCCTCCTTTTGGTTCTGTTCAGAACCTTAACGTTCAAGCTATCTTCCTTAAGGATATTTACACTTTGTCAATATCTAGGGGGTGGAAGGACAGGGTAGCCTGGTGCAGTGCTGGGACAACGGGCATGACCTGGGGCCCTCTGGGCAAACCGTGATCACCCCATGAGTTTCCCTCTGAAAATCTGGTACCACCCACTAAGTGTGCCACGCCTGTGCCCGCAGCTCTGCGGCTCGGTGTCTGGGAGAATGAGACCCCTTCTGAGCACCCACTTCCCTCATGATCTGTGGGTGCTTCCCAGCACCTGGGGAAGCTTATTTCCACCTCGACAGAATCAAGGGTGTCCGTGGGTCTCGGCAGGCCTGCTCACCTGCTAAAGAGGGTCTTCTCTCTTCCCCAGGGACTTTGTGAAGGCCTTTATCCAGTTTAAGAAGCCCATCGTGGTGGCGATCAATGGGCCCGCGCTAGGCCTGGGAGCCTCCATCCTGCCCCTCTGCGACATCGTGTGGGCCAGCGAGAAAGCCTGGTTTCAGACCCCCTACGCCACCATCCGCCTCACGCCCGCCGGCTGTTCCTCCTATACCTTCCCACAGATCCTGGGTGTCGCACTGGTAAGCCTCCTCTCTGTGGCGGGTCCTTCCCTGTGACCCATGGGTTTTGGGTCCCACAGCACCCCTCCTCTGTCCTGGGTTTAGGATACAGCCCTTCATGTGGGTCGAGTCCCGGGGGTACTCCTGGCCTGTGGAATCTGGGGGCCGTCTCAGCTTCCTCTGCCTTCCCAGAGTTGCTGCCAGCCGGTGTCTATGCAGCAGGCCCGACAGGTGGATTGCAAGGCCATTCGGACTCTGGAGCTGGGGCTGCTTTCCGCGGCTTCCATCTCAGCAGTGGTAGGAAGGTGGGGCAGCCAGGGAGCCCCGAAAGCAGGCACTTTCCCTTTCGATCTCGGCCCCTGTGCTCTGCCTGGTTCCTTCGTGGTCACAAAAATGTTAACCTTGTACAGCCTTATCGCTTTCTTTTATTTCAATCATTTCTGAAACTCCAAGGATGTTGCTGATTGAGACGTGTTCTCCCCGACTGCGTCCTGGTGGGCTCCTTCTACTGGGTTCCTTCCTCGCGTTCCTCCTTCCTGAGACGGTGTTTCTGAATACGTTCAGTGACACGTATTTGTCTTCAAACGTCCAGCCGAATGCATCCATAGGCTTATTAGCGACCTGACAAATTTTGCTCCTCGGGCCTGAAAGATTGTCCCTTGGGTCATCATGACCCTCCAGTGACAACCAGAACAAAAGGGGAGGCACGTGCACAGATCCAGAGGCTGGGAGAGCTTGACATTTCAACATCCATCTGACAGCGGCTAAGCCTGCAGGGCCGGGAAGGGAGGGACAGGGGAGGCAGGTGGACGGCAGTCAGGGAAGGGATTGGGTTGTCTGCTGTGTGAAGGCGGTGGGGGAGGGACCGTGACCATCTTGCCCTAATTATCAGCGGGAGAGTCATTTGTTGGTGTCAGTGGGTGACTGCGCTGGGCTCTGTCTGTGCCCGGGACCTTTCCCACGTTGCTTTTCCCAGACCGTGTACAACAGCTGCACACTTCAAAGTCAGGGGAAGTTCTCTGGGGGGTGGGGCGCAGAGGACACGGCAGGACGCAGGAGGTGTTTCTGCCCTTCGTACCTGGGCACTGCCTATGCACAGCCCCGGGTCACTGGGAGGGGTGCGCCTCTCTGCGTTGGGATTATGGTATGGGATTATGGTCGGGACCTTTCTGGCTGCTGGTGATGGAAACACTTTAACTGGCTTAAAGAGGGGAAGAAAGGAATTTAACGGTTGCCGTAACTGGCAGGTCCAGCAGTAGAGCCTCCTTTGGGGGTGTCACGCCCAGGAATCCCAGTGCCGGCAGGGCTCTTGTTCTCCATCCCTGCTGTCTTGGCAGCCCGTCCCTCTCCACAGCAGTGGGTGGCCCTGGGCTCAGTGACTTAAGCCACCAGAGAGAGAGGAAGTGTCTTCCCCATCCTCTCCAGCTTGGAGACCTCACAGACAGCTTTAATATCTCGGGTGGCTCATCTGCTCATCCCTGAATCAGTCACTGAGGAAGGGGTATCAGCTGTGAACTGTTCCCAGCCCGACACACGTCTCCTCCTGCAGCCCTGCCACCAGACGGGGGCGGGGGTGAAGTGGGTATTGCAGGCGGAGCCCCTGCAGGGACATGGCTTCTTAGGGGAATTCAGTGAAAGCTGTGGGCCCTCTGTGCAGAAAGACGCACGTAGACACAGGCGTGTGCAAGCAGCCCCCAGAGCATCTTTGGCCCCCAGTTAAGGATGCTGCCTCTGGGAGCCGGGACAGTTGCGCACAGCAGGCGGGCTCGCGAGCAGGCTTGGAGGCGTGCCAGCTCTCAGCCTTCTCCTGCCTTTGCTTTCTCAGGCCAACGAGATGCTCTTCTGCGGGCGGAAGCTCACCGCCCAGGAGGCATGCAGCAGAGGCCTGGTGTCACAGGTCTTCTGGCCAACCACGTTCAGCCAGGAGGTCATGCTGCGGGTCAAGGAGATGGCCTCCTGCAGCGCGGTGGTGAGTTCCTGAGTCTCTGTGCCCTGTCCTTGCAGTAGACCCATTTTACAGGTGAGGGCAACGAGGCCGGAAGGGAGTGACCGACTTGCCAAAGGTCACGCAGGGAGTACGTGATTTAACAGATGCCGCATCTCGGTGCTGAGAGCTTAAATCCAGAGGGAGGTGGTCAGCACTGTTAGATATTCCCCATCAGCTCTAGTGTGAAAACCTCACAGAAGAGATTTATACCCTGGGGTAGAAGGGTTGCCTTTAAAGAAAGTCCTAAACATGCACGAAAATACAAATCATCTATGGTTTTCAAAGAAATGAGAAGCAAAGACGAATAAGGACAGAGGGTGTGAAGCCAGATGAGAGATGAGAAAAAGTGGTTTCCGCTGTCCTGGTACCTCATTTCTCCTGCCTGTCCAGTGCTTGGCACATGTAACCGGTTCGACTCTGAAGACACCTTGAAAAACAGATAAATAAATAACACCTCCGTGGAGACACCGGGTTTTAATTGTGTCGATTTTATCTCATCAAAGTCTCTCTGAGCGCTGTATGGAAATATCCTGTTGAAGGTGGAGAAAGGGCCGAGTGGGAAACGGGGAAGGTGCTTTGGGAGCAGCAGGCCCGGACGCTTTCTGTGCTTCAGCATCACGGGTGCTGGGCTGGATTGTGGGGCTGACCCGTGACCACCCCTTTCCTTCTCCCTGTCTACCCCGAGGCTGCACCCAGCTGCCACTCCCCTCTTGATATGGCTCATCAGCCTTTACTGGGCACATACTGTGTGTCAGCTCTGCCCCCCGGAAGCCTGTTGGTCCCAGTGACAGTGGCAGGGTGGGGATGGTACAGCCTTGTTGGGCCAAGCACTTTGCTTATCCCTTTATGTGAGTTCTCTTTTAATCTTCCTGATGATTCTGGTGACCAACTCGTCCCACTTTGCCTGAGACTCTCCTGGTTTTAGCACCAAAAATCTCGAGTCCCAGGAAACCCCATGAGCCTGGGCAAACGGGGATGATTGGTGACATAGGGGCAGCTGCGCAGAGAGGTGGGTGGAAGTTCTCAGCGGAGCAAACGGTGTGAGTGAGGCCACAAAAGTCCAAAACCCTGCGTGGAGTCCAGGCAGCGGCTCCTGGTGGTGTGAGCAGGTGCAGGGGCTAGCTGAGGGATGATAAGACTGAAAAGGCAGGGAGGAGAAAGGCCCCAAGGCTCCACTGAGGAGTTTGGTCTCTGGGCAGTGGAGGTGCTCAGATGAAACCGGCTTTTGAAGAAATACTGCAAGGAAACCTCTCCCACCCACAGGTATGAATTCAGGAGCTTTGGGGTGATTCACCTGAGATGGGAATCTACCCCACGACCCCAGGAGAGCAATTCTTGGAAGGAAAGAGGCACCCTTGGTCTGCCAGCCCTTTCTTACCACCCATTCGCCTCCAGCCCAAGCTGAGGGAGATCACTGCCCCTTTCCAGCCTGCTTGAGCAAGGGAGCTCTTGTCTTGCTTTTTTCTGTTGGAAAGCGCTTTGTGAGACTGAGGACCAGAGCCTCCAGGTCCACAGAGGGTGGTGGAGGCCAGCAGAAGGATGCTCGGAGGCCCGGCTTCCGGCTATGCCTCTGCCAGACCGAGGCAGCGTGGAGCCTGCAGAATCAGCCAGGCGTTGGCAGGGCACACCCAACAGGCGGCTCGAGGCGCCTTCACTTCCTGAGCTCACATCTTTCATCTGTAATGCGGAGATGGCTACCTAGTTGTGCAGTTAACTTGAGGAAGAAATAAAAGAATGCAGAAGTGCCTATCGTAGAGCCGATGGGCTAACAGTGCTGGTAGTGGCATTGTTACTCTGATCACTATGCTTGCTACCATTGTACTTACTCGTGATTAGATTATTATTACTCTTATTACCGTGATTGCTACTATATTACTAATATCAGCCATTATCACTACTATAATACTGTAGTATTATTACGACCACTGGCATGACTGTTACTGTTGCTATAATACTATGGTGTTGTTGCCATTATTACTACCACTAACGTTACTGTTCTCGCTATAATACTGTAGCGTTACCATTGTTACCACTGTTACTGCTCATTGCTACAGTTACTGCAATTGTTCTTACTATTACAATGATTGCTACTTTTATTACTACTTTTATTACTACTACTCTTAACTACTAAGCCTGACCAAGGGGCATTGCTGTCAGGGTGGGTCCCATGGATACTTTGACAACCATTAGTTCATTTCATTATTTTACTCCGTGATCCCAGCCATTCTTAAGTTAGGTAGCATGGGGAGGTGAAAGCCGTATTTCCCAAACTTTGTCATGACATCCATAGAAAGTGACTCTGAGTATATGTCAGTGTCACTCCTGCAGTTGAGGTTAATGCGGGTCCCACTCAGCCATCCCAAGGTCTGAGGGCTCAACGTCTCAGCATGCCTGCAATCCATTCCTGGCCGTTGCCCCGGACCAGAGGAGGCAACCTCCTCTGGCTTTGGACATGAGGAGATTAAGCACATCCTTCTGGAGCAGAGTCCCTGGCGCCAGGCTAATGAGGCTCGTGTGTTTCCCTCCAGGTGCTGGAGGAGTCGAAATGCCTCGTCCGGAGCTTCCTGAAGTCAGTGCTTGAAGATGTGAACGAGAAAGAATGCCTCATGCTCAAACAGCTCTGGGGTTCTTCCAAAGGCCTGGATTCCCTGTTCAGCTACCTGCAGGACAAAATTTATGAAGTCTGAGGGCCCAGTGCTCAAGGGCAGGTGACTTCCAGCTCTGTCCTGTGTTTCAGAAATCAGAGCACAGTGTATTCCCGGCCAAGGAGTCTGTCAAGGTGTCTCGCTATACCTAGGGTCGTGTCCATTTCCTCGTGTCCTTTGGTTGCTCCTCATTGGTTTGGTTTTGTGTAACGATGGGAAACGCAGCATACTTGGCCTCCCCTGTGTCCCCACCCCAACTGGCTGGAGAGCTATCGAGGGCTGTATCTTCCCAGTCCTCTGCCAGGTGCCCTTGTCCTCTCCCCACTTGCTGAAATGCACCATCCTGGTCCAGGAAGGGGAAGACCCGTTTCCCCATCCTCTGACTCAGGCTGTGTCTACACAGTGCCTCTGATTTGGAAACTTGGCTGCCATGGCTCTGTCTGGTTAAGTACAGATCCAGTGACAGGGGACGACCAATCTTAGGGAATTTCTAGACCCATGAGCAGAACGATTGTGTAGATCCAGCCTCAGTCTCCTCTCTGATGCAAATCTGCGTGACTTCTAGGGCTTGGTCTTAAAACCCAATTGAGTGATTTACAAACCCAGATATTGTACATTTAGGAGCATTTTGTTAAATATATATTTTTAAAACAATGTAAGTGGAAATTCTGATAATTTATGTGTATTATATGTAAAGCTAGTTTTGCAAACACATAACTACTAGGAAAATGTTTTTTTTTTCACCCGACTTATTTAATTTATTTATTTTTGTTTATATATTATGATATCTGTTGTTCACACAGATATTATTTTCATACTGCCCTGGACCAAATCCCATACAAGGTTCATGCCATTTGGTGCATTCTAGCAGTGAACCATGTAGAAATAAAATTCAGAGAGATGAAAACGGGATTTCTGTGAATAAAAGGAATAGCTCTGCCCCAGATTTCCTGCGTGTGAAACAGTTCTATGACAATTGAATACTTGCTCTTAGGAGAAATCATGGAAGAGTTTTCTCTTCACTCTGCTCCTTTTAAGGACATAAATGGGGCTTCCCGCCTGAATGGTCCAGTAATGGAGCAGTAACCAGGGATGAGGCCTCCTGTCCCAGGGCGCGTGGGCCACAGGGGGGCTCCAGCATTTGTCTTCAGACCATCAGCCCAAAGTCCCTGGGTCAGCTGTGGCGAAGGAGGGGTTTTGGTTTTGGTTGGAGAGGAGAACGTAAACATCAGAGTTCAAGCAGGGAAGTGACAGGACCATGTTCTGCATGAGGGTCAAGCATCAGAGAAAGTTAGGTTCCCAGAGTGGCGGGATTTTTCCATTTCCATCGCAATCCCCCCGCCAGGTGTCCTCAAGGACCTCTGCTCACCCGTCTCCTACTAGTACCCTCTGTTAGTCACCAGCTCCTCTCGACCCTTCCGCAGAGAAAGTTGAGCAGTGAGAGTTAGGCACAGCTGGGGGAGGGGAGGCCATCTGAAGGGAGGGAGGGTCATTGTTACAGTTCTCTCTCCCTTTCTGGTCCTCTTCCCTCCCCTGAAGGCAGCTGGATGCACTAGACTGGGCAGGTGGAGAGGACTCATGGCCCTGAGCTTTGTGTTTCGGAGCACAGGTGGACTGTCTATAGCAGAACTAGAGACATAGGCCTTTAAACAGTGAACCTGAGTTTACCTGGATTCTCCGTCCTCCAGATGGTCTTGGTTCCCTCTGTTGAAAGCCTCTCTCCTTCTGAGTTTCCCCATGACTTCTCGAGGCTCAGGGAAGAGGACATGTCTCACTTTCTTCTCGCTTCGGCTGGGGGGCAGCCACCCTGGCTGAATCCAGCCAGAGGAAGATGGGGCTGAAGTCCTGTGTACCCTCCCCTTGCTCCATGGGGGTTCCTGTAGGAACTGCAGACCTAGACGATGGGGAGTTTCTACAGGGAAACACCTGCTTTTGCCCAAATACCTGTTGTCACATCTCAATTTGGGTTTGTCTTTTCCTTTGAGACCAAAGGCCCTAGACGACCTCACCCTTGACAGGTAACTTCTCAACCATCACTAAGTCATCTAAAGAAAGAGCACTTCGTTTTCTTTTTACCTTCTAGGGGCAGCCACGTTCAACGTCTCTAGAAGCAGTGTTAGGATTCTCGTTGGAATGGAAGAGGATGTTTGGAAATTCCTTTTGCTCAGTGCCCATCTTTGTTCCCTGCTGAAAAAACCAGAAGTGTTTTAGCTTTGAACTAAAACATAGCTTTGGATCATCAAATCTAAACTTCTAAACACCTCAAGGATCTCTGATGATGAGGTAGGAATGTGAAACCATCACTAAGATAGAATGCCTGGTGTTAAGCTGTAGGTTTCGTGTATAACAGGAGGTGTTTTACAAGACAGTCTGTGTTTCGGTTATTTCCATACAGTCAGTTCTAGAAGGATGTTCCACATATTGGGCGAAACTCAGTTACATCTGTTTGCTACAGGGTAGACCAAACCACTGAATTTTTCACTTTCTGGTTAGTTGTTTTGATAATGTATAGATGAGATCCAGGAAACTTCCAGCTGATCGACCTGGGTTGGAATTTGCCAGACCTGTTGTTGTGTCAGGGTTTAACCTCATAGCTCTCTTGAGACAAGGCCCACTTTTTGTCTTCTACCCCAGGACCTTCTCTCCACCCATAGGATCCTTTCTCCCTTCTCTCTACTCTGCTTTGCCCCCTCCCCACCCAGGCGGTCACATCCCAGAGCCTTGGGCAGGTTCTTGGAGGAATCATGCTTGGTCTTGGTAGCCCCATCCCAGAATTACCTTTGGGGTTGGAAGAAGAGCTGTGGTGGGAAGATGAGGGTACTTCTTTAGTCAAGCAGCCTTCTGGACAATCCACTCCTTGCCATCCTGTTAGCCATGCGTTAGAACTCTCCTCTCCTCCAACCCCTGGCGATTAGCATCCAGCATCTTGCAGTGGAACATTTATGTTAACAGCCTTGTTCCAGGAGGACTTTTTGGAGAACTTTGCTAAGATGATCAGAGTTCCTCACCATTTGGAAGCCTCAGCCTAAGGTAGATATACCCATATGTCCCTTCCTGCTTTGAAATAATGTCTGTGGGTGAAAACCATCAAAAGTGACCCTCTTGGAATGAAAGTGGATAACTCTGAGAAAGTAGTAGAGAATTGATTTTAAATGTTATTCTTGTTTGGTATAAAGTAAACTAGGAAATGTTCTCTCTGAAGCATGAAAATATGTTTTTCCCATATGAAGTTTAGTATGAGGATGGAAAAATGATAATCACAGTAGACTTCGATCAGTGCAACTGTATCTCCAGATATCCACATTTAAAAGATAGCCTTGATTGGATGCTGAATTGCATTTCCCATTATTAATTGTTGGTTTAAAAAATTTTGTAAACTTTTTTTAATTTGAAATTTAGTCACATTCATGTAATTTTCCACTCTAGTTTCTGTGGAAATTTTTTTAACAAAGAGAAACAGATAGAAACATCTTCAGATCTTCCTAAGTGAATATTTAAAATGCAGAATTGCTTCTCTTCTGTGTTTCTGTATTCAGATACTTAGATCTGTTGTATATATTAGTTTAGACATCCTCACTAATATACACAGTATTTAAGACTCTAAATGAGATTTCTTAAGTATTTTATTTTATTCTCTGTAAATGGTTTTGTATAATCTTTAAAAATCTACACTTTGCCTTTGTAGATATTTAACGGAAACCATTTGGGGGTTGTCTTGCATGTATATTTTTGTTGTAGATAAGTGTTGCTTAGTTATTTCTGCAAATTTTGGTTGAAATGCTTACAGACTTTAATACAATATATATTTTCAGAATATAAACTTTTATATTTCTGTGATAAGTTAGGATATGCGTTTTAGGCAATCTTTTCCATTAATATCACTTGTTCTTTCAAAAAAATAGCATTCTGGTTTGGTGCCAATGGTTTTTTGTTTTTTGTTTTCCATTAGAATCTAGTGTTATTAAATTGTAAGAGAGCCGGTTAATTTTCCTTTTCTCAAAGTAAGTGAGTTTGAAGTATAATTTGAAAATGTATTGAATATGTGAATAAGCCTTACCATTAGGATCAGTAGATTTTCCAACCTTTGCAACTACATATGTAGTTGAAGATCTCTCCATAAATTCTCACTGTGTGCCAGTTGATGGAGTTTGTGAACAGAGCCTTAAGCTTGTTGCAAAAAAAAAAAAAAAAAAGGTAATACGGGTTGTTTCTTCCAAGTAGCGTAAGCCACGTGGATGGACTCTGTGCAGTCTGTACGCCATGGCTAATCTGGAGAGTTTGGTTGAGTTGATGGCGGCAGGGCCCAGATAGACACCTTGGTGATTGTCTTCGGCCACACGAAGGGACCACGGACAGGTGTTCTGGAGCCACCTTTGTGCTAGTCACATGGTGTAGATGTGGTCACAGGGAGGGCTACTGGTCCATCATTTGTTTTGAACCAGTGGCATTTTCTGCTCCTGATCTTGGTGGTTGACTCCAGGCTCCTTGCAGGTGACCTGGAAATGTCCAGTCTGGCTGTGGTCAGCACTCCTTGAGAGATGTTAACAAAGTTTACATGTGAGTCTTACTGTGTAGACAATCTGAAGTCGCTTTCAGTTACATAATCCGCATTCCCACATGTCCTGAGTGTCTTATCAGTGAAGTAGGTGCATTAAGCCATACTGAACCTGAGTTTAGCAGGGCACAGGCAAACTAGATGCACAACGTACACATCAGCTGAGCCAGTCTACCCGGGGCTGTTTGAATGGCGTGTAAGTCATGGAGCTCACTGGCAGTGTGTCCACTGTGTCTGGGATCTGATAAAAACCAACTAAACTTTGGAACTTAAATTTCTTTTTTTTTAAATTATGATTCTTTTCAGTTGGCCCTGCTTACCTACTGGTTCTCCTTACCAAGGCTTTAAAGATGATCTTGAGACCAGGGCCATAGAATAGCTAAAGTCAAGTTATTTGGTTCATCTCAAATAAGTGTTCATAAAGTCAACTTATCTCCCATTAGGATGGAGATTTGCTTCAAATATTTGCAGTGTGTGCGTCAATCAGAAAAACTGACATCTAGTTTTCAGCTTCAGCTCAGGCATCTCTGTGGGTTGACCACGCCTCATTGGCCCAACACCTGGCCTCACGCTGGTGCTCCTTAAGGCGACTCTGGGAAGTTTGGAGGGTGTGGAGTTTTCCATCTAGTATTTAATGCGTCCCTGTGCCGTTCGTCCCAGCTTGAAGTCATTTGCTGATGTCCATGCTGACAGGATTGTGAAAATATTGCCTTTCATAAAACCAAGGACCAAAGAATTCCATTATTCCAGCAGAGTACGAGTTTCATAGATTGTGGGCACATCTAGGCAGAGACGTACATGCTTTATGGCACAGAGAATCTGCTCCCATCCACCAACCTCATGCTCCCCCTGGCTGGCCCTACAGAAGGATTTGTCGTCACCTTGAGAAGGCTCTGACAGATGAGCTTCTCGGATTGAAATGCACTGTCTCAGGTTGGTGTTTCTGCTGTGTAGTCCCAGCCTTTATCCATACCGGTACCATAAGGAGCGGGGGGCTGGCATTCTTCAGGTTATCTGAGCAGTGTGGACTGCTCCATCTGAATAGAAACCTCCAGCGTGAGTTCTTCAGATGTGTCTACACTGAGCACTGAGATCCTGCAGTTGCTAGATTTCCACCTCCTTTTTGTTCTCCATCAACCCATTCCACTTCCTGTTTAGCCCGAGAAGAATTTTCTTCACTTCTCACACTAGGTGATGCTCCATCTTCATCCATGATGAAATCATTCATCCATTAACCGGTTGAGAAATGATTGATACTGAAGAAGTGGGATTCTAGTGGTAAGGCTTATTACCAAACCTCTGATAATTGAAGCAGGCTACCAAAAAAGTATCCAGCCTACCCTGGGAGTGTTCAGATTCGATCATGGATATAGCACACACACCAAAATCCAAGGAGACCTTTGCAAATTAGACTACTCATTTTCTTTCGCCAGGTTATCATGGGAGAGTCTTTAGTTCTGAGTATCTGTAAGTATGAGTAATTCATAGACTGCTAAAGCAGGTACAGCTGCCCCTTTCTCACCATGCTGTAAATATTCCCTGAGACCGGGTGCAGTACGGAGGGATAATAACCTTCTGATTTATCAAATGCTGACCGTCTAGAGCAAATTGTACACTCTCTTTGTGAATGGTCCTGTAACGTGTATGAACACATTTCTGGGTGCCTTAGAAGTTGTATTTTTCATGTGTGCTAATATGCAGTATTTATACATTGTGAGAAGCTGCTTTGAATAAAAAGGTTGAAACTCCGTCTGCGTTTGCTTGTGTTCTCTCTTTGTTAGCCTGCACATAAGGTTCACAAACAGGTTCTGTGGTTTCTGAACAGAGAAGTTTCTGGGGCCTCCAGGGGGTTGCGACATCTGAGGCTTCTAAGTTGTGTCTGGTTTCCTGGGGAGCAGAGACGCCCTCACCCACATCGGCCTTGAGGCTTCGAGTTATTCAGGCTGGTGGTTGATTGGGAGGGCACTGGTACTGTTTTTCAGAAGGCTGATAGGCTCATTCACCCCTTCCCTGGTATACCTGGAATGTTTCTTTGCATAGGGACCGCTCCTCACTCGAGATAGGCCTCCACAGAGCTTGGTTTTGTACAATCCCAGTGGCCGCACGTGGCTGACGACCGTAGTTGTCACTGAGGAATTATGCAGAATCCTTTCTCGTTGCCTCGGTCATCACAAGGTGGCTCTTAGGAAAGACACACTGCTGAGGATGCCTGGCTCCGGAGACGACGTGGAGGCTGCAGGAAATAGGAAGAAGGAGACTTTCGGGGGCTCGTGGCAGCAGGGAATTCTGGGAAAGGGATTTGCACAAGGTCACATCTACCTGTCCGTCCATCCAGCAGCAGTATTGAGTCCCCTGCTCTCTCTCGGGCTGCACAGGTGCTGAAAGGCACAGATGACTCAGACAGTCCCCGTTTTACAGAAGCTTGGGGTCCAAGAATGTGAGAAAGGCACGTAATCCTGCTGTGATTCTCAGAGTGATCACGGCGCAGTGCCAGAGAGAACACTTTACACAATCGTGAACACCTGCAAAGTCTAGAAGACTGTGTAGCGTTAATTGTTAATCTTCTTTCGGGTCCCCTTTCTGTCGGTGTGGGCCCGCCAGCCTTGGCTGGAGCCCAGGATCTTCCCTGTGCTGGTCCCCTTTCCTTTCCCTTTCTCTTGTTCTTGGTGTCATCTTGTGTGCCTGTTTACCCTTTCTCTGAGGTCCTGACTCCATCCCAAGTAGTCAAGGTCAAACCTGGGAAGTCCTTTGCTCCTGACTGCTTCTGGTCCTTCTAGGAGACTGGACGAGGCCCTTCAGATGTTTCAGAGTGTGTAACATCTATAAGGCAAACCCTTCTTCCTTTAACTGTCTGTCACAGGCTAACACTGATGTGATATGATACTGAAAGAAGCCCTTGCCCAATCGTGAGAGGAAGTGGGCTGAGGCTCCCATCTGGTTAGACACATCAACAATTAAATGACTCACCAATATATTGAATAAGCAGTAATGGAGTATAATCCCAGAAGCAACTTTATTTTGTCTCTCACTGTCCCTTTAAGTCGACTTAACGGAATAGTCCTGACCGCACCCTAGATGACAGCACAGGTAGGCTGTAGGACCTTTCCAATAAATAATATAAAGTCACAAACACAGTATCAATTCTGTAGTCGAAGATGGCCATGTTCCATTTAAGCATCAATGCTTCCAGCTTCATTCAAGACTTCACTCATTCCTGACTCTCACTTCTTTTTCTGGTTGGATTAGGGAGAACTGGAAAGATTTTATAAGGACCAAATGGTGCTGTTGTCACATGGGCGCTTTCCTCCTCTGGGCCTCATAGACTCTCAGGGAACTCGTATGGGTTTCTCGGTGACCTCTTCAGTTGATGGTGGCCAGTCTCTTATAACTGCCAAGTAAACTCTATATCATCAGCCCACCACTCCCTTTTCAGTCCCTAGGAGTCCAGTGGTCCACTGCCAGCTTCGTCAGTTGAGGTCTGTTTGTCCCTTTAGGGTAAGATGATCCCCATGCCAGCCCTTTGCCACTCCTGGACACCATGTGGCTCAGGGGAGCATTCACGCAACCTCTGTCCACACAGATCAGGGCGTGCAAGCTAGCTTCCAGACAGGAGCTACTGCCTCACTGGTGTACTATAACTAGTCAACTAGTTGGCCTCTTATTCACTGAATTTCTCCGGCATGAGTCAGATGCCAATCTGTGTCCCCTAAGTTTTAGGGGGTACATATAAATCGCTAAAGCCTCATTCTCCTTTGACTTCAGATGAAAGGGAGGTGGGAGGGTGTAGGAAGGCGTGGCTGGGACTGACTTGCGCTTTAAGATTTCGCTCTGTGACTATGGGCAAAAGGGGGCTGAGGGCAAGGGGGACCCACAGGAGACTCTTGTAATTGACCATCTGCCTTTGACGAAGGCTTGGCTCAGGGATGGGGCAGTTGAGGTAATGAGAAGGAGTGAAGTCCTGAGTGTATTTTGAAGGCAGACTAAGAGAGAGAGAACTGAGTCAAGGGTGATCCTGGGATTTGGGGCCTGAGCAGCTAAAAAGGTGGAATTGCCCCCAAATTGAGGCAGGGACCGCTCCAGGGCTTGAGGGAGCAGGTCTGAGTGGAGGTGCCAGGAGCTCAGCTGAGTCCTGGTATCACATGCACGGGGTGTCTGAGCTCGCTCAGCCTTTGGGGATTACAACTGTGCCTGCCTCCTAAGGAGTTTTTAAATGATTAAATGAGATTTACACGTGTGTGCATGCATACACACACACACACACACGTGACTGACGTATATATGAGATTTTATATATATGAGATTTACTTAAATATGTAAAAGGCAGTAATATATAAAATTAGATTATATATAATATTTAGAAGAGTTGGCATACAGCCTTTTTAATGATTAAATGAGATTTTCATATATATGTAAGATTTTATATATGCAAGATTTACACAAATGAGATTATATATAAGTATCATAATATGTAATTTTTGGAACAGTTGACAGATAGTTACTATTTAATGGTTTAATGTTATTTACATATGTGTATATGTATGTGAGGTTTTATATAAATAAGATTTATACACATATAGGAAAGATATATAAATGAGATTATGTACATATGTAAATGAGATTTTATCTATATACAAAATGTTTAGAACAGCTGTTGGCACTCGTCACTCTTTTTTTTAAATTGAAGTATAGTTGATTTACAATGTTGTGTTAATTTCTGCTGTACAGCAAAATGATTCAGTTATACACGTATATACATTCTTTTTATTTAATATTCTTTTCCATATGGTTTATCCTAGAATATTGAATATAGTTCTCTGTGCTATACAGTAGGACCTTGTTGTTTATCCATTCTATATATTGAATAAAAGCTTACATCTGCTCACCCAGCTTTCCCACTCTATCCCTCCCCCAACCCCTTCCCCCTTGGCAACTACCAGTCTCTTCTCTATGTCCATGATTCTGTTTCTGTTTCATAGATACGTTCATTTGTGTCATATTTTAGATTCCCCATATAAGTGATATCATATGGTATTTGTCTTTCTCTGTCTGACTTACTTCACTTAGTTTGATAATCTCTCGTTACATCCATGTTGCTGCAAATGGCATTATTTCATTCGTTTTTATGGCTGAGTAATGTTCCATTGTATATATGTACCACATCTTCTTTATCCATTCCTCTGTCGATGGACATTTAGGTTGTTTCCATGTCTTCACTATGTGTATAGTCACTCTTTAGTGATGAAATGACCTTTACATATATGCATGAGATTAGATACATATATATGATTTATATAAAATATGAGATTAGGTACGTAGATGGATACCTCCCTACCTACATACATATACAAACACACACACACACACACACACACACATCTTTAGGACCGTTGTTGGCACGGCATTGTTATGGAATCAAGAGTAGCTGTATCAGTACTTATGCTGGTGAAGGCCAGGGGCGAAAGTCAGGGACTCAGTGCAGGTAATGTCCCTCTGCTCTCCCAGCCGAGACCCTGTCTCTGCTGATAGCCAAATGGAGCCTTTTCCCCAGAGAAGTCCCCGGGCTCTGACACCCTGGCACACCCTTTTCCTCTCTGGCCTCTGTGTCCTCCTGCGTGTGGAGCTCACACTGCCTCTCTCAAGATGGTCATGAGGATTAAATGCGAGCGTGTGTGAGGCCTGGTGCCCTTTTCCTTAGGGATTCCCTAATGCAGCCGCATCAGAAACTCTTGGCTTCTGAGGTTTCCAGTGAGGTCTGTACTTCTCCATCCTCCAAACCCCTTCCTGGAAATGCAGATGCGGTGGCGTTGGACCAGGGATGGGCCAGGAGCCTTCCTAAGCTGGGATGAGGGCAAGAGCCCTTTGGGCACTGAGCCAAGTCGAGAAGTCAGCGTCCAGGAGCCAACGAGCCTGATCAGGGCACCAATCTGGAGTGGCTGGCTGAGCACCAGCACCCAGCGCCAGAATGGACAGCAGGGGCGAGAGCCACCATGGGGGTTCAGGACGGAGGGTGGGAGGGGAGACCTGTGCACTTGATAGACTGTCCAGGGCACCGGGCAGGCAGTAAGCACCAGTGTCTGCATAGATCAATGAGAATTCCTCCTCCAGGACGGTCAGTTTGTAAGAAATTTGGGGAGATTTTGCCAAGAAGCAACTGGAGAGATCAAAGGCAAGGGTGTTAGTGGAAAGAGCATGACATATATGATTTTTATAAGGTCAGACAACCTTGCATTCAAATCTCTGATTTGACTTTAATGAATGGCACACTCTTGATTTCCTAGTCTGTAGAATGGGCACAATCACTCCTATTACCGGTTATTACGACGCTCATGTGAACCAAATGCAGAAAGTTCCCGTAGCGGGGTCTGGCGTGTAGTAGGTGTCCTATACATGCTGATTGCCCGATACCCACCTCCTCCCCTTTCCCTTTAAAGCAGTGGAAACGTGGCTGGAGTGCAGGGGAGGAGGGGAGGACATGAACTGGGAGGCGGGGAGAGTCTCTGCAAGTCTGTCCTCAGGGACTGACATCCAAGCTGTGGAAATTCGAGAAGTGCCAGGAGACCCCACCCACACGGGAAACCCCCCAGCCAGATGGTGACTTGTGGGAAGTAACTTAATAACCTCCTGGATTAGGGGCCTTCAAAATGATTTGTGGCTGTAGGACGGTTGGGGTCCGCAGGTGTAGCCATCGTGTACGGAACACACTCACACACGCTAATAGAGCACTCGGGGATGTGCCCGGTGGGCGAGGGTGGGGAAAGCTTGTCCTTGTGATTTTCCAGCTGTGGTCAAGCACAGAGCCCTGGGCTTTGCCAGGACAGATGGCCAATGAGCTGTCTCGAGGTGACAGGGGACCCGATGGGTTCTAGCTTCATGCCACACTCAGTGTCCCAAGATGCCACCTGTGCAGCCACACTTGCTTGCACTTTCACTTCCAAAGAGGGGCTTATGGGCTGCTCTCACAGACATTTGGATGGTGACAAGCAGTTACTGACGAAGAGGAGAAAATTCAGATGTCGTGGGCCAATTTCTGGCAGAACAGAGCTGTGGTTGACAGTTTTTTTTAGAAGTCTTGTGGTTGTGTCTTGAAGATTCTATCTCCTCTGGGCCACATTTCCTGTTTGATTGCGAGGTCTTTTTCTCCCCCTTCTTCTCCTCCTGGTGTCTTGCCTTGCTTGTAGTATTATTATCATAGCAACAGCCCTGGGGGAGTAGGAAGAGCCTGACGTGTGGAATCCAATAGAGCTGGGTTCAAATTCTTCCGCCACCATGGTGTGACGTAATGTGATGACTCGGCTCCTCTTGGCTTCAGATACCTCTTCCAGGTTTTGTTTGTGTGTTTTAAGAATTGAGAAATAACGTAGGCAGACATACAGCTGAATAATGTACACTCATTTCAGATTAGTTCCTTATTAAGTATTTTTATGCCCAGTCTCTTTGCATGCCTTGATCTAATGGGAGAGAAAACTGGGGCTCAGAGAGGTGAAGTGACTTGCTCAAGGACACACAGTAGTAAGCAGTGAGTAGAAATTCCAATGTGTCTTTTGTTTGTCTTTTCATTCTGAAATAATTTGACTTGTAAAATGTTGCAAAAATTGTACCCCCCAAATTGCACATACCCTTCACCCAGATCCCCCAAATGATAACATCTTGCATAAACCTGGCACAATTATAAAAATCAGGAAATTAACATTGATAACGATATTATGATCTCATTATTTAGACTTTACCTGTTGTCCCATGAGTGTCCTTTTTCTGGTCCAGAATCCAATCCAAGATCACGCATCCCATCTATTTACTCTCCTTTAATCTGGAACTAAGCTTCTGTAGACCTTGACAGCTGGAAGAGAATATAACAGGCTAGTTATATTTTGTAGGATGCCCCTCTATTTGGGTTTGTCTCATCCTTCCCCATTATTAAATTCAGGCTCTGCATTTTTGGCAGGGCGATTACAGAAGCGATGTTGTATCTTTCAGAGTGCATCCCATCATGCCCATTTGTTCCGTCACTGGTGATGTCAACTTGATCATTTGGGTTTAGATTCCAAGGCTTCTTTTCTTTCAACTGCACCATGCTACCCACAATCTGATTTCTGTATACTGTATTCAAACTGTCAGAACTGATACTGTCGTTAAAGCAGTTGAAAATAATATTAAATGATATTGCAACTCAAGATGTTGCTTTTACCCTGTGAGTTTGCTTGCAGGCCAAAACCAGTTTTAAATCTCCAGCGCTTTGTGCCTTGCACAGAGGGAGAGCCCACATGGTGTTTCCTGAATGAAAAGAAAGAAATGAAATAATGAACACATGAGTGAATGGGATTCTCGGTTCAGTTTGCTCCTTGAGGGGCAGGAAAATTTACCTTTACTTTCTATAGTGCCTACAAACATTGGGTACTCAATTAAATTTGAGTGAAAGAAACTTAACTCTTCCTGGTGGATATTTCCTGACTTATAGGAGGAAGGGGAAAATGGCTGTTTTATTTTTTAAAAAAGAAACAATTTTTTTTTGCAGCCCTTTCTCTTTCTAAACAGAAGTGTTTCTGCTTTGATCCTGGGGGTGTAAAAATAAAATAATTTTCTTATCTTTGGTCTTTCGTGGTGTCTTTTGCAGATGGAGACCAAGTCCGTCTAGTTTAAGAAAGCTGCTTAATGATTTGGGGCTATGGTAGGCAGGAGGCTGAGATGGCTTCAAGATTGCAAACCCCCACATAATCCCCTGTTCTTGAGTGCAGGTGGGCCTGCCCTAATCAGTTGAACCATTATGAGACTAGAGGTCAGCGATGGAGTATTCAGAGATTCAGACTTGAGAGACCAAAGGGAGAGAGTCACATGGTAGGGAATGGCAGGTTTCTAGGAGCTGAGATCGGCCACCAGTCCGTGGCTTGTAGCAAGAATACAGGGACCTCAGTCTACAAACACAAGGCAGTGAATTCTTCCAAAACCCTGAGTGAGATTGGAAGGGGACCCGAGCCTCAGATGAGAGCCAAGCCCCAAGGGACACCTTGAGCCAAGAACTCAGCTACACTGTGCCCCAACTCCCGACCCATGGAAACTGTGAGATGATAAATTCATGTTGTTCTAAGCTGCTAAGTTTGTGGTATGTTGTTACACAGCAATCATTTGGCCTTTTCCTGACTGTCATATAGTTGGACTCATACAGTATGTGGCTTTTTCAAATGGGCTTATTTCAGTTAAGTTTCCTCCATGTTTTCTTTGTGACATGACATCTGATTTCTTTTTATTGCTGGATTATATTTCTACTGTCTGGATGTCCCATAGTGTGTGTATCCATTCACCTATTGGAGGACATCTTGGTTGCTTCCAAGTTTTGGCAGTTATGAGTAAAGCTGCTGTAAATATTCACATGCAGTTTTTTGTCTGAATATAAGTTTTCAACTTATTTGGGTAAACGTAGGAGTGCAACTGCTGAATAGTATGCAAAGACTATGTTTAGCTTTGTAAGAAACTCTCAAGCTGTCTTCCAAAGCGGCTGTACCATTTTGCATTCCCACCAGTAGTGAGCGAGAGTTCCTGTGACTCCATATACTTGTCAGCATCTGGTATTATCATTTTGGGGAAATTTTAGCCGCAGAAGGCACTTTCAAATTTTCATTACTGCAGGGGTAAGCCCTCTCTCCCTCCCCATATACCCACTTTTGCTTGTCCTATAGGAAATCCCATCAGTGTCTCCAAGGTGCTGGGGTGACAGCTCCCACCTCCTTCCACCCCTTGTTCAGATATCTCTATGGGCGAGGATGGTGCTCCCCTGATCAGTGAGAACCCAACATCTACTGGACCTTGTTTTTCAATGAGAGACTAAGTCCTGGAGACAAAAATATGCATCTCTCCCCTGGGGTTGGGTGTTCCCCCTTGGGAAGAGGGCTGCCATTCGTTAGCTTCTCTGTCTCAAATGAGGGGAGGAGAAGGAATAGATTCACTTGGGGGTAGAAGGTAGGTAGGCGGTCCTGTGGTGTTTTCTACTCATGTTTTACCAGGGAGCTCAACTTGGATAGTTGTACTCCCATTAATCAATCCATCCTGATATCCCACTTTCTACCTTTAGCGTTCCCAATTAAGAAACCAAGAGAGATTAGGCTTCCCCACATCTTCAATAATATCCATCCATGCCACCACCAACAAGAGCCATCTGCACTTCCTCTTTGGAAAAATGTCTATTTAGTTCTTCTGCCCTTTTTTTTTTTTTTTTTTTGTGGTACGTGGGCCTCTCAGTGTTGTGGCCTCTCCCGTTGTGGAGCACAGGCTCTGGATGCGCAGGCTCAGCGGCCATGGCTCACCAGCCCAGCCACTCCGTGGCATGTGGGATCTTCCCAGACCAGGGCACGAACCCATGTCCCCTGCATCGGCAGGCGGACCTTCAACCACCGCACCGCCAGGGAAGCCCTTTCTGCCCATTTTTAATTGGGTTGTTTGTTGTTTGTTTGATGTTGAGCTGTTTATATGTATGTTGGATATTAATCTCTTATCAGTCACATCTTTTGCAAATAGTTTCTCCCATTCAGGAGGTTGTCTTTTTGTTTTGTTGATGGTTTCCTTTGCTGTGCAAAGGCTTTTAAGTTTAATTAGGTCCCATTTGTTTATTTTTGCTTTTATTTACTTTAAGAGATAGATGCAAAAAAATATCACTGTGATTTATGTCAAAGAGTGTTCTGCCTGTGTTTTTCTCCAGAAGCTTTATGGTATGTGGTCTTACATTTAGGTTTTTAATCCATTTTGAGTTTATTTTTGCATATGGTATTAGAGAATGTTCCGATTTCATTCTTTTACATGTAGCTGTCTAGTTTTCCCTGCACCACTTATTGAAGAGACTGTCTATTCTCCATTGTATATTCTTGCCTCCTGTGTTATAGATTAAGTGATCATAAGTGCATGGGTTTATTTCTGGGCTCTCTATCATGTTCCATTGATCCGTGTGTCTGTTTTTGTGCCAGCACCACACTGTTTTGATTACTGTAGCTTTGTAATATAGTCTGAAGTAGGGGCGTATGGTTCCTCCAGCTCTCATACACTGCCTTTTATATCCATTGTTTAATCCTTACAGCAAGCCAGTTGGTTGGATAATATTATGATCTTCTTTTTACAGATAATGAAATTGAGTCTCAAAGAGGTTAAGTAACTTTTCCAAGTCCATAACTAGTCCAAGCTAGTAAATGGCAGCTGGTGGGTTTGTAATGTGGGGTGGTCTTGTTTTAAGCTCTGTGACCTTTACTCTGTGCTGATGGTCCTCATTCTTCTTGGTCTTAGGCCCCTTTTGTGCTCTTAAAAGTGACTGAGGGACTTCCCTGGTGGAACAGTGGTTAAGAATCCACCTGCCAATGCAGGGGACATGGGTTCGAGCCCTGGTCCAGGAAGATCCCACATGCCACGGAGCCACTAAGCCCATGTGCCACAACTACTGAGCCTGTGCTCTAGAGCCCACGAGCCACAACTACTGAGCCTGCGTGCCACAACTATTGAAGCCCACGTGTTCTAGGGCCCATGCTGTGCAACAAGAGAAGCCACTGCAATGAGAAGCCTGTGCACTGCAACAAAGAGTAGCCCCCGCTCCCCGCAACTAGAGAAAGCCTGTGCGCAGTGACAAAGACCCAATGCAGCCAAAGATAAAATTAAAAAAAAAAAAGATGGAGTCGCAACCCCTCATGAGTTATTAAATTTTGGTAATGATCACCATTCCTGTTAATTTCACCAAAAGTGAGACAACTGGACATTATTTTCCTCCTCATGGCAAAACACAATACCACCTGCCTCCAAATAGAACTTGCAATGTCCAGGTAATATATGGGAGAGAAATATGTTAAAACTCCATCAATGCAATTAATCAAATCCAAAATGTGGAAAAGTACAGAACAAAGTGTTTCAGCATTTGGTTCCTTTACCAGATGAATTTCAAAGGAGAAAATATCAATGGAAAGAGGGAATTTAGGAGAGACATACATACCAAATGCCATGTGAAGATTATGTCAGATCCTGATTTGAACAAAAAAAATGTGTGTGTGTGTGTGTGTGTGTGTGTGTGTGTGTGTGTGAATAATACTGAGGAGTTATTGGTAAATTTTTTGGTGGGATAATGACATGATAGTTATGCTTTTTAAAAGTGTTCTTCTGTTTTAAAAATATGTAATTTCTGAGTGCTTTACATATGTCATTTCCCCCAATTTTTTAGACAAAGTTAGAGAAACCCAGAGAAGTGATTTGCCAGCTTCACACCTGGGACATGGCAGAGCTGGGCCTGAGGCTGGAGATGGAGGGAAATCTATCTAGTTATAGCTTGGTGCTGTACCTTTACGGTCTCTGGTCTAACTTTCCCCGTGTTGATACACATCAAACCATGAGACAAATGTGCAAGTCAAGGAATTTCAAGCTGTGGCTTTAGCAAGATTCAGCGTAGGGGTTTTTCTATGGAATTCTCTAAATACAAGTTTGAAAAACACCCAGAATGAGCTCCATGCCAGGAAAGGTAGTGCCAAAAGCAGCCTGATTAAGACCGAAACTCCAGATGTCATCAACTTTTCAAACACGTGCAGTTTCGTGGTGAGTAGCAAGTAGCAGCCGGGAGCCAAGTGGCCGGGGCTGTTTCTTTCAAGAACATTTCATAAGCCAGCTGCCATCTTGGCAGTGCCGTGTGGGCCAGGCTGTTCTTACAGTTGACAATGGTCATTGCACATCGGGGGATGCTTCTTCATTCCAAACACGTGCAGAGTTCACGCACATCTTGCTTTGGAATTTCTGGTCGACAGCTCAGAACCTCATCTTCCTTACAGCTAGCCCATGGGGTGGGGATGTGGAATTGAAGGGGTGAAGTCATGAGTTTGACCTCACAAGAACCCTTTACCTTCCTGATGAGATGAGTGCATGGACGCAGGAAGGGGATTTAGCCTGCATCACAGAGCACTTACCACGAGCAGAGAAGTACTAGTACTGCTAACTAGTTGTCTCAGCAATGCACAGGGCTTCTTACAACAGCAGAGGGAGACCACGGATGAGTCATTGTGAAACCAGCCCGGGACGAAGAAGATAACCCAAAGACAGCTCCATCTTCTGAGTGGAAGTCCCAGCTAGGCAGCACAAGCTCTTTTGTTCACCTGGGAGGCGGTGATATCCGGGCCAGTCTAGAGGATGGTGGAGTGGCCTCATGGGGTTATTTGCCCAAGGCCTCTGGAAAGAAACATTCTGAGGGAAGATGGACTCCAGACCAAGAACAGGGCTGTGTGAGGGACGCACTTCCCTGCTGAACTCCCGAGGGCAAGGCAGCTACCATAAATCCTGAGCGCAAAATCAGAGGCCTGCTACCCATCAAAACATGGTGAGGCATTGAGCGCCCACGGCTGCGGGGTTTCGTAACCAGGGAAACAGGATGTAGCACAAATGGGGACAGGTACTTTCCCAGTTGGGGTGGCTGTTGGAGCACAGCATGACGTCATGCTAGAGGGCATAGTGCAGGGCGATGGCGCTTTGGGGACAACAGTGACCCTCCCAGAGAGAGGTGGAGCCCGAGCTGGCCAGGAGGGATACATGGCAGTCAGATTCCATGGGGTACCCAAGAGGGGCGTGTTCTTGAGTTTATGTACGACGCCCCTGTGGACTCAATCAGGGAGGTGAGGTCGCGTGTCATAGAGCCAATGTGAGGATCATGAGAGAATAAGAAGAGCATTGTTGTTGATATTGCTGGTTTTTAAATTTTTTTTTTTTTCGCCACGTCTCGTGGCTGTGGGATCTTAGTTCCCCCACCAGGGATCGAACCCGGGCCCTTGGCAGTGAAAGCATGGAGTCCAAACCACTGGACCGCTGGGGAAGTCCCCGGCATTGCTGTTGTATAATTTAAATTGTTGGGTCAAATGAACCTTGTTTCTGAGATAGATAGATATATGTGCTATAAATAATTGAATTAAATTATAAAATTACCCAATGTCTGTACAAGTCCTCAGTAGCTGCTAGTTGCTATGGTTATTGCTGTTATTATTATTATTATTGCAGTTATCAGTGGAGGTAGTGGTACTAGAATAACAGGAGGCCTTTAAAGATGGGCTAGATGCCACTCAATGGTAGATGAGGGTCAAGGATAGAGAAATACGTTTCGATTACAATTACCATGACCCCTGTTTTTATCCCTGTCCTAAAAATAGAGCCTGGAACACACAGGTAATATTTAAGTAAATGTATTGAACTTCGTCAAAGAGAAGGAAAGAGAGACTCAGAACAGGGACTTTCAGGTTCCAGTTTCCATCTCGGTCCAGCCACAAGGGTTGGGTGCCCACCATATGCCACTGGGTTAGGTTCACTCATGCTATAGATGAACATCTGAGACGTAGGAAGCTTGAGATGCTTGTCTGAGGATCTGCAGCTGGTTGGCGTCAGCAGCCAGCAAGAACATCTGAACTCGCTGTCTCAGGTGTGAGAAAGGCCCCAGGGGTCCTGGCTGTCGGTGCGATGGGAACAAAAACGGAGACAAAGTGGGTTGGGATCTGGGCTCCCATCTGTGTGGTTGGCTCTTGGAAGAACGTCCCGGTCCAGCCAAGGGGAGAGATGCTGGGTGAGCCGGAGAACTGGTTTGGCTGAATGTTCTAAATTTAGAAGGGGACTTGGATGCACCCTCTGTGGATTTTGACCGGGGCCCAAGCTCGGAGCGTGTTGGTGTTTTTCCTCTTTGGTTTCCCTGCGGGGTGGGGAGCCTGCTCCCCTCTCGGGTTCCTGAGGGCGCAGTCACTGACGCCCGGTTTATAAATACCTTCTCCCTTCCCCCGGCGGTTCTGACCCCAGCTGATTGTTAGTAATTTCAGGGTTTCTCACAGAGCCTCTGCACTTCGATTCCCCAGGGTGACAATCAGGGGCGACGGGTCACCCCCAGCCCCGGGGAGGGTCTGCGGCAGTGGCGTGGCCCTGCAGAGAACTGCTTCCTGGAACTGCTTCCCTCCGCACTGTGCCTTGCCAGGCAGTCAAAAGCCATGTGGGGAAATAACACTTGCCTTTGTCCCACTGAGATAAAACAGTTTGGAGATTAGTGCTGTGTCGTGAAAGGGGCTGGGGGCATGGAGAAAAGGTCAGGGGGCAGCATTCATAGCCTGTGTGCCAGGCTTACGCTCAGTGATTTAATGCTAGTTGATAAAGTGAGCTGTTAATGAGTGTTCCATGTGCGAAAGCTCCATGAAACGCTTTTTTTTTTTTTTTTTTGCGGTACGCGGGCCTCTCACTGTTACACAGTGGCCTCTCCCGTTGCGGAGCACAGGCTCCGGATGCGCAGCCTCAGCCGCCACAGCTCACGGGCCCAGCCGCTCCGCGGCATGTGGGACCTTTGCGGACCGGCACGAACCCGTGTCACCTGCATCGGCAGGCGGACTCTCAACCGCTGTGCCACCAGGGAAGCCCCATGAAACGCTTTTTACAGCGGCTGTCTTATTTACTCACCCATGTGATTCTGTAACATCTGTACAGTGTTTCACGGCCAAGGCACCTGAGGATCTGAGAAGTGAAGGGACTTATCCGTGTCATACAGCTCTTTCTCTCTTTCTGCAAGTGCCATGTTGAGAGCCCCTAACGTTTCTGATTTGTAGCATCCTGGGCAATTAAGCAACTTAAGTTTTGAAGACATGTAGACCGGGGCTCAAATCACAGCACTGCCACTTGCTCTAAGAACCTGGGCAAATCCTTTAAATTTATCTGAGCCTCAGTTTTCTTACCTGTCAAATGGGAAGGAGAGTAGAGTCAGTGTGAAGACTAACTGAGATTGTGTAAAACAATTTGGGAAATAGTGTGCCCTGAATCAGTGGTACTGTATAATAATAATAATAGCTAACATTTAATTGGTCCTCCCTATGTGTCAGGCTATGCTATGCACATTATATATCTTATTTAATGCTCTCAACCACCTTAGGGAGACATGCTTTTAAACACCTTATTTTTCAAAAGAGATCTGAGGGTTAAAGAGGCCAAATGACTTGCCCATGGTCTCGTAGCTAGTAAATGGTGGAATGTGCATTTGAATCCAGAGAGTGACTCCAAGTCCGTATTCTTGCCACACATATGTTGCCTTCGCCATCACCATCATCACCATCATCGCCATCACCATCATCACCATCGTCATCATCACCATCATCATCACCATCGTCATCATCACTACCCCCATCATCATTATTATCATTATGTCATGATTATTGTTATTCTTTAACTATTCCTAGTAGCCCTAGAGCTCCTTCTGGGTTGGGATGGTACCCATACCCAGTTTGGGCTTGACAAGCAGTAGGGTCTCAGCACGTGTCTGTAGACTGGAAACATGAATGAGACAATCCTTTATGAGGTCAGCTCATCCAAGAGGCTTTCTCATCCAGGTGCCCAGAGCAGTTGAGGGCTAAGGGATCTTAAACCTGAAACTCCTGTGGAAGGGAGCTCTCAGAAGCACATGGTTGGCACAAAGCTCAGAGACTGAGAGTCCTACATTTTCTCTGCACTGTCCAGTATGGAAGCCACTGACCATTTGTGACTATTTAAACTTTAACATTCCATTATTTAAAATAAAGTAAAATGGAAAATTGAGTTACGCTAGCCACATTTCACATGTACCATCACCTGTGGCTGGTGGTGACCATATCGGATACATAGATATAGAACATTTGCATCGTTGCAAAAAAGTTCTCTTGGTGCTGTTCTAGAGGGTCTTGATTCTCAGTCCCCTGTGTCCTTTGAGTACACTAATCTCTTCAGACCAGGGGGCTGGTCTGGGGCTTGGGGAATATGCTTACTGTGGCCAACATATACCAGTGGGATAGGAGCTAGAGAGAAGCTCCTAGTGGACTCCATCAGTCTTGCCACCACCATCTTGCATAAGCGCCCTGGGCTTGAGGTGAAGTGTTTAAAGACACCTTCATTGGAGTCAGGGCTCAGATCTCCATTTCCCAGCTATGCAATTTGGGAAAATTAATAAACCTCCCTGGGCCTCAGTTTCCCCAACAGTGAAATGGAAATGCCAGGACTTCATAGGCGCTTCTGGGAAAATTGGAAGAGCTGTGTCAAAAGCACTTGTACAGAACAGGTTGTGAAGTGTTAGTTCTCTTCCCTTCCATTGGAGAGAAGGCCAGGGTGGGAGAGGTTCGAAGCCAGGGTGAGGTTCGAAGCCAGGTGGCCTAGCAAGCTGCAGGGAAGTTCCCCCATCTTCACATCAGCCTGCTTCTCTAGACCGGGTTTGTCCTGTTTGGAACTTTATAGATTTGGGTATTTGGTGAGACAGAGAATCATTACTTTTTGTTACTTTCACCAGTAAACAAAATACAAGGCTTTCCCCAAAGGAAGGAGCGCAGAGGGGAATTAGAGGCAAGAGTTCTGGCAGCCGTAGGAACAACTCCCCACCACCCTCCAAACCCCCTCCCCTTCTCACCCTCCACCTTCAGTTCCTCCTACTCGCCCCACATGGCCCCACTTCCCTAATGAAAGTCAGCACCTCTGTGGCTCTGAGTTTCAAACTCATTAGTAACAATCACACTTAGAGCTACTGTTTGTTGAGGTCCTCAATGCTCTGGGCACTGTTCAAAGTGAAATATCATGAAAACCCTCTGATGGATCACATTATCAGCCCATTTTACAGATGAGGCAGCTGAGGCCTAGAGAGTTTCACTAGCATGCCCATAACCTGTTGTGTGGCAGGTAAAAATGGCAGAGCAGGGCATTGAATTCAGGTCCACAGGAAGCCAAAGGCCCCACTTTTCCCACCATTTCCCATTTCCCATAGGGTCCAGAAGATGCTTATGTCAGAGTGACCAGCATAGGGTGGGGCTTTATAACGGTGAGTGGTGGTCCAGCTTGGAGGGGAAAGCCCAGGCTTGGTGGCCTCAGTTCAGCTTTGAGATCCGGCTCTGTGTTGACCGGCATGGTGATCTTGGGCAAGCTGCCCCCTTTTAAAAACCACTTTAAGTTTCAGTTTCCCTAACTGTAAAATGAGGATGGCGATTAAACCTCACAATAATGTTTTGAGGATTCAGTGACTGCTATCTGTGTTTGACAGAGTGTTTGGCCTGCAGTGGGTGTTTGGAACTCATTAGAAACTTCTGCCCTTGTGGGTTTCTCCCCGCCCCGGACGAGAGTTTCTTAGCCTCAGCGCTCTCGACCTTCTGAGCTGACAGTTCTCTGGTGTGGAGGCCGTTCTGTGCATTGCAGAATGTTTAGTGGCATCCTGGGCCTCTACCCACTAAATGCCAGTTGGAATAACAAAAAATGTCTCCAGGCTTTGCTAACTGTCCCTGGAGGGGTAAAATTTCCTCTCCACACCCTCCGGGACACCTGCTGGAGCGCCATCTCCCAGCGCCAGGCCGTATGGGAGACTGCCATCAGCCTGGGGTGGCCAGCGCTGGCGCCTTTTGAGAACTGGCACCCAGATCACTGTTTCAGCCGGCAATTAGCCGAACAGAAGCGTTCTAATTGCCTGAGGATCAGGTTTCCTTTGGGGGTCATTTCTTTCAAAGCTCCTGTTGCTGTTTATTTATACTCATCCCAATAAAAAGCATGTGCTCAGCTGCAGGGGGTATTAATGACGCGAGGGCCGCTCCAGACAGTGCGCAGGGAGGCGCCTGCAAATCCATTCTCCAGAGGTTCCTCATTTGCTGGATCTTCCTGGCAGGGCCCTGTTGGGGCTGAGGTGGTGTGTGTGTGTCTGTGCACTGAGAGCGGGCATTTGTTGCCTCTCTGAGTTTAGCACTTGTAATAACACAAATATCTCCCCCAAGGAAGTTTCTGCCCTCCCATCTGGCCACCAGACTGGGTCTCTGCCAGTCCAGACTTCCTGCACCCATCACGGGCCCCTGTGTCTTCCAGTTTGACTCTTGGGGTGGGTGCTGAGCCCCAAAGCCATCCCAGCTGGTTATCCCCCTAGAGGGGAGCTAATGGACTCATGAGGATGCCACACGTATGCAGGGCTCTGTTCCTAACAACAAGCTTTCTCATGGTGATCGTCACGATGAGGATAATATTAAATAAACAACGTTTATTGAGCACTGATTCTGTACCAGCTGCTGCACCGTTCATTCATTCATTCATTCATTCATTCACTCGTTCAGTCAGTCATTCACTCAGCCATTAAAACAGACAAGTTTTGAGCACTGCTAACCCCAGGAATCATTATAGTGCCAGAGCAGCAAGAAACAATTAGACAACTAGCTCCCATGGAGCTGATAATTTGGGGGATGTAGAGGGGAGGCAAAAAAAATAAATAAACGAGCAAGATCGTTTTAGCTACTGATAAATGCCAGGAAGGAATTAAAGTGGGGGAACATGGCCAACGTTTGTTAAGGCAAGAAGGGCTTTTTCAACGGAGGGTGTCATCAGAGGAGACCTCAGGCTAGACCCTTGATGACAAGTGATGGAAGTGTCCTTGGAAGAGAAACAGCAGAGCAGATGCCTTGAGGTGGCAACAAGCTAGACTTACTCATGGAGCAGAAAGGTGTCCTGGGCTACTAGAGCCTGGAGAAAAAGTGGGGGGCTGTGGGGATCCCTGGAGGGAGGAGGGGGTCAGAGAGACTGGCAGGGGTCAGGAATCAAAGGACTTCTTCGGCCACAATAAAGAGATGAAATTCTATTCTAAATACAATGGAAGCAGACTTCCCTGGTGGCGCGGTGGTGAAGAATCCACCTGCCAATGCACGGGACATGGGTGTGATCCCTGGTCCGGGAAGATCCTACATGCCTCGGAGCAACTAAGCCCTTGAGCCACAACTACTGAGCCCGTGAGCCACAACTACTGAGCCTGCGCGCCACAACTACTGAGCCCATGCGCCACAACTGCTGAAGCCCATGCGCCTAGAGCCCATGCTCCGCAACAAGAGAAGCCACCGCAATGAGAAGCCCGCGCACTGCAACGAAGAGTAGCCCCTGCTTGCCGCGCAGCAACGAAGCCCCAACGCAGCCAAAAATTTAAAATAAATAAATAAATATATATATATAATACAATAGAAGCCATCAGAGGGTATTATGTACCAGATGTTGTGATCTGATATATGTTTTTTAAGAGCCCATGTTGTCTGCCGTGGCAAGAATGGACTGGAGGGAACAGAAGGAAGAGAGGGACCAGTTAGGTGAGGGCAGTGCAGAGGTGGATTAGGTTCTTCTTGCTGCTGTAACAAACTTAACCCAAACTTGGTGGCTTGGAACAGCACACATTTATTGTCCTACTGTCTGGAGGGCAGAAGTCCGAAATGAGTCTCCCTGGGTTAAATCAAGGTGTGGGCAGGGCTGGCTCCTTTACGGGAGAATCTGGTCCTTGCCCTTCTTTTCTAGCTTCTAGAGGCACCTGCCTTGGTTGGCTTGTGGCTCCTTCTGCACCTTGAAAGCTGCCACCATGACATTTTGCAATCTCTCTCTCTCTGAACTCTTTTCCTGTCATATCTCCTTCTCTGCCTCTGAGGCTCCTGACCTCTGTTCCTGTCACATCTCCTTCTCAGCCTCTGACCCTCCTGATTACATTGGACCCACCTGAATGACCCCAGATCCTCTCCCCATCCCAAGATCCTTAATTTTATCACATCTGCAGAGTCCCTTTTGCTGTGTCAGGTCACACATCCACAGATCCCAGGGACTAGGACGTGGGCATCTTTGGGGGCCATTATCCTACTGACCCCAGGAGTGAGCCATCAAGGAGCCCTTGATGATGCCGGTGGTAGTGAAGAGAAGTAAGTGGATTGGGGATTTATTTTAGAGGCAGGAACAATAGGACTTGCTGATGGATGGGCTGTGGGCTGCGAGGGGAAGGGAGGAATCGAGGTCCCTTTTTGAGATGGGAAGAGAGCAGACTTGGGGGTGAGGGTGCCAATCAAGAGGTTTCCTTGGCCGTGTTTATTTTGAGATGCCCACTAGACAGTCGAGTGGACTAAGTAGGCAGTTGGATGGATGAGTCTAGCATAGAGGGCAGAGGCCAGGGGTGGTGATATAAATGTGGGAGTCATCAGCTTATAGGTAGAATTCTAACCACGGGACAGGATAAGACTACCTGGGGAAAAAGTGTCAGGAAGAGCAGAAGGTGATGAGCTTTCAAAGCTGGAGTGGAGAGGAGCCAGCAAAAGAATAATGTTCCTCAAACACAGAGCTGACCAGGTCTCCCCAGTGTCCGACTTCTGTCCTCTGAGCCTTAATTTTGACGTCTGCGCTTGGGAATAGAGATAACACCCATCTCTGACGGGTGCTCACACCAGGACAGACAGAGTGCTAAGCGCTTTAGACAGATTATCCCATTTCTGCCCCACAAACAGCCTGATGAGGGCATCTTATTATCTCCATTTTACAGTTAGGAAAACTGAGGCTGAGAAGTGGGGCCACCTGTCCAAGATTCCACAGGTGGAAGGTATATCCCAGACCCAGGTCTGAGTGGCTCCAAGGCCATTGCTCCTTATTCCTCCCCATCGCCACCCTCCCCGCTCCCCCGCCAGCAGCATTTTGCACAGCTGTGAAGCTTTAGTTCATTGGTTATTATAATTTACGTGTTTGACATATTTCTTCCCTGCTATGCTGCAAGCTGTGGGAGGCCAAGGGCTGTCATTTTGTTGAGTGCTCTATTCCCAGGACCCCTAGCTGAGGGACAGGCTCTGTCCCTAACCAGCGGTCCTCCTGCCCTTACAGCCCCACGGGCTTGGGGTACTGTCACACAGACAGGAAGGAGCTTGGACAAGAGTCAGTGCAGCTGCGCCCCTTTGTGTGAGGTCGGAGGGGGAATGGAGGTGAAATCCTGTCCTGTCCTACAGCTGTTCAGAACTATTCCCTGCCCCACCCCGGCTGTGAGGGCACCTTCTCTGCTTTGGGGGAGGCTGCAGGGCCAGCAGATGCACCCCAGTAAGCTGGGACCCCGAGGAGAGCGAAGGTTCTCACGCTGCCAGCCTGCTGGGTTCCTCCAGGCCCTCAGCATCTTCCAGGGACTGGAACTGAGAGAAGCAAAGCCGTAGCTTCTTTGTGTTGGAAGTTACATCCTCCTTAAGGAGGCTGCTTGTTCTCCGTTCTCTTACTTCCTTCCCTCCTTCACCTCCCCCTTCCTCCTTCCTTCTTTCCCCTCTTCCCTCCTCTTTCTCCATCTCCCCTCCTTCCCTCCCTTCCACACACTCTAAAGCAGAGCTATGCACTAGGGCGCATGGTGGGGTGGAAAGCTGACCTCATTCCTCATTCTCAGCTGACCTCATGAGGCTGAGAGACCAGCCTAGTGGTTCTCTTCCCTGCTGGGAAGCCACACACCCCCCACCCCGAGGAACTGAATTGGAAGGGTTGGGGGGTTAGGGGTGATAGTCCAGTTGCAGGGAGTCAGTCTTCTGCAGTTTTAGAAATGTCTCTAGTTGATTCTAATGCCCAGGGGGACTGAGAAGTCTGGGAGTCTAATGGATTAACTCAGTAACGATCTAAATAATGTAGAACTGCAGCCGTGACAGGTGAGGAGTGCAGTCCAGAGGGGTCATCTGGGGGGTTTGACTTTGCTCAGGAAGTCAGGGAAGGCTTCTCAGAGGAAGTGACTTTGAATTGAGAACTGAAGGACAGATGATAGGAGTGAAGCAGGTAAAGAGGTGAGGAAATGAGGAAAAAGGACGTGCAAAGTCCCTGTGGTGAGAGGGAGCATGGTGAGGATGCTGACAGGACACTCAGGAGAGTGGGTGTGTCTGGAGCTGTGAGAAGGGGTTGGAGGGGGAGGGGGCTTGAGGTGCGGGCTGTGCTCTAGGTGGGGCGGGGTGGAACAGGTGGGTCAGACCACTCAGACGTCACTGGCTTGTCAGCCAAGGCAGAAGCTTTGTCTTCGTCCAGAGATCAAAGGGAAAGCGTGAAGGCCTTGAGCAAGGGCTGGCGTGCTCCTGCTTACAAATACACCGCAGGCTGTGCACGGAATGTGCAAGGAGGGGGTTCCAGGGTGCATTTTAGGGAGACCAGTCGGGAGGCCATGGCCTGGTCCAGAATGGAGGCCAGGAACTGGGATCATGGTATTAGCAATTAAGAAAAGTGGCCGAGTGTCAGACGCTAAGTCACTTGGCTGGATTCTGAGGCCAGCCAGTTCAAACCCAGTTCAACTCCACAGGGCCCACGTAGTAAGTCGCCGAAATTCTAATTGCAGGCTTCTCCCTCATGGATTTGTGACGTCATTTTTGTGGGTCACAACCAGCATTTGCAAAAAACTAAAAAGGAAAAGAAAACAGGGTAGAATAAAGTACAGCACAGACAGGGTATCGCAGGTAGTAAAGGTGAGGCTTGCTTTGTGCAGATTTGTTCCATTCTGTATTTGGATCTACCAGGGTGTGACGTGTCTGCTCATGGCCAAGGCAAGGTTGGACAGCACTTCTCTGGGATGCTTTTGGGTTCTCCGTCTGCCCCCTCTCTCCTGCTGAGTCTGGATCCTGGTAAATCAGTCACAGGAGAGACCATCCCCTACCCTCTGAGCACTTTGTGGTTTCTCCTAAGGCGGTTTCATGAACTTTGGGCAAGGCTGGTAGAGGGGCCTGGTGTATGACCCGAGCCACCATGGCAGGGATGTCCCAGGGTGAGGGGAAGGCTGTGTGGGTCCCCCACAAGTCAGGGTCCAGCCCAGTCCAGACCCCTGCTCCCCGAGAGCGCGAGGCTGCACCCCACCCACACCCCTCCTTCCCCATCTAATATGCCGCAGCATTCAGCTCCCGGTGGTGAGTCAGAGTCCCCATGGCCCCAGCATCATCCCTCCATCCCTGGCTGTGAGGTAGGAACAGGGCTGCAGAGCTGAGAGGCCTTTAATATGTTTGATGTAAGACTTTGCCGGCAGACGGTGTGCTTTGCCAGTGAGGCCTGGCTTGGCCTGGCCTCTGAGAAAGCTCCCACACACATCTCCAGGACCAGTCCTGGAGGACAAGAGGATGAGGGGCCACTCACACCTCCCTTCCAGGCCACCCTCTCCCTGGGCCTGGAGAATCCCACCGGCCTGGCCCAGGGAGGGAACAGAAGGACACTGAGCTTCGAAGTCCCATCGGGTTGGTTTTGAGCTCTAGCTGTGTAACTTCAGACAGCTTAATCTCCCCAAGCCTCGGTTTTCTCATTGGCAGGCCTCCCTCTACCATGCTCTCTCACAGCAGTCATCACTCTCAGAATCATACGAGCAATGCTTGAATTCCAAGTAGATCCCCAGTTTGGTTGCAAAGAATGACGAGGGAGATCCTCCCTCCCTCAGTTACTGTATCTTGCTTTAATCATCTATTTATTTAACTCTTTTCTGCTCTCCTTAAATTCCCAGCACCTCTTGTAGACAGTTCTGATGAGTGAAATCTAGGCAGAAGTTCCTGGGGAAGGCTTCCCTTCTCAACTAGAGCCTGGCTCAGAGAAAACCACTGGTCTCTTCCCTCTTCTTCCTCTAGATGTGGGTATGATAACTGGAGATACAGCAGCCATCTTGACATCATGAAGCTGGGTGATAAAGATGAAAGAACAGAACAGTAGAAGCACATTTGTAACATTGTGACATAGACTTCAACTGCTCACCTTCAGACTTCTTATCCATTTTAATACTGCAATTAGGTTCTTACTTGTAGGCAAATACAATTTCTGACTTATTTAGGTAAATACAATTTCTGACTTATTTAGTGATCTAGTGATATGAGGACTTATTCCTGTATTTATTCATTGAACAAACATTTACTGAGTCCCTGCCATGTGCTAGTCAATGGTACCACAAAGGTGAACCAGGTCTTTTTTTTTTTTTAATTTATTTTATTGAAGTGTAGTTGATTTACCATGTTAATTTCTGCTTTTCAGCAAAGTGATTCAGTTATCTGTATATATATATATATATATATATATATATATATACACATACATACATATATATAAATTGTTTCATATTCTTTTCCATTACAGTTTATCACAGGATATTGAATATAGTTCCCTGTGCTATACAATAAGACCTTATTGTTTATCCATTCTCTATAGAATAGTTTGCATCTGCTAATCCCAAACTCCTAATGTATTCCTCCCCCATTCCCCTTCCCCCTTGACAACCACAAGTCTGTTCTCTATGTCTGCGAGTCTGTTTCTGTTTTGTAAATAAGTTCATCTGTGTCATATTTTAGATTCCACATATAACTGATATCATATGGTATTTATCTTTCTCTTTCTGCCTTAACTTCACTTAGTATGATAATCTCTAGGTCCATCCATGTTGCTGCAAATGGCATTATTTCATTCTTTTTTATGGCTGAGTAATACTCCATTGTATATATGTACCACATCTTCTTTATCCATTCCTCTGTTAATGGACATTTAGGTTGCTTCCCATGTCTTGGCTATTGTAAATAGTGCTGCTGTGAACATAGGGGTACATGTATCTTTTTGAATTCTAGTTTTGTCTGGATATATGCCCAGGAGTGGGATTGCTGGATCATATATGGCAACTCTATTTTTAGTTTTTTTGTAGAATCTTCATATTGTTTTCTATTGTGGCTGCATCAGTTTACATTCCCACCAACAATGTAGGAGGGTTCCCTTTTCTCCACACTCTCTCCAGTATAAATGATGGCCATTCTGGCTGGTGTGAGGTACTACCTCGTTGTAGTTTTGATTTGCATTTCTCTAATAATTAGTGATGTTGAGCACCGTTTCAAGTGCCTGTTGGCCATCTATATGTCTTCTTTGGAGAAATATCTATTTAGGTCTTCTACCCATTTTTTGATTGGGTTGTTTAGTTTTTTGTTGTATGAGCCATTTGTGTATTTTGGAAATTAAGCCCTTGTTGGTTGCATCATTTGCAAATATTTTCTCGTAGTCCGTAGACTGTCATTTCATTTTGTTTATGGTTTCCTTTGCTGTAAAAAAGCTTGTTAGCTCCATTAGGTCCCATTTGTTTATTTTTTATTTTATTTCGTATGTTGACCTAAGAAAACATTGGTACAATCGATGTCAGAGAATGTTTTGCCTGTATTTACTCCTAGGAGTTTTATGGTGTCATGTCTTATATTTAAGTCTTTAAGCCATTTTGAGTTTATTTTTGTGTATGGTGTGAGGGTGTGCTCTAACTTCACTGATTTACATGCAGCTGTCCAGCTTTCCCAACACCATTTGCTGAAGAGACTCTCTTTTTCTCATTTTATAGTTTGCCTCCTTTGTGGAAGATGAATTGACCATGGATGTGTGGGTTTATTTCTGGGCTCTCTGTTCTGTTCCATTGATCCTTATGTCTGTTTTTGTGCTGATACCATGCTGTTTTGATTACTGCAGCTTTGTAGTATTGTCTGAAGTCTGGGAGAGTTATGCCTCCTGCTTTGTTCTTTTTCCTCAGGATTGGTTTGGCAATTCTGGGTCTTTTATGGTTCCATATACGTTTTAGGATTATTTGTTCTAAAGTGAACCAGATCTTGATCTTGCCCAGAAAGGGCTCCAAGTCTAATGTTGGGAGTAAGAAATGTGGGATCCTCACAATAAAGGGGGTCTCCCTGCCCCCTAAGATTGAGCTATGATCAGTTGCAATGCCTGTGAATTCCAAGGTGGTTTTACAACCTCAAGTTCAACTTTAGATCAGACTTCTGGCTTCTGTTAGAAAGTTCCATCTCTAAATCTTATCCAAATGAGAAACATTTTCTTTAATCAACCAATCAACCAGCCCTTGCCAATAAAGGTCCTCATTTAGTGAAGACCTGTGCTTCTCCCACAGACTTGGCTAAGGCTTTGCAGAGGCACATCCCCAAAAGTTAAAAATTTAAACATCCCTGTTCTTAAAAGTCATTTATTACCTCCTGTAGCTACTCCTCTGTTCCTTCTCTTCTTGCTTTCCCCACCGCCCAACCTCAGTTATTCTCATGGAATGTTACATCCTGTCTAAATACACTCAAGGAAGCTGTGGTGGTGAAGGTAGCAGGGCTTTTCTGAAGTCAGACAACCTAGAGGCCAGTCATCTGGTTTCCCTGTGGCTCACTTTTCTCATCTGCAAAAGGAGATAATAGTTTCCCTTCACAGAACTGGGGATGGGATTCAGTAGGCGGTGCCTGGCGCAGGGTCTAGGGCATGTATGATATAATCCATATCCTAGTTCTCTATCGCCTTCCCCCCAGTGAGTTTATTTTTTTAAAGTTTTCATCTCAAGTAGAAGACCATCACCAGTGGACTTTCTGAGCAGGAATAGCAGGAATGTGTATGTTCATTGTGACCCAATTAGCAGTGAAGTGGAATATTTTCCAAGAGGAAATGGGATGTTTGGGACCACTGACCTATCTGGCTCACTCTGCTCCATTCCCCCAGACCAGCGCGCGTCTATCAAGTTGTGTTCTCTTCATGGGAAAGTTGAGGGGATGCTCCTCCACCCCGTATATACGTGCCCCAATGTCCAGCCTATGACATTGCTGTGACCCGGGGTCCTCCTTCTCCTGCAAATATGAGGAGGCTGGATCCCTCTCTGAGACTTCTTTTCTTCATTAAGATATAGTTCACATAACATAAAAGTCACCCTCTTAAAGCATACAGTTTGGTTGTACGACTATCATCACTAATTTCAGAGTATTTTCTTCACTTCAGAAAAGAAACCCTGCACCCATGTGGGCCCTCTTCTTACTCCCCCATCTGTAACCCGTGGCAATCCCTAATTTACTTTCTGACATCCCCGTCTTACCTTTGCTCTTGGATAAGCAGGTTTAATCTTCCCTGAGAGCTGTTTTTCACTATTTGCCCAACATTCGAACCTCCTTCCCACATTTGAGAAATTTCTTAGTGTATGGCTTATTGTAGGAGGCCACCTCTCTCTATTAAAGCTAAAAAAAGCTAAATACGTGATTTCCCAGACTCCCTTGCAGCTAGATACCTGATGTGTGAGGCTCAACCAATGATTTTATTTTATTTATTTGTTTTTAACATCTTTATTGGAGTATAATTGCTTTACAGTGTTGTGTTAGTTTCTGCTGTACAGCAAAGTGAACCAGCTATATGCATACATATATCTCCATATCCCCTCCCTGTTGCATCTCACTCCCACCCTCCCTATCCCACCCCTCTAGGTGGTCACAAAGCACCAATCTGATCTCCCTGTGTTATGCAACTGCTTCCCACTAGCTATTTTACATTTGGTAGTGTATCTATGTCAGTGCTACTCTCTCACTTTGTCCCAGCTTCCCCTTCCTCACCTGTGTCCTCAAGTCTGTTGTCTACATCTGCGCCTTTATTCCTGCCCTTCCACTAGGTTCATCTGTACCGTTTTTTTAGATTCCATATATGTGCGTTAGCATATGGTATTTGCTTTTCTCTTTCTGACTTACTTCACTCTGTATGACAGACTCTAGGTCCATCCACCTCACTACAAATAACTCAATTTCGTTTCTTTTTATGGCTGAATAATATTCCATTGTATATATGTGCCACATCTTCTTTATCCATTCATCTGTCGATGGACACTTAGGTTGCTTCCGTGTCCTGACTATTACAAATAGAGCTGCAATGAACATTGTGGTACATGACTCTTTTTGAATTATGGTTTTCTCAGGGTATATGCCCAGTAGCGGGATTGCTGGGTCGTATGGTAGTTCTATTTTTAGTTTTTTAAGGAACCTCCGTACTGTTCTACATAGTGGCTGTATCAATTTACATTCCCACCAACAGTGCAGGAGGGTTCCCTTTTCTCCACATCCTCTCCAGCATTTATTGTTTGTAGATTATTTGATGATGGCCATTCTGACTGGTGTGAGGTGATACCTCATTGTGGCAACCAATGATTTTAAATCTGGAGCTAGTGGCCCCCAAAATCAGGGACAGTGGAGAATCTTTGCTGGTAGTTGTGGTGGCCTCAGCAGTAATATCCAAGGCCTATGGGCAGCTATGGCAATGGATCCGTGGCAGTGAGGCCATGGTCAGTGGCACCAGCGTCCTCACTGTGCTGGTTCTTACTCTGACTGTGGTTCTGGCTCTCAGATTCTCTTGTTCCTGGCTGTTGTTACAGCCAGGTCCTGCATTCTTCCCAGCTACTGTGTGAGCTAGACCCTCTCTTTAAAATAGATTCCCTTCCAGGTAAAATCATCTCGAGTTTGTTTCCATGCTTGCAAGTGAGAACCCTGTCTCAGTTTAATGAGATGCGTTTCATAAGAGTAAAGTCTTAACCAGAACAGGTTTGTAGAGGTTTTTCCCCAGAACACTGCAGTTTGGAGGGTGCCACATTTAAAAGATTGACCCTCCCTCCCCCCAGGTTCTTTCTTATTCCTACTACAGTGCAGTGGTGAGCTGGCTTCTTCCTCTGGGCTAATCCCCCTCATAGCAGGTAGACAAAGATGGAGAGAGAGACTTAAGACCAAAGGGATTAAGTGTCCCTCTGGGGGTCCCTCTGTCGGGGAGGAGGCCAGGTCTCTCCTCATTCTCTCTGAATCTTGTTTCAAAACTGAGTTTCTGGGTACTTGTCCTCTGTTATACATTGGATTGTGTCCCCCCAAAAGATACACTTAAGTACTAACTCTCCACAGAACCTAACAATGTGACCTTACCGGTTAATAGGGTCATTGCAGATGTAATTAGTTAGGACGAGGTCATACTAGTGTGGTGTGGGCCTCTCCCCTAGTATGACTGGTGCCCTTTTAAGAAAATGAGAAGACGAACAGGGACAGAGACACACACAGGGAGGAAGGCCACGTGACGACCGAGGCAGAGATTGGACTGATGCAGCTGCAAACTGAAGCCCTCCAAAGATTGCCGGCCACCAAGCAGAAGCTGGGAAGAGGCCAGGAAGAATTTTAGCCTCCAGAGCTGGGAGACAATACTTTCTGTTGTCTTCGCCACCCAGTTTATGATACTTTGTTACGGCAGCTCTAGGAAACTAAACCATATTGTGAACCCAAATCCCTGGCAATAGCTCTGCTTGAGAATCCAGCTTAGAGGCAGACGGAGCTGGGCGTGGGTCTCAGCTCATCACCACCAGCCACATGGGTCGGGATCAGTCATTTACCTTCTCGGAGTCTTCATTTCCTCACCTGTAAATCAAAGATGGACAGACCTCCTTCAAAGACTGTTCAACATTGAAAGTAGTGCCTGGCACAGAAATGGCAACTATTAATATGAACCAAGTCCTCCTTGTTGATATGAGGCCCCCATGATCCCTTTCTGCTGAGGGGACGAGGTCAAAGCCTGCTCTTACAATACAGATCAATGCCACGGATTATTCAAAAACAATGAATTTTCTTTTCAAAAGAGTGGATAATTCCATGCATGCTGTGTTCCCCCCCCCACCTCCATCTCTTTAATATCTTTTTGCTCTTTTAGCTTATGTTGCAGGAAGATCCTCTTCTCAGGAAGGGTGAGTGCTAACACACAGGGGAGCCCCCATCGCCCCAGGACAGAGCTCTCCTCACCGCCAGCCAGGGATCGAGGGGTGCAGATGTGGCTCGGAGCAGCTGGTGGGGAATCTGGCCTCTGATCTGGGGAAGCTGAGCGCGGCCCATGGCTTTAATATCCGCCCTTCACAGCTTCATCTCCACACGAGATGGCCGTGCTGATTATAGCACAATAAAGCGGGAGTGATGGCCGGGATGGCTCTGCTGTCCCTGCTTATTTCATTCAGAAGCTGCTGTAATACTCTTCAGGGAGAGATGGGAGTGATTCATGGTGATTCAGGACTCCAGGAGGCCCGGACATTTACGGTTCCTTCTGACCCTGGGGATTTTATGATTCGAGGCATGTGGCCACACAGGAGGGCTGTCCTGCCTTGGACATGGGAAAGAGATTTAGCAGGTTCAAGTACCTGCCGGGTGCTGGGTAGATTTTACCACAATTATCCACGACCCTTGTCTTAGGGTGGGTTCCTTAGAAGTGGGCCCTGCCCGAGGGTACCTGTGCATGTGACTAGTTCAGGAAGAGCTCCCTGGGGAAACCAGCAAGGGACATGGGGAGCAGGGCAGGGGAGAGGAAGGAGCCCAGCAAAGGTGCGACTTCAGGCCAAGACCTATGGAGGGGAGCTGCAGTCTGCTCCTGCCGGGGCCTCTGGGTGGTACCTTGTGCCTCTCCTGGGTGCAGAGGAGCTGGATTCCACACCCTGCCCCCAGCACCCACTGGCTGAGGGCCCCAAGGGTCGGGGTTTGCAAACGCCAGGCTCTGATGCTTCTCTCCGTGTGCTCACAAAGTGGCTCCACCCAAGGGCAGGTGGATGCAAACCTCCCCCCCTCCCCCGGAGGCCGGCAGAAGAGCACACAGAAATGGTAGAATGAATGCAGGGGATGTGGGTGAGAGCAAGCATGTCTGTTCCAGGACACAATTTTACTGACATCGCCATTTTACCGTGGCTTAGTGTCAAACATCATTCCCTGGAGAGGTGAGTGGCCAAATCAGGATTTGAACCTAAGCTTTCAAGGTGTATGTTCTTTCCGCTACACCAGGATGGGGGATCTGTGGGCGTCTGGGAACCAGTGACTGGCAGCATCAGTCGTTCTCATTTCTTTCTGCCATCTCTCTGAATGAAATCAGCCCTGTTTTCGTGGACCTGCTTTCTGCAAGGAAAGACCTGGCTCCATACTTCCTTCGATATAGACTCCCTCCTGCCCCCAAAGAAAAAATGCATAAGTCACATTTTCTACGCTTAAGAAATCAAGAAATGGAGATGAGAATGAGTGACGCCTACCCCTCCACTCACAATATGGATGACTCCCCAGTGTACTGACAGTTGAAAGAAGCTAGACACAAAAAATTCCACTTGGGCTTCCCTGGTGGCGCAGTGGTTGAGAGTCCACCTGCCGATGCAGGGGACACGGGTTCATGCCCCAGTCCGGGAGGATCCCACGTGCCGCGGAGCGGTTGGGCCCGTGAGCCATGGCCGCTGAGCCTGCATATCCGGAGCCTGTGCTCCGCAACGGGAGAGGCCACAACAGTGAGAGGCCCGCGTACCGCAAAAAAAAAAATAAAATAAAATATGGCATTGTTTCTCATCATCAAAAAAAATGAAAATAAAATTCCACTTATCCAAAGTACACAAAGAGAAAAAAGTAATAATCTCTGGTGACAAAAGCCAGGCTCTTAGTGACCCTCGGGGCGGGCATTAGAGACCAGAGGGAAGCTCAAAGGGCACCTCTTGGGAGGCAGACGTGTTTAGTTTCTCGATTTGGATGCTAAGTGTCTAGTTTGTGAAGATTCATCGAGCTACATCCTTATGTTTTATGTGCTTTTTGTTTGCATATCCCACTTCAATCACAGTTTAAATTGTAGAAAGGTGAAAAACAAAAATAAAGGAGGGTAAAAAGGAGAAAATAAAAGCAGGCATAATCCCACTCACTCAGAAATCGCTGTTGTTAATATCTTGGTGTGTATTTTTCAAAATCTTTCCACAGGTGTGTGTTTTCAGACACATAAACATAGTGTTTATGGCTGTGTGGGAGCTGAGTATTCTAATCTGGAGAGCAGAACAGCCTGTTTTTCAGTGCTGACGGCAGTAGAAATAGTAATGGCAACCCCAAATCGGGAATCAATATTCTGGGAAGTTCTGGGAAGGAATAGGGCTGAGAGAGACCTCAGATGTCCTATGGACCTGGGAGGTGGAGGCTCCAGTGGTAAAGTTGCCCTTATTTCTTTAAAGTGTGTGCCCCTATTTGCCCCCCGCCAAACCACACGCACGATTCATTTATTCTGCATCCAAACTTTCTACACGGAGTGTAGACTAAATGCAGACTCAACAATGCACGAGTTTGGGGGGCAATGATAAATAAGACTTAGTTTCAGGCTTCAAGGGGCTTTGGGTCAAGCAGTGTGACTCTGGGCAAGATACTGCCCTCATGGGAACCTCATTTTCCTTGTTAGGAAAATGGGGATGCATAAAGTCTACCAGGTGAGGTTATTTTGAGGTCAATGGGGTAACATCATAAAGAACCTGGACACGGCCTGGGCTCCATGACTGTATGTGGTGTTGAAAAAATAGTGCAGGAGCCTGCTGGCGCCCACCCTGGGATCCAGGCACATCAGGCCAATTGTAGGCTGGTGCCATCAGAAACCTGTTTGCACGGGGGCTTTGTAGTCCTCACTTCTCTGAGTGGAAGAATCATCTGATTGTAGATTGGGGTATGGTCTCAGGAAAAGTCCCTGTGTGTAAAAACTGAAAGGTGGGCCTCACAAGGAGCCCAAGCAGAAAGGGGGGTGAGGCATTTACTTCCTCACGGGTGGCAGTTGTGCCTGACACAGGAGGAGACGGTGGTGGTGGGTCAGGGGGTGGTACCTGGAAGTTATCTGTGATGTTCGGAGCCCAGAGCTCTGGTAGGAGTGCCAAGGAGGTTTGGAGCCAGCGAAGGTGAAGGTCGTGGAGATGCCACGTGGAAACTGGCTGACTCATTGGTGGCTGAGGTGCCCCCAGGGATCCCCCAATGCTTGAGATGTGAAACCTGGCTGGAGAATCAGCTTTGGCTGGATTTTCCAGGTTGTCTCCTTCCTCGTTTTGTTTTTAGTCGGGATTGAGGCATAAGTCGACATCCTTTTACTTCTCTCCCTAGCTCTTCCTCTGAACTGTGGCTTTGGGTGGCCTGGGCTTGGCCGTGGAGGAAGATTTCAGGAAGAGAAAAAGGGTAGACCGACGGTGTTCCTAAACTCCTAGCCCTAACCCCTCTCTGGGGGGCTCTTGTTGTAGATTTCCTCGTCCTGGAGGAGCATTTCTCCAACTTGAATGGGAATGAGGGTCCCTGGGAATCTTCCTAAATGCAGGTGCCGATTCAGCAGGTCTGGGGTGGGGCCCCTGAATGACCGTTGTGTGAAAGTGTCGGGGGCAAAGAGCAGGGGAGGACAGAACGGGAGAAGGGCCCACCCTGCCTCGTGGAGAGCAGCTTTACTTGCCGCTGTGCATGAACAAGGGTCTATTCCTAAAGCAAGGTTTAAAGACCACTGGCCTAGAGTATGCCTCACTTTACACTTCGTCCCGTCCAGATTGCTCTTTCCTTCCCCCTAACTTTGTAAACCCCTATTCCGCCTTTAATATCCAGCTCAGATGTGTTTGCTTTCTTGAATGCCTCCTTTCTTAAACACCAGGCCTTTATCAGTCCTTTTTCTGCATGACATTGGCACGGGCCCTCACGCTCACTTCTTTGGTCGCCATTATCTCACTGTGTTGAAAATGTATTCTTTGCACACCTGTCTCCGTTCTACACTAGGAGGTCCTTGGGGGCAGGGATGATGTCACCTATGTCTGCTCCTGGGCGGAGTCATTACTGGTTACATGCTTGCAGAGCGAGCACGACCTGGTTAATGGTTCTCTGATTAAGAAGTGCACCTTCTTTCAATTCTCAGATGGAGCCAGTATTTTTATTAATTTGAAATTTCATAAATGGTTATTCATCTCTGCTTGCATCTCCCAGAAATTGCTGGGCTTGGCAAGAGCAGGTAAACATGTTCAGATAACATCTTCTTTCCTCTCCTCCTGACATTACTGACGGTGTTGTGCTTTTTTTTTTTTCTTTCTTTCTTGGAGACACTAGACATTCACTTTCCCCCTGCGTCCCTGAGATATGATCAAATGCCCAACCGGAAGGTTCAGAGTTTGTGAACAACTTAAAGTTCGTGTTGGATAAAGGATCTGGCTGACAGCACCATTTGGGGCTTTGTAATCTGATGAGGCTAACGCCAGCGCAGTCCCCAAAGGTCTGGGACCTGCTGACACAGGCCTCCCATCCATGCTCCACAAAGGGTGCAGCTGTGAATACTGGGAACTATTCTCAGAAGCTGGGCCTTCTGCTCTCCTAGCATTGACGGGGGTCGGCGGGGGCAGGTATTTCCTTGGAGCTGGTTCAGGAAGCGGAAAGTACAGATGCAGAAGGAGGCCCATGACAGTCAATGAGCTTCTTTAATTCATCCTGCAATCTGAATTGAGAAGTTTTAAAGCTTCTAACTGGTCAGAATCCCGTCTTGAGTGTTCTTGGAGGATGTAGCTAACTATGTCCACTTAAAAGGCGCTCATTAACTTGATGGACCAGTCCGATGATCCAGGGAACAGTGTTTCTAAAATAGGGCCCGGGGGCTTCCCTGGTGGCGCAGTGGTTGAGAGTCCGCCTGCTGATGCAGGGGACGTGGGTTCGTGTCCCGGTCCGGGAAGATCCCACGTGCTGCGGAGCAGCTGGGCCCGTGAGCCATGGCCGCTGAGCCTGCGCGTCCGGAGCCTGTGCTCTGCAGCGGGAGAGGCCACAATGGTGAGAGGCCCGCGTACCGCATTAAAAAAAAAAAAAATAGGGCCTGGGTGGGAATAGAGATGTTGACTACCCCACAGACTGAGTACCCACCCTGTGCCACATTTTCTGCCAGGCACTTGGGTAGGGGTAAGGATAAGGTGGTTTGTGTCTTTAAGCCTAACAGACTGCCAAATGCATAACTTCTCTTTACTGGATTGTTGAGTCAATGCAGACAGTTACTACAGACCAGAAAATCAGTCTGATGGATTGAATTGATCCATCAATCCAGACTAAACAGAAAAGCTGGTTATATGTGTAGGCAGGGTGGGGAGGGGAAAGGAAGGAATGGTTCAAACAGGTTACGAATGTGGACGGAATGGGAGGGGGATTAAGCGTAGTACAAACCAGGTTTCTGTTTAGACACAGTGGGAGGGGGATAAAACATAGGCTTGAGGAACATACAAAACAGTAGTTGCATTCTTGATGGGGAGATTGGTCCTACGAGCAATTCCTGATATGATGACATTACATGAATGGAATGGTAGTCTGACATCCTATGGACCAGATGGATGGTGGGTTGTTGGGGATTTGAGGGGTTTGGTGAAAGAATTAGGAGTAATTGCTCTGATGAACCCCACGGAATATTGTTAAGTGTCAACACTGTGACACTGATCATATTTATAACAATAACATAATTGCTGTGATGGTCATCTCCCAGCACTTACTGGTCCTCTAGGTAGTACTTATGATGGTGATGATGATAGTAGCAACTCCCCTTTGTTGAACATCTACTTAGTGTCAGGGGCTTTATATAATTTCTTTTTGTCTCCCAACAACAGGCCATGTAGAAGTTATGGTAAGGATTCTAAGGTTCAGAGATGTGAATTTCCTTGTCACGTATCTTCTGAGTCAGCAGCGTCGGCAACAGGTGTGCCCGAGACAAGTACTGGGGTTTTGGTGCCTCCTCTGACACTTAACACTTGCTTGAACTTAGGCAAGCTGTGAAACTCCTCTGAGGCCTGGTGTTCCTGTCTGTAAATTACGCTGTTGTGAGAATCCAAAGTGCCTGTCACTGGTAAGTAATCAACAAATGTCAGCAGCTGCTGGTGTTCTTTTCGTTTCTTTTCTTCCTCTTCTTCTTTTTCTTTCTCTTCTTCTAAAAGTAATAACATTTAAAAAAATTTTAAATTTTAAATTTGCGAGAGGCCCACGTACCGCAAAAAAAAAAAAAAGTAATAACATACATAATAGTTTTATTATTACTATTACTATTACTTATTGATGGCAGGGCTGGCTACCAGACAGTCTGGCTACAAAGCAGCATCCTTCCTTCAGCACCACGCTGCCTTCTGGGGGCAAGGGGGTGGTAGGTTGTCAGGTGAATCTGTACCTTACTTCTTTATTCCTTTTGTCTCTCGTATGACTCTGCCACTTCAGATACTCCAGGCCACCCGGAGAGGTGCTTTGGGAATGTATCTGCCTAGAGTCCAGGTGGCCTGTTCTCTTTCCAGCCAATGACAGAGGCAGAGGCCACTTTCCAGGTGGGAATGAACTAGAGTGCCTGCTGCCCAGTTAGAGGGGCATCTCAGTGCCACACTCTCACCCAGAGCTCTGCCTCCTGGAGTGTCCAGCACTGGCCTCCCCCGCTGTATTGCTAAAGCCATGGGGCATGTTTTGAAGCAGGGGAAGTGAGAGACCACAAAACATCTGTTCAGGGCCTCTGATTAATACACACTTTTGGGGGGTTACTGGGCTTTTTGACCATGTCTGATTAAAGCAGCCGGGGGTGACACAAGTATAGCCCCAAAATGTTAGCTAAGGACTTTTTGGTTTCAGGCAACAGATAAAACCCACTCTGGTAGTGTACACAAAGAGGAGCACTGTGGTGAAGGCATTAGAGGAGTTTCATAAACCCAAGGGTAAAAATATAGTTGAGGACCTCGAAGGTTGCCGGGAACCCATGGCAGGAACACTGTTCTCGCTCTGCTTGTGACGCACAGCTGCTACATCCCTTCCTTCCAGGAGGCTCTCTCTCTCTGCTACCCCTCTGGGAGAAATATGGCCTCCCCAATGCCCCTGTCTTTGTGCATAGGTCCGGCCACATGGAAACTTCCCCTCTGACTCTCTTTCAAATCTAAATACCAAGGAAGCATCTCTCATTGGCCTCGTCTGGTCAGGTCACCAGCGACAAGCTTGATTGAGTTGCATGCAGATATTAAGAAAAATCAATATAGGAATGTGGCAATGCTTTTTTTTAAAATGGGCCTTTGTCCCTTCACTCTACTTAAAAAGAAATTCTAGGGTATAGTTGATTTACAATGTCGCATTAGTTTCTGCTGTACAGCAAAGTGAATCAGTTATACATATACCCACTCTTTTTTAGATTCTTTTCCCATATAGGTCATTACAGAGTACTGAGAAGGGTTCCCTGTGCTATATAGTAGGTCCTTATTAGTTATTTATTTTATATATAGTAGTGTGTATATGTCAATCCCAGTCTCCCCATTTATCCCTCCCCGCTGCCCCGTGGCAATGCTTATTGAATGATAACTAAAGGAATTGGACAGAAGTGTGAACCCAGCAGGATTATAACTCTTTAAATCCATTTTTACGTATGGTTAAAGCGTAGAAGAGGCCACAGTGAGATGTGTTCAGTGACTTATATTCTGGTAAACTTGGTTTATTTGGCCACTCTTGCTATAGTTAATCATAATAATTGGCACCTATGCTGTACAGTGTAGCTCAGGAGGCAAGGCCACTGTGGGCGGGCGTTCTTCAGGTTTGTAGGTGAGTAAACTGAGGTTCAGAGAAGCTGGGGATCCTGCTAACAAATAAGTCGAGTCAGACCGTAGGTCTCGTGATCTTTCAACTGCACCATCTTTACATCTCATGGTGTAAAGTTGACCAAAGAAAGAGAATTCGAAAATCATTTCTGCACGCAGCAGGAATGTTCAAGGTTGAGGGCATCAAGAGAGGGGGTCCTGAGGTCATGTATGGTGAAGGGAAGAAGGAGAGGAGGTTTCCCAGAGTCAGAACCCAGGAGGAAGTAAGAAGGTTGAGTCTTTTTATCTCTGTGTTCAGGGTGTGGCTGAGCACAAGGCCAACCCAACCCTCTATGTCAACTCTTGCCTAAGAAATATACAGAAAAGTGTTACTGACCTGAAATATTCCAGATCCTAAAAATACCCAGAACTTCCCTGGGGTTGCCTGAACTTCCATTACTAGAGATGGTTTCATACTAAGGGGGGAGTCTAGACCTAGGATTTCCTAGGATTTGAAATACCACTTTATTTTTTGTTAAGACTCCTCATTGGAGATGTTTTCACCACTCTGAAAGCTCTGTTATGGCCCCAAACATGATCTACTTTTTCTTCAGATGGGGAATGTAAGACTAAATATTGCTTGACTGAATGACTATCTCTGGTTATCTTTTCCTATTCAAGGGCATATATTACGTATTTTCTAAATTCAGAAGACATATTGGGGATAATTGTAATTTTTCAAAGACCAAGAGAGGGTGGGGGGGTGGAGATCCAAATCTTAGTCTATGGTGATTTTTGCTTTGGAAGAGGCGATCTGGCCCCAAAGCCAGAATGCAACCAGTGAAAGTGGCTTTGAGAGGCAGGCACCTGCTGGAGCTTTGGGCAGGCTGCCGCTCATCCCCTTCTCAGATGGTCCTGCTGTTCAGTGATGAAGATTTGGGAGCTCGTAATGCTAATGATGTGTAAATGCATTTCAGTTATTTTATTAAGCTGGTCTTTCCAGGTTCATTCTCATTAATATTGATGGTTGAGATATGTTCCTCCAGAGAGTCTGCAAATAGCTCTCTATTGTTCAGGTAAAATTTATAGCCATTCGGACTAAGGAGAGGCACCAGTGAGTCCAGGCTTGTACTTCTCACAGGAAATGAAAACTTTATCAATGGTTTTGTATGAGTGTGGATCTTTATAGATCCAGGCATCTCTTAGGTTTTTTTAAATAAGAGTTAATTTACTGTGCTGTTAGGAATCCAAGTGGAATGTGAATGCCTCTGTGCTGGAAGGCAGAGAGGGGTGATACAGATTCCCCAAGATTATATCCTCCTCCATTGTCATTGGCTTTGGCAAGTTCTATACCACAGTCTCAGCCTCTAGCAAAGGGTTACTGTTTCCTCTGGATGCAAAAGTGCAGGCAGGACCACAGCAGAGTTCCCTGCCAAGTGGGATGGAAGGGTCTCCTTGCACAAAAGAGCCCACACAGAGCCCTGGCACTTAAAGCAGCGGCATCTGCACCTGCCAGAGGTTTCCCACTGCTACGTCTCAAATGGGGCTTGAAATTTCTGGCTGGGCCGGGAGGAAGGAAGTGGCTTTACCACTCAGCCATGTGTCTGCTGATGAGCTCTGGGTAGGCTGGGGAACAATGGGGAGATGACAGATTTAGGGATTGGAATCAGATGTTACTTCTGGTACATTTTAAAACAATGAACTAATCTCTACCTCCTCAAAATAGTTTTTTTCTGGAGGGTATGGGGGGGGTCTCACAAGAGCATGAGCCCCCTGATAAGATCATGAGGACCAATTCCAGAGGCTTGACCAGTTCCGTACAAACTGACATACTTGATTCCTGAAAAACACTGGACGCCAGGCTCAGGTGAAATCCTCACCTGTAAAACCAAGGCGTCAGATAGATGATATCGGTGATCCTCTCCCTCAATAGTGCATTTCCTTGCTGCTTGGATTCTAACAAGATATTATTTACGTTGGAAATTGTCAGCACACATAGAAGCTGTGCCTGGGCGAGTGGGTATTCTGGTACCCAGACCTCACTGGCTGAAGGATGAGGTTGGGTCCATGGTGGTTCGTCTGGTCTCTGAGTCATGACAGAAGGAAGGGGAAGCACTCACCTGTGACCAAGACCTGCTCTTGGGCTGAATTATAATTACAGGCTGCATCTGGGTCCAATCAGGAGGGGCTCAAGGAGGCTGCGGAGCAGATGGTCCTGGGGACTCCAGGGAGAACAAATACAAATTCGATACCACCTAGAGGGGGAGAATAGAACACAGGGGTTCTAAAAACAGCTGAACAGCTCGAGACGTGACAACCAAATGCAATATGTTACCCTTGATAGACTCCTGGATTAAAAAAAATATCTATAAAGGACATTATTGGGACCATTGAGGAAATTCGAACATGACTATATTAGATGATATTATTGTATCAATAATAATAATTTCTTAAGTAGGGGTTATGGGTGTTTTATACATATATATATATATATATATATATATATATATATATATATATGGGGAGGGAGGGAGAGACATGAACCAAATGTTATAAAATATTGAGTTGGTGAATGTGGGTGAAGCTTATGTGGGTGTTCATTCTCTCCTCTTCTGCAACTTTGAAGTTTTTTTTTGTGTGTGGTACGCGCGCCTCTCACTGTTGTGGCCTCTCCCGTTGCTGAGCACAGGCTCTGGACGCACAGGCTCAGCGGCCATGGCTCACGGGCCCAGCCGCTCCGCGGCATGTGGGATCCTCCCAGACCGGGGCACGAACCCGTGTCCCCTGCATCGGCAGGCGGACTCTCAACCACTGCGCCACCAGGGAAGCCCAACTGAAGTTTTTTAAAACAAAAAGTGTGGGGAAAATGCTCGAAAGTCTAATACGTGCTATAGTATAGGTTCTCCATCCTGCAATCTCTTTGATGTTTATTCATCTCACTTTTTTAGAAGAACTCACTTCTGCTGTAATTTAAGCTCATTTCCTCATTTGTTCTGTTCTCTCCGGAGATAGATACAGCATCCTCCTTGTAAATCTAGGGCTCAGCTGGCTTGATGATGTGGGAGAACCCCCAGGGCTGTTCCCGGATGGAACTTGTATTTATGTGTGTCTTGGGCTACTCTCCTCCCTACCCCAGTAAGACCCACTGTTGAGTAACCGCAGTGGATCTCAGCCTGAAGCCGCACTGCGAATACCTGGAGAGCATTTTCAGAGTATATTCATGTGGGTCCCGCTTTCCAGGGGCACTGAGATTTGCAGTGGGGTGCTGACGTCTGTTGCGTGGATAGGCTTGACTGTTCGGCTTCAGCCACCATGGTCCCTTTCAGCCTTGGCCCGTCTCCTCTACCATCACCACGTGGAGAGTAAACCCCTTTCACCTGAGGGATTTGCCTTGGCCCTTCTTTTCTGCTCGGACCACTGTCTGTTTGGGTTGGGCTATTGTAGCCTGCCAGGATGCAAGCTGGTGCCATGGCAGTGGCAGAACTAAACTTGTCCTGCACCATTCCAAACTCTTGGCTTGTTGTGGAGTTGTGGGAACTTAGGAGGAAGCGTCTGTGGACCCCCATGCAGGGTGACTTGTGTATCCTGACAAGGATCCTCCGGAGAAGGAGAGGACCAAGGCACAAAGGAGGAGAGGGGCTGCAGCTGTATCCATAATGTTTATTTTTTGGATGAATCTCAACAGCATTACTCTGAGTAAGAAAAGTCAATCTCCAAAGGCTACGTCCTGTAGGATTCCATTTATACAACAACTATTTTGATACGACAAAATTACAGAAGTGGAGGACAGAGTAGTGGGTGCCAGGGGTTGGGGGGTTGCTACAAAAGGCTACGTACTGTAGGATTCCATTTATACAACAACTATTTTGATATGACAAAATTACAGAAGTGGAGGACAGAGTAGTGGGTGCCAGGGGTTGGGGGGTTGCTACAAAAGGCTACGTACTGTAGGAGTCCATTTATATAACAACTATTTTGATACGACAAAATTACAGAAGTGGAGGACAGAGTAGTGGGTGCCAGGGGTTGGGGGGGTTGCTACAAAAGGCTACGTACTGTAGGATTCCATTTATATAACAACTATTTTGATACGACAAAATTACAGAAGTGGAGGACAGCTTAGTGGGTGCCAGGGGTTGGGGGGTTGCTACAAAAGGGTACCACGAGGAGCTCGGGTGGTGATGGAAATGCTCTGTATCTAGGCTGAATCAATGTCCATTTCCTGGTTGTGATATTGTAATATAGTTTTGAAAGATGTTGCCGTGGGGGAAACTGGGTAGAGGGTACACGGGATCTATGTTATTTCTCACAGTTTCACGTGGATCCTCAGTTATCTCAAAATAAAATGCTTAATTAGAGAAAAAAAGAGGTTATAAGGCAAACACGGCAAAAGATTAACATCTATTCTGTATGGGTTGTGGAAATCCGTTATATTTGTTCTATCATTTTCATTATTTTCAGAATGTTTGAAATATCTAGTAAAATAAATAAACCCTCTGGAGTTCTCTAGGCAGCTTTTGACGTGTGCATCCTTCCTCAGGACCCACTCCTGGTCCCCTCATGCTGGTGTGATGGAAGGACAGGCCTGAGGAGTTTCGCAGGGGGCAGCACTGACCCAACTGAGAACTGCCCTCTTGACTTCTTACCGCCCTCGTTTAAGCTGGGAAAGCACCTATAACTCCTTGAGGGCTGGGACGCCCTGCTTCCCTTCTAGCCCCACTCTGCTCCACTGAAACTCCCTGGCATGTCAGTGAAATGGGCAGAATCACACTTATTCTAATTCTTGGTGGCCGTTACTTCTAGACGAAAAGAACTGTCTCAAGGAAGGCTGTCTTCTCACTAGAATTCTTTGGTTTTGTGTATCGTAAAAAAATGAGGCATACATACCAGAATTTATTTATTATCTAGCTAAATCACAAATTTACAGTACATTCGAAACGGACTAAATGAGACACGTAGAAGAGTTTAAATGTAAAAGTAGAAAGGAATATCCAAAAGATCATTTAGATTGGATTATAATTTTAGGAATCTTTAAAGAGTGAAGTGTTTCAGCCTGGAGTCCCAGGACAGAACTTGGCCATTGCAGGTCTATTCACATGGATTCTGAATGGCAATCAGAAGATATTCCTTATCTGTGGAGAGATATGGACAAAGTTAATCTACCCTAAAAATTAAATTTAATAAATGAATACTTCAGCTAATCTGCTTTTCTCTTCAACACATCACTTGGACCTTGTGTAGACCAGTGGGCTCCCAGCCTGGCTGCACACCAGAATCACCTGTTGAGCTTTCAGAAAATACCATTACCTGGGGCCAAGCCCCAGAGGTTCTGTCTTTATTGGTCTGGGGTGGAGTCCCAGGTATCAGTCTTTTTTTTTAAGCTCTCCAAGTGATTCCAGTGTGCAGCTTGGGTGAGAACACAGGTGTAGGGAAAGCTTTATTTAGTTTGGGGGTAACTCTGATTTTACAGTTGTACTACAGCGAAGTTTGTTCTAGACTAGATTTAGGAACGTGAGTCCTGTTTTACACTGACGTCCACTAAGACTGTGAATGTAGCTCCTTCAAGGAAAGAAGTATTTCTGTGGCTGCTGTCTTTTGATAGCCCCAGTGAATGTGCTCTACTCCAGGGAAGGTTTAAGACCCTACAGACCTTTGATCTGCCCTCTACGTTATCCCCTGGACAGGAGACATTTCTCCCACTCTTCAGAAAGTCTGTGTGCTAAGTTCACATAACAGGAAACCTACACCTCCTAAATGGTTTGATTACTAACAACAAAAACAAATGGGCAAAATTCAACGTCTTTACTAATTTCACGGAATTGTCACATTCAAACTTCTTCATTTTGTAATTGAAGAGCATTATGTGTCATATTGCATGTTAAAATCCACACTCCCTGTCTCTGAGACAAAGCTTTTATCCAGTAAAGTAGACAGATGCCTTAAATAATGAAAAGAAATGCCAAATTACCTGGAGCTACCATGATTTCATGTTTCTTTGATCTGATCCTAAGAAAAGTTAGGTCGTTCTGAGGATCAATGTCACGGACTGTGCTCTTGGCTTTCATGGTCAGCTGATGAAGAAGACCTGCATATTGAACTGTTGTCGAGTTGTCCAAGGTCGTTCGGATGGGAATGCCTGGTACGAGATTTAATTTGGGGTTAAACATTTTTTATTTTGATTATAAAAGTAATATGTGCATCGTAGAAATACTGGAAAATACAGTAATTGTAAAAAGGAAGAAAAAGTGATGGCTCGTATCACTCAAAGGTAACAATTTTATTTCCTTCCAATCGTTTTGCCATTACGTGGATTTTAAAATTTAGTTGCATCAAACTATAATTACATATTTGACTGTTGCTTTTTTCTTCATTTAAATTATAGCATACAAGCTGTCCTTGTTGACGATGCCATCAACATTATTTTTAATGGCTGTAGACTTAGTGTTTTTGGGGATATATCATAATATAATCAACCCCCCACTGTTGGATTGTTAGTGTGTTTTTGTTTTTGTAGCTAATGGTGATGAACATTTTTGTACACAAGTCTTCTGGAAGTTGTTAATTGATTATTTCAGTACTAAGTTAACATATTACTATACAAAATGCATTCCCCTAAGCATCCTAAGGTGAGTCCACTGTGAAATGCTTGGTCTGTGACACGGTGCTAGTTTCTCCCCTGAGGCCAGAAATAGAAAGGGGATATCACTGCACATGCTAGAGGGTGTATCAAAAGGGATTTTCAGAATTTCTTTGTAACTTCCTCATATGGTATTTTGCAAACCTTAATTTTTATGCTAGAAAATACAGCAACAAAGACTGCAGTTCGGCTGGGCATTCCCTGGTTTGCACTCACTCTTGGTTTAAGCATGATTAAATTTGGCTACTTGTGTGCTCTATTGTTTCATTATATGAGTTTAAAACAGAAGCTATTAATTTAACTGGAAAAATCTAGCCAGACGAATATGCAAGTATAATTCAATTCAGTTCATATCAGTCCAGCTCCATTCAGGTCACTCAGCGCTTATTATGGAACAGGTGCTGTGCTAGGTATTTTACATATACTATGTCTAATCAGAACCGGCCTTCATATTATTTTGAAAACTACCAGATCAACCAGGGAATTCCAGGGATCTGATTTGCGATGTGCCTTGCGTTTAGGGAGACATATGAAGGTGAATTTGGGATCACTGTCAAGTTCCTCAAGAACCTGAATTAAGGCCAATCAATAAAAAAGGCTGACGGGGCTCTCTTGGGTTTTCCCTCAGAGAATGTAGCTCCAGAAACTGGTAAACAAGATGAGTGCTTCTAACTTGGGACTTTACCTGTTTTTCATGAAACTTTTTGAGAGCCTCAACCCTGACTTTGAAACAGACGAATTTCTTTTTAAGAAAGCCATTCTCTCCAGAGTAGGTCTTGCCAAAGAAGGCAACGACAGTATTTACAGGAAAACCTATTTAAGTAAGGTTTTACAGAAAACTTGTTAATTTCTGTATTATTGTTTCTTGGCCACTTTTTCTCCAGAAGTCAGTTCTGTCTTTCACAACTGATGAACCATCACAAGGCATGTGTCTTTAACAAGCAGGAAACTGAAGTATAGCAAGCACTCAACCTTTCAAGGGCACTTTTTGACCAAACAGTTTTATTTTGCATCATGAAGAGCAACTACCTACAAAGTCTGCATTTCTCAGTGTCAAAAAAGAAATACAACCAGAATAAATTATTCAAACTGTAGATGACAGGATTATGAATCAGATACTCAGGCCTACTTAGTCAGTCTATTCATGATCCAAGTCAATAAATAAAAGGGCTAGCCTTTCTGAATAATAAGTGCACACCGTGGAAACTCTTCGAGTTTTTCATATCCACTGTAGACCCTTGGAAAAAAAATCAATCAACAAATATTTATTGAGTTCTTTCTTGAGACTATGTGAGGTAATTAAAAAATAATTTCTTAGGAAGTAATTTTAGCACATAGTATAAAATTCACCCACTTCCCCTTCTGAGAGGTAACCACTGTTCTCAGTTTCTTTGGTGTCCTTGCAGAGATATTCTAAGTCTATTCCAGTATGTTTGTGTTTGTATTCTTTTTTAACTGTATCATTTTCTATTCCGTACCTTAACGTTTTTCATTTAATACACTCGGGAAGTTGTTCCATTCAGTCCGCATAAGGCTAGGTCATTCATGTTAATGTCTGTGTAATGTGACTGTTGAATGGATGCTTTGTAATACATGTAACTAATATATCTTCCTGACAGGCATTTGGGCTGTTCCCAATTTTTGACTTTTATAAACAAGGCTACAGAATATGTCTGTGTGCATGCCATTTCACATTTGTATATATGTGTAGGATAAATTCCTAAAATGTACCTTCTAGAACAAAGAGTATATATTCTATCTTCCTGAACTTATGACTCATCATGATCCCAGTAAGCTGGTATTCTTCAACTGTACATTTGGTTGATAGATTATATTTCAAAAATAAAAGGATTGGCTGGATGGCTGATAAAACCTAATGAAACTCAAATGACGGATTGTTAGAAATGTCGAGAATATTTAAAATTAAGAGTCTGCAGAAATCAGGCTTATATACATAAGAATATATGACAGATATGACTGTCTGGGAAACAAATATACATGTTCGCCAGTATCTAGTTCTGTGATCAGAACTGCAATACTGTAAACAATGAATTATTTTGTAAATGGGAAACCAGTGTTAACAAAGAATCTAACAAAAACCTATACTCCTCAGCATTGGGCTAAATTGATAAGTCCACTTTATTGTCATGAATAAGAAGTCTATGTTTCAATAATAGTGAAACCAAAGGACACTATTTAACATGGCAGAGGAGGAGATCTAAATGGATAAACGTGGGGTAGAAGGCCTACCTAGCCACAATTAAAACCTAAAAATTTGTTAAAATGATTTGCCTAGAACTAGTGGACTAAAGCCATGGGTACAGAACAAGAACACATGAACACTAGCTTAGTTAAATATTTTCACTGTTAAATTTCATGGGGCTTCTGAGAGCTGCAAAGCTGCACCGTAATAAATAGCACTTTCATCTACAGTTGACTAGGCTGTTGAGATGGAGTATTTCATTTCATTCTGGTCACACAACTTATACTATATGCTGTTAGTAAACATCCTTGTCATATCCTCTGCTTGTTAATAATCCGACCATAAAAATAAGCCCCTCATTTGTATTTTTGGGAAGAAGGTTAATTTGGCTTTCAGAAAAGTGCCCTGAATCCTAACACAACCTTATCCTAGTAGAGGTTCATTAGAAGTTAATGGGTGTTAAAGGTAGTATTTTGTTGCCTTTGGATGAGAAGAGTGTTAATTGAGAGACCTCAGGAAAACAAAAGTCATTTTTAATTCTACCACTCAGAGATCATCACCGTAACACAGCCCTGCCTTTTCTTCCATATTTCAGAGTGTATGTCTGCCTGGCCGTATTTAGGATTAGAAGATGCTGGCTACTGCTTCGTCTCCTGCTTTTTTTCATCTAATATTGTGAGTAGTTTTTCATGACTCTAAATATTCTTCAACATTTTAAATAGAGTAATGGTTCACTGAGTAAATATTATATAATAAGTTTAAAAATTTCCCTACTGTTGGGCTTTATGTACTTGTCTGTTTATTTACTGCTATTATATATGGTGCCTCCGTAATATCCTTTGCACCTAAATCTTTTCTTCATCACTTCTTAAACAAATTTCTAGGGGTGGAATTACAGATCATAAGGTATGGATATTCTTCAGACATTTGATGCATATTGCCAGGAGTATGTACTTTAGACTAAGTCTTCCAAAGTAACACATTAGATACATTGTCCAGGGTGTCACAGGTGAATGCACCTGGACTGGGTTGAATAGTGTCCCCTCCAAAATTCAAGCCCAGCCTAAACCTCAGAATGTGACATTATTTGGAAATAGAGTCTTTGAAGATGTAATTAGTTAACTTGAGGTCATACTGGATCAGTGAGGGACCTAATCCAACGACGGGTCCTTACAAGAAGAGAAAACAGAGCACAGAGAGGAGAACGTACACGATGATGGAGGCAGAGACTGGAGTGATGCACCTACAGACCAGTCAACAGCAAGGATCTCTGGAAATCACCAGAAGCTGGGCAGAGGCAAGGAAGGATCTTGCTGTGGAGCCTCTGAAGAGAGCCCGGACCCACTGACACTTTGATTTCAATTTCTAGCCTTCCAGAACTGAGAGAAAATAAATGTCTAATCCTTTTTAAGACACTAAGTGTGTGGTGCTTTGTTATGGCAGCCAAAGAAAACAAATAAAGCATCTCTGTGAAGTCATGCAAGTAACCTATCTTAGGGGGTGTGGCAGAGTTTATGCAAATGCCTGAAACTAAAATCAGTTCAACCAGAACCACGGACTTGTGCTGGACCGCTTCCTGGAAATATGAGGCATAGCTCTTGACTTTCCTGTAGGCTGATGTTAAGTCCTCTCCCTCCTGATCACTCAAGCTGGGTGAATTTATTATATTCATTTGACACTGAGTTTATTAAAATTTTATTTTATTATTTTGTAAAACACATCAAATGTTTTATCTGTACAAATAAATGAAAAATTCCCACATTCACAGAACTATTTAATTACAATTCTGTTAAGTGTTAGGTATTGTGCCAGGCACTTGACAATTATTATTTCACTTAATTGTCACAGTCACCAGTAAAGTAGGTTATTTTGCATTTTTAATGATAAGGGATTGAAGTTTAGAGTTTAAACAGACTTTCAGTGGGTAGTTGCTCACTAAATATTTATTGATGGATTTGCTCCAGAATAATGATTAGCTATGAGAGTCTGTTGCCAAGCACTGAGCTGGCGATGTACCAAATCCATGGTTGTACCATGGACTGTGTGAAGTAGCTACTCTTATTTCAACTAGTGCTCTGGGGTTTGTGGCACCTCTTGCCCTTGCAAATGCCTCAATCAACAATGAAGCCAGCAGAAACCTTTAAGAGGCTGCCACCATAGCTGAGCATGGAACAGTGTGCCAGAGAAAAGGCTTTGGGGATTGTTAATAGGCAAGTCTCTGGTATAAGTCTACAGATTTCACAGGTGGAAACGTATTGGCCCTTCTTAAACTATAACCACAAAGACTATACTATAAATTACATTAAAATTAATTCTCAAAGATTTCATTAACTACGGTAAAGGAACAATTTCTTTTAAAAATGAAGATTGAAACTCTGTACGCTTTACAATGTTAAAACGAAAGCAAACTGCCAACAATGGTATTCTTTCTATCTTCAATATAATAGTTTTATTGATACTCCTGAAATGTTAAAAGAGAGTTACCAAAGCTTTAAAAATTAGACCATGTGCAGCATTTCTTAGGAATATATAGGCGTTTTTAGGCATGTCTTATTAACGTTTATCTCCCTACCTCTTAGCAGAGTTCTTGACATGTAATTAATAGATACTCAATAGATGTATGATGAGTAAATGCTCTGGCTAAAATATACAAGATATACTTTTGATTTAAAATTCCAAGATGTTTGCCTAAGGCTTCACACAACAAACAGGCTCTTGGTCGGCTTCTGCCTGTCAAGAAGGCAGCCTGTGAGGTGTTTACCTTCTGCATTTACAACCATCGTTCCTATAACCCCTTTGTGGCTCTGGATCCTCTTGAGGGTTTCCTCCACCTCTGCCTGGAAGAGATCAGGAAGAAAATTAACCAGAGTCTTTGTGGTGACCCCAGTCTTAATTAGAGTAATGTTCTGAAAGACCCCTATTCTCCAATCTCCTTAAACTAAGATTTAGAAGCTCAGATTTTTGGAAGAGAGCTTTGAAATTGTCAGGTCCCATATGCAAGCCTATGTAAGACCCTCTACGTACAACCCTGACAAATATCTTGGCTTGAACTCTTGTTGAGACAGAAAGCTTCTTGCCTCACAAGAGCTCACTCCATTTTTATCTGTCTCTATTTACTGGAAAAGTATCCTATGTTGTTGAACAGAAATCTGCTCCTGGTCATCTTTCATTCATTGATCTTTCTGTATTCAAGTGAAAAATCTCTTTTCTACATTATAGATTTAAAAAATATTTATAGAGCTGTATCACTGCCTCCTTCTGTCTAAAAGCATCACTTAATGAGAAATCATATTCTCAGTCCTAAATGCCACCTAATTGGGAGTTCAGATGGTTAAATTCAAAATATTCTGTAAAAACAGTGTATTCCAGGATTCTACTGGTAACCACAGCCTGGATCTCAGTGCAAGATGAACGTTCAACCATGAGTGATTATGTTGGAACCCCACTACTGGGTTTTAAACTCAGCTTTCTGAATCACATGCATAGAGTATATATATTGTACCAGTTTCTTGCCTTCTCCAAATGCTAAAATCAAGAATAATTTTTTCCAGCCTGCATATTTTCCATAACTGAGTAATCACTGGATATTCTGAATTCAAACAGTATTCTGCAGAGTCTCTTAATGAGGATTTATGATATATTTTTCTTTCCAGCATTGTACAGGTGAACGTTATGTTGCTTTAGTCAAAAGACAGTTTTCTTTTGTCCCTAATATGGGTGGGAGCACTTATTTCCTCTTCCACCACTATAGCAGGTGTTTTCTAAATTTCAGGCATTCATGTACTAGATTTATAATTTTTGCCATTATGAATACCATCTATATTATTTACCCAGCACATTCTTAAAATTATTTCACTGCTAAAAGCTTAAATGCATTTTAAAAGGAAATTATACATCATTACCACAAATGTAAATCTGGTATCATTTGTCATAGGCAGAAATAACCATAAAAACAAACAAAACAAAGAGAGAACATATTGTTAAATTTTACCCCAATGAAAGCTCTGAGCCTGAGGTCTGCCCTTCAGGTGAAAAATCAAAACTACCAAAGGATAGTGGTATTAACGACCTAACAGTGCCAGAAACTCTCTCCTGGATACAGTCTAAAGGCTGAAAAAAAAAAAAAAAAAAAGAGGAATAAGTTTCTCTGATGTGATTCACTCTGTGGTTTTTGGTTTTCTGAGCCACCTTAAAGTAGCAACTGACATCTGCATCTCACGTTGGGAAACACTGAACTTAAAGCGTAATAGCTGTACAGAGATCAATGACTTACTACAGTTTTCTGCCATCTGTAAGACAACGTCCACAGGTCCTTACAACCGCTGCCCTCGTTCTATCTTTTTCTGTTTTACTTCTCTCCCAAACGCCTCTTGCTGATCTTCCCGGCCTTTCCCTCTCTTTTCCCAGGTGTTTTCTCCTTTGGTGATTTTTGAGCCCCCAATACAGTCTCTTAATTCCCATCGCCAATTCACTTTTCATTCCTTTCTTAAAAAGAAACTCTGCTTTCACTTTGTTCTTTTTCAAACCTTCCTGTCTCCATTTTCCCTTTCTTCTCCTCCCCTTCCCATTCCTGCTGCCTCTTTATTTTCCTTTCTTCTCTCTCAATAACTCCTTCTCCCCTCTCTCCATTTCCTTGCGTTCCTTGTTCCCTCTCTTTCTTCCCTCTCAGGGTGATTTTTCTCCTCTCCCTCGCGCCGCTCCCCTTTCCAAACTTGCCTCGCCGTCAAGGAGATTTCTCCTTCCCCTCAGGATCTTTCATCCCCTCCGTATCTCTCTTCTCTTTCTCGATACCCTCCCTCCACAAGTATCACCCCTCAGAAGTCACCCCCCCCACCCCAGATATCTATGCCCCAAGATAGTTTCCCCCATCTAGACATCTTCTTCCCTCCCTCCACGGTCGCCCTCTGGTCCCTCCAGGGTCTCCGTGTCACTCCTCCAAGAAGCTTCTGGAGACCCCACCCTTCGCCCCGGCCCCGGGCCCGGCCGGGCCTGGTTCAGCCCCGGGAGCGGGACAGCGAAGGTCCCCTGCCGGTCGCTGCCCTTGGAGCGGTGGGTCGCGGACAGAGCCCCCGGATTTACCATCGCGCGGGCGGCGAGACTCTGAGCTCAGTTCGGTGCCACCGCGGCCCGGGATATCAGCAACGCTGCCAGCCGTTGCTACGAGACAGGGGAGGAAGTGACCTCCCGGAAGCGTGGGTGCCCGCGCCTGCGTGCGCGCGAGTCGGGCTCCTCCGGGCAGGCTCTTCCGCCCCGAAGTGGCTTGACGCCTCCCGGCCGCCGTAGGCGGAGGCTGGGGACCGTGGCTCCGAGCGCTCACCTGGGGCGCGCCCGGCCCGCGGGCCGCTGGGCATGAGGAGAGCTGAGGGGCTTAGGCCAGGCTCCGGGTCATTCGTTCGTCCTTTCACTCATTCATTCCTTGAGGTACGCGTTCGTGTAACCGCCACTTCCCCGTTCAAGAACGATATATTGACCACCTACGCCGTCCCGTCCCCTGGGCCTGTGGTACATTCTAGCGGGGGAGACAGACGAAATGCGACAAACGAAGCAATACTGTCCAAGTGTGATACGTGCCGTGGAGCAGATAAACCGGGGTGGGTCCTTGTGACTCCGGGGTGATATTGGGTATAGCCTCAGCTGCCCAGTGACCCTCGGAGTATTTCCTGTGGCGCTGCCTTGTGCAGGGGTTTGTTTCCCCCGCCCACCAGGGGCAGTTGTTTTTTTTAATTTAAGAAGAACTCTACCGCAGTATGGAATAGTACAATCATGTATATATCCATCAGTTCACATGTCCCCACCTCCCAAACCGTAGGTGAAGCGCCATCTTACGTCTTAGGTTGTCATGTGTTGTAGCACCCCCAAGCCGCTCTTCTCTCAGTTGGAGGGTTGCTGCTTCCTAGCGATTTTGTTTAATCCATCAGGAGCTTTATTTATTTATTTTTTATAAAGTTATTTGCCCACCCTTCTGAGTTGCTGAAAAATTGCAGGCGGTAGTGCTGGAGGTTCTACAAATCGCCGTACAAGAGCGGTCCACCGGGTGTTTAAGGAACTGATGGAGGAGACAAGTTAAAGATCAATTAGGGATGGTTAGAAGTCCCTTGATCTTTTGAAGGGCATTGGATATATCTTTGTAGCCTGGGAAGAAGAAACCAACTGCGTGTGAGGGCCAGTAGGAAAATTTTGTGGTTGGGGTCGTCCTGAAGACCTGGGGTTTGAAGAGGACTTTGATGACTAAACTCTAAGTACTAAATGCAAGTGGTGAGGGGGGGATGCATCTCCGTAGGGGCGATGCTATAGCGACTCCCTATAATACTTATTCAGTTTGTGCTTCTATTTCCAGTAAGCAGCCTCACACCAAACAAGGCATGCTTATTGCTAGGAACGTCAGCTAGAATCTGAATAGGTCCTTGTCAGGGATGCTCTAGAAGAATTTCAGACTTGGTTGTTTGGGACTAGATGATCCATTTCAACTTGGAGTCTTATCATTTTATGATGTTACGTGCAGAAACACTCTCAGAAGCTCTAGTTCTGCTGAATTTTTTTTTTTTTTTTTTTTTTTTTGGTGGAGGAGGTGATCCTGGTCACTGTCATTTCCCCCCATCTTTTTTTCTTTCAGAAACTTATGCTTCTCAAAAAGACAAGTCACAATAGCTAACTCATGCCCATTGTCACTCAACACTTGGAACTCCAACCGAGATGATTAGGAATGGGCAACTAAGATTCTGGGGGAGGAGTCTGTTGTGTGTGTGTGTGTGTGTGTGTGTGTGTGTGTGTGTGTGAGTGATCCAGCTCTGCACTGATTGCTTATACCGCTTTTCAGTGATAAAAGTGTAGGCATTTACAGCAATACTGGCTGAATTGTATAAATAAAGATTCTTGGGTTCTCTGGGTGTATCAGATCCAGGAGATTCCTACTTGATTGTGCAGGCATTTGTTTTGCTTCTAAAAATTAGTGGCAGTGCACCGTGTTATCTCTGATGTCAGTCAGCTCTAATGAAGGAACTGACTGCATATGCATGGGGTGTGAATCCCCTCGTTTCTGGAGTCAGGGTGTCAAACTCATTCAATAGCTGACAGCTGTGATTAGAGCAAAGAAAGACTCCAGCGTGAAAGGCACTGACAGGAGTAGCCAACTGCAGAAAAAGTAATAAGGAGTACCCAAAATGACTTCCAATCAACAGTCAAGTCTGACTCACTGTGCACAGAAAATCAATGAGGAGAATATGAGCCATTTTCTCTTTATCAATTTTCACTTCTAATTATTCCTTGGAGGTAGCTTGGTTTAGCTTTTATACATTTTGGGGGACTATAGTGAATATCCGGAGCTGTGCGGTATAAAGTATCTTGGCAGCAGCGTCTGTCATGTTTCCTACCCCATCCTCAGTACATGGGAACCCCTCTTTCCCTTTTCTCTTCTCCCATCCATCCCCTCACCACTTCTTTTGACCCACAGTAAGTGCTAAGTAACTTTGAAATAAAGAGAAAGAATGAGTGAATAATACTTTTTGCAAGTACTCTGAAGTGACACCCAAACTCGTGGTCCATGTGAAGATAGCCTACTATTCTTCACATATAATTTTGTCAAAGAGAGATGATTGTCTTCTGGGGTCTATCTCTTGGATAATTTGTTTCTGTTCTCTGCTTAATCTGAAGAAATCCAGGTGACTTCACGAGCTAGAGTTTTCTCTTGGGGTTTTCTGTACTACTCCATATAGAAAGTGGCATTCCTGCTAGTTGGCAGATACTAATACTGAGCCGTGGAATATATTTTGTGCCCATTTTCTCATAAGATAAGGCATCATTTGTCAACTTAAACAGAACTTCTAGTGCTCTACTAGTTTTGCTTAAAAAAGTGTACACTAGATTCTTTGAAAATGTCTCTTAATACTGAGGCAGAATCAGAACATGTCAGTGATGTCAGTATTACACACAACTGACCCAGTACCATAGAGTTACAGAACTGCAGATTTAGGGTTTCAGAAGATCAACCATTTTCTACTTCTTATTAGGACAAAGGCATCCTCTAGGGTAATTGTTTCCAGGACTGAAGTGTAATGTAAGCATTTACTTCCCATAAGGGAATCTTTGTTGGAATTAAATGGTTTCCTAGAGCACAGAATTTGGATTTACATGCAGGTAGGGTTGATGTTTCTAGGTGTGTCTGTGAGTAAAATAAGTTCTCAGGGCTTCTCTTTCCTCGTTTATAAAATAGGAAAGACAGTATCTGCCTTACAGAGTTGATGTGAGGTGTCAAAATGCTTGGTTTGTGTCAGGTGCCCAATATGGATCATTTAACCACATTTCTTTCTTGTGTCATTTCTTTCTATTGTATGTCCTTCCTTATTCTCTCCATTCATTTTCTCCCTTCTCTCCCTCCTTCTCATCTTTCTCTTTTTCTGGTCTTTTCCTCATTACTTCCTTCCCATTTCTTTCCTCTCTTTTTTCCTGACTACCTTCCCTTCAACCTCCTTTTCCTTCATGCACTCCCTACGAGAAAATCCTGAATTTCTATTATTGACTTTCCCCCTGAAGAACATCTTTCCCTTTGTTTTCTTATTCCCCTTCCCCAGTTCTTCAATTAGAATGTTCATCTAATGTAATCCATCTACCTCTCATCTCATTTTTTCACAATTCCCATTTTTAAACTTCTCCCTCCAGCAAGCAGTTCCCATCTCTGTGCATTGCACTCAGTAGATATTCTTAGTGTCCTGGGGTTGAGGAAACACTGTTTTATTTCCTGGTCTGTTAGTTTTGTTCAAAGAAGAAAGGACTGAAAGGAGCAATAAGGAAGCCATGCTCTTTATTCCTGATAATTCAGTCCTTTTTCCTGATAATTCAGTCCCAAGGTCTCTGATATACTCATGTATATATTTTTCAAGCTCTCTGATCTACTTAGTTTCAGAATTACTTTCATTGGTAAGTATAACACAGAAAAACAGTTAGGTGCACTGAACAAAAGTTAGTTGGTGAGTTACTAACAAAGGCCAGGTGCAGAAAAGAAAACATACAGTCAGTGAGTTACCACAAAGTGAACTCCCATGTAACCCCCAACCAGGCCAGTAAATAGAACACTTCCAGAAGCTTCCACATAGCCATTCCCAATCATTACCCCCACATGTATGGCCTGAAAAGCCTAAAATATTTACTATCTGGACCTTTACCAAAAAAACTTTCTGATCTCTGTAATAGACTGTTTTTCCTCTCTTGAGTCTTCAAAATATGTTTAACGGTTGAAAACAAAACATTGTTCAAAGTACGTAAATGTAATGTGTAAAATAACCACAACATAAAGTGGGGAGGGTAAAGGGATGTATTCTTACATTCTACTTGAAGTGTTCAAGTATTGATTCTAAGTGGACTCTGAAGTGAGGTGTATAATCCCTAGAGCAACCAATAAAAAAAGTATACAAACAGATATAGTAAAATAGCATAATAGATGAATTACTAAAAATTGTTCAAATAATCTAAAAGAGAAAAGGGCAAACAGTGGAATGGAAAACAAATGGAGCAGTCAGAAAACAAATGATATCATTGTAGAATTAAATTCTGATATATCGATTACATACCAGTTAATGGAGAGATTGTCAGAATTCTTCAAAAAATGACCAGTGATTTCTACTTTTGGAAAGATGGAATAGATGTACATTTCCCTTTTCTTCCCATGGAATGTAACTGAAAATCCTGGAAATTATATGTACAAACACAAGAAGACTTTGACAGATGGAGTAAATCAGTCAGATTGCCTAGGGACCTTGTGACCCAAGGAATGACATAATTGTAAGGTACCTGGGTTTCTTTTTTGCCTCATCTGTTCTAGACTAGGAACTGAAGAAGCTGGTCACCCAGAAATGCCAATAGGCACAGAAATTTTAAAAAGCACCGAGACAAGCCAACTCTGGAGCCAAAGGACCAGGAAAGGGCCAGCCTACAAGATAGAAACACTTAGAAAATAACCACTCTATTCCAGCCAAACACTAGTAAAGGCCAAGTGGAGAGTATAGACTTCCACTCTCACCTTGCTGTAATGCCCCCAGTCACCACTAGGGTATTGTCAGAGAAGGCTGAGTAGGTAGTTGGTACTTTTCATCCTTCTGGATAACTGCCCCCTGCCGTTTCAGTGAAGTTCATGTGGAGACCCTGGACTGCCACCCCATAATAGCATATGAATAATTCCATTAAATATAAACAGTTAAAAGAAACCAACAAAAGGCAGAGATCATGAGAGTGGATTAAAATCATGACCTAACTATATGCTATGTGTAACTGACTTCAAGTATAACATAGGTATGTAGGAAATAAAAGGACGGAAGAAGATATATCATGTAAACATTAATCCAAGTAAAGCAAGAGTGGTTATATTAATCTCAGATTAAGTAGACTTCACAGCACAGAAAATTACCAGATATAGAAAGGAAAATTATATAACGATAAAATGGTCAATTCACAAAGAAGTTATGGCAAATCTAAAAAGGTATGCATCAAACAACAGACCTGCAAACTATGTAAAGCAGAAAGTGACAGAATTAAAAGGATAAGTAGACATATCTTCAATGATAGTTGAAGACATCAACACCCCTTTCTCAACAATTGATAGAAGAATCACAGAAAGCTCACCAGGGATAAAGAACTTGACATCACCAACCAACAGAATCTAGTTGACGTTTATAGAACACTCTAACCAACATCAGCAGAATATATATTCTTTTCATGTGCCCACAGAGCATATGCCAACATAGAGCACATCCTGGGCCTTAAGACAAACCTCAACAAATTTAAAAGAACTGAAATCAAGCAGAGTATGTTCTCCAGTGGCAGTGGAGTCAGTCTAGAAATCAGTAACAGAAAGATAATAGTAAAATCTCCAAACACTTGGAAAATAACACTTTTCTAAATAACGCACGAGTCACGGAGGGGATCTTAAGTAAGTAAATACAGTGAACTGAATGAAAATGAAAATACAACATATCAAAACTATGGGACACAACTGAAGCAGTGACGAGAGGGAAATTTATAGCACTAAATTATTACATTAGAAAAGACAAAACATCTTAAATCAATCATGTGAGCTCTCATATCAAGAACCTAGAAAAACAAGAGGAAAATAATCCCAAAGGAGACAGAAGAGTGTAAATCATAAAAATAAGAACAGAAAAAAAATTTTTTAGGAAAAATAGAGAAAAATCAGAGTTGGTTCTTTGAAAAGATGAATAAAATTGACAAACATCTAGCAAGATGGACAAAGATAAAATGGGAGAAAACACAAATTAGCAGCATCAAGAATGAAGCTACATGCTTTTCAGAGATAAAAAAGTTAGGGAACAGTATTAACAACTTTGCATACATACAGTTGACAACTTAGATGAAATGGACCAATTCCTTAAAATCACCCACCAAAAAAATCTCACCCAGTTTGAAATAGATAATTTGAATACCCCTGTACCAATTTAAGACATTGAAGTTATAATTTGAAAATTCCCCAAAAGAAATCTCCACTGGAGATTCACCAAATAAATCTGCCAAATGTTTGAAGACTAATTAATATGGTTTATACACAGTCTCTTTCAGGAAATAGAAGGGGGAAACCTTCCCAATTCATTTTATGAAGTTAGCATTACCCTGATACCAAAGCCAAATAAAGGCAGTACCAAAAAAAAAAAAAAAAAAAAAAAGGAAGGAAAGAAAAGTATGGACCAATATCTTTCATGAATGTATGTGCAAAACCCTTGACAAGGTATTAGCTAATAGAATTAGCAATTAAAAAGAATTACATACCATTACCAACTGGAGTTTATTCCAGGGATGCAAAGTTGGTTCAAAAATCCGTCAATGTAATCCACTGTATTAACAGGCTAAAGAAGAAAGAAATAATCACGTGATTAATCAGTTGATGCAAAAAAAAAGAATTTGACAGAATTCAGTACCCGTTCGTGAACCACTCAGCAAACTAGGAATAAAGGGGAACTTCTATAACGTTATAAAGATCACCTACCAAAAAGCTACAGATAATGTTCTTAATGTTGAAAGATGAATGCTTTTCTCCTAAAATTGGGTGTAAGGAAAGGCTGTCCTCTCTCACTACTCTTCTTTAACACAGTGCTGGGCCTGTTAGCCAGGCAATAAAGCAAGGAAAGGAAATAAAAGGCAAACAGATTGGAAATGAAGAAATAAAACTGTCCCTATTTGGAGATAACATGATTGAATGTGTAGAAAATGCCAAGGAATCTATGAAAACAACTTCTAGAAATGAAATTTTAAGCTGTAAATCTAGCAAAACTTGCATAGGACCTGTATGCTGAAAACTATAAACTGCCAATTGAAGAAAATGAATATCAAAATAAATGGGGAGATGTCAGTTCTCTCCAAATTGATGTATAGGATTAACACAATTCCTGCCAAAATCCCAGCAAGATGTTTTTTGTAGATATACAGAAGATTATTCTAATATTTGTATTGAAAAGCAAATAAAATATAATAGCTAAAGCAATTTTGAAAAAGAATAAAGTTGGAGGAATCACTATACTCAATTTCAAATACATTAGGTAGCTACAGTAATCAAGACTGTGTGGTGTTGGTGGAGGGATAAACACAGATCAGTGCAACAGAATAGAGAACCTTGAAATAATCCCACACAAATATATCCAACTGATTTTTGACAAAGGTGCAGAAGCAGTCAGTGGAGGAAGGATAGATTTTTCAATAATCTCTGCTGGAGAAATTGAACATCTATAAACAAAGGAAACAAACCAAACCAAAACAAAACAAAAAAATCCTTGACTTAAGTCTCACACCTTATATACTGATGCACTCAAAATAGATCACAGACTTAAATGTAATGTAAAACTAACAAACTTTAAGAAAAAAACATAACAGAATATCTTTATACTCTAGGGATAGACAAAGAATCCATAAAAGGAAAAATTGATACATTAGACTTCATCAAAGTGAAAAACTTGGCTCTTTGAAGACGCTGTTAAGAGAATGAAAGACAAGCTACAGACTGGGAGCAAATATTTGCCCAGCATGTATCTGATGAAGGACTAATATCTAAAATAATTAATTCTCAAAACTGAGCAGTAAAAAAGCCCAAATGATCCAGTTAGAAAAAGGGCAAAAGGCATTCCACTAAAAAGGATATACAGATAGCAACTAAGCACATAAAAAGATATTCAACATTGTCAGCCATTAGGGAAGTGCAAATTAAAGCCACAATGAGATAGCATTACACACCTATTGCAATGACTGAAATAAAAAATAGTGACAACACCAAATGCTGACGAGGATGTAGAGAAACTGGATCACTCATCCATCGTGGTTTGATTTTGTGTGGTTTTCCTTGTATTTATCCATATCTTTTGTCCATTTTGGGAAATTCTTATCCTATGTTTTAACAGTTTCCAGTAATTAAAAAAACGTTTTTTTAATGAATGAATAAAGACTATGAGCTTTGTCTAAGGTAATTGACTGAAAAATGTTTCCTCATCATGCTCTGCATGTGTATTTCCATCTAGATAATTATAAAAATGGAAACAAAACAGCACAACTATATATGGTGTTTCCCCATTGTTGCGCCCTAAGTGATATCTGCCTTGTTCTTACTGTCAGAATTGACTGATTGTCATATAGGATATGTTAGGCTAATTTTGCTGTAAGTTTTATTTTTTAATTAAACCTGTGTGAGGATGTAAGCAGTGAAATATCCTCTCCAGACCTTTAAAAACTGAGGATAATGGGTATTGGGTGATGGAGAAGTCTGTGGCCCTTCTATTAGCACTTAATAATTTCTCACCTCTCATTTTTCATTAGCTGGGCATAGTTTTCCAAGCACTTTGATATTCCCTTTCTCAGCCCTCACAACGACTCCTTGAGCTTGGCAAGCTTGCAGAGATAGTCTCTGAGGCTAAGAAGCCTGTTGACAGATAAGGGTCCAGAGTGGTAAATCTCATTTCAGAGCTGTCTGGAACTTCCCAGGATGGCTCTGAGTCTGTATTTGAGTGCCTGTTTTATACTCATCAGGTTACCTAGCTCCAAAATATCACAGTCCTTCCATGGACACAATAAGTGGTCCAGCCAAAAACGAAGTTGTCTTCCTTTTATGGTGTTACGCCAACTGCATACAAGAGAGAAGACTTTGTTATCTGTTTGGAAAGAGGGAGGGTTCTCATCTCCCTCCCAGTTGACTGATGCTTCCTAACAGCCCACCAGCCATCTCAGAAAGAGCCCTCCTGTAAATATTTTGGTCGACCACTTCTCTTGCAGCTGACTCAGGAATTGAGATGGGTAGTCTGCGGATCCTAGAATCAGTCTGGAGATGGTGATGAGATTGCCAAGTGGAATTGCCGTAAGCCTTGACTAGCAAGAAGCAGCTTACCTTGTGGAATCTCGGGCCTTTCTTCTGACCACTGTAGGGACTAAGAGGACAAGGTAAGCGAGGAAGCACAATGGTGGGGACTGAGGCACATGTTGGGAAGGCAAAACGATGGAGACAATGTATGAAGCTTCAGAGTCCTTCTTGAGCTAAATCATACTCACGTGGGGCAATTGTTCCTTCAAAAATATCGCTGGAGGAGTTGAACCAGAAACATGGGAATTGCAGGGAATGCATGGGAATGCAGTAAATAAAATAGGAATATCCCCTGCTTTCATAGCACCTACTGCCTAGCGGGGATGTACTTCATAAACAAATAATTACACAACTGTACATCAGGGTTCTTTGTGGGAGAAGAACAGGTTGCAATTGGGGCACATAAGAGGTCATCTTGACCTGGTGTCAGGGGGTCCTGGAAGGATTCCTGGAATTAAGGGTATCTAAGCCGAGTCATAAAGGAAGATCAGACACTTGTTAGGTGAACACATGTGGAGGTAGAGTAGAGGGAAAAGAGTGGGCAAGGAAACGAAGATGTTTCAAAGAACTAAGATTATTGCAGTTTGGTATGACTTTAGCTGTGGCTTTAGCATACAGAATGGGGAAAAGAGGTCTCTAGGCAAAACCTAGTATTACTTTGAAAAACTGGGTCGAAGTGCTTAACCTGAAATGTAGAGAATCGCCATGAATGAGCCACTGGCTCCCCACTGTCTACTAGTGTGTTTATGTAGGAACACTGAGTTCATATATGCAGGCAAGATGGTGCAGGTTAACTCAAGATTTCTATGAGTACGTTTTGCCTTGCCTGGCAAGTTGTGAAATCTGTCCTCTCACTGAGGCAGACAGCGCCCTCCCGTGGCAGTGAAGGTGAGAGCTCCATCTGCTATAAGGACGGTGCATTTTTGCGCATTCCCCTCTGAGGTCACAGTCAGTTGAGAGTCGGTAGAGTCTGCTGAAATTCTGGAACCAAGTAAGACAAAGAGAGTGCTAGTCCTTATGGAGAGCTGACTTATTATCTAAATGTTAATCCTTTTAATATACCTCCAAAGCAGTCTCCTGGTTGAGAAAAATTACCAAAAAATAATGGAGGAGAGAATGAGGACTATAAAAAATGGGAAATGTTCTGTCATTTCCCTTTCAACCCCCGCCCCCCCAGAACACTGATTTAGCTTTGGATGGTGGAAGGGAATTGTAAGTGGATCTACCGGTGTAAACAATTTTAACAATAGAAAGTTAATTTCTTCTCAACTCTTCTAAACGTTGGAATAAGACTTTGACGTGTTACCAAATAGCCAGTCTGTTTAGGTGCTTACCTGTCTGGGATCAAGACAGAATAAAAAGAGGTGTGTGTCTGGGGGAGGGGACAGCTGTGGGTCATGTCATAATGTCCCAGGACACACCCAATTCCCCTTCCCCCTACAGGGGGAAAATTGGGATCCCACTCTACCCAAACGTGTTGTGATTTTGAGCATATTAAATTTTATTTAGTTATTCTACAGAAACCTCAAGATTTAAGAAGGTGCCCAATGGTGTGGATAGAATTGCTTTAAATGACATAAGAGCTGGAACGCAGTAGTTACTTTTCTTTCTGCCTAAATAGGAAGAACGGCTGAGTCGGGGGAAGTGACCCTGTGGTGCTTTTCAGAATCCTCTAGGTGGCGCTGCTGCAATAGCTATTGGCCAGAAAATTTTTAAGCACTTAAGTAGCAAACCAAAACTTAACTTATTGAATGTCTTATATTCATGGTTAATTGCTAATATGATCCTGCTGATAATTTATACCATCACATTTACATAATAGTCTCCTAAGAGTGAGCCTATACACATAAATTCCACAACCGAGTAATTTCAAGGGTTGGAATACATGTACTTCTCTGGTTATTATTTCATAAAATTATGGACTTTCGCATGTAGCTGAATTCTTCCACACACGTTAAAACTGGCTGCAGGATTAGCTCTTGTGACCTCTACTTGTGTTGGACAGTGTAGGACAGTGCCTTGTGCACAGTAGGTGCTAAATTAACATTTATCAGAGGAATTGATTCTATTTTGTTTTTCCCCTTTCACTACAAATTGGAGATGAGGTGACTACCTGAATTAAGTTTTGTGCAGCCCTGGTCAGACACTTGCTAGTAAAAAGGCTGGGAGGCCATTTTTCCTTTACTTCTGAAAATGGCCTGAGGTGGAGATATATATATATATATATATATATATATATATATATATATAAAAGAAATCACTTCTTCATTTTAAAAGTAAATTCATTTTCAGGTTGGTTCCATTGAAATGCAGGAATGGTATGAAAAATTGTGTTTGATAATCGCTCGAATCTTAATCAAGATTTTATTAAAATCAATATTTGATATGCTGCTCAATTTAATTAAACTAAACCATAGAGAAATGAGTGATAAATGGGCTTGAAAATCAATCACGGGATAAGGTATGTTTCTTTTACTTAGTTTAACCTATGAAATGTTGAGTTACGCAATCGCTGTGACGACAAAAGGAACAACAACAAAAATCTCCGCTTTTATTTATACAATATGGACAACTAATATGAATGAGCAGGTACTCTGTGCCAGGCACTGTGCTAAACCTTGTGTACTAAGTTTCTTAATTTATTTTGGAACAAAATCCTACGAGGTCTGTCTCCTCAGTTGAGCCAGCGTGCGTGTCCCAGGTCACTCAGCCGGTAAAATGACAGAGGTGGATTTTAACACAGTGATCCAGCTTTTCCCACTCCCTTAAACTGCTCACAAGGAGGAAGAAAAAATATAATTTGACTGTGGTTAATTTTGGAGAAGGTCAGTGGTGGTCATTTTCTTCCTAGAAGAAGTGTTGCTTTTAAGGCTAGTGATAGAAGAGAAGTGGGGGGCAAAAAGCCGAATCAGAAGGTCTCAGCGTTGACTTAGCAGCTCTGAGTCCCGTGGACTGGAGGAAAGAAAAAAGGTTTTTCTTTTTCTGGACAGACACAGAATATGGTTATTTACTATATAATTTATGCTTATTGAGAGTGGCAGAGATTTACGGCTTTAGTAAAAATGTGTTCTAATTGGGATTAGCTAATGAAAAAGTGGTGGCACTGCAGAGGCAAAGTTGGAAAATGGGATTTCAGTGGAGGTGCTTCTTCTCTCATGGGAGGCCAACAAAAGGGCTAGTGTCACGCACTGGGGCGAGAATCATACTTTTAATTAGGCCTTCAGAGTTTGTGCCTGCACGCTTGGCTCTAAGCATTCTTAGTCGTCCAAAGAATCGGCTCGAGGAAACTAAAGATAGTCTTAAGTACCATCGGCAAAGAGAACGAAACTGCAGCTTCCTGAAAAACCTCCCTCATTTTTATTCAGTGCTTGCTCGATGGGATGGAAATTAAAAATCAACAATAGTCACAACCACACAACTGTTACGACTTCCCTGCTCTAGGCTGAGGATAATTTTTCTTTCAAGTCACGCTTCCCAAACGACGGTCATTCGTGTATCACATGCACAGTTTTTGACATCTCCCTGTACCTCTCGTGTTACTTAATATTTTCACTGAAAATGGTTTGTTTTTAAAAACTGAAATCCAATACACTTATTTTAGAAGGAAGCTTTGTGTCACGACCGCGAGTGGGAAGCCAGTGTTACGTTTTCTAAGAAGGATAAGAGTGAAAAGGTATACAGTTAAGTCAAAACACTGTTATCAAATTTTAACTCCCGGGGAGTATCCAGAGGTCATAAAGACATACTTGTACCAAACTGAGACTTCCTCTTTTATTATATCTGAGGAATAAGAAAAGATTTGAAAAGGGAATGATTTTTTCATTATGCGAATCAATTTTAAACAACAAAGTGTCTATGTAACACCTAAAATCAAGTTTCCCACCAGAGGTGCGTCCTCCAGCCTTTGTGATCAACAGCCCATGAAACTTTGTCTGCTGCTCACGAGAGCCTTTGCTCCCCTTTCTTTACTTCCCGTCTTCCTCCCAATAACATTTGAACCTTGCTCCCCACCCATCTAATTCCACTTTCCTTATTTCTAAACATTTAGAGAATCCTGTCAAGTGAACACACTCAGGATGGGAGGCAGATTACAAAATTAATGGTTCCCATTGTTGGTTAACACTTCTTTTCTCCATATATGATGTTTGAGATAATTTTTCTCTAACCGATGTGGCAAGTTTCCAATAATAGTAAAGTAAATGTAACGAAAAATATGTCTCGTTACCACTCCTGACTTCATGTACCCAGTTCCCTCTTCCACTGATGACAGAGGCAATCACTGTCATCATGTTTTCTGTGTTCTTCCAGAGGTATCCTGCATCCATGCAAGTTTACTTGAACCTGTATTCCTCTCCTTAAATGTCACACAGATGGAAGCACACTCTACATGTAAATGTAGAATGCTACATTTTATTTATAAACCCAACAATGTGTTTTGGATGTAGTTTCATATTAGTATGTATAGCCCTAGCGCAGTCTTTTGAATACTGCATAGAAGGACTCTATGCACGTAACTAATCCCCTTTCTATGGGCACTTGGATCATTACTTTTTCTTCTGCAAACAATACTGTAATATCCTTGCATAATTCTTTTTGGGCCCATGATGACCATTAAGAAATAAATCTAATGCTGGGCAGTATTCATTCAAATGGATGGAGTTCTAATTATAATAATTAGAGAGGGCAAACATAGTCATATTTCTTTCATGAGGATTGGCTTTCTCTTCTCTTTCCTTACCCATAATATATCAATAAATTTGTCTCTGCTCTGGTGTCCTGCACAGCATGAAGCATCCTGATTTGCAGATGCAATTGTGGGTTCTATGTTATGTTTGTTGCATTTGTCTAATACTATTTAATTCTTCCTTGTCATGATCACATTTGAAATTAGTCCTGTGGTTTTGTGCTCAATGGCTGTCTCTCAGGGGATGACAAACTCCGTGAAGCCAGGGGATGTTGAAAAATCCTAAACTTCTGACCTTAGGGAAAATAAGTGCCACATAATTTTAATAGCAAATAGATACACATTCCTAGTGCAGCCTGAATGGGAAATAGGAAGGAAAACAAAAAGAAAGGGAAAACAACCCATGAGAGTTGGGATTGCTATTTCTGATGAAGCTGGAATTGGGAAATACCAGGAGTCTCATAGGAAATCTTATCTCACCGGAAGACGATCCTGTCCTCTTGGCCAAAGAGCGGGTATGTATTTCTGTGTATATAATACTTGCAGACCCTAGACAGGGGGCCGGTCTTCCTTCTGGCTTAGCCTGCCATTTATTATCATTCACAAGGTGGTGTTAGATGCTCAGCTTTTAAAAGAAGTGGCTTTTCAGCAGTATTTTTACCCTTGAGAGTGTATAGAGAGAGCTCTGTGTTGTATGTTAATCAGAGCTTTCACAACTCGCTTTGAATGGTATTCGAAATGTGTCTGGGAGTATGGTGAATGAAATATGCCCAAAGTGTGCTCTATTATTTATTACTCAGGAGTCTTTCCATCTGAGACTTAGGCTGAAATTAAAGGAACCAAATACCTACCTTTAATAGTGCTCCCTATGTACCCTTCACCCCCAAAAGGGTTCCAGGATTTGATACCTCTTAAGAGTCAGTTTGTATCTAAAGTTGTACTAAAATTTGTATTTTTAAATTCCCCAGTCTTTCTGTACATATGTAGACCTCAGAGCACACAGTGCTATGCAAACATTTAGCAACCATGCCTGGGAGCTGTTCCTTCTAGAACCACTTCCCTCCCTTTTCCCAGATGGCAATTCTTACTCATCCTACAAAACCTGGTTCAAATGTCACTTCCTCCTCTGCCCTCCCTGATGGTTCCAGGCAGTGAGTCACCCCTTTCTCTGCTCTCCCACCATCCTTTTTATATACCTCGATCACATGCCTTCTCAGTGGGGCCGATATTGTCCCCAAGGGGGCAAAAATTCATTCTTTATTCTTTTAATGTATAAAGCACAGATATGCATACAATACATAAAAAATGTACTGTATATAAAATTTCATGGTGGGAGGAGATTAGGAAAAAGCTATCTAAAAATACTTGACTTGGCACTTCGCTGGCGGCCCAGTGGTTAGGACTCCACGCCTCCACTGTAGGGGGCTCGGGTCCCATCCTTGGTTGGGGAACTAAGATCCTGCATGCTGCAAGTCGCAGCCAAAAAAACAAACGAAAGAGAAATCTTGACTTTAGAGTGGAGATCATGGAAAAAGGTTGAGAAACTGCTTTCTCATAACACTTGCTTCTTCTGAGACAGTCATTAGTTTGTATTGTACTGTGTATCTCTTATGAGTTAGAAAACCCTGGCTCTGAAACCCAGCCTCTAGCATAGTCCTTGCACTTATTGGCATTCACTATTTATTTACCTGAAGAAATAGATGATGTTGAGATGCTTGCTTCTAAACATGGCTGCTCCACACCAGAAACTCCTGTAAAACTCATTCTTAATGCCAATATCTAGGACCTACCTCCAGATCTAGAGTAGGACCTGGTGGCTCTAGAGTAGGACCTGGTGGCTCTGGAGTAGGACTTGGGAATATGTATTTTAAAATGCTACTCTGGTGATTGAATTTGCGAACTATCGCGCCAGCCCAAGAATCACTTTCCTTTTCTTTCGCAAGGGTCTCCATTTATAAAAAGAAAAACCAGAATAGATGTGGGTGAGATTTTAGACTGCAGGATTCTGTGAATGTGGCAGACATTGTGGGCTGGCTCAACACCAGGGGAGCCCCGGGCAGGGTTTCTTTTGGTAGCCTCTGAACAACATGGACAGATACAAAAAATTAAATGGTTTGGGCACTGCATGAATGCCCAGAGTGCTGGTTGATGGAAGTGCTGGTGATTTTTAGTGGCATGACCTGAACTCTTTCTCTACTCCTGTCCTGGGAAAGAATGTTTCCTGGAAAAAAAAAAAAAAATCAATAATTTGAATGACACAATGGGAGACACACTTATCAGATCCATGGATGACACCCACTAAAGAGGAATAACAAATGCATAGACGAACGGATCTTTAACAACCTCCCAGTAGGTTAGAACCAAGGTTCTCAATCCTCTCAGGCCCAATGCCCTCTTTAGAGAAAATATTTTGTAATGCCACTTTTGTTACTGTGAAAGGAATGTCATAGATGACATAAGCTACCTACATATGTAATTCCCAAACATCATTGTGATGCCATGAGCGTAATATTAAGAGAGATAAAAGGGCAGTAATTTTAGAATAAAACAATACTAGGAGACAAAATGTACTACAATCAGCTCTGCCATCATACTTGTTTTGAAAACGTGAGTGTGTTCCAGTGTGACTGCGATATGAGGGGGCGATTTGAACACTTCTGTTGGCTTATGTGCGGTTTCATCCATGAGAAACACAAGGGGAACACAGAAAACCACACCCTAGTGAGTTCATCCCATAGCATACACAAAACTCGAGGATGCACATGACCCAAACATCAACCAGCACCTCAGTTCACCTCGAGTTGGAAGCCACATCGACCCAAATCTGGTGTTAACAGCTCACCTTCCCATCCAGACAACCCTCCCTCCTCCACAGTAACACAAGCTGCAGCTCTTCCACTGCCCAGACTCATACAAGCAAAGCTCAGGTCTCTTCCAAGGTGACATGCCACTTCTATGGTAGTACTTATGTATCCCTTGACCATTTAACACGTGTAAAACTGCCACCATATTTATTAGGTTCTTTTATTTAATGTGTTGCTATTGAAGTATAAAACTGCCATCATATTTATTAGGTTCTTTTATTTAATGTGTTGCTATTGAAGTATCTGACCATTGTGGTCCTCATTACCCCCCCACCCCGTAGGCCCTGTGGTTTTTATCATGCAAATTTGTGTAGTGAGGTGACTTTTTAGGAATGCATATATTGTGTTGTGTCAGCACTGGACTCCGATGCTTGCCTCTGATATAATGAATTAGTTTGGATTTAACAGATGTGAGACACTCTTCAACTGAATAGTGTTGATACTTTTTTTTTCTATTGGACATTTTGAAATCAGGGTGAAATAAGTATATTAGCACACATGCATAGCATTGCCTTACTGTAGCAGCTCAGGTGCAGTCGAACTATGCTGGTAACTCAGATACCAGTAGGGGCGTTGTTATAAAAGACGTGATTTTCTAAAATAGTGAGTAAATTATAAAGTTCCGAACAAAGCAAAGCATATCTCTCCCTTGATTTACACAGTAGTTACTTTCCTGGAAAATTAACTTACATGAAACCCATGCAAAAAACCCACTGTATTTATAAGTGAAACGGAATTTGATTCTGTCCAGATTTGTATAAGCGTATTTTTTCATCTGTAGGAATGGCATGGGAGAAGTGAGACAGTTCTCTTATCCTCTATGAGACGTACAAGCCCCTGCCCAGTAAATAACTGTAGTGCCCCTCCCCATCATGTGACAACCCAAACTGTCCCCGCAAATTTCCAACATGCCCTCTGGTGAACCACTGGGCTATTGCAGTGGACTTAGGATAAGCTATAATTAGGATCAATGTAAATTCTTCAGTTAGGCTGAGAAAATAACTGTACAGAAAACAGAATGGAGAAAAATGACTTAGCCCAAGAAGGGATAAGAAAAGTGCAGAGATGTTTGTTGACAGTAAGTGAAACATGAGTAACTAGTTTCATGTGACCTAATATATTTGGGCACAATAACTAGACCAGTGCTGTTCAGTAGAAACACAACGTGAATACATACGTAATGTCAAGTTCTCTAGTAGCCACATTTTAAAAAAAGGTAAGAAACAGATGAAATTAACTTTATGAATATATTTTATTTAACCCAACATACCCTCCAAAATATTTTTTCAAGGTGTAATCAATCGATATAGAAAGTATATTAATGAGATATTTTAAATATTTTTAATACTAAGTCTTTAATACTGTATTTCACACTTAGAGCACGTCTCACATTCCAAGTGTTCGAAGATTCTGTACCACTACCAGCTAAGTCTTACTGGGTTGTCACAATGCTTAAATGTTAAAACTTGATTTCTGTATTTTCTAGGATGCTATTGAGGGCAAGTTGAAAATCCCCAACACAAACTACCTCAAACAGTGAGAACATTTATTCTCTTACTTAAGAGTTAGGGTGCGCCTAGGATTGGTTGATTCAGCAGTTCATGACGTCATCCAGGATGTGGGTTCTTTCTGTCTTCCAGTTCCAACTTTCTTGAGCTGGCACTCCTCTCGGTTGTAAAATGCCATCCAGGAGCAAGATGGCAGTTCACACTTCCTTGTTTGTGTCCAAGAGGAGGGATGAAGACACTTCTCCCTCAGACTTGAAATATTCATTCTTTCCTTCAGTCTTACTGGGCCCAAATGCCATGTCCCAATTGGCTTACACAAATCGTCTGGGTCAGACTATTGGATATTCTTTTATCAGATGCAAGGATGCCTTTGGGTATTTCCTCTTCATTTTACTCACCATAAGAGACACCATTTCTTATTGTCTTTACTTGATTTCTTTGCTCACTTACTGTACCTCGGTGTCTCTGGAAGTGGTTGAGTTTGTGACCTCTTCATAAAACCTGGGATCCAATAATTTTGGGCCAAGCCATACATGCAACATTGCGTATAATTTTGATTTAAGAGGATATTAAAAAATGGAGTAGGTTTAAAGGAGACAGCTAAGGTGACAAAGAGAATTGAAATCATATTTTATGAGGAATTTTGAAGGGAATGGAGGTGTAAACCCATGAGAAATAGAGAGCTGGTGGGCGGGAATACAGCATTTTAACATGTCTTAGGGATGACGGTAGGTCTATTTGTAACAGTTCTGTGCTCCCATCAATTTAGCTGCCTCTAATTTGTTCTGGAACTGCAAGCCAGATAATTAAGCCTGTTAGAATAACATGTACTATGAGAACAAATAGGCTGTGATTGAGAGGCTGAGGTGCTTGCCTAAGAATAAAGCATTTAAGCATCAATCCGTGAACTTGGTTGTCCCTCATCCACCTCTCTCATCTCATTCTTTTTTGATATGCTTGAGGCCTTGATCTGAGTTCTGGCTAGGTAATATGATTTATCATTTTATGCATGTGCTAATAAATTTATGAATGATCACTAGTAAATAATACTAATTAATCTTTATTGATGCTCTGAGGTAAGTACTACTTTATCTGCATTATCTTCTTAAATTCTCCCAAACCCTATGAGGTAGGCAGATACTGTTTGTATCTCTATTATACAGGTGAGGAAACTGAGGCTCAGGGAGAGAAATAAACTTGCCTAAAGTCATAGAACCAGTAAGTCACAGAGCTGGGATCCGTACCAGAACTGTCCAGTGTCAGAGCCCATGATTTTAAATATCCCCCAAGGGGTGTTTGGGGAATGCTCTGTCCTTGACATACAAGATATTATTGATAGGAAGAGCAAGGAGTCTTCCCAGTTCCCTATTGATGCCAGTGGGACACACGCAGAGACAGAAGGGTCATGATTTTGACCTGATGTGGCTTTTTTTTTTTTTAATACTTTCGGGGTGGCCTGCCCCTCTCAGGATTGTGCAGAATTCTTCTACCAGGAAGGAGATTTTTCAGTTCATTTTGCTGCTCACACCTTTCTCCGCTCTTGCCTGACTCCGCCTCTTGGAGGACTGTGTGCCCCTCACAGAGTCGTGCATATCGTGGAGGCTGGTCCATATTTAGGACATCACACTTTATCTGAGGGCAGTGGGATGCCATTAACACATTTTTGAGAAGGGGAGCACTGAGATCAGCTTTATAGTTTTTAAGGATTGCTCCGACCTCTTTTGGGGAGATGGGGGAGAGGCCGATAGAGTTCAAGAGCCCCTCTTTCCCAGGGAATATTTCTCCATCAACTCCAAGCTTCAGCCCTGCTCCACAACACACTTTAGTCACCTACATCAAATGTCAGGGAGATGGAGGGAACGTGCTCAGATAAGGGGGCATAAATCAACCAGCCAGTGCATTTCCCTGGGGTACTCCTGACCTTTTGTGTCTCTGCCCATAAGCCCTGAAGGACCCAGGCTCTAACAGCTATTTGGACCATTGATGACCAAATGAATTCCCAAATTATATAAAAACTAGGGGGGAATTAGAAATCCTTCTAGGACAAAGGGAGTGTAGGCCATTGCCATTTTCTGGAAGGAAGTTCAGGATAGAGGGCTGAAATATTCCTCAACTCCAGAGCAGTTCTAACAGCAAACATTGACCATGCCCTTAGTATGGGCCATGCATTGTACAGAGCATGTTCATGAATTCTTATACTTCACTCCTGCCACAAACATCTAGAGTATTCTTATTCCCATTTGGCAGATGAGAACATTGTGGCCTCAAGAGGTCAACTGACATTCTCAAGGTCACTTGATAGCAAATGGTGGAGTCTAATTCAAACCCAAGCTGTCTGTCTCCAGAGCCAACAGTTTACACCCTAATGACTCTGGATTCCCTGATGTTTAATTCAAGAAAGCTGAGATTGTCCCCTTCCACAAAACAATTGATGCCATACAATGAAACGCATAACAAGGCTGAGTCCTGCCTAACTGCTCTGTAGCACTGCCCAAGTGTCACGTGATCCTCATCACATACAACATAGATATACCTATCAATATATAATCTCAACATTCCAATGTGAGGTGTGCCATCAGGCAGTACACAGTCAATTGTCAAGCAGATGGCCCTAGCAATTGAGTGTTAAACCATCTCTACAAGGTATAAATAAATAACAACATGGAAAGAAAGAAATTTGCTAGATGCAAGATGCCAGCTGTAATTTCAAGAAAATGTTGATTGCATGCTTCAGGAACTATTTCACAAAGCCTAGCTCCAGTACAGATTTTCCTTGTAAGGTAGCATGAAAAAAAAAGAGAATTTTTTATTTTTACTTGGTGTTTATTGTTTCTTCGTCAGCAGCTGTGCCAACTTGGTGTTGATTATGCAGAGAAGAATTATTTTGATTATTGACAGTTGGCATTCTTCTCATAATTTGGAGTTCTTCATCTCAGAATTGTTTCCTCACCTCCTCTCCTGTCTGCACATGAATAAAAATCTAAAAGCACTTGCCAGGATCCTTACCCAAAGCAGCTGTTAAGAGGAACGTAGTTGAAAGTTCAGATGCAATTTGATGTTAAACTCTCCGTGCCGTTCATTCCTTTCTCTGAGCATCACTTCAGAGCAATGGAGCCTGTGGGGTTCATCACAAGTGTCTGAAAGGCCTCTCACAAGGAAGCCACACTCTTGTGGATTGCCTTTCCCCTGCGCTTTTGTCTGCTAGCTGGATGCCCCATCTTTCTTAGCCACGTCCATTCAAAACTCTATGCCAGCCGATTACTGGTTAGGATTGGCTGAAATGAATAGTCTCTGCTACTCTCCATATTTTTTCTTAGAGAAAGACTGCTTGGGGCTTCCCTGGTGGCGCAGTGGTTAAGAATCCGCCTGCCAATGCAGGGGACATGGGTTCGAGCCCTGGTCCGGGAAGATCCTACATGCCGCAGAGTAACTAAGCCCGGGTGCCACAACTACTGAGCCTGCGCTCTAGAGCCCGCGAACCACAACTACTGAAGCCCGTGCGCCTAGAGCCTGTGCTCCGCAACAAGAGAAGCCACCGCAATGAGAAGCCTGTGCACCACAATGAAGAATAGACCCCACTCACCACAACTAGAGAAAGCCCGCGCGCAGCAACGAAGAACCAATGCAGCCAAAAATAAATAAATAAATAAATTTATTAAGAAAAAGACTGCTTGAAAAACAAAAATGATCTAAAGAACCCCTTCCAGATAATTTTCATATGGTACTTGTAACAGATTCCTTTGGTGTCCTGTGTCACACCCCCTGGCCTACCTCTATTTCAGGCTGAAGTAAGACACACCTCAAATGGCAGAATCCCACCTCCTGCTCTCTCTTCCTGGGGGGAGTTAACACCCCAGAGGATAATGACCCCTCCTATAAAGGGGTCAGAAGCCAGTGGAAAATGACCCAGCTTCTCCTCCTGCAGGTGGGCAGATCTGAGAGGCATTTTATCTGCTTCTCAGAGATCCTGGCAGAATCAAACATGTTGTCTGCAGCAGTAACCCCAATGTACTTCCTTATGTTGGCTTTTCCTATTTCCCTGGATCACCTCCCACGTAGGCACATGCATCCAAATCCTTGTCTCAGACTCTGCTTTTGGGGAAACAGAAAATAAAACATTTTTGTAAAAGTTTTTTCCCACTGAATTTGTTTCACTTTTCTCCTCTCCCTGTTCTTATCCATTTCTTTTGTTTTGGAGTAAGTAATAGAGTCTATTCTTTTAAAAAATATAGGAGTTATGTAGATGCATTAAAAATCTCTCTCTCTATATATGTATTTTAATATATGTGTAAATGTATGTGTATATTTTTAATTTTTTATTCATCCATATCTATATATATCTCTATCTATCTATCTATTTATCTGTCTATCTAGATATATAATGTGAAAGTCATCTCTTTGTGGAGAAAGTACATCATGGACAGAAGTCAGTCTTGGGTCAGTCAGACCTGTGGTTGAATTGTGGCCCAGCAGCAGTCAAGTCTTGTGAACTCAGGATGGTGATTTACCCTCCCTAGGCCTTAGTTCCAGCTCCCATAAACTAGAGGGAGCATATTTACAGGGTTGTTATGAATATTAATTGACATTGTGTATGTGTAACACACTAGCATGGTTCTGAACATTTAGCAGGCACTTAGCATAGTTCAGTGATCATTATAAAAACCAAAACAAAGCAAATTTCTCCGCCAAGCTGACATGCTCCCCCTACTTCCTGGGGAGGGATGGGATGGGGCCAGGGAGGAAACCATTGTGTCTGCTGTGCATCTTTCCAAAACTTTTTCTGTGTTTGTACAAACTTTTAAAAAAAATGCCTATGTATATGCACCTTTGTATAGCTTACTTTCTTTCTCTTTTATGCATGTGGGACCATAGTGTACATGCTCTTCTGCAATTTGCTGTTTTAAAATTTAATACCATACCGTGGACACTCTCCTCTGTTAGAATATTTATATCTATTGCATCAAAAAGTGGCTACGTGGCATTCTTCTGCATGAATGAGCCCACTTGTGACAGTTTATTTTATGTGTCAACTTGACTGGGCCACGGGGTGCTTAGATATTTGGTCAAACATTATTTTGGATGTTTCTGTGAGGGTGTTTTTGCCTGAGTTTAACATTTAAATAGATAGACCGAGTAAAGCAGATTGCCCTCCTTCATGTGGGTGGGCCTCATCCAATCTGTTGAAGGCCTGAATAGAACAAAAGCCTGACCGTCTCCTGAGGAGGGGAGAATTTCCTCCTGCCTGACTGCCTTCAAGATGAGACATCAATTGTTTTTCCTGCCTCTGAACTCAAACTCAAACATTTTTCCTGGGTCTTGAGCCTGCTGGCCTTTGGGCTGGAGCTACACCATCAGCTCTGTTGGGTCTCCAGCTTGCTGACTGCAGACCTTGGGACTTGTCCTTCATAACTGCATGAGCCAATTCCTTATTATCCCCCCCATCTATGTATCTATATCCATATCTATACATAGACACAAATTAATACGGGAAACATTCATACATTATATAATTAATTAACAGGGGAAAGGGCAAAGCAATGGTATATTAGTCAGGCTTCTCCAGAGAAACAGAACCAGTATGTACATATATGTATGAGGGAGGCTGGTGAGATGAACACGGTCCTGTCATGGAGACTCTTTGACTTTCTTAATTCACCAGAGACTTCTCCATTCCCACCAGCACCTTTAAATAGATCAGCTTTCTTGAGTTCGGTCTTCCTTCTTGATTTCCAGGCTCACAGCCTACTGTTTAAGGATACAGTCCCCAAGGATGTTGTGATGATATGGGGTAGAGTTGCTCTCAGGAGGATAACAGTCCTGGTTCCAAGGCTGACCCAGGGGAGCTGTTAGAATAGTGCTCTCTGGAAGTTCCTGTGCCTTCTCTGAAGATATTAGACAGCTAAGAGTCAGATAAATTTGCATAATCTCTTAGCAATATCCAAGTCCTTCAACATAGTGTTTCTGAAGGCTGTAGGCAGACTACCCAAAACCAGAATTCTGTCTGTGATTTTACCTCAGAAGCACTTGGTCCTGGATGTATTTCATGTCCAGGATCAGCAATAGCCCTGAGCATGGAGCTCTCCAGCTCCAAGGAAGGCAGAGCTTAAAAGGGGACCATGTGCACTTTAGGATTTCCCAGCTCCTCTCCTACCTGGAAGTAAAAGAAGATTCCTCATGTTGGATGCTCTGAACTGAGGGTCTCCAGGATGGAGCAGACTCTCCTCTGTTGAGTGGCCCTATTTTGATCTACAAAGCCCAGCATGAGCTGCTATGGCTCTCAGGAACCAGCTATTCACACAAGCCCTTCCTCTTGAAGGCCACGAGAATAAAGAAAGGATAATACTGAAAGAGTCAGTTGTCAGGTGTCAGGCATCTGTTCTATTCCATTCTCCTCTCTTCCATACTCTTCCACTCCATTCTATGCTGTTATATTTAATTACTAGACATTTTAGTCTATGTGGTCCCATTCCATTTGAACTTGGGACTTTTTATTCTATGTTATTCTGCTTCATTCTGTCCTGTCCCATCCCATCCCATCCCATCTGATTCCATTCCATTCCAATTCTGTGTAGAACAAGTTCTTGCCTAGTTCAAGGGATTTTGCTAGATGTTACAAAGAAAGCTCGTGTGTGTGTGTGTGTGTGTGTGTGTATGCACACTCGTGTGTTTTGAAGAGTAGTTTTCAGGATATCATTATAATAGACAAAAATTCTATATTTCTCGCACCTCTCTTTAGGAATATTCAGGAGGAAGTCTTGAGTGAATTTGAAATATTACAAAATAAAGATTTACCTAGAGAGCATTGGTACTAGCAGTGAGTTAAGGAGAATTCAAGGTTTTAAACCTTTGTGTTTCTTTTCCAGTGATCTGTTAGAGACCATGTTTACTAACAGTGCAAATCCTATGGTAACTTAAGATAAATTGCAGTCTGTATTTGAAAGTTTGAAAAGTGGAAGACACCAAGTAACAAAAAAGACTAAGGTGAATAGAGAAGGTATATGCTTTCAGATTTATTTCCCAACCATCCTTCTTCAATGTTGGCTGTGATGTGGACTTTGACATCCTTTTGGTTGTTTTTTCTTGGAGAGTCAGTTATTCTGGAACTAAAATGTCTTCTCAAGAGGTAGTCTAGTGTCATCATTAAGGTCATGGGCTTTATAAAGACCTGAGTTAGAATGTCAGTTCTACTAATTCCAGCCATATGAACTAGGGAGTATTCCTTAAGCACTTGGATAATAGCAGTGTCTCCTTCAGGATGTCCTTGAAAAAATTAAATGAGATAATGCATATAAAGTGCTTTGGGTCGCATTACCAATATTAAATGGTCAATAAATGTTAGTTGTTCGTTGAGAAATAGAGTCAGTATAATGCTCTTAGGGACATTTTTGAGGATAAACTGAGATGCTTGTAAAGCATTTAGGTCACTACCTGACTCATAGTAAGCAGTCAATAATTGTTGGTCATTGACACCATTGTTTTTGTTATTACATCTTATCTGTACAATGTGGATAATGTAATTAACTTAGTATAGTTGTAAAGACTAATTGAGATAGCGTGTATGAAGTATTTAGTGCTGTGCCTGGCACAGAGTGAGAACCAAATAAATGTTAAACTGCTAGAGGACGGGAATTGTGTTATTTACACTAACTAAGCACCCCAGCCTTATGCTTGACACATAGAAGGTCTCCAATAAGTATTTTGTAAATAAATGAGTGAATGAATGTATTATAAATTAGGTTCTATTCTACCCCAAATGTAAAAGGAGATCTTGGAAAAACGTTCTGGTCTCCTTTAGAATCTGATGACCCCTGAAAAATGAGGAATAAAATAAACCCAAGGAGACAGGATGTTCCCAAACTCTGAGATCATTGTTCTAATCCCCTACATTAGAAAGGTCGTTATGGTTCACAAAGAACTTTCACATCCATTATGTCATTCAATATAAAAAAAATTAAAATAAAACAGGCAAGAAATGTCCTTAGGGTCGGCCTGGACAAGGAGCTCAATCTCTTACAAATGATTTAAAGCCCCCTCTGTCTTGCTACAGATACTGCTTATAGAAAACTGCAGGCACAGAAACGCTACGCGGCTTGATTTAGCTTAAAGAAACCTTTTGTGACCTTATAAACAAACACAGCCCAGTGGGAGCCCAAGTGGAATTTCAGAATTTTGAAGATGAGCTGAGAGAATTTGCTCAGAAATGGGACTTATTAAAACAATCTCTACCAAAGGAGTGAAACAATAAAGACATTGACTCAGAAGAGAACAAAAAGGCCAGTCCTGCTTACTGGTGAGCAGTGAGCTCCTGACTCATTAGAACTGTTGACTGTATAGCAATAATGTTTGGGAACATTGCAGCCTCACGAGCAGGCTTATAATGATGTTTATCAGCTCGTGTGGATGGACAGCCTTACATAAACTCTGACTGCTCATGGAAAGAGTTTCTTATCCTTAAGCTGTGCTATGAGAATGGGGCTGGGCAAGGCTGATTAAAAGACATTTTTATGAAGGGAAACGTCAGCTTTGAAATGCCTGTCCTCTCATACAATGCCATGTGTTCATGCATGCATTGGGTGAATATGTTTCGACCTTATGTCCTGAGTGAGTGGGTTAGGCCAGTTGATTAACTAAGTGGGTTACTGAAAGAGAGACAAGTGCTGTATTGGTCCAGGTCCCAGTAAGAAACAGATGGTTCGAATGGAGTTTCAAATGGAGGGCCTTTATTGACCAAGATATAAGCAGGGCTGCTCCCAGAGGAGTCAAAAGGACTGAAATATGGGCAGGGTTACAAAAATGGACAAGGGATTGTGAATGAGGTCCCTAGAGACTAGCGATAAGAAGAAGCTGCGTCAACCCATTGGGTGTTCATAGCATTAGGGGAACCCAGTGAGGACTGGCAGTATGGAGGAGGTGCCATCTGGTAGGATCTGTGATCCTGGAAAGACACAGATACCATCACAGACGTGGGGAAGCAGAGAAGAGGCTCTGGCCTCTCTCCTCTCGCTCTCTGGTTCCCTGCAGGTATTTCCCATTGGTCAAACCTCACTGGTGGCTAGCAGGTGAGGAAGCCTGGGAAACACAGTCTGCTGGGGCTCCCAGGTACAGAACAGGACAGAAAATGATGGATCTGGGTGTGGGCCGTATCATCTTTGTCACAGCTACTCACTGTGCCATTGTAGGGTAAAAGCAGACATAGATAATAAGGAGATGAATGGGTGTGGCTGTGTGTCAATAAAACTTTATTTACAAAACAGCCAGTGGGCCAAATCTCCAGTTATAGTTTGCTGGCCTTTGGTCTTAGCCTCAAACTTATCAGAAAGTGGTTTATATATTAAATCCAGCATAAGCACAGTCATTCAGTTTCTGGCTAGCATCAGACAACAGCAGCAATGTCCTCATTAAATCTTTTTTGGTAAGTGCCTGTCTCCACTTGGTTTCTGCCTTGGGTGTCATATAGGTTGAAGCAATTGCCCCACACAGGCTTAATGCACACCAGAGTAGACTCCGGTGGAAGCCTTTAGCGCACTTGAAATGAGGACATAAATAGTTCAGTCGAATACATAAATGATTCAAGGCCATTCCAGTAGTGTGTGCACGGGCACAGGTGTGTGATGTGTTCTGTGTCACGAGGGAAAGAGCAACGTGAGACTCACATGTGGATCAATCGGCACAGCTCAAAGGCACATAATCTGTCTCCTAGTTAAGCTGGCACACTTTGGGGTGGATGTGAGCCCCAGTCAAAATCTTAGGCAATTTCAGATGGGAGTGGAAATAAACAATGGCTACCTCAATGAGAACACACAGAAGCCTTTTATGAAGGGCTTTGTTATCGCAGGAGAGTCAGCCACCATCACTGGTGTTTGGCAGAGACGGAGGGGCAGGCAGGGGAGAGGGCAAGTTTCCTAGTGAGAAGCGGGAAGGCTTCAGTGTGTTCTGACTGGAGGCTGTCGGCCCAGGGCAGCTGAAGGCAGGCCAGCTGGAAGCTGCTTGTCTTGGGAGCATATCTGGCTTTCTCCAGTTGGTCCCGAGTTGGAAGAGAAGGCAAAAATGAGAGAAGCTGGCGTTACTGACCAAGTCCTGCCTGTTCTGGATTGATTGCTACCGGGTCTGTGGTTTGGTTTTCCAGGCTGGCTGCTGCAGAAATTGTGGGTCAGAGTTCTATTGTCATAGATGGTCTGGCCATTGGCCGTTTATATATTCAGTCTGTCACGTTATACAGGTTACTGTTGACTCTCCGTCCTGGCTCTGTCACCTCCAGGATGTCGTTAAGACAGGAAGAGCATCTCAGCAGCCAGCTGCTCTGCTCTGTACCCACTCATACTGGCCGCCATGGCCATGAGCGGTTCCCTCCCTGTGACTCATAATGGATGCAGGTGACTCAAAATAGATCTCTAGCTACCCGATTATCACCACACTGCCATAATCAGTGTTACCAGGAGAAGCTATGGCCTAATTCTCTGAATTCGTCTCTAAAACTCAGTCTTAAGTCAATCCTTTAATAAAAATCTCAAGTTCTTCCCGTAATGACCTCATCCTCAGCAGCATAATGGCCTCCTAATTCCTTTTCTGATCTCCCCGTGAGATGGACCCAACTATCAATAGCTCGTGTACGTATTCTTCTCTAGTTATCCCTTGCCTCATTTGCATAGAGTTTGCTCATAATTTTATTACCCCAAGAAGCATCCTTGAGACAGGATGACCCAGTGTGGAGTGTACCTAGTAAAATCTCCATTCAGGCCCAAACAGCTGTGGTCAGGTTCCTTCTGTGTCCAGGTTTCTCTGTCGTGTGTAGTGTGGGTAAAAGATTGCCCACCCTTTCACAGGTCTGTGTATTTTCTCTTCATGCCTTAGTTCTTCCTTCCTACAAGGTTTACCTCTCTCTAAACTACTGGATGCCTTTCTTTCCCTCTAAAATAAAATGTATAACCGTCTGAATTTCGTTTCTGATCAGCACTTCTCTCTCAACAGACACTACCCTCTCTGCTCTGAAGCAGACGAGCCCTGTAGGCAGTTTCTTTTTGTGTGTATGCATTTGCTCACCTGAGTCGAACGACAGCATTCTTTTTCATAGACTTGCAAATCCCTGGAGCAGGAAGGGCTCTCAGAGGTCAGGGAGGTTAATATTCTCAGAATGGGATGCATAACCCAGGGTGGGTGTGCATGGTGATGTTGGCTAAACATTTAATGTAACTTTAGTTGTTGAATATTTGCTTTAATTTTATTAGAAAAAAATATATAACTGGTACATTAAACTACATGAGTTCATAGATATTACTGTCTAGGCTGAGACAGTTGGTACTTTAGAAACCTATTGTCCTGAGTGTATATGAACTGTAGGTGCTGACAGGCAATACCTAGATATGACTAAGATCATGAAAGTAGAATTTTTGGAAGCACTGATCGGCTCCAACCTCCGCAGGGCTACACAAGAGTAAACTGAGGCTTTGAAAAGAGATGAGGTTTATCGAAGGCCACTCAGCTCAATAGAAGCAGAACTAGGGTTAGATCATGCCCAGATTCCCAGTGTTCTTTCATTCAGTTTCCAAAGACTCCTCCTTGGCAACTGTGAGTTCAGCTGAAGAACGAAGACCATGATCTATAACGGCTCCTAGGGGATGGATTTTCAAAAGCACAAGAAGCCGGACAAAAGCCTATTCTAAGTACATGGCGGATTACCCGAACAAGTCCAAGAGCCTCATTTTCAAAGACAAAAACTGCTCGTTTATTGGATCTAGAACAACTGAAATTTTACTGGATTACAAGGTAAATGAATGCATTGCACCATTCACTGCCGCGGAGGCCCACAAGCTGCTGGTTGCTGTGCGTAATGGGAGATTTGGAATGCAGTTAATGGGTTAGTGTAGTTTTTATTGTAAAAGCAAACTAAATTAAACTGATAGTTTTAATTAAATTTGAATTGGCTGTGATTTTACTCAGTTTTAAAGGCCACTTGAGACACTAGCGTTGCACTTAAAATCTAGTGTTGTAATTAGTGACATCTACATTTATTATAATGGTTACTGTACTTTATTGAATTTATTCAAGAGTAAACAAAAGCTCAGCATCTGAAGAGCGTGGATCCTGGCTAGGTTGGCTTTGGGAGCCTGTTTTGTTTCGGTTAGAATGTCAGGTGATGATGCTGATCTTGGAAAGGGAGGCCTGGGCTTTAGCCATCCAGCCGCGAGCTTAAGACCATGGGCTACCTCAGGCCAGAACGGTCCCAAAATGTTGTAATTAAGTTTTTACTGTATTTTTTTATCTGGAAAATCCAAATTATGTGTGTGTTTGAATATTGCTCAATCCCCCAGTTCTTCTAGAATTAAAGGTCCATGAATCTCGATTTGGAGACACCGTCAAGCAACCATTAATTTCATCTGGAAATCTCAAGAGCTGTGTGGTGGCTCCAGGAAACGTCAGTGAGGGTGGCTGCTGGCTTCCGGAGGAGGACCGTGCCTGGGCAGCTCAATATCATCCGTTGTCCCAGACAAAACTGGACTCTAAAATGGCGGTTCTCATAACTTGGGTGTGCACAGAATCACTTGAGAGCCTTGTTGTAATGCAGTCTCAGGGCCTCATCTGTGGAAATTCTCATTTAGTAAACGCATGGGGAAAACCTCATGTTGAGAAAGTCTGCTCTAAAGGATTAATTCAGCCTAATGAAATCCTCAAAAAGACAACTGATAAACAGACGTAGGAGTATCTCCTCAGAGGATCACCGTATTATATACTCTGTTGGGAAGTCTGTGTGGCAATGGTCTCTTAAAAATTGTGTGATAAGAGTGAAATTAAATCAAGGATTATATTTTTAATTAAAAATTAGTAAATGCTTATAAAATAACTCAGAAATGTATAACATAAGATATGAATTACCCTTAGTTTATTCAGTCCCTCTCCCCACGAGCAAACAGCTCACTATCTGGTATGTTTCTTCTAGAGACATATTTGCCTCTTTATTCATAAGCATAGGTATAAGTAGATGCTTCCCTACCAGATTTTTCCTACATACCACTTTCTTCTCTGTTCTGAGGAATTTCCTCTACTTTGTCTTTGTATGTTCTTCAGTTATTCCTTTTATGTACCATCCTATTCTTGTTTAATGGTTATAAATACTTTCCCAAGGTTTCTGAAGATAACGTTTAGTTTTTTTGTTTTTTGGGGATACTATCTCAGTTTTCTCTGTTACCACATTTCTCGTTGTTTATCTTGATCTTTTTCTGGCAAGCAGCAGGCATGGTGGTTCCCATTTATCCATATGTGAGAATGAAGCAATAGGGAACTCTGGGTGTGTAGGGGCTGCCTGACTGTCAGGTTTCTCTTTTGGTACAACAGGCAAGAATCTGGACTATCTGCTTTGGAACTCCTAACACGTGGAGTGCTGTCCACATCCACACTCACCCTAGCTGCCCTCTTTGTCTCTATTTATTCAGTGTTTTTAGAGGAAGAGTTCTTGCTGTTGTTATTGCTGTTGTTTTTTCCTGTGGTTGTTTTTATTGCAGGTAAACACCTGCCTTTAGGCATTCTGAATATTCCATGTGTAGAACTTTAATTAATTCCACTTTCTTCCTTCCTATTCTCATTTATGTCCTGATGTTTATGAGTTCCAAACCCCACTGGAGCTCTCTCCTTTTAAGGTAGAGTAGGCAAAACTCAGAATTTTTCAGGAGGGTGACCCATATGCTTGCTAAACCGTCTAAAATTTGAACAAGTTGCTGTTAACAAACCAGTACTGGTAAACAAACCTGCGTATTTTAGTAGGGACCAAGACTTGGGGCACTCCCACATTATTCAGATGAATTTTACGTTTGAATCTGTAGGAGTTGTGTCTATAAAGAACAGTGAACTTTGATCAAAGATGAAACGAATCTGAATCATTTGCATCTGATTCCTTCACCCCAAACTCATTGACTTGGAATCTATAGGACCTGAGTCTACTTAATGGCAATCAATCAAACAATCAAAAAAACAGCAAAGAAAAATCCCAAACTCAATGAACATGGATGCAACAGGAAAAAATTAGGTGTGATTTCTTTTTAATCAATATAAATTCAATTACTTGTATTCCTTTTGTCAGTGTAACCTCTGGAGCATTGAACACCAATTTCAGAATCCCAGAGTTTGTTCACAAGAGCTATTATAGTCAACAAAATATTTTAGACCTTGATAGGGCCTTATTGTATAGATAAAAAATGAAGGAAGCCATATTGGGAAGAAATTAAATATTGGGCTTTGAACTTAGGTGGGGCTGGGTTCTCATCTGCCTTGGCTTAAAGGTGATACTGTTGCTTTTCATATTCTACTACTGTCAGAACTAATCACATGGCCTGCTCCTAAATGCAGGAGGGTTTGGGAAATATGGGACCACACAGACTATTTGGTGAGCTCTCTTTGGCAGGTTCAATCATCAGCATTATCAAATCTAAAGAGATGAAGTACCTTTTGTTTTGTTTACAGAACCAGTTATTGGTAGAAGTAGGGCTTGAAGCAAGATAAGGCGTTTTGAACCACAGTTGAGGACTCTATCCACAAAAGTCTTTTATTTTACATACAGTTAAACTTAGGTTCCCAGAGGTTGAGCAATCTTCTCAAGATGCAGGATGAATTAGGAGTAGAGCTGAATTTTTTATTCTTTCTACTTAACCACCCTGCCTGTCTTCTCCTGGAGATTTCCGTAGTATCTTTTCATAATTATTTCTGTGGCATTCTTCCTCCAAATTACCGGATTGTTTATTATCACCTAGAAAGAATAAGTCTTTCAGTGGAATGTATGAGCATGTAAATTTCATGATAATGAGAAACACTTCCTCCTAAAACTAGGATAGAGCATCTGGAAACATAGAATGCATATTAAAATGACTGGAGAGACCCCCTCCTCCCAATCAAAATAGTTAAAATTTGGTTGCAAAGATTTGTGTTAAGATTAGGAAATGCTTATTTAGGTTCTGTCACAGTGAAGTCTTGTCACAACAGCACAGCAGTCTTCTAACGTGTGGACGATCTCGGCATTTCATTGTTGAAGAGCGTTCTTCCAGCGCGATGAGTCTGAACATCACGTGTCAATAATATTGTGTGAAGTTAGTGGGCACTATCTCCAAACTAGGTTGGACTTCTGTATTAGTGGGTGAAAAATGGCCACAGATTCTTTAACACACTTCGCAGTGAGAAGTGGCGTTCTCTTGAGAGAATGGTCTCTGCAGCTGCTTAGACCAATGGACCGAAAGAACATGGTGGAAGGGACAATTTCCAGTGCTAGCTTCCAGGCCCAGGCTAAGGTAGTTTCCCTTTCTTGTCTCTTAAAATACTCGTTCTGGAATCCTTAACCTTCAGGTGGACAGGCAAACCCTGTGGAGAGAGAGGGCTACAGCCGTGCTCAGCTTTCTAGTCACTCCTGCTAAGGCACCCGACATGGGCTAAAGAAGCCGTCTTGGATGTAGATCCCACCAGCCCCAGTTGCCACTCCTGAAGACAAATGGATCAGAGACAAGCTACCTGGCTGAGCTTTCTCTGAATTCCTGGCCAACAAAACTGTGAGCAAATAAAATGGTTGTGGAAGTCATCAACTTTTTAAAAAATATTCTTTTCCATTACGGTTTGTCATAGAACATTGAATATAATTCCCTGTGTTACACAGTAGGACCTTGCTGTTTATCCATTCTATAAATTATAGCTTGCAACTGCTAACCCCAAACTCCCACTCCATCCCTCCTCTAACCCCTGCCCCTTGGCATCCACAAGTCTGTTCCTTATGTCTGTGAGTCTGTTTCATAAAAGTTCATGTGTGTCATATTTTAGATTCCACATAAAAGTGATATCATATGGTATTTGTCTTTAAATACATTAATTCACGTAAGGTACTTAAAGCACTGCTCAATAAGTACTTATTCAACAGTATGTTGAGCACCTACTACGTGGCAAGTACTGTTCTAGGCTCGGGGCATATCAGTGAAAAAAAATAGGCAAAAAGTCCTGCCTTTTTTTGACATTTACCTTCTAGTTAAATATTATTATTATTATGCCATATACATTTAAAATGAACAGATAAACAAAAGCCAGAACACATGGCATCAAGGGCTTTCTTAGACTCAGGATGTATCAGTTAAATGTGTGCTCCCTTGTCACATTTCTGCACAGCTCCACTTTTTTATGTGGGTAATCTTTGATATGGTGATGGTTAAGTCACTATAATAGTAGCTATGGTGAGTTACAGGGATGATCAAGAAGAGCCTTGGAAAGGAAAGCAGCTGTGTAACTATCGCCAAACTGAACTCTCTGAGTCAGATTCATTACCTGTAAAATGGACCAGTTATATCGAAGGAAATTTAAGGTCTTCTCCCCTACCTCTGTTGATTTGTGTGTCCATAAAAGGAACTGGCAAGAGGTCACCAAGGAAGGTGTGTGGAGAGTGAGGTGAGAGCATTTTCTCTCTTGGCAAAGGTGAGGGGATTAGAGCCATGGGGATGGTGTTTTCTAAACTTCGCATTTGTACACATGGTCTGATATGTCTAAGTGCAGTTTCAGGGACAATAGGAAAGCATATTTAAAACGTGATTTGGAAAAGGTAAGGCACATGGCTGCCATGCTGTGGAGTTATTTGCATGTAGGTGGCCATGAAGAGAATATTTGCACCAGCAAGAGTCTCCTTCATTCTCACCCTCAGACACTGAGCACACAGCATCCTCTCTCTCTTTCTCAAATTCACATGCCTTTTACAGCAGGGCAATCACCCTGATTTACTGAAGTTACTGATCCCTCTGCTTGGAGCCTCAAGAGCTGGTCTTTTCATTTATTCATGCGTTTGTTCTATGACTGTGTGCGGTGCAGTCGTTTGGTGCTGGATGTACACAGTTGACTGTAATGTTTTGCGTTAATTGCGCCAATAGAGGTTTGCCCAGGATTCCATGAGAGCTGGGGAAGGAGGCTCTCTGCCCAGGTTAGGAAGCTCAGGACAGGAGTCAAAGACAACTGTTGTTTTTTTCTCTCCAGCACCCCTTCTCCCTCTCTGCAGGCAACAGACCTCTTTCTAGGGCAGAATAAATCCTATGTTTTCTGAGTGGGACTGACTCAGCAGCCCCTGGTGTGTGACCCAGACAAATAAATGTCTCCCCAGGAACTTTATGACACAGCCATTGGCAGAGACTCATTTTGTTAGGGTTGCTAATCTGAAGGGGTATAGATTTGGGGTAGCCACTTGTCATCTTTCCAATCTTTTGGAGAAGGTTCGACTGTGAATGGAACATACATTAAAACAGCTGCAGAGACACTTCCCTAATCAATCGAAAGTAATTGAAATTTGGCTGCAAAGATTTATATGAAAATCAGAAAATACACCTTTAAATTTTAGGCTGCTGCTCTCCTATTACAGTGATGCCACTGTCTTGAACTGCTGGAGCATCTGCCTAGGAATGAAACCAAAGAACAGAGGAAAGCAGACCCAAGAGAAGGAGGGAAAGACAAAGCCCTAATAATAACATTCAAGCTCCTAGATCCAGCCATGCCTGAAGCTAGACTTTAGTCCTGTACTTCTTGTTACATGATCCAATGAGTTGCTCCCCCAACTTTTTTTCCCCTAAGTTAATTCAAGGTAGATTTCTATTGTCTGCAAGTACAAAGGTCTTCTGGAGTATATAATGCCTTAGCTGAGTCGTAATGGATGAATAGGAATTTGTCAGGTGAAATGAGGATGGTGGCTGAGGTGGATAAGATTTTCCAGGCAGGTAGATCATATAAACAAAGGCTTGGGGAGAAAATTTCTAAGGAAAGTATCTATACAAAATAATACAGTGGGCATTGTGCTTTGTCCAGGCTCTTCACTGGGAAAAAGTACCGCTACAGAGTGGCCAAAATTACTTTGGAAACAGTAACCACAAGAGCATGGCCTTCTGAGTAAAGTCCACAAAGCAATAATGAGTTGGGAAAATACTAGCTCATAAGACTCACTTAACAGGCTTCTGGGATGAAGTTATAATTGTGGTAGATACAGAAGAAGTGACAGAAATATTACCGTTAATAACAAATTCCATTTAATATATTAGGACACACCCAGAAACATTAGGGGAAATCAGTCACATTCATTTGATGCTCTTGTTTATTTAGAATGGCTGAAAAATAAGGTGTTTTTGTATAATTGCTATGAGTAAAGGAATTGTTTTTCACCTGAGCTCTGCCAATTTACAAAAACCACATACTAAATTTAATACAGCTGTTGATGAAAATGAATCCTCTACGTGGCTTGCACAGTGATATTAAAGCCAAAAGCGTTTTGAGCACATCATTCTCCTTGCTTGAAACGAGTCCTATTTCCTCTTCTCTACTGTCTAGATTTACCAATCCTTTAATGCCCACTTCAAATTTTATTCCTCCAAATAGTTGCTTCTGAATGCTACAGCAGAATCAAGGCCTCTTCTGAATACATGCCTAAGTTTACCTCCTGGCCTAGACACTACTTAATGTCTCTCTATGAAATTAACTTGAATTACAACTTAACTTTGGGTTAGAGGCCTCCTTGGATGTAACATCTGAGGCTATGGGGCTTTAATACCTGATCTTTTGGCTGTAGAATAGATTCTGTATATAACTCTCCAGGAGTTGCACCAATATACCTCTCCCCTTTATGAAAGATGTCTCTAGGAATTGTAGTTTCATGGGATGCTGATAAGTATTTAGAAAAAATGGATCTGTAATGAAACATGTTTGGATAGTTCATGTTATTAGGTACTTTCATGTTATTAAATACTGTAAATTCAATAGGTCTCTAACGTGAAAGATTTATCAGAACCTTCAATGTGCTTCTCTTCAAAAGGAGGATATAGTACAGTTGACCCTTGAACAACATGAGTTTGAACTGTGTGGGTGCAATTATACACAGATATTTTTCAGTAGATTCGTGCTACCACACCACATGATCCTGGCTGGTTTAAGCTGCAGATGCAGAGCTGCGCGTACGGAGGAACCGTGTATATGGAGGGCCATCTGTAAGTTATACGCGTATTTTCAAAAGCACAGAGGGTCGGCGCCCCTAACCCCACATTGTTCAAGGGTCAGTGGTATATATATCTTCATATATTCTCTTGGTTGACCTGTTTCCCATATACTTTATTCAATACTGGACTCCTTGGTTTTCTAGAGGAAGATGTGTTACACTTCTGTTGCTCAATCAATGGCTTCTAGAAACATCTCAGATACCTGTTTCACTTGGGAGGCAGAATATTGCAGGCTTGTCATTTACAAAAAGGAACACTCTTGACCCAAGAGACCATGCAGTGTTTGCTGGTCTTCCAGTTCTTACTCCTTCTTTAGGATAAACCAGCAATGGACATCGAAGGAGTTTATTTCACTGACTGCTGAATTTTATAACCTCCATCGTCCAGCAGAGGGATTCTTCCCCCTGTGAAACCTTAGTGCATAAAGTGGCCAACTGTTTTTTCCTGCTGAATTCATTCAATCGTATTTGAACGTAAGAACACTTTTTTTTTTTTTTTTTTTTTTGCGGTACGCAGGCCTCTCACTGTTGTGGTCTCTTCCATTGTGGAGCACAGGCTCCGGATGCACAGGCTCAGTGGCCATGGCTCACGGGCCCAGCTGCTTCGAGGCATGTGGGATCCTCCCGGACCGGGGCACGAACCCGCGTCCCCTGCATCGGCAGGCGGACTCTCAACCACTGCGCCACCAGGGAAGCCTAAGAACAGTTTTAAATACAGCAGTTCACACCTAGCTTCACTTGTATTTATGATAATGTAAGAGTTGTACTTACTTTAAGCGGATTTTATGAACAGTGATTTCTGTGCCTGTATTTGGAAATGCCTGGAAAGGCTATTTCTCCCTCTTATCTTTGTAATTGGCAGCTCTGGGAGTCGGGATGTAGAAAGAGTGTGGTCTGTGGAGCAAACCCAGCTTGAATTTGGATACCTGCTCTCTATTTCTTACTAACTTCATGGATTTGGGAAAGGATTTCGCCTTTCTGAACCAAAGTTTCTCCATCTACAAAACTAGAACGTTAATATCCACTTACCTCATTGGAAAATTGTGATGTTCCTCTCTCTCCCTCCCTTGTCTTTGCAAACTGAAATGCGGGACGATCCAAAGCCAAATTATTCCCCTGAGTCCATCTATTGTTAGCCTTGTTTGAAACTGTGCTTCCCTCTGTAGTGACACTTTTTTTCCCACACCAGCCTGCACTCACTGTCCACTTCTATTCAGCACTCTGACCTTTCCTGGCTGTCTTATTGCCAGTTTTTCTGCATACATGACATCCACGATCAGGAGGTATCATGTGTGAATATTTCAGAATCTCTTTGGTCAATCATGTCTTGAGATAAACTCTTGGATTATTTTGTTCAAATAAGATTGCCCAGTGTTGAGTCTTACAGGTGTAATGTTCTTTCCTGAGATACCTTGGAAGATACCTTGGAACAAACCTAAGTATAAAAGAAATCAACCTAAATTTATTCCCTTAATCTTAATCCAAAGCATCACAGTTTCTGATTCTCTTTTTTTTTATATTGAGGAATTTATTTTAACTTTCACTGTGAAAGATTTCAAACATACAGAACAGAGATAATAAGAGAGAATAGTATAATGCAGTCTCATGTACCCGGCACCCAGCTTTTAACAATTACCAATTTATGGAAAACTTTGTTTCATCTGTATCTTCTACTTCCTCCTCACCTTTGGATTATTTTGGGACAAATCCAGGATATCTTGTCATTTCATCTGTGAATATATCAATGTGTATATTTTGAAATGATAAAGGCAGCTTATAAAACTGCAACGCAATTATCACACTAAAAAACTAAAAAATACTTTAAAATGTTATGTCAATCATTTTGATTGGAGTAGGGGGACAAATGTATAGAAGTTGAGGTTCACTACAGAGCCATGCAGATTGAGAAAACAATGCCTTGCAAAACCTGATCACTCTGTGACCTTGGCCTTCACCCCTGTCTGCAGATCAGAAGTATCTGGCAAATTCTAAAATCACGAAAAGGAAAGAAGGGAAGTTTATGGAGTGACCATCCAGTATTCCTGAGCTCCCACCCAGCAAAGATTACAGGGAGCCAGAAGTTTCTGGAGACTTGTAGACACACATGCTGGGCTACAATTTTTGACGCTCTCACCAACGTCAGTAATCATTGCATCATTGACAGTGCTGTCAATGGTGATTGACTTCTGGTTTGGTGAGTCCTTCTGGTTTGGAATTGATGGCGTTTGCTGCAGTATGGATTTTGGACCCAAATGGGAGAGTCAGTATGTTGATGATATCATCATTCCTCTCAGAAACTGACAATGAGGAAAAAGGAAAAAAATCTCCAAAATAAGTCCTAAAAATCTCCAAAATAAGTCCTAAATGTGCTACTGAGGACCAATCAGTATCCTCAGGCAGCAACCTTTCTTATCAAAACGTGACAGAAGTTCTTTTCTTAGAAAGGTGCCAAGTTAATTAGCACCTGATAGGACCTTGTTATAGTGCAGAACGACTTTCCATCTGCTGATAATTTAATTGTTACACACGTGACACAAGGAGATCGAGCTTCACATTCCGTTACATAATGTAAATTGACAGTCAGTGAATGCTGCTCAATAGCTTGATGTCATTAATAAGGTTGTTTCTTAAACTCATAACAAATATCAAGTTGTTTTCTCAGTAGGTTAGAAAAACAGAATCGACACCCGTGGCAGTTTTGAGAGGTGAGTCAGCTGGGCACATCTGCTGTGCTTCCAGAAGTCGTGGGCTGATGGTGGAGAAGATCGTGTGGGCACTGATCTTTGTTTGAGGTCAAAAAGGTTCTAGAAGGACATCCTGCAGGGTAGGGTGAAGGACCTTACAGCCACCGTTCTCCCAGGTTGTCTTTAGCTGTTGACTGGTGGTGAGGGAAGTGTCCTGTCCCCGCTCTCGAGGCTTCTGCCTGGCTGGCGTGGAGATGCAGCCAAGGCAGCGCCATGTTGGGATGAGGGAAGGAGAGCTTTGTGAGAGGGGCCAGCAGACTGGCCTCCTCTTATGCTCCACAGTCTTTCAGAACTGGGTCCAGGGGTCCTCTCTGGTCAGAACATTATGGGAACCTCCAAGGTTTGGCGCTCCAGCGGAGCAGCCCAGGGAGTCACTGTACAGTTGGGGGACAGCACGAACCACGTCCCCACCCTGACCCTCAGCCCAGGCATCTTGAGCAAGCGCAGAGTCAGCCTGCATGGAGGCTCTGTGCTGCCTGGAGAGGGGGCCTCCTCCCCTGCTTGTTCCCACAATGCTGTTCTAATCCTCAGTGTTGTGCAGTCCTTGGCCTCGCTCCATCCATGGCTGAGTTACTTTTCTCCTCTCAAACATCCCGTGGGAGGTAAACAAGGAAATCCTTCCTGCCTCTTTCAGGTGGAGCGGGATTGTGTTCAGAGTTCAGACACATAACCAAAGCAAACAGGCAAAAAGAAGCAAACAAAACCAAGTCAACAACTGAAACAAAGAGGAGGCGGGGCTTTGGGTTGGCTGTAAGGACGGTAACTGCAAAAAGTTTGGGTTGGATAAAGCAGAAAGGCTGAAGGTGTTCTCCGGCTGCTCAGGCTGTGGGCTCCGAGATGGCAGGGCTCTTGAAGATCTGAGGAAAAAGATCTGACGTGCAGAAGGACTGGACCTAAGGAGAGGGGCCGCACGAGCCCAGACTCCTACCATCTTTGGATGGTGGGGATTGGACCAGTCCCCCCCACCCTTGGATGGGGAAGCTTCTGGGACAGAAGGCCCCAGAGTAGTGTGTCTGAGTAACCGTCCCCAGTGAGGTGGCAGTTGAACGCATGACACGGGCAGCACGGGGCTGACTCTGGCAGAACAAGGCGAGGGGCAGGAGAAGGCACAGCTGTCAGGTCCGCAGCCTGTGCGGGTCCTGGGCGCTGGGTGCCAGTGAAGCAAATGTGTCTCTAGCCTGGTGGGTGAAGTGCAAAGAGTGAGACAAACCGGAAGTGGCGCAAGACGTGCTGGCTAAGTGACTAAACTATGTGAAGCAGGCTCCAGATCCAGCTTGCTCTGTGTTCTTGGAGTAAGAGATCGCCTAGCTTGAAATCTGTGTCTTCTTACTTTGTAGTGAATAAATTCATGGTGATTTCAGAAAATTAGAAAATTTAAATAGTGAAAATAAAGACAAGCTAAAAAACCTCCCAGATATTCTGTTATGTATGTAGAGATAAATCACTATCATAAACTTGATGGATTCTTCCTCTTCCTCCTCCTTTCTTTCTTCCCTCTTTCTTAATCTCCCCTCATCTACATGTGTGAGTATATAAATATAAATATATACCACATACATATATACATACATATAGGGAGAGTATTCTACCTTGCATCGTACTTTTCCTCCTTAATATTGTAGACACATTTTCCTGTATCTAAAACGTTACTGTTGATGGCTGAATAGCACTTCGCAGTATGAGTGTATTCACCCTCACTGCCTAAAAATTGACATGATGGTCTTTCTACTGTTTTCTTTTGGGGATTGTTTCCTGAGCTTCACCTCTAATAGCGAACCCCTAAAGTTTGCTGGGAAGAGATGAGGATTGCTTCTAGAATCATTGACTCTCAGGGTGGGAAGAGAACTTGGCTGCAGTTTTGGAAAACTCCAACCTCTTTTTTTTGTTTTTTTTGGTGCCATTTATAGCCGCCTCACCTCTTGGGTAGTCCAGCCTCTATTTGACAGTGACTGGGAATTCGCTATGTCAGAAAGCCAGCAATGAGCTTATTAAATACCCATCAGAAAATATTTTTTTCCGTGAGATGATCCAGAATCTGCTTTAGAACATAGGGATCTGGAGCCAGACAGACTGAAGGCACTGTGCTGGCTCCTCTACCCACCAGCTCTGTGGCCTTGGGCAAACCTCTTTGACCCTCAGTTTCCTCATGTGTAAAACAGGTATGATAAAATAGGAGGTGCCTCAGATGGTTGTTAGGAATATTAAGTGAGATGAGGCATGTGGAATGCATAGTAAGAGCTCAATAAAAGTTAGCTGCAATACAGTAATGTCTGCACATTATAGTAACACAGAATGTGCTCGGTCCCTGCCACCTGACAGACCTGTGTCAATTTAAAGTGATGCGTGTGTCGTATCCCCTATCCCAGTCTTCTCTTCTTTTTTTTCGGGAGAGATTTCATGGGGTAGCAATTCACGTCCCTTCATCCCATCCAGCTCTGTCTCTCTCCTGAATATGTCCATATCTACCCACTTCTCTTCATTCTCTTCCCACCCACCCCCACACTACCCCAGACAAAACCCTAAAGCTTCAGGGTTGCTCGTACCTTTCAACAGGCTTCTCTGCCTCTCAGTGGTTTGATGAGTGAACAACTTTGATTTCCTATTCAGAATATCTTAGGAGAAAAAAAAAAAATTCTTCTGTGGAGACTTTTTCATGCATCAGTATTTTTAAGAAAAATTAAATACAACAGTAGGATTTTGGTTGGCAGAATTCCTGTTCTTGACACAATGGATAACTCTTTTGGTACTGGCGACCCAAACTGTTTCGACAACTCACGTGACTGGATCTGTTTGCTAAAAACCATTATGTGACCAAGGAGGGTGACAGATTTTTCAGGTCTTTCCACCCTGACCAGACATCTTGTCCAGCCTGATGTCTTTCTCCCATTGGAATAAATCAGAGAAAATGGTGTCTCGCCTCTAATTAAATTCTCATCTATGCCCAACTGTTTGAAAGGGCAACTGTCTTAAACCTTTGAACTTTATTTGTAATACAAAACTTCAATTAGATAAAGGACAATAATTAGCAGATATTTTATCTTTGGGCATAATTAAATCTTTAAGAAGGGACGTTTTAATCGATGAGTTGTAATGACAAGTTCATAAATTAATTAATCCCACCAATGGAGGCTTAGCAGTAATCAATGGATCTTTAAAGAGGTTCAGGGTGAGGGGACACGGCTGTGGGAACACAGATGTTCACTCAGTTCAGTTTGGTGTAAAGATTCTAATTTATTAAGGATTAGCTGGCTCAAAAGATTACCTATTTATTTAAGGGAAAATCATTTAAAATATTAACTTTTAATGGGAGGGAACACCTTCTTCTTGCAAGTATGTGCTTTCAAACTTTCTTCTTAGGCCTCTCAACTCAGACCATCATTGCTGATGTACGTTTGCGCCCTTGTCCTGGGGCTGTTTTCCAATTTGTGGGCTTGATAGGTAGCTTGAATTAGAGAAACCAAAACCAAGGTTGACTACCGTTAGCTGTTTAAAGGTTCTTCTTCTAAAACAGGAGTCAGCAAACTCTGGCCCACTTGACAAATCTGGCCCTCTGCCTATTTTTGTAAATAAAGTTTTATTGGAACACAGCCATGCCCATTTGCTTCTGTATTGTCCATGACCATTTCACAGTACAAAGGCAGAGTTGAATAGTTACTCCAGGGACTATCTGACCTCAAAGCTGAAAATATGTACTATCTGACTATCATTTTGCAGAAAAAAGTTTGTTAGCTTCTGTTTGGAAACACTGTGTTCTTTTTAAAAACAATTTTTATTTGAGTACAGTTGATTTACAATGTCGAGTTAGTTTCTGCTGTACAGCAAAGTTAGTTTCTGCTGTTCAGTTATACATATACATATTACGTATATCCACTCTTTTTTAGATTCTTTTCCTATATAGGTCATTACAGAGTATTGAGAAGAGTTCTGTGTGCTATACAGTAGGTCCTTATTAGTTATCTATTGTATATATAGTAGTGTGTACATGTCAATCCCAATCTCCCAATTTATTCCTCCCCACCCCTCCGCTTTCCCCCCTGGTAACCATAAGTGTGTTTTCTAAAACATTGTGTTCTTTTACCAAATCTTGGAAGTTTTGGTAAAATTTAAACTCAACACAGCACTACATAGATGGTGTTTATTGTAAGAATGTAAATTAAATATTTCAAATATGAGGTTCTTTGGCTTTAGTAGCCTCCAAACCAGGTTCCTGGCATGAGTCCCGGAAAAAAGCAAGGGAGGCGGAGCAGCTGAGGGAAGAGTGTTGTTGCTGTGGGTGGCGGTGGAAGGACGGCCATGCAGAAGCAGGAGCTTGGTGTGTTCCAGAAACAGGAAAAGCACCAGGGTCATGAGTGGTGTAGCAGTAGGTCGGGGCGGTGAGGCAGAAGTAGAGGCTGAGCTGCTACATCAGGGGCCAGATAAAATGGTTGGAAATTATTCAGTGTGAATGGAAGCCATGGAAGGGTTCTAAGTAGGGTACACTTGCTTCCTAGGGGGCTACACAAAATACCACAAACTTCTTGGCTTCAAACAACAGGAATTTATTTCCTCAGAGTTCTGGAGGCCAGAAGTCCTAAATTAAGGTGTCAGCAGGGCCCTGTTCCCCGTGAAGGTGTTGCCAAATCTGGCTCCCTGTGCATCGATACCAAATAAAAATACGGAGACAGCGAACTGGAAGATAAGAAATAGAGAGGCTTTTTATTTTCTTTGCCAGGCAAAGGGAAGACACAGTAGGCTAACGCCTCAAGAACTGTGCCCCCCTCCTTGGGGAATCGGAGAAGATTTTATACGTGGGGCTCGCAGGCTGGGGTATATGATAGGGATCAAAAGTGGTGAAGGTCTTGCATTTCTTTTCTTCTGCAAATTCATGGCCCAAGCTGACATCAGGTCGCTTGGCAACTGGGTCTGTTGTCCCTGAGGTTATTGGCCGGTAACCTCCTTTCTGAATTGAAGAGTGCTACAAGGGAGTGTAGGGGGAGAAGAAATGCCAGGTGCAAAGGGTAATTTGTGTGGAGTCAGAGAGTACTCAGCTTTGTGAAGGACAAGTCTAGCTACAAGTGTTTGTTAGTAGTAACAGCTAAAGAATAACCAAGACTGCTTAACTCTTTCAGGCCTGTTTATGTTGTTTCCCCAGCCTGTTCATTGTTTCCTTATTTTCCTTGTTTATCAGAAAAGTCTCATTTCTATTTTTGCTGCAACAAAGGCTCTAGGGGAGGAGGCTTCCTTACCTCTTCCAGCTTCTGGTGGCACTAGGTGTTCCTTGGTTTGTGGCTGCATCACTCCAGTCGCTGCCCCTTTCTCTCATAAGAACACCAGTCATTGGCTTGAGTGCCCATCCTAAATCCAGGAAGACCTCCTTTCAAGATCCGTAATTACATCTGCAAAGACCATTATTTCCAAATAAGGTCCCATTCATAGGTACTGGAGGTTCGGAAATGGACATATCCTTTTGGGGGACACAATTCAATCCACCATCCAGGGGATAACACGATAAATCTGCTTTTGAATTTAAGACCACACTGCCTGCTTTCTTGAGGCAGGAGATTGGATTGAGGTGGCACAGCATGGACTAGGGGGATGGCTCAGAGGCTGCTGTGAGCTTTCAGATGGGAGAGGACTGAGACTCCCAAATGTGGTGACGGAGGGGTGGGCGGGGGGTGGGGAGGTGCCAGGGGTGGGAGTTGCTTCTCCGGGAAGCTATCTGTGGCCTGGGGGGGTCTTTTGCAACGTCAGGTGATTTTTTTTCCTACCCTTCTCTGAGTGGGTGTGCAAAGAGAAGGGCTCAGAAGATCAAGGAGACACTAGTTCAGTGAAGGGTCTGACCTAGCTTAAGGAAGATGCTCAAACACTCAACATATGGGGGTGGAATACATGCAAGCAGAGGATTATTCTAGAAGCATCCTTCTCTGAGTGTATGTCCGCTTTGGGCAAAGATGCAGGTCTCCCCTTTACAAAATGTTTTAAAAAATAAACTCGTTTGAATGGGGCTTAGAATTCTTTGGCATGAATACATTGGATACTTGGAAATATTACTATTATTTCTGGAGCCAAATTTAGCAAGGACGGCTCTGTCTTTAATTACTGGTTGATGCTTAGTTGTACAGGGAAATGATTACATGCACAATTAGTTGTTCCCACAAGTAGCCAATTATGGGAACGATTATTTAAGAAAATTGTGGCTCCTGCTAAAGGGACTTTACATCGTAGCCTCAAAATACATTTTTGTATAAAAATTCCTTTTATTGCATGTATTATTATTTTTTCCCTTCTGGGCTGCTAGAGGAAGTAGCCCTTGTGGTCTCATTTGTGCGGAGAGAGAGTTGTGGAAACCCAGAACTTCGGGGCATGGTGACGCTCAGGAAAGAGTGGGGTTGACAGTTGCAAGCTCTACTAGGACCTGTCTTGCTCTGGAGACCATGTCTTAACCCCAGAGATGGAATCTGGAGGAGGACTTAGGCCTCTGGGTGGTGATAAGGGATCATCTGGAGGCACGTGGAGCCCTGTAGTGTAGCCACGTGTTGCTCTCAACTCAGTCTTGGCCTTTGTGCATCATGTTTTCCCTGTTTCCTGACGACTGGGCTTCTTACCTAGGCCACTCCTCCCTGCGAGCATCACAGGTCCTTCCACGCAGACAAGTTGTCTTAAAACCATAAGCTTTCAGAATCTGAGGGACGTGAACATCATCTGGTCCATCTGTCTCATTTCAGAGATGGTGAAGCTGAGGCCAGAGAGGAGAAAGACTCACCCAGTCAGTGGTCATAAGTCTGGCTGAAATGTGACCCCAGCTCGCCCAGTTCCAAGGCCTTGGCTCTTTCCACCGTGCCACGCCGGCTGCTCAGGGCACCAGCTATGGGGCGGTGCAGCCATCAGCATATTGTGACCATTACAGTCGAGGGGCAGCCCGATGTCTTCCTCCAGGTCCAGCACATGCTGGGAACCGTGCCAAGGTGGGGTTGGAAGGGACTCCAGAGAACTTTCTAGTTTAGACCTCTTATTTTGTATCAGAGTGGAATCAGAAGGTGTATTTACCTGACATCCCCTTCTCCCTTTTCTGTGTGTTTCTGTGTTAACTACTATCGATCAATAGTCTTTTCCCCCCATGTTTTCACAGAGACATCCACTCTTCTACCTCACTGTGGTTGTATTATGTGACTGGGCCGGTTCTTCAGTACTCTGCACTAGTATTTGATAGCCGCATCCTGGCCACAGCCTCATGGCGGTGAAATGTACTCTCCTGTCCTTCAGTTTGGGTTTTGCCTGCCCATTTGTTTTGGCTAAAGAATTGCTAGTATATGTGACATGAGCAGAGCTTTGAAACATGCCCACACGTTTGGGCCTGCCCTTTGTGAAGGACGACATCCTTAGTCACCCCACTGCTGGGCCACCCTTTGAACATCTGGAATGAAGGAATGAATGGGTAATTGGGACCTGGCAATAATTCAGTGCTGTACTCTGACTGCAGATGTCTCTCTGTACAAGCAGAGGACTCCTTTATGTCATATTGGGAGAGAAACAGAAATGCAGCAGGTAGTTTTTATATGTAGCTGTCTTTATGTCTCTCCTCGACATGAAAGAAATGGCTAACAGCATTTTATAGCCCTCAACTGGCTGTCTGATAAAGTCACCTGGCAAGATCTAACAGTGTTTTGTGTATCTTCCAAAGATGGCCTGGTGACCTTTGCTAAGTAAGCTGGAAGTAACAAATGGATCCGTTAACCACAGATTTCTCTCCTTGGCTGCTCAGGGTCCTTCGCCTTTTCTGGAATCAGGGGATCCAGCTCTGGAAAGATGCTCGTTTCACGTTATGAGAAGGCAAATCTGGTTTTTTCTCTGGGGACCAAGGCCCAAGCCTCCCTTCTTCCAGGACCAAAACTTTCCATGGCCTTTCATGATCTTAGTGCATTTGAAGAGCACCGACCATTTACTTTGTAGAGTGCCCTTCAGTCTGGGTTTCTCTGATGTTTGCTCACGATTACACTGAGGTTATGCGTTCTTGGCAGGAAGTCACAGAAGTGATGTGGGGCGCTTCTGTGTGTCACACCAGCAGGCGTGTGACGCAGGTAGATCCCATTGCTGTAAGGTTAGTCTTGATTACCTGGTTAAAGTAGCGTCTGCCAGGTCTCTCCACTTTAAAATTACTCTTTTCCCCTTTGTAATTAATGATTATCTTGAGAGGAGATTCTTTGAGATGATGCAATTATCCTGTTTCTGCATTATACTATCAGCCAGCTAATTTCAGTGTCTGTTGTTGGCCTGCCACCTGCCTTTTAAATTGGGGAATTCCTTAGGACTTGCTCCTAGGCCCTCTCATCACCCTCCAGTCTTTCCTAGGAAATCTTATGCCCTCCACAGCTTCACTTACCTCCTAAATGCTGCCGACTCCCGTGGCTACATTTCCAGCCCAGCTTTCTCTTCTGAGGGCTCCGCGTGGATGCATCACAAGCATCTCACCTAACCATCCTCCAGACTCATCCCTGATGCCTGGTACCTACCAGCTGGCTCCTCCTCCAGGCTTCCCTACCTTGTCACCGTCATGACCTGTACCCAGTTACTCCTGTTAGAAAGCTGGGAGTTGCCCTTGATAACCTTTTCATCCTCATCTCCTGCGTTTGACTAATCACCAATACCTTTGATTCTGTCTCTTTAATCTTTCCAGCCGTCTCCATGTCCACAGCCAATACTGCAAATTAAAACCAGAATCATCTTCTCTACCCAGGATTATTGCTTTGCGCTTGTAACTCGTCCCTTGGTTCCTAGTAGTTCCCTTCTCTTGTGCTTTGCACAGAGCCCCCGATGCAAGGCTGTTCATGTCTGTTTCCTATTATGTAGGAAATATTATGTAAATCTCAATGACCTACACTTTGAGATATTATGCAGCCGTTGCTAACAATGAGCTAGTTATGTACCAGGGGACTTAAGAATATGGAATGAATGAATCAGTGAATGAATGAATACATGAGTGATGGTGGAAAAAGGGAACAAGTTTCTCCTTCCTTATGTTGATGGTGCCAGTGGCACCTTCCCAGGGCTGGGATTAGGGGAAGACAAATGAGGCATCCACCTCAGGTGCAAGGTATAAGGGGGTGCCAAAAACAGTCAGTAAGGAAGGTAATATTTTAATTCAATGTTAAAAAAATCAAAATTAATGCAAAAAATCCAAAATGAACAAAAAAGTCAAAATTTAAATAAGGAGAGATCTTTTTTTTTTTTTTTTTTTTTTTTTTTTTTTTTATTATGCGTTACGTGGGCCTCTCACTGCTGCGGCCTCTCCCGCTGCGGAGGACAGGCTCCGGACGCGCAGGCCCAGCGGCCATGGCCCACGGGCCCAGCCGCCCCGCGGCACGTGGGATCCTCCCAGACCGGGGCACGAACCCGTGTCCCCTGCACCGGCAGGCGGACTCTCAACCACTGCGCCACCAGGGAAGCCCAAGGAGAGATCTTTACTGAAGATCGTTACTCACCTAACCCCAACCCTGGTCCTCCTATTACTAATGGGAGCATTTAGCCCTGCAGATTGTAACACTTAGAACAGGAGTTCTCAGGGGAGGGGGAATGACATTACGCCCTGGGTGATAGTTGGCATTAGGAGACATTTTTGGGTATGCTGGGGTAAGCTGCTGGCATCTAGTGGGTGGAGGTCAGGATTGTAAACATCTGACAATGCACAGGGCGGCCCCACGAAACAATTATCTGGTCCCATATGTCAATAGTGCCGAGACTGATCAACCCTGTCTTAGAGGTCCTTAAAAAATATTGTGTCCTTGTCTTTAAAAGTTCTGCATAACTAGAAAGAATATATCAAGGAGAGTTTGGCAGGGTAGTAAACAACCTCAGTATAGGATATGCTTTTTTTTTTTCCCTCTGTTGAAGGAAGAGTCTGATTAGTCTGAAAAGAAGTATTGTGTTGTCTCAACTTCTCAGCCACTGAGTTCTCTACTTCACACAGAGTGGGCTGGGCTAAAAGAAGGCCAGGTAGACGAGTGGTCTAGCTGAGCAGTTTCTGCATCTGTCCTTGGTCTCCGGACAGTGCCCATTCCCGGGGTGACTGAGGTTGAGAAACAGGCCCCTTCAGGTGGTCCCCTCCAAGGCCACTGGTTGACTTGTTTCTTGGGAAACATGGTCCCCACTTGGGGAAGAGTGTGGGCTGTTTGGGGCCAGAAGTGTTTCTCCAGAGGCAGTCTCTGGCTTTGTACTCCTTGTTTGTTCGTTTTACTTTCTGCCCCTCTGCTTAGTCTGTAACACTATCTCCTCTCCCCTTGCTATGCTGGTCTTAGAAGTGGTAACGGTTTTGCTCTATTGCTGATCCCGAGGGGAACCCTCAGTCTGTGCTTGTTCCCTTGTCTCTGCCCACACCTTGTAAGTCATCTCTTCACTAAGGCCTTTTCATTGTCATCTGAACTATCTGGGTTAGTTCTGGATGTCACTGCTGCTAGTACCCTGATAAACCCCTGTCAACTCCTCTGACTTCATTCCTTGTGACCTCAAGTTGTTCTACTGGTTCGTCTTACTTCCACCTTCCAGTTGGACTGAGTTCTTCACATAATTAGTGAGGTGACCATGGGCAGGGCTCTGCGATGCCAACAACCTTGGCTTTATGATCTGCTAGACTGAGATCTTAATTATTTGGCCTCTGGACCTCACAGGGCGATCCCAACCATCTAAAGAAGTCATGTATGCCAGTGAGCTTTGTGAATGATAAAGTACTACACAAAGTGAAGCTGCTGTTACTATTCTCGTTTGCCCACATTCACACCATATTATCACATCTGCTTTCAAAAGCCTCCCCCACGAATCCTTAGCAATGGAGGAAGGAGGCCTTTTCTCTTTAGATTTCAAACAAAGCACAGACTCCAGTAAGCATCACCTGGAGGTTAGCAAAGAGGCTAAACCATGGAAATTGTACCCATGAGCCCTCAGTGCATCTCTTCTGAGGTACAGAGCAGTGGAGTACCCTTGTCATTCGTTAACTTAACGGGCACCTACCGAGTGTCTTGCATGAGCTGATACAGGGGTGTATAGCCCAACGTCTTAGCTTAGGCTGCCATAACAAAATACCATAGAATGAGTGGCTTAAAAAACAGAAATTTATTTTCTTACTGTTCTGGAAGATGGAAGTCCAAGATCAAGGTGCTGGAAGGGTGAGGTTCTCAGTTCTTGGTGAGGGTTCTCTTCCTGGCTTGCAGACGGCTGCCTTCTTGCTCTGTCCTTTCATGGCAGAGAAAGGAAGCTCTGGTGTCTCTTCCTCTTCTTATAAGAGCACTGCTCCTCTCATGGGGGCCCCATCCTTACGGCCTCATCTAAACCTAACTGTCTCCCAAAGGCCCCAGCTCCAAATACCATTACCTCGGGGGCTAGGGCTACAACATATGAATTTTAAGGGGGATACAATTCAGTCCATAGCACTTAGTGTCTGGTTATCCCATCACCTGGGAAACTTGTTAATATGCCAATTCTCACTCCCTCTGAAGACATTCGGTATGTCTGGGGTGTGGTCAAAGATTCTTTGATTTAATATGCACCCCAGGTATGTCCAAAGCAAGTGGTCCCTGTACCACTATGTGAGAAACATCAGGGGTAATTGTTAAGAGCATGAAACTTTTAAAATTCTCTATTCCTTGCTACCTGGGTGACCTGGCTTAGAGTTTTCTCCATCTCTGTCTCTGAGGGATGCAGTTAGTTCTTCTGCAAAATGGAGATAGTAACAGCCCCTTGCTTCCTATTGGCTTTCTGTGGGGGTTAGTGTAAAATTATTGTCTAATTATTCATTACTATTAAGTATTAGTTTCTTTATTATTAATTATTCGTTAATGCATGCAGAGTGCCTGGTGGAGCTTAAATGCTTTAGCTAAGCAACCACCATTACCAACATCCTCAGGTTATATTTCTCTGCCCTCCACGTGATATTGTAACATCTGGCTTGTCACTCTTTGGTGTCTGAAGGGACCTTAGGAGCCTGGATCATGAGCAGGCCCTCATAATGCTGAGTGAGGAGTGCTGTGCTGCCCACAGGAGTGCCCACATTTTGGGGGACTTGTGCCATGGACACCTTTTACCATACCCACCATTTCTCTTCTCTCAGCCACGGCTCAGACAGACTGGCACCAAGCCAGGTTTTGCCTCCTGTGCTGTTGGTAAAAGCATGGTTGACCTTCGTTTTCCAAACTCCTTCAAGGAGTTTCTTCCTGCATAAGTTTGGCCAGCCGGAGACAATGGGCATCTCATCTCCCTTAGAGCCACCAGATGGCGATGTTCCCCTTGTCATTGCCAGGGCGCCGCATCTCTCCTCTGGTTTTAGTGCCCCAGTCTCCTGCTCCAGGTGCCAGGTCTCCCTGCTGACTGCCATGGGACCCCCAGGGTCCATCTTTGGGATGTGGGTTAGGACAACCCCCGATTCTCTCGGTGGAAATCTCGTGCCTCTGTAGGCATAGGACGTATTCAGAGTTGGCCCAAGGAAAGCGGCTTTCCTCATTTCTAGATGGCCATGCCATTGTTTGCTGATAGCTTTGGTCTGTTTTTGGAGAACTGTGCCCAGAGGCTCACAGGGGTCAAACAATTGATTCTCAGGCTTCAGTTGACTTTTATTCCTCTCTTCCTTCACTGAATGCCCCCATTAGTGGCTTTCTGATAAATGGAACTCCAATAATTAGCCTCCATGACGTGAATGCAAAACCATTTCCCACACTATTTGAAGAGCAGAGCCCCCAATTACCATGAATTGCCTGAGAACAGAAGCAGACTGCAGGCAAAACCCTCTGACTTGATACCAAGAAAGGATGTTAGCTAAGCATTCGGCCTTAGCCATCTCAGAGTAATTTTCCTGCAACTTACCCTATGTTGCCATTGGGGTTGCAGTGCCCCACCATAACCACTCATTTCTCTGAGCTGTTCACGTCCACCTTTGCTGGTAATGTGTAGACCTGACTGTCTGTATAGCTGTCCCAAACTGGGCCTTTTACCTCATCTCTACTGTATTGATCTCCTCGTGTTTCCCTGCAGGTGTCCCCAGGTAATTCACACCAGCAGGCAGCATAGTAATTAACGTAACATCAAGTATCAGCCTTGTGGGTTTGAGTCCTGACATAATTATTTATTTCCTTTGTGTTCTGGATATGTTATTCAAGCTCTGATCTGAAGAGACCTCATCTGTAAAATGGGGATAGTAACAATACATACATGTCAGGTTGCTATGAAATGTAAATGAGGTCATATTTGTGAGACTTGGAACAATGTCTGGCATATTTGTAGAAGACTTTATTACATGACTTAGCCTGGTCAGAAGATACACAGAAGGAAGGAGCTCAGGGAACGGATGGAGGAGGAAGAGACAAGAGGTCTGAGTGGCACCCAGGATATCGGAAATAGACACCATTTAGAGTGGTGGAGTAAAGCAATGACGGTGAGCTTCATGAGGCTGGAGATGCCAGTCCCTCAGTCTAATCTTAATACTACTGATGAGCCATAGAAGTTGACTCTATAATGGAAAGTCTTTACTAACTGTTAGGGGTGTGTGTGTGTGTGTGTGTGTGTGTGTGTGAGTGTGTGTGTGTGTGTGTGTGTGTTCTCCTTCCCATTCTTCATTCTCTGTTCTGGACATTCGTAATTTCTCATTATTCTCCATCACACTTCCCAGGCTTTCCCCCCTGCCACCCTCTCCTCTCAGGGAAAGCCCCACTTGCTCTTCAAGGCCCAACTCAAACGTCACACAGTCCTGTAGTCTTTCCTAAGCACTGCTCCCCTCACCTCCTCGTCTGCTGCCCTCGCCTCTAGTCCACCCTACACCTCTATAACTGTAAGCGTGAATGCCTCCTGAATTTTGTGCCCTAGGCGCCTCATTCATTTCACCCTAGTCCTGGCCCTATTGCACTTAGAGCACTTGAAAATTAAATTAAATTATGCGGTAATAGAAATAATGTCACTAAATATATTTTTGTAAAAAAATCAAACGTTGAATGTAAGGCTCAGATTGTCTTTGACAGCCTTCCTCACATGACCTTGATCCCTACATCTGTTTTTGGAATGAGGTGGTGGGGGCATCTACTGTTACCTGTTTGTAATGTATCCCGTTTGTGCACGTGTTTGCTTCTCTTTAGTACTCTCTACATTTCCCCAAAACAACATTTATTGCATTATGTTGAATGTTTTGTTTCCATATCTGTCTCACCCAATAGGCTACAAGCCACTACATTGACTGTGTCTTATTAATATTTCTCTCTCCAGGACCCAGCCCTGAGCCAGGCACACAAAAACTGTGTTTCTGTAGGGAGTGCTGGGGAGTGTGTGCCCACGGGCGTGAGGTGGCGAGACGGAGCAGGCAGGTGTGCAGGGGAAAATCACAAGAGGCAGAGAGGAAGGTTTAATTGGAGTGTAACCTGCCCACATTGGCTAAAATTCCCAGAAGACATCTCAGATCTTTACAGAAGCCACGAGAAAGGGCAAGGTTGGAGCGAGCAGCTGAGCAGAACATTGAGTTAAGTGCAGGCGCTGATCCCTGAAAGGCCCGGCTCAGCCAGGGAGAGTGCGGGACCTGGGGTGCAGGATGTGCGTCCGGATGGCAAAACCAGCCAGGTCATTAAGATTCAGCAGGAGAAGCAGAGTCTCTCTGTCTTGAAGAAGCCAATTGAGAATAGACTGTACGAGCTCAGATCTGGATGGTAGACGGACTCATGAATTATGTCTCAAAACCTGTGGGAAAAAGGGGTGTGAAACGGCTTTTGTTATTGGAAGTGTATTTTATTACCGTAGCTGCGAAGGCTGTTTGCACATGGGGGAAGCCTTCCCCGGGATCCTCCCCACAGGTGGAGAAGGTTTTCTGTATTTGCAGCCTGTCTTCTTCCCTATTAATCATTCTGATTCTCTTCTCCTGTGCACATGTCATGGGTCTCTCTATTTGAAGACTTTATTGGTATTTATCTCGTAGCTTTTAATAAATCATTCGTTGTTGGCATGTGATCCAGGGTATTTTACATGACTGGAACACCACCCTAACCCCACTTAACTACATTTCTTTGACATGTCTGAATAACTTCTGTTCTGGCTCCCTGTCTCTGAAATGGGAGGTGGAAAACTGGGGCGAAATCAGCTGCCTCAGAATGCTTGTTTGGGGAGAAAAGGGAATTTTACTGAATCTAATTATCTGCAGTCATTTTAATCAGAGGGTGCACATGAAAGCAGAAACATTTGTTACAACAGCAGACCACTGAAAAAGAAGCTTACCTTTCAAAGGGGGCGTGCATGTTAATCTCTCACCCTCCTGAGTCTTTCTGGTTTCTGGTAGGTTCTAACCCAGCAGCGGGCAAGTTACAACCCTCTGGCCAAGTCTGGCTGCCACTCGCCCCACCCTCCGATTTGTCAAAAACGCTTTATTGGCACAGGACCACAGCTGTTTGCTTTACTGGTTTGTTTTACTGTCTTCTAGGGCTGCTTTGCATGCTACAACAGGGGTGAGTCGTTGTGACAGGCAGTTTATGGCCCACAAATCCTAAAACATTTACTTTCCGACCTTTCACAGAAAAAGTTTGCTGGCCTCTGTTCTAGGTATCTGATGGATATCGGTGGGTTGTGGTGCCCAGTCCCTGCCTCAGAAATCCCCTAACCTTGCTACAATTCTGAAAGCTGATCTGCCAGGGATGACCGTACATATGCCCCCGTGAGTATGTATGTACACACTTAACGTGTACGTGTGTGTGATGCATAGGTGTGCACCTGGGTGGAGGGAGAGTCCTGCGGGTTGTACACCAGGGCATCTGGGAGGCCAAGTCTTATGTTCTTTTTCTCATTGTGTGTATATTTTTGAATCTTTCTGCCACTGCTGTATGCTAGTTATACAACAACAACAATGACAAAACCCTTCCTTCTCTTGCTGCCTAACTTTCCCCGCACAGTTTGTGATGCTGAATTCATGTCCCTGTAAGGGAGTCAAGCAGCAGAAGTGCCCCTTGTGGCTGGGGACTCAAGGAGGCCTGTGTGACACGTGAGCACATGGTTGCAGCTCTCCTGACACCTGGAGAATGAGCAGTTGAGGTTATCTATTTGGCATTAAAGCAAAAGAACACAATAAAATAAGTATATACACACACACACACACACATATATATACACATATATACGTAATATATATACACATTATATATACATATATGTATATATACACATACACATATAAATTATTTTTCTCTATTCCCCTTTTCTGCGCACTCTTTCTCTATTTTCTCTTTGTATATTATCATCATCGTCATCGTTATTATTTTGGTCAGAGTAACAGATATAGAAGGTATTAAGCAAACCAAAATGATGCCTTTTTAGGTTGATTAGTTCATTTTATAATGCATTCAATATTTCTGAGCACCTGCTTTCTGCCAGCTATTGGGGTAGGAGAGACCTTTATCACTGACCACATCCTAAACTCCCCTCCTGCCCCCCCCCAGGTTTATCCTGTTCTCTTATGTTTTGTCACCTTGTCTCTTTTCCTCCCCTTGGGGCTGCCATCCCCTTCTTCTCCATTTCTTCTCCATTCTCGCATTTCTAATTATTGTTCAAAACCAAGTTCTAGGTTTTCCCCTCTTCCTGGAATGTGCCCTAAAGCCACCTGGACGGGGTAGGTGCTCCCCCGCCATGATGAGCTCTTGTTGCTTCCTCTGTGTGCCTCCCCCTAGAACAGGACCGTCTGCAGAAGCGTGCTTCTTTGAGGGAAGGACTGTGTCTGGTTCTGCGCCCGGATGGGGAAGAAAAGGAGAACAGGTCACACTGGACCTGTGTGAGCATCTTCACATACACTGCCTGACGTCGTCAACAGAAGGAGCCTGTGCTGAGGTCCTTCTCGCTCTGTTTGACAGATTGGGAGAGTCGCAGAGACGTGAAAGCATTTGGCCCAGAGCTGTCAATGGTGGGCTGAGGCCGGAACCAGCTCCGGCTCCCTTCGAAGTTCGCAGTTTTCCAGTTGTGTCGTCTTATGCATGGTGTTCAACAGAGAGAGGGAGAGAACAAGGAAAGCTGGAGGGGCTGATAAAGGAGGGGGAAACAGACCCATGAAGATGTGGCAATGCAGTGTGATCACAGGAGCAGCGTTCAGCTGCCTGCAGGGCACGTGGGTGGAGGTGCAGAGATGGGCACCTTGGACAGGGGAGTAATGCAAACACAGAGGAACTGCTTATACTTTATTTTTTTAATTGCAAATGAAAAAATAGTTGTTGTTTTTTTTTTTTAATCTGGAAATTTACTGAGGAAAAAAGTAGCCTTGGCGCCGTCCAACTCTGCGTTCCGAGTTTCCGAGGCAGGGCTGCTGTTCCCTCGTGTGGGCGGCGGGAACGCTGACAGACCCACATCCTGCTGTGAACCCCAGGGTCTAATAAAGATCTGCTCCCCTGCTTTCCTGCCATTTTCCAATTGAAAGCACACTTAATACCGACAGGTTTTTGGCAGGGCCCGTCTTCACCAGGTTCAAGTCATCACACTGGAAACGGAAGAGTCAATATTCCCATTGAAATAGTTGGACTCAACCTCTCTTGGAAAGAGCCCTTGCCTCATCCTCCACCCATCTCTCCCCCAGGACTCGGGCCTCTCCACCGAAATAGTCTTCTCTTTATCACCCCCGGCACTCCTGAGGCCACTGTGTGGGATTCTGGAATGAAGTCCTCATTGGAAGCTGCGGCTTCCTCCCCTCCTCTCCCCTCCCCTCCCCTCCCATCCAGGAACTTGCGGAATGTGATTTTCCGTTTTCAAATCTGCGCTTTTGGAGAGAGTGGTTCTCTTTATTGGAGACTAGTATTTGATCTGGTCTCCATTCAACTTTCTTAAGACAGCGCGTTGCTGCTGTTGTTTTGGCCGTGTGGCTGGGCAAACAGAGCTAAGAACTGAGCCAGTCATCTGGAAGAAGCAGGCTCCCAAGATTTCAGCTCCGTGTGTCTAGAAAACTGAGCCAGTGATAAAATGTTCGAGGTGGGGGCTTGCGTGTCCCTCTCATGTTACGGAAGGGGACACTGAGGCCTGTAGAGGGACAGGCAGTTGGTCAGATCTCACAGGACACGGCTGGCTGGCAGATGCTGTGTTAGAATCCCTGCCTCTGTCTCCAAATCCATTCCCACCCCATCTCTTCACCGTGTGTCCCGGTGTCATTCCGGCAAATATTTTCCTTTCAGGTGTAAACCCAGTGAGTGGGACTGCAGGGTACAAATATTCTGGGGTTTTGTCCTTTTCTGGCTAATTTTTGTGACAGGGAATGCAACAAACCACCTCAGACTCTTGTACATTCATGAGATGTTGGGTGAGGGGTGTAGTCTTTGGAGCCAGGGCTGACTTGGGTGTAAGCTTCAACCCAGCCACCGAGGACTGCGGGGCCGGGGCCAAATCGATTTCCTTTCCTTTCATGATTTCCTTGTCAGTGTGTTGAGTCTGATGGCACCTTCCTCATCGGCTGGTCACCTGGTCGTAAGGTGTACATGACAGAATGTGGAAATGCTGGCATCCCAGTGAGCTCGCTACACGTTGGTGCCTTCTCTCCTCCTCCCTCTCTTCCGTAGCTGCATAATGTCGCCAAATTATGTTCACTTTTGAGATCCCTAAATGTTTGGGGGTGTAGTAAGGCAGGAAAAGAGGGCAAATGGAGTATTTGTTGAACATCTATTGTGTGCCAGGCCATATGCTTCTAGAACTATCTTGTAATTAATCCTGGGATGTTCTTCACAGGGGAAGTAAAATCTTTCTCTGAAAGCTCTCATGTTTGGCCACTCATGTTCACACATGGAATCCATGAGAATGTTAAAGCAGGCCTTGAATTTTGTGCACGTCATTTATCCTAACTCCAACCATATCCAAGGTGGTGGAGAGGCAAGAGTGGTTGCTCATTGGGGCCTCATCTCATCCCTCCGCCTGAGTGGGGACACAGTTTGGATTCCCCACGTGCCTTACCTCCCACGAGAGAGATGATTACCCGCTTCACAGATAGAGAAAGTGAGGCTCAGAGCGCTTATACGACTTGCGCAAGGCCACATGGTGAGTGGAGTTGGGTTTTGAACATAGGTCTTTCTGATTTCTAAGGCTTTATTTCTCTTTCGACCCAGTCTTAGCTTTGGGTTTCCACAGACCTGTGTTTGAATGTCACAATGTAATTCTGAACAAACTGAGTTCATATTGGAAAATCAAGTCCAGAGAGAGAAGGCCTGTGTGCTTTAGATGTTTGTATTTATCAGCTCAGGCTGCCATAACAAAATATCTTAGACTGGGTGACTAAAACAACGGACATTTATTTTCTCACGATTCTGCAGGCTGGAAAGTCCAAGGTTCTGGCAGGGTTTGGTTTCTGGTGAGAGCTCTCTTCCTGGCTTGCAGACTCTTGCTGTGTGTTCACATGGAGGAGAGAGGGTTCAAGCATCTCCTTCTCTTTTTCTAAGGGCACCAGTTCTATAAGATTAGGGTCCCATCCTTGTGAGCTCATTTAACATTAGTCATCTCCTTAAAGGCCCCATCTCCAATATAGTTACAAGAGGGGTTAGAGCTTCACACGTGAATTTGAGAGACACAAATATTCAATCCACAACAGCCTTTATGTCAGGGATTCACAGAGTTAGACATGATTTTAAATTATGGATTCTGATCACAGTCTTCTTAAGAGTAATAAGGCCCAGGTACGAAAAGGCAGAAAGCGTTTAGGAAAAGCAAGTCTTGTCTGAAGCACTGTCCCCTGATTTTGTGTGTATATGGAACCCCAGGCCACATATCTTGCCCCGTTCACTTCTAGCTCTGTTTTTATCCTCCTGACTTGGTTTCCCCAATTTGTAAGGAAGGTAGTTACCACTGTGTTAGGCTATGCCAAATGTGTGTAAATGTTAACTATTATTATTCTCCTATCTTGTTATGGTAATTACTAGTGCAATTAATGAAATATTTCCAGATCCCCCTGCCCCATTCCTAGCATTTCTAGGACCCCCGAGTTACATGTGGTTGTATAACTTGCTCTGGCCAATGAAATGGGAATGGAAGTGATGGGAATCACTTCAGGATCCAGTGCCTGATTCAGCCACCCTCATTTTCCTTCTGCCACTCTAACCAGCAAAGCTCTGGATAGTGGCTGCTCCATTAGTCTGGGTCCTGGAGGGACAACAGTGTAGAACAGAGCTCCCAGCTGACCAGCCGTGGACAAGAAGCATGAGCAAGAAATAAACCATATTGTTTTAAGCCCCCAGACTCTGGGGAGATTCAGGTTGCGGCATAACTTAGCTTATCCTGGCTGTTCCCTGCTGCGGACCCAACAATCCCTCCTGTCTACACCATGGGCTCCTGATTCATTCAGCACCTAGGGGTTCTGGGCTACCATCCCGATTTGCAGAAGGGGACACCAAGACTCATAGTGATGAAAGTATGTTGTAACTAGAGACACAACTAGGAAGTGAGTTTGTTTTCGAACCCAGATTTTTTCAACTCAGGAGCTCATGAGATTCCCACACTGTGGGTACACTTGTCCTTTTCTTCACAGGAGTCTGCTGGCATTTCGACCTCTGAATCAGAGTCTGAGCTGTCAGCTAATCAAAGACCACCAGCCATTGGTCCAGAGGTTGGCAAACTGTGACCTGTGGCCATATCTGACCTGTTGCCTGCATTTGTAAATAAAGTTTTATTGGAATATGGCCATGGCTGTGTGCTGTTTTCTCACTCCAACAGCGCAGTTGAATAGTAGTTACAGAGACCGTTTGGCCCACAATGCGTAAAGTACTTGCTATCTGACTTTTCAGAAAAGGTTTGCTGACCTTTAAAATCTAGGCAGACTATACTTCATTTGAAAATTTAGGAAACTGAGACCAGGGCAGTGGAATATGCACTAAAATGGAAGATTATTTTCACGCAAAGCTGTGCCTAACAAGCCATTAGGCATAAGAAAATGATCTTCAGGGTCTACGCTCATAACCATTCTAAAATTATATAATTCCAACATACCATTCATTTCTCTCTGCATGAAAAAAATGGCTATATTTTTGCTTTACTTAAAATAAACTAATAAACTGGTTTTTGATAACACTAATCAAATAGTGATTAAATTAGAGAAAAAATCCACTCTTGAATTGGTTTGAAATTAATTCTTATGTTAGTTTATACCAGATGTCATAGATGGCATTGTCCCTATCTTTGTTCATGTGACCTTATATCATGAGCATTTCCCATGTCATTAACATTTTACGTGAATGCAATTACTGATGGTTACATAACATTCTGCTCTATAGACACGCCATATATAATCACTATAATATTTTTGTTTTTTAAAAACGTTTTCCATCATACTGCGTCTTTTTACATCAATCTCTGCCCACATTTCTGATTTTTTCTTGGCACAGATTCCTAGAATTCCTGGCCAAAGCCTATGAATGTTTTAATGGTCTTGATTCATTTTATAAATTTCTTTTTGAAAGTATCTTGCAGTTTATATTGTACCTTGAGCATGAGGGTGTTTGTCTTACTACACTCCCTGAGTCATAGTATATTGTTATTTTTATCTTTCCTATGATAATATGTAAATGTAGTATTTTATTTTTGTTTCAATCAGCATGTTTTGATCACCATTCAAGGTGAATTTTTTTTTCATATGATACTAGCTATTTATGTTTTATGTTCTGAAAATACTTAATTCTCATTATATGCCTTTTTACTAAGAACTCAAAATACTTTTAGAACTTTCCTTGATCTATTTATTAATCAGTTTTATTGATTAGTTCTACTATTTTCATTTGTTAGTGTTTTTGGTTTTTGTTTTTTTTTTTTTCCCGATTCGCGGGCCTCTCACTGTTGTGGCATCTCCCGTTGCGGAGCACAGGCTCCGGACGCGCAGGCTCAGCGGCCATGGCTCACGGGCCCAGCCGCTCTGCGGCATATGGGATCTTCCCAGACTGGGGCACGAACCCGTGTCCCTTGCATCGGCAGGCGGACTCTCGACCACTGCGCTACCAGGGAAGCCCCTGTTAGTGTTTTTAATTGGTTGGAAATAGCCCTTCCTGACCATAACCCCCATCCCTGCCCCACTCTGTTCCTTCCCTCCCCTCTGCATGTGATATTTGTCATCCTCACAGTCTGCATTTCCTCATCTCAGCCCTGTTCTCCTGGGCTACCAACTTCCTCTGCAAACTGCAAAGAGTATATAAATGTAATGTTGTGATTATTCAACCATGACCCCATGTGTAGTTACTTCAGCATCACTTTTGACAAGTGATTAAGGCGAAGAGAACAGTCCTCAAGTGGCCCTAAGGAGAGAGTGTACCTGGCATGTTCAAAGAACAGCGAGGAGGGCAGTGGCTGGAGTGGAGCACTGATGGGGGAAGATGGTAGGAAGGAAGGCCAGAGAGGTTAGGAAAGAGTGCAGACCATGTCAGGTCGTTCCAGGGAGCGTGGATTTTACTCTGAGTGAGGTGGGGGAGCAGGGCACAGTTACAGCATCTTGACCAGAGTGACTTGATCTCACACAGGTTTTGAAAGGCCTCTTCAGGCTGCTGTAACGAGAAGTCTCTGCAGAAGGCCAAAGGCAGAAGTCATGCACTCTGCAGTACTGCTATAGAGAGGATTGCAGCTTGGTTCTTGGTGGCAGCAGTGGAGGTGGGGAGGGGTAATCAAATTCTAGACTTACTGTGAAGTTACAGCCAACTGGATTGACCGCCGGACTGGATGTGAGGTCTTTGAGAAAGAGAGAAAAAAAGGATAACTCCAAGGCTTTGGCACGAGCAGTTGGTAGGATGGACTGCCATCATTTGAGAGGTGGAGGGTTATGGGAGCAGACCTGGGGTGGAAGATTGGGGATTGCTTTTGGACACGTGGCATATGAGACATCTAATTAGGATTTCAGGTGGGGATGTTGAGTAGATAGAGTAGAGCAGGTTACAGGAGAGAGGTCTGAGCTAGAAATATCAAGTTGGGAGTTGCCAGGATATAGATGGTATTTAAAGCCAGCAGCATGCATAATATCCCAAGGAAGTTAGTGCAGCTAGAGGATGACCAGCTCTTCTACAAATTACTGTGCTCTGATACCAGCTGGACTCTGTGTGCAGACTGCTAGTTCTCAGTTCTCTTTCCTTGACTTACTGTGTGCTTTTCAGTCTGAGTGATGACTCCTGCCAGGAGTTACATGAAAGGTTATATGGTATCATATGCTCTGTATCTTTCTTGACCTCAAATATGATTCAAAAAACACAGAAAAAATGTTCATGTTACAATTATGTTTTATGGAGTAGCATGCAAGTGAATTAAAAAAAAAAAAAAGAAACCACTATGTTTTAAAGAACACTCATGCTTTCCTATGATTCGTCTCATCTCTCTAATTTGGTCGAAGCCCCATGTATGTGGTCCCCAGGTTAGGTATGCTATGGTAGAAAATGGAAGTGTGGTATGGAAGTAACCTTATGAATTCCCCATCACAGAAGAAAGTCCCGAGTTAACACCTTCATTCTTCATCTCACTTGGTTTTCGAACTTTTGATTGTTTCTCAAATCAGATCTTTCTCCCATTGTGAAGGTTTCCAAAGCATGCAACATAGAATCTGAAAGGATATTCCAAGGAAAGGATAAATGTGGTTTGGGCCATGGCAGCACCTTTATAATAAATGTGTGGCCTCCTATGGTAATGATTTTGTATTTGGCCTTCCTTGGTTGTGTGATTTTTGGATCTATTTGTTAAAAATATAGTTTTAGGTCTTTATACTTATATTTCATATAATTTGATTTATCTTCACAATTTTCACAGTTGCATATGTATTAAATCTTAGCCTCTCACACAGGATACACAGGAGCAAAATAGGGGGAAATCTAAGGGACCCAGGAAACAATGGATCCAACTTAGAAGAGTAATGAAAGTCCTGGCGTGTATTAGGCTATGTTCCTACTGCTCCATTTATTTAGATTGAAACAGAAGGATGTAAGTCTCCAGAAAAGAGATACTTTTGGGGGGAGAAAGTCTTTGACACTTTCTTGAGACACTAGAAATACATAAGGATTTGATAAAGACAAATAGTTGGAAAATAGAAAGGCAACTTAAAACACCATGAAAAATGAAGAGCTATACAAGCAGAGCAATGTTGTCCTTGCACTTTACTTAGCTTGATTAATCCTCTCACAGAGGAAACCTGGACTTGTTTTTAACCAAAGGGTAAGACCCTTTTAGAGCAAAGTACATTCTTAGGGTAGACCAACATTTATTGAGCATCCATTGTGTGTTTGTACCTTCTTGAAGGTATTTTTTAAATACCTTTATTTTTGTAAAATACTCAAAAGTTCCTTGTAGGATAACTACTGCAGTCTCCATCTTACATTGGCAAAAACTCAAATATAGAGAATATAAGACCCTAGCCCCAAAATGTGCCGCCACATTTGGATTCAAACCTGATCTGCTTGCGTTGGAAGTCTAAGCTCTCTTCTACCTATACTGCTTTCTCACAGACCAGTTGCAGAAATGACTGCGAGCCACCTAAAGGCTATAGATACAATCAGTGTTTTAACTCTAAATACATTGATTAGCAGCAGCAGAAGTCCAAAATAAAGCCACCCCAAATTGAAGCACAACATGCATCTCCAGCCAGCGCATATTAACTAATAATTAGCCAATTACTCTACCACAGTAATAGTAAAAGTAGCGTTTATCAGAGGCCTTAAATTAGTGGTTCTCAACCAGGGGCAGTGTTGCCCCAAAGGGACATTTGGCAATAAGTGGGGTGTGCTCTTGGCGTGTAGTGGGTAGAGACCAGGGATGCCGTTAAACATCCTACAAAGCACAAGATAGTCCCCACCCCGACCTGAACAAAGAAGTATCCAGCCCAGAATATCAGCCATGCTGAGGCTGAGAAGCCCTGCCCTAAATAAGGAGCATATGCAGAGAAAGGCAGCAAATACAATTTGATTAGTATGTGGCTTCTTTCTCCTTTTTTTACTCTAAAAGATAATTGAATTTTCTGAGTGAATATTTACTTTCTGGCATTATTTAGCAGCATTTTGATATGAAGGTGAAAACTATCCATTTATAATAATCTGGTTAAAGCAACTACCCACTGATATCGTGTCAAGGTTCAGGTATTTATAAAGCGTGTTGGTCAGTGTAATGTGTATCCTCTGTGTGAGGTAGGTTGCGAATACATATTGGCTGTTGGTGTGTGTGTGTGTGTGTGTCTGTGTGAGTGTGTGTGTGTGTGTATGTGTGTATACACACTTGCTGGTTTTGATGGGAAGTATAAATTGGGTTTTGGAAAAAGATGCCCCCCACTACCTCCAGCTGTAAGCCTTCACTTCTTCCTATTAAGATTTCCCTTGCAACTTGGCCTCTTTTAAACTCCTATCTCGTGCATTCTCTCTTCTAATCTAATACCTCTGCTTACATATCTAAACATGATCAGTGACAGTTTTCGCTGCGGGGTGAGGCTTTCTCTGACAAGGCCAGTGAGCGCTGATTTGAGACCAGCCATTGTGAGTGACTTCAGCTGTCTCTTCAAGTGACATCCAGCTACTTGAGAAAGGAATGATGACGAAAGTTCTTTGGACAGAAAACTTTCGCTGACAAGAAGGTGACAGGTCCTTGCACAGCTGGTCTCTGATATGCCTCAGAAGGGGCCCATGGACTGACTAATTTGAGCTGTGCAGTAGCTGGGAGGAGGTGTGTGGCCCGTGCCCTCTTAGGCTCAGAGAAATCTGTAAAACAAAATGGCAGTGGGTGTGGGCTGGAGGAAGCCATGGTTGGGGGGCGGCCGGCCAGGGAACCCTGTCTGCCTAGAACGTGAGAACACAAAAGATTCATGGTGAGTGGACGTCTGTTGTTCTGCCCAGAATCCACTCCTCCTCCTGGCAGCAGAACCTCATTTTTCCTGTACAAGCCACCCCATCTCTGTTCTCATTTGGTTGGAGCCAACCCAGCTTCCAGGGATTAGCAATCAACAGACCCAATCCCTTCATCACAGTGGTTGGTTCAGGGAGGGGTTGGTGACCTAAGACAATCCAATGAGACTCAGTTCTGTGCCTTTTGCCACAATCGTTGGGAAGGAGGTGTTCTTCCTCCCTGTAGCCACCAAGCTACATATGTCACCAAGCTTGGAATTTCTAGGAATCATGATGTAGAACAAGTTAGCTAGAGAATAAACCAACTCAGAGAATAAAAGAGCTGAGAAATGGAGAAAAAGAGACATTCCAGAATAGTGAAATTATTTGAGCCCCTAATTCAGCTGTGTCTGATGGCCCCTGTATCCTAGAGTTTTCCATTATACAAACAGTGAATTCTTGTTTTTCCCCTTAGTACATTTAAATTTGTTTCTCGGTAGAAAGATTCCTGATTGATACAAATAGCTACCATTTTTGAGTGCCTGCTCTGTTCTAGGCACTATATGTCCAGGAGGTCATTTATCCTCACAATGATCTGTAGGGTCGGCAGTACTCATGTCCTCATTCTAGAGACGAGATGAGACACAAACTTGGTGGCTTAAAACAGCAGGAATTTATGTCTCACAGTTCTGGAGTTCGGAAGTCCAAAATCAAGGTGTTGGCAGGGCCACACTCTCTCAAGGTTCTAAGGGAGAGTCCTTTGCCTCTTCCAACTTGTGGTGCCATCAGGTATTCCTTGACCCTGGGGCCACACTTGTCCAGTCTCTGCCTCTGGCTTCACGTGGCCTTCTCCCCTGTGTGTCTGTGCGTCTCAAATCTTCCTCTGCACTTCTCTTATACGTACAACTGGTGCTGGATTTGGGGCCCAGCCTAAGTCCAAGATGATCCCATCTTGATATCCTTAATTTAATCACATCTGCAATGACTCTTTTTCCAAATAAGGTCACATTCATAGGTGCCAGGGTTTAGGACTTGGACATGTTTTTTGCGGCCACTAGTCAATCTACCAAGACAGGTATTAAGAGTCTGAACAAAGATAGGGTAGTGGGGATGGAGGTGAGAAAATCTACTTGAACGATATTTAGAAGATAATTGAGACTAATGCGTAGAACAATACAATGTTCAAATTTACTTCACAAAAATCCAAAAGTGGAAAGGAAGAGAGTGGGGTATAAATTAAATAAAATTTCCCTGAGTCAGTAAATTATTGAAACTGGTGGGTATATGGAGGCCATTATACTATCCTCTTTACTCTTGTATATATTTGAAAGTTTCCAAAATAAAAACATTTCAAAAGAAGATAATCAAGAATACTCCATTTCCTTATGTTAATTACTTATTAATTAAATTTCGGTTTTGGTTAAGTCCTCACAGCATGCCTGGTGTTTGCTGAGTCCCTTACTGATGGACTGTGGAGTAGTTACAGATTTGTTTGTTTTTCCAGTGATATAATACTCTTGTATCACCTGACAAATAGACCTAAAGATTTACTTTGTGTGGAGGCATGCACATTCGTGACAAGATTATGTCTTAGGATAAATGCCCTTTCATCACAGGTGAATGGGAAATTCATTTCACCTTGTCCAAACCCAGAGTCAAAACCTACGAGTAGCCAGCATCCTGCTGCAAGGAAACCGTTTGTTTTCCTTAATCATCCCCGCGTCGCTTACAAGTAGGAATGAACGACAGCGATCCCGCCTCCATAAACTAACTGTCACAGGGAAAGATTAGTCTATTTAACCACTGAAAACACCAAAATATCAATATTTTAATTGTCTTATCTCCATAGCAGACGTTTGTTATCAGAGTGCGGGATGGGGAGGCAGAACGCAAGGAAATATTAAATGCAGACAAGGCATGTGGGTGAGTGTGAATCTGTAGTTTAATCCATGTGCTTTTTTCAGATCCTTTCTTGTTTCATTGCAAAGTGTGGTATAAAAATGATGTCAGAAGAATGGTTCTCTGGGTTGTTTAAAAGCCTGCATACACCATTTACAAGGTGTGTTGTTGACAGTTAAAAATGACATGTCTATTATTCATGGGGTCCCCCCTGACAGAGAAGAGGTTGCTTGAACTTGGCGGCTGTAAATGAACAAGGAGGGAAATAATGGAATTCATGATGTAACCTGTGCTCAGCTGCTTCTGGAACTATTTGGGGAGCTCAATGTTGCAGTTCTCCTATGAGGGACAACCATCTCGGGGACATTTGAGTCTGATATAAGCACCACTTAATGAAGTTTCCTCATCCCTCCAATTGTTTGTCTCAGTTTCTGTGCTGTAATCATCGTTGTTTGGTCTGCCGCCTTCAGGCTGCAGTGCTCAGGAGTGCACACCCTGCACGCAAGTCACAGCTCTGTCGACTGCTAATCTGGAAGCCTGAGTCTAGAAGCTCAGCCCCTTTGAGGACCAGTTTCCCCTACTTTAAAGTGGACACAATGATTTCTAGCTGTTTCAAAAAGCTGTTGAGAGAACTAAATGGTGTAATGCATGTGACGCACTGAGCACAATGTTTGCCTTACGTGAATCACTCAGTGACTGTTGGGTGCTCATGAGTTTGAGAATAAAGAGATTTCCTGGGTCTCCAAAAGAGAGAGAAGAAAATGAAATCCAGGTTCTAAAGTATGGTTTGCAGGCCTGTGATAGCAGATCACCACGGGGAGCTTGTGAGAAATGCAGACTCTCAGGCTCCACCCTGGACCCGCTGAATGAACATCTGCCCTTTGATCCCCAGGTGATTCGTATGTACATGAAAGATGAGAAGCGCTGGCCACACTCCTGTTACGGGACATGGCGAGGAGGGCTGTCCCTGTTGCTTGGAGCTGGAAACACAGGTGCTATAAGAAGCCCATCCGTGAGAGAGCCCAGGGGTCATTATCAGTCAGGAGCGTTTGGCTGAGAGTACAGCACATTTAAAGTTTTTTCCTTTTCCTTCCCCCAAAGCCAAGTAAGGGGTTACCTTCAGGGATATCACTCTTGAAAGCTGGAAATGCTTTCAAGAGGCAGAAATAGGCTTATCATATCCACTGGATGGTGACAGAGTTGGCAACCTTCAGGCCGGCCTGGCCTGTCATTTTGCCAGAGTGGAGCCCATGGTGAGGGCGTTCCTGGGAGAGATTAACATGTGTCTGCTGAATTTGGGAGTGTGTCTAGATACAGGGGGTAGAGGCTGATGCTTCTTGTGGAGATTTCTGAAGTCAGGAGGGGCCCGAGATTAGAGCTGAGGAAGCTGCCCGTCCCAGGCCCTTGTGACCGTCATGGCACACAGGAGGGGACCTCAGTGGTTCCTTGGCTCCACGGGAAAGGGCATGGGTGGGGTTAGAGGAGGAGCAGCCTTAGAGCTGCTGCCCCTCTGGGCTGGGGTGAATTGGGGCAGGGATCCTTAGTGTGGCTGAACAGGAACAAAAGCTTCCTGTCTGTTGTAGGGTCCTTGATGACGGGTGGGGTCAGGATGGAGTTTTCCACTGCCCCACAGCACTGGGCAGTCGGTAGCAGACAGAATCCTCAGACACCGTCAGAGTGACCGTGTTGCTTCCCTACCATCAGGCGAGTGACCATTTCCCCCTTAGTCCTCAGTTCCGGGGAGGAGATATGTTAGAACCAGCCTTGGGGTTTCGTCCCTTCAGAGTGCTAGGAAGGGAGGAGTGAGAAGGAAAACAGCCCCCCTCCAAGGTCCCTGAGCTACAAGCCCAGCTGGTGATGAGGAAGGAGAGGGCTTTCAAAGTGGGTGTGAGTTTGGCATTTCAAGGTGGGCTGGGCTTCTCATAGCTTTTAGTAAGTGAAAGTGACCAAGGTATTTTGGAATCTTCCCAGAAGTTTACCAAGAGAACAGGGTTAGAAAATCAACAGACTATAGTCCAAGGCAGTGACTGGAGAAAAAAATGTAACGTTTCTGGTTAACATCTCTCTGAATTGTACCACTCTGAACTCCAAACACAGTTTCCTTAGTCTTTTGGGTATTTAACATCCACAGTTCTGGCCCTCTGTCAGCAATCCTTGGCTTTCATGATTCGCAGTAATTTTCAGTTTTCCTTGAGGATGTATTTGAGGCCCTGGCTTGCCACTGAGACCGGGAAGTGAGCACTGCCCACTCTGCAGCCTGCCCTCCTCAGCCCTGCTTGGTCAGGCTCTGTTTGTTTTCATGTATGCACTCTGCTGTGTTGTTTGCTTGTAAATACTGACACTGAAAAGAAAACCAAGTTCTCATTGAGGTAACAGCAGGAAAATGAAACTGGAGACGTCTAAGAAAGGCATGGCTCAGAGTCAGAAAGCAGAAATTCGGGAGAACATGGAGAGAGGGATGTCTGTGTCAATGGGAACTTCAGTCGACTCTGTGCACATGTTGGCTGGAAGCTGTGGGTCAAGATGCAGGGGCATGTTTACCAGTTAGTGCCTCTTCTTCTTGGGCCTGAGTGGACCTTCCATGAACCAGACTCCACTTTCAGTGAGATCGCTGTTTCAGAGAGCTGATAGATTGTGGCATTGGCTTTATCCCAGGATACGGGCTTGAAACAATGGAAGAAAACATTTTGGCTTTGGAAGTTCATTGGAACAGTAAGAGCTGCCTCATAAAGGAGTGGGCTTTCTGTCACGTGAATCATGAAGTTTTAGTGTTTTTAGAGCTGCAAGAGATCTGTGCTATGATTTACATCTCCATATCCAGTGTTCCTGATGCTACACCTGTAGGTGAGAAGCCCCAGACACTTCCAATAGCATTGAGATATAAGGGTAAACCCTTTGAGAGAGTTAACTATAAAGTCAATGTGTAATGGACCAGAAGAGAAATGACTGTAAAGTCATTGTTGCCTTAATCACAATAACAATAATAGCTAAAATTATTGAGTACTTGCTACGTGCCAGGCATCTTGCTGAGCCACTCATCCAGCCATCCATCCATGCATCTATTCATCGTCTATCATCTACTCCTCATCTTTTTATTTTATTTATTTTTTTGCTTATTTATTTATTTTATATCTTTGTTGGAGTATAATTGCTTTACAATGGTGTGTTAGTTTCTGCTGTATAACAAAGTGAATCAGCTATACGTATACAAGTATCCCCATATCTCTTCCCTCTTGAGCCTCCCTCCCTCCCACCCTCCCTATCCCATCCCTCTAGGTGGTCACAAAACATCGAGCTGACCTCCCTATGCTATGCGGCTGCTTCATACTAGCCATCCATTTTACATTTGGTGGTGTATATATGTCAATGCTACTCTCTCACTTTGTCCCAGCTTCCCCTTCCCACCGTGTCCTCAAGTCCGTCCTCTACGTCTGCATCTTTATTCCTGCCCTGCCCATCTAATTCCTGCCCATGAGTACCATGTGTTTTTTTGCGGTACGCGGGCCTCTCACTGTTGTGGCCTCTCCCATTGCGGAGCACAGGCTCCGGATGCGCAGGCTCAGCGGTGATGGCTCAAGGGCCCAGCCGCTCCGCGGCATGTGGGATCCTCCCGGACCGGGGCACGAACCCGTGTTCCCTGCATCGGCAGGTGGACTCTCAACCACTGCGCCACCAGGGAAGCCCAGTACCGTTTTTTTAGACTCCATGTGTGTACGTTAGTATATGGTATTTGTTTTTCTCTTTCTGACTTACTTCACTCTGTATGACACACTCTAGGTCCATCCACCTCATTACAAATAACTCAATTTTGTTCCCTTTTATGGCTGAGTAATATTCCATTGTATATATGTGCCACAGCTTCTTTATTTATTCATCTGTCGATGCACATTTAGTTTCCTTCCATGTCCTGGCTATTGTAAATACTGCTGCAATGAACATTGTGGTACATGACTCTTTTTGAATTATGGTTTTCTCAGGGTATATGCCCAGTAGTGGGATTGCTGGGTCATATGGTAGTTCTATTTTTAGTTTTTTAAGGAACTTACATACTGTTCTCCAGAGTGTCTGTATCAATTTACATTCCCACCAACAGTACCAGGGGGTTCCCTTTTCTCCACACCCTCTCCAGCATTTATTGTTTGTGGATTTTTTGATGATGGCCATTCTGACCGTGTGAAATGATACCTCATTGTAGTTTTGATGTGCATTTCTCTAATGATTAGTGATGTTGAGCATCCTTTCATGTGTTTGTTGGCAGTCTGTATATCTTCTTTGGAGAAATGTCTGTTTAGGTCTTCTGCCCATTTCTGGATTGGGTTGTTTGTTTTTTGATATTGAGCTGCATGAGCTGCTTGTATATTTTGGAGATTAATCCTTCGTCAGTTGCTTCATTTGCAAATATTTTCTCCCATTCTGAGGGTTGTCTTTTGGTCTTGTTTATGGTTTCCTTTGCTGTGCAAAAGCTTTTACGTTTCATTAGGTCCCATTTGTTTATTTTTGTTTTTATTTCCATTTCTCTAGGAGGTGGGTCAAAAAAGGTCTTGCTGTGATTTATGTCATAGAGTGTTCTGCCTATGTTTTCCGCTAAGAGTCCTCATCTTTTTAAATCCCCTGTGAGGTTGGCATTACAATGTCAGTTTTACAGATAGGGAGTGGTTCTCAAGTCCACAGGTTTGATCTGTAACCTGATTGAGAATATTCAGAGTCCAAAGATAAAATGAGTTTCTAGAGCTGGAGCTAGTCAGCTCTGAGAGCGTGGAAAAGGAGAGACGCAGAAGCAGAGTCTCGGAGGGCAAGGCCTGCCCAGCCCACGCTTTATTCAGGGGAGAAGGATTCTCACCTAAGTGTCCTCAAGCTCTATGACATGCTGGTCATGCTGACCCTTTCGCGGGGGGGTTGTCTACCTCAGGAACTCTTTGCTGTTGCTTCAGTGGGCATCAGTTTGGGACTGGAAATCCATCTTATTTGTATCTTAACCAAAACTGCTTAATAAAACACAGTCTGTAATGTATGCATAAGTGAGATCATGAATACATGTGTGCGTGTGTTTCTACAAATACATGTGGTACATGTGTTACATGTTGGTACAAATATCATGTGTTTGTATGATATGCCTTGTATATCATATACTTATAGGTGATTATATATGACATAGACCTAATAATATATAATTTGTGTAGATTATATTTTATATCTATATCTTTGTATTTTGTACATACACACAGTTTTAGATTACCTGAGGCACTGGAGAGGGTGGGAGGGCAAAGCTTTCTCTCCGTTCTGTGAACTAGTATTTGTTGAGTCCCTGTTTTGCATCAGTTTCCTCCACTATATGGTAGAGCCAACATTTGGACTCAACTCCGGCCACTTTCAAAGTTGGGGCTCCTCCAGGTGAGAGCAGCTGTATTTCCTTCCCTTTCTTTTATATACCCAGCAGTTGAGCAATCTGATCTCTATCTGAGCCTCAAGTAGACAAACGCTCTCTTTAATTTACCCACAACCCAGAAAAGCAGCTGGGACTAGAGGCGTAGGGGGCCAGGAGCCCTGTCCTGTGTCTGGGGCCTTTCTCATGGTCCAGTAATTGAAGAGCAGCCATCATGGCCCTCCTCTCATGGCTTTGAGCTGGATACGGAGTGACGTGGGCCGAGGTGTCTGCAGTCCTGAGGTATAAATAAATCCACGGAGATCAGTCTCAGCTGTGGAGGTGTGCTTCTACTTCACTCAGTGCTTCTCAGAGGCTTTGCGCAGCAGCAGTCAGAGCATTTGCCCAGGAGAGCAGTTTGAGTCCATCTGGCTAAGCTGGATTTCCGGGGGAGACCAGCTGGAAATGCGGCTGAGCCAGGCTGGATCTGAGGTTGGGAGCTCTGGGTTCATGTCCTGACTTTGACCAAGAGCAGAATGCCAGAGGTAAGAAGAGATTCTTTTAGGAGATGCTATCAAGCATATATTCCTGTGGTGTTTTTTGTTTTTTGGGGTTTTTTTTTTGGTCTGTTTTGTTTTTTGTTACTGTGAAGGGCAACCTCTTATTTTTTAGAACCTAGAACCATGTCTTCAAAGTAGGTGGTTGGGACTTTACAGTAATTGATTCTGTTTCTGCAACAGCAGATTCACGTGCCTGAGTGGTTTTTTCTTTCCTTGCAAACCCCTCCTCCCTTAGAATGCACCTATGATGGCGAGCGGTGGTTCCCAAGGGGGTGGGGAAGCCATGCTTGGGGCCCCCTCCCCACCAAGGGGATGGCAGTAGAGCCGATGTTGCTGAGTTCACCCTGCATATATTTAAAGTTGAACTGCTTAGAAAAGTGGAACATGCGTTTTGCCAGCCCAAGAATGCTTCTTGCTTTGGGTGGGAATTTCCTTTTCCTTCGTGCACGACGGCTTCATCCATCACTGCCCTTCCTTGTCCAATTTCATTAACCTGAGCTTGTGTTCATCTTGTGGCAGCTTAATAACCTTTATTTGTGGAATCCCTCAAAGAAAGCCTTGGTTATAAATCCCACGTCACAGAAATGAATGCATAAATGCCAATCTGTGTCACTGCATAATATTTATTTTTTTAATTAAAGAAAATGGATAGTGACATTTATTAGGTCACAAGTTACTTGTTAATGGCAACGAATGACAAAAAAATTACTGATTTTATGAGCAAATCTTGGAACGTTCCTCAATGATTATTCTGTTATGCTTTCAAAGTGAGTGGTGCTAACAATGCGTTGGGCATATTTTTGGAAGCTCGTGCTTATTTTTAGTGAGACACACTTTCTGTAGGGGAAAGTGTCTGCTTAACTGAGGAGAGTCAGAACTGACTGGTGAATTCAGACTTGCTTTTTTCCCCCAGCTCTTTTTAGGATATAGTTTGACCTTCTGAGATAATTGTGTGTGTGTGTGTGTGTGTGTGTGTGTGTGTGTGTGTGTGTGTGTGTGTGTAGGTTACTTCCAAATCAGAATAAACATAGTTTCTAGAAACAGGCATGTTTATTACAATTTTGGTCCATATACGAGGCATCCCTACTGAAGCACCCATTCAGACCGGGAGATAAGTGAAAAAGAGTGACGTGTAATAAAATAATCCAAAGGCTGGGGACTTACAGGGTGTCTAAACATATATTATTTCATTTAATGCTCATACTACTGCCATGAGGAACATGCTTTCATATCTCCATCTGTTTATTTATTCATTCACTCCACATACATTATCAGGATTGGTTATTTTAGGGCAGAGTTTATGGATGAGAAAACAGAAACAGTTGTTTAGTAACTTGCACATGGTGCCACAGGCTGGAAATGACAGTGCTGGCATGTGAATGCTTTTGTTTGTGTGACTTCAAAACCTGTGATCTTATCAATATCCCACTCTGTCCCCCCAAAAGTGTCTTCTATCCGTGGGGATTTTTTTTTTTTTTTTTGCGGTACGCGGGCCTCTCACAGTTGTGGCCTCTCCCGTTGTGGAGCACAGGCTCCGGATGCGCAGGCTCAGCGGCCATGGCTCACGGGCCCAGCCGCTCCGCGGCACGTGGGATCTTCCCGGACTGGGGCATCCTCTGCATCGGCAGGCGGACTCTCAACCACTGCGCCACCAGGGAAGCCCCCTAACCATGGGGATTTTGACCACCCAGTGAAGAAGTTAAAGATCTGTGGCTCTGAGGAGCTCACTGCTGCTAAAGTTAATTCTAGTTTGTCAGGATATCTATAAAGTTATGTTTCCCAGGTTCGTACTCCTTTGATTTTTGTGTGGCTTGTTTCCTAAGTGAACAGGCTAAAGAACAGTGCTGACAATTTAAGGCAGACCGATTTCTTTCGGAAGGTTGTTAGCTTGTTTACAATTGTAACTGGTTGTTGTCTTTATTTTGATGTATATTTTATTTGCATCCTATTTATGGCTAAACATTAAAATAGAAGGATTGTGTTGTTTTCACTTCAGTGTGCTGGTAAATTTTTATCCCTGGAGTCCAATGACACCAAAAATAATTTTGTTCTAAAGACGGACACTCCACATTTACAAGGTGGTCTTAAAGGCCCATGAGGGAAGAGAGAGAAATGGATATTTACTGAATACATAGCTTGGTGTTAGCCATTATACTAGGCATTTTCCATGCATTATAGCATTTGATCTTTTGAGATATGCTCTATTATTTTCCCACTTTATAAATGAGGGAACCGAGGCTCAAAATCTTCCCATTTTACAACCCAAAGCTATTAAATCAAGTGCAGCAGTTGGTGTGTATTCTCACAAAGCCTCTGATCTTGGCGCATTCACTGCCTGACCTTTGTAAAAAAATTTGATGGATAACTTATATATATCCACATGTATCTTAAGTGTGTGGTTCAACACGTGCCGTATAACTGGCACCTCCATCAAGATGTAAAATGTTAACTTCACTGCAGAAAGTCCCCTCATGCCCGCTTCTAGCCAATCCCTATCACCCACAGGCATCCGCCTCACCGTAGATTCGTTTTTCCTTGTTCTAGGACTTCATATACATGGAATTATATGGTGTACTATTTCATTTTTGGCTTCTTTTATTCAGCACATTGTTTTTCTTTTAAAGACTCATCCATGTTGTATGTATCAACAGTTCATTCTCGTTTTATTGCTGATAGTATTACATTACATGGAAATGCTATCATTTATTTATTAATTTACCTGTTAATGGATATTTGGGTTCTTTCCAGTTTGGGGAGATTATGAATAAAGTTGCTGTGAACATTCTTTCACCGGTCCTTGTGCAGATGTGTGTTTTCAGTTCTCTTGGGTAAATAGCTAGGGTTGGGATCACTTGGTCATAAGGTAGTGGTATATTTAATGTTATAAAAAGCGGCCAAACTGTTTACCAAAGTGGCTGTACCATTTTTTTTTTTTTTTTTTACGGTATGCGGGCCTCTCACTGTTGCGGCCTCTCCCGTTGCAGAGCACAGGCTCGGGACGCGCAGGCTCAGCGGCCATGGCTCACGGGCCCAGCTGTTCAGCGGCATGTGGGATCCTCCCAGACCGGGGCACGAACCCGCATCCCCGGCATCGGCAGGCGGACTCTCAACCACTGCGCCACCAGGGAAGCCCGTGGCTGTACCATTTTATGCTCTCACCAGGAGTGTGTGAGAGAGTTCTGGTTGCTCCATATTTGCCAAACTTTGCAATGTGAAGTTTTAAAATTTGAGTCATTCTAGTGGTTGTGTTGGTACCTCATTTTCGTTCTAACTTGTTTTGCCCTAATGATTAGTGATGTTGGGCACTTCTGTGTGCTTTTTGGGCATTTGAATATCTTCCTTGTAGAAGTGTCTACTCAATTTTTTTGCCAGTTTTCAATTTTTAAAAAAGTGGATTGATCATATAAATACTATTGATTCGTAAGAGTTCTTTAGATATTCTGGATATAAGCCTGTGGTCAAATACATACTTTGTGAATGTTTCCTTCTAGTCTGTGGTTTGTCTGTACATTTCCTTTTTTTAAAACCATGTGATTGAGGTATGATTGATATATAAACTTCTGTAGATATTTTAAAATGACTTTTCATTTTGCTCGTCTAACTTATCCTTTTTTCTTTTATAATTATTATTTTCATTGTCCTATCTGTCCCAAGGTTTGCAAAGATAATTTTCCTATGCCTTTTTCTAGTAGTTTTGTAGTTTGGTTTTTACGTTAATTCTATGACTCATCTTGAATTGATTTTCATATGTGGATTGAAGTAGAGGTTGAGGTTCATTTTTTGCCATGTGGACATAAAGATGTTCCAGCATGATTTGTTGAAAAGGTTCACTTCTCCATTGAATCGCTTTGGTAACTTTGTAAAAAATCAACTCACCATATATGTATAAGTCTACCTCTGGACTTTATTCTGTTCCATTGATCTATGTGTCCATCCCATGCCGATACTGCACAGATATATGTCCTTTGCATTTCCATATATACTTCAGAATTAGTTTCTAAATATAACACCTGCTGGGATTTTGGTTGGTATTATGTTAGATATATAGGTTAATTTGAAGGAGAATTGATATCTTAATAATAATGAATTTTCAAAGCCATGAACATAATATACCTCCCCATTTATTAGGAACTTCGTTAGTTTCTCTCAGCAACGTTTTGTAGTTTTAGAGTCTGAATCTTGCATATATGTTAAATTTACCCTTGAGTATTTTTGGTGCTATTGTAAATGGTATAATTTTAAAATTTTATTTTGTACTTGTTCATTACTGGTACATTGAAATGGATTTCTGTGTATTTACCTTGTGTCCTGTGATCTTGCTAATTCACCTACTCATTCTAGAATTTGTTTTATAGATTCTCGAAGATTTTCTATTACACACAATTATGTCATCTGAAAGTAAAGATATTCTTATTTCTTTCTTTTAAATCTGTATACCTTTTGTTTCTGGTTTCTGCGTTATTGCTCTGGCTAAGACTTTCTGTTAAATGTGAAGTAAAAGTAGTGAAAGCAGAAATCCTGCCTTATTCTTCATCTTAAGGGAAAATGTCATTTTCTATTAAGTATGATGTTAATTGTAGTTTTAAAAAAATTAATGCTTTTTATCAGATTAAGACATTTCTCTTTGTTCCTAGTTTACTGAGAGGTTTCTTTTTTTTTTTTAATTATGAATGGGAGTTGAATTTTGAATTTTGTCACAAGCTTTTCTGAATCCATTGAGATGACTGACCATAGCATATTTTCCTTTTTACTGTTGATGTGGTCAGTTACATTGATTGATTTTCTAATATTGAACCAATCTTGCATATTAGTTATAAAGACTATTTGGTTGTGATGTGTTATCTTTTAATAAATTGCAAGTATTTTGTCTAGGATTTTTATATCTACTTCAGTGACATACATTGGTCTGAAATTTCCTTCCTTCTTCCCTTCCTCCCTTCCTTCCTTCCTTCCTTCCTCCCTCCCTCCCTCCCTCCCTCCCTCCCTCCCTCACTCTCTCCCTCCCCGCTCCCTTCCTCCCTCCCTTCCTTCTTTCCTTCTTTCATTTTTGTATCACGGTTATATTGCCTTCATAAAATGAGTTGGCAAGTGTCCCCTCCCCCTCTGTTTCCTGAAAGAGTTTGTGTAAGATGGATAATATTTTTTCCTTAAACAGACGATAGAATTTATCACCTAGGCCACATAGGCCTGGAATATTCTTTGTGGAAAATTCCACAGAGAAACTTTTAAATTATGAATTCATTTTTAAACAGATATAGCACCATTCAAGTTTTCCATTACTTCCTGTGAAGTTCTGGTGGTTTGTGTCTTTCAAGTAATCCGTCCACTTCATCTATGATAAATTTATTGTGATATGTTTTTCATAATAGTCCCTTATTATTGTTTTAATGTCTGTAATGATATATTCTCTTTCATTATGGATATTGATAATTTACATTTTTCTTTTTTTCTTGATCAGATTTGCTAATAGGGCTCAATTTAAAAATTTTTAAAGAGCCTACTTTTGGTTTTGTTGATTTTTCACTATTGCTTGATTTTTATTTCACTGATTTCCCCTCTTTATTATCTTTTCCTTTTAGTTACTTGATTTAAACTTGCTCTCCTTTTTCTAGCTTCTTCCTAGTATTGGATCATTGATTTTAGACCATATGATTTTCTTTTTTTTTTAACATCTTTATTGGAATATAATTGCTTTACAATGGTGTGTTAGTTTCTGCTGTATAAAAAGGTGAATCAGCTTTATATGTATACATACATACATATACATATCCCCATATCCCCATATAAATTTTTGAAGCTATGCATTTTCCTCTAAGCACTGCTTTAAGTGCAGTACCCAAATTTTGATACATTGTTGTTTTCGTTATCATTCAGGTAAAACTATTTTCTCATTTCTCTAGTATCTTTTTCTTTGAACCACAGATTATTTAGAGGGATATTGTATATTATATATACTAATATGTATAAATTAGATAACTAATAAGAACCTGCTGTATAAAAAAATATTTGGGTATTTTATACACATTTTTTCTTCTCGATTTCTTATTTAATCGGATTGTTTCACATTGACTTCTATAAGTGTTTTTATCATAATGTCTTAATACTCTTAGTCATTTACATCCTTACAATGTGTTGATATAGTAAATAATCTGCAGTAAATATCTTTATGTGTGTATGTGTGTATTGTTGTCTTCACTGTTTGCTTAAGACATTATCAGGAGTGAAATTACAGACAAAGTGTTTGCAATTTTTAAAATAGTCATTTCTTCTTAAAATTTTTGCCAAGTTTTCTTTTTTTTTAACATCTTTATGGAGGTATAATTGCTTTACATTTTTGTGTTAGTTGCTGATGTATAACAAAGTGTATCAGCTATACGTATACATATATCACCATATCCCCTCTCTCTTGTGTCTCCCTCCTACCCTCCCTATCTCACTACTCTAGGTGGTCACAAAGCACCAAGCTGATCTCCCTGTGCTATGCAGCTGCTTCCCACTAGCTCTCTATTTTACATTTGGTAGTGTATCTATGTCCATGCCACTCTCTTACTTCATCTCAGTTTACCCTTCCCCCTCCCCGTGTCCTCAAGTCCGTTCTCTAGGTCTGCGACTTTATTCCTGTCCTGCCTCTAGGTTCTTCAGAACCTTTTTTTTTTTTTTTTAGATTCCATATATATGTGTTAGCATACGGTATTTGTTTTTCTCTTTCTGACTTACTTCACTCTTTATGACTCTAGGTCCATCCACCTCACTACAAATAACTCAATTTCATTTCTTTTTATGGCTGAGTAATATTCCACTGTATATATGTGCCACAGCTTCTTTATCCATTCATCTGTCAATGGACACTTAGGTTGCTTCCATGTCCTGGCTATTGTAAATAGAGCTGAAATGAACATTGTGGTACATGACTCTTTTTGAATTATGGTTTTCTCAGGGTGTATGCCCAGTAGTGGGATTGCTGGGTCATATGATAGTTCTATTTTTTGTTTTTTAAGGAACCTCCATAGTGTTCTCCATAGTGGCTGTATCAATTTACATTCCCACCAACAGTGCAAGAGGGTTCCCTTTTTGCCACACCCTCTCCAGCATTTACTGTTCGTAGATTTTTTGATGATGGCCATTCTGACCGGTATGAGGTGATACCTCATTGTAGTTTTGATTTACATTTCTCTAATGGTTAGTGATGTTGAGCATCCTTTCGTGTGTTTGTTGGCAATCTGTATATGTTCTTTGGAGAAATGTCTATTTAGGTCTTCTGCCCATTTTTGGATTGGGCTGTTTGTTTTTTTGATATTGTGCTGCATGAGCTGCTTGTATATTTTGGAGATTAATCCTTTGTCAGTTGCTTTGTTTGCAAATATTTTCTCCCATTCTCAGTGTTGTCTTTTCGTCTTCTTTATGGTTTCCTTTGCTGTGCAAAAGCTTTTAAGTTTCATTAAATCCCATTTGTTTATTTTTGTTTTTATTTCCACGTCTCTACGAGGTGGGTCAAAAAAGGATCTTGCTGTGATTTATGTCATAGAGTGTTGTGCCTATGGTTTCCTCTAAGAGTTTTATAGTGTCTGGTCTTAGATTTAGGTCTGTAATCCATTTTGAGTTTATTTTTGTGTATGGTGTTAGGGAGTATTCTAATTTCATTCTTTTACATGTAGCTGTCCAGTTTTCCCAGTACCACTTATTGAAGAGACTGTCTTTTCTCCATTGTGTATCCTTGCCTCCTTTGTCATAGATTAGTTGAACATAGGTGCGTGGGTTCATCTCTGGGCTTTCTATCCTGTTCCATTGATCTATATCTCTGTCTTTGTGCCAGTACCATATTGTCTTGGTTACTGCAGCTTTGTAGTATAGTCTGAAGTCAGGGAACCTGATTCCTCCAGCTCCGTTTTTTTCCCTCAAGACTGCTTTGGCTATTCGGGGTCTTTTGTGTCTCCATACAAATCTTAAGATAGTTTGTTCTAGTTCCATAAAAAATGCCATTGGTAATTTGATAGGGATTGCATTGAATCTGTAGATTGCTTTGGGTAGTGTAGTCATTTTCACAATACTGATTCTTCCAATCCAAGAACGTGGTATATCTCTCCATCTGTTTGGATCATGCTTAATTTTTTCATCAGTGTCTTATAGTTTTCTGCATACAGGTCTTTTGTCTCACTAGGTAGGTTTATTCCTAGGTATTTTATTCTTTTTGTTGCAGTGGTAAATGGGAGTGTTTCCTTAATTTGTCTTTCAGATTTTTCATCATTAGTGTATAAGAATGCAAGAGATTTCTGTGCATTAATTTTGTATCCTGCAAGTTTACCAGATTCATTGATTAGCTCTAGTAGTTTTCTGGTGGCAACTTTAGGATTCTCTATGTATAGTATCATGTCATCTGCAAACAGTGACAGTTTTACTTCTTCTTTTCCAATTTGGATTCCTTTTATTTCTTTTTCTTCTCTGATTGCCGTGGCTAGGACTTCCAAAACTATGTTGAATAATAGTGGTGAGAGTGGACATCATTGTCTTGTTCCTGATCTTAGAGGATATGCTTTCAGTTTTTCACCATTGAGAATGGTGTTTGCTGTGGGTTTGTTGTATATGGCCTTTATTATGTTGAGGTAGTTTCCCTCTATGCCCACTTTCTGGAGAGTTTTTATCATAAATGGGTGTTGAATTTTGTCAAAAGCTTTTTCTGCATCTATTGAGATGATCATATGGTTTTTATTCTTCAATTTGTTAATATGGTGTATCACATTGATTGATTTGCATATATTGAAGAATCCTTGCATCCCTGGGATAAATCTCACTTGATCATGGTGTATGATGCTTTTACTGTGCTGTTGGATTCTGTTTGCTAGTATTTTGTTGAGGATTTTTGCAACTATATTCATCAGTGATATTGGTCTGCAATTTTCTTTTTTTGTAGTATCTTTGTCTGGTTTTGGTATCAGGGTGATGGTGGCCTCATAGAATGAGTTTGGGAGTGTTCCTTCCTCTGCAATTTTTTGGAAGCGTTTGAGAAGAATGGGTGTTAGCTCTTCTCTAAATGTTTGATAGAATTCACCTGTGAAGCCATCTGGTTCTGGACTTTTGTTTGTTGGAAGATTTTTAATCACAGTTTCAATTTCATGATTTGTGATTGGTCTGTTCATATTTTCTATTTCTTCCTGGTTCAGTCTTGGAAGGTTATACCTTTCTAAGAATTTGTCCATTTCTTCCAGGTTGTCCATTTTATTGGCATAGAGTTGCTTGTAGTAGTGTCTTAAGATGCTTTGTATATCTGCGGTGTCTGTTGTAACTTCTCCTTTTTCATTTCTAATTTTATTATTTTAAGTCCTCTCCCTCTTTTTTTTGATGAGTCTGGCTAATGGTTTATCAATTTTGTTTATCTTCTCAAAGAACCAGCATTTAGTTTTATTGATCTTTGCTATTGTTTTCTCTGTTTCTATTTCATTTATTTCTGCTCTGACCTTTATGATTTCTTTCCTTCTACTAACTTTGGGTTTTGTTTCTTCTTCTTTCTCTCATTCCTTTAGGTGTAAGGCTAGATTGTTTATTTGAGATTTTTCTTGTTTCTTGAGGTAGGCTTGTATTGCTATAAACTTCCCTCTTAGGACTGCTTTTGCTGCCTCTCATAGGTTTTGGATCGTCATATTTTCATTGTCATTTTTCTCTAGGTATTTTTTGATTTCCTCATTGATTTCTTCAGTGATCTCTTGGTTATTTAGTATCATATTGTTAGCCTCCATATATTAGTGTTTTTTATGTTTTTTCCTTGTAATTGATTTCTAATCTCATAGTGTTGTGGTCTGAAAAGATGCTTGATATGATTTCAATTTTCTTAAATTTAATGAAGCTTGATTTGTGACCCAGGATGTGATCTATCCTGGAGAATGTTCTGTGCGCACTTAAGAAGAAAGTGTAATCTGCTGTTTTTGGATGGAATGTCCTATAAATATCAATTAAATCTATCTGGTCTATTGTGTCATTTAAAGTTTGTGTTTCCTTAGTAATTTTCTGTTTGGATGATCTGTCCATTGGTGTAAGGGAGGTGTTAAAGTCCCCCACTGTCACTGTGTTACTGTCGATTTCATCTTTTATAGCTGTTAGCAGTTGCCTTATGTATTGAGGTGCTCCTATGTTGGGAGCATATATGTTTATAATTGTTATATCTTCTTCTTGGATTGATCCCTTGATCATTATGTAGTGTCCTTTGTTGTCTCTTATAACATTCTTTATTTTAAAGTCTATTTTATCTGATATGAGTATTGCTACTCCAGCTTTCTTTGGATTTCCATTGGCATGGAGTATCTTTTTCCATCCCCTCACTTTCAGTCTGTATGTGTCCCTAGGTCTGAAGTGGGTCTCTTGTAGACAGCATATATATGGGTCTTGTTTTTGTATCCATTCAATGAGCCTGTGTCTTTTGGTTGGAGCATTTAATCCATTTATATTTAAGGTAATAATTATTGATAAGTATGTTCCTATTACCATTTTCTTAATTGTTTTGGGTTAGTTTTTGTAAGTCCTTTTCTTCTCTTGTTTTTCCATTTAGAGAAGTTCCTTTAGTATTTGTTGTAGAGCTGGTTTGGTGGTGCTGAATTCTCTTAGCTTTTGCTTGTCTGTAAAGCTTTTGATTTCTCCGTCAAACCTGAGTGAGATCCTTGCTGGGTAGAGTAGTCTTGGTTGTAGGTTCTTCCCTTTCATCACTTTAAATATGTCATGCCACTCCCTTCTGGCTTGTAGAGCTTCTGCTGAGAAATCAGCTGTTAACCTTACGGGAGTTCCCTTGTATGTTATTTGTCATTTTTGCCTTGCTGCTTTCAATAATTTTTCTTTGTCTTTAATTTTTGCCAATTTGATTACTATGTGTCTCGGCGTGTTTCTCCTTGGGTTTATCCTGTATGGGACTCTCTGCACTTCCTGGACTTGGGTGGTGTTTCCTTTCCCATGCTAGGGAAGTTTTCTACTATAAACTCTTCAAATATTTTCTCGGGTCGTTTCTCTCTCTTCTCCTTCTGGTTCCCCTATCATGCGAATGTTGTTAGTTTTAACGTTGTCCCAGAGGTCTCTTAGGCTGTCTTCATTTCTTTTCATTCTTTTTTCTTTATTCTGTTCCACAGCAGTGAATTCCACCATCCTGTCTTCCAGGTCACTTATCCATTCTTCTGCCTCAGTTATTCTGCTATTGATTCCTTCTAGTGTAGTTTTCATTTCAGTTATTGTATTGTTCATCTCTGTTTGTTCTTTAATTCTTCTAGGTCTTTGTTAAACGTTTCTTGCAACGTCTTGATCTTTGCCTACATTCTTTTTCCGAGGTCCTGGATCATCTTCACTATCATTATTCTGAATTCTTTTTCTGGAAGGTTGCCTATCTCCATTTCATTTACTTGTTTTTCTGGGGTTTTATCTTGTTCCTTCATCTGGTACATAGCCCTCTGCCTTTTCATGGTGTCTATCGTCCTGTGAATGTGGTTTTTGTTCCACAGGCTGCAGGATTGTAGTTCTTCTTGCTTCTGCTGTCTGCCCTCTGGTGGATGAGGCTATCTAAGAGGCTTGAGCAAGTTTCCTGATGGGAGGGACTGGTGGTGGGTAGAGCTGGCTGTTGCTTTGGTGGGCAGAGCTCAGTAAAACTTTAATCCACTTGTCTGCTGATGGGTGGAGCTGGGTTCCCTCCCTGTTGGTTGTTTGGCCTGAGGCAACCCAACACTGGAACCTACCTGGGCTCTTTGGTGGGGCTAATGACAGACTCTTGGAGGGCTCATTCCAAGGAGTAATTCCCAGAATTTCTGCTGCCAGTGTCCTTGTCCTCACAGTGAGACACAGCCACCCCCTGACTCTGCAGGAGTCTCTCCAACACTAGCAGGCAGGTCTTGTTCAGTCTCCTATGGGATCACTGTTCCTTCCCCTGGGTCCTGATGCGCACACTACTTTGTGTGTGCCCTCCAAGAGTGGAGTCTCTGTTTCCCCCAGTCCTGTCAAAGTCCTCTAATCAAATCCCGCTAGCCTTCACAGTCTGATTCTCTAGGAATTCCTCCTCCCATTGCCGGACCCCCAGGTTGGGAAGCCTGACGTGGGGCTCAGAACCTTCACTCCAGTGGGTGGACTTCTGTGGTATAAGTGCTCTCTAGTCTGTGAGTCACCCAGCCAGCAGTGATGGGATTTGATTTGGTTGTGATTGTGCCCCTCCTTCTGTCTCATTGTGGCTTCTCCTTTGTCTTTGGATGTGGGGGGATTTTTTGGTGAGTTCCAGCATCTTCCTGTCGATGGTTGTTCAGCAGTTAGTTGTGATTCAGATGCTCTTGCAAGAGGGAGTGAGAGCACCTTCTTCTACTCTGCCATCTTGAACCAATCTCCTGAATTTAATTTTTGATAGTTTGATTAATATGTGTCTTGGTGTGTTTCTCCTTGGATTTATCCTGTATGGGACTCTCTGCACTTCCTGGCCTTGATTGACTATTTCCTTTCCCATATTAAGGAAGTTTTCAACTATAATCTCTTCAAATATTTTCTCAGTCCCTTTCTTTTTCTCTTCTCCTTCTGGGACCCCTATAATTCGAATGTTGGTGTGTTTAATGTTGTCCCGGAGGTCTCTGAGACTGTCCTCATTTCTTTTCATTCTTTATTCTGCTCTGCAGCAGTTATTTCCACTATTTTATCTTCCAGGTTACTTATCCATTCTTCTGCCTCAGTTATTCTGCTATTGATTCCTTCTAGAGAATTTTTAATTTCATGTTTTGTGTTGTTAGTCATTGTTTGCTCTTAGTTCTTCTAGGTCCTTGTTAAATGTTTCTTGTGTTTTCTCCGTTCTATTTCCAAGATTTTGGATCATCTTTACTATCTTTGTTAATATCTTTACTATCGTTACTCTGAATTCTTTTTCAGGTTTCCTCTCCATTTGTTTGGTCTGGTGGGTTTTTACCTTGCTCCTTCATCTGCTGCATATTTCTCTGTCTTTCCATTTTGCTTAAATTACTGTGTTTGGGGTCTCCTTTTCTCTGGCTACAAGTTCATAGTTCCCATTGTTTTTGGTGTCTGCCCCAGTGCGTAAGGTTGGTTCAGTGGGTTGTGTAGGCTTCCTGGTGGAGGGGACTGGTTCCTGTGTTCTGGTGGATGAGGCTGGATCTTGTCTTTCTGGTGGGCAGGACCATGTCTGGTGGTGTGTTTTGTGGTGTCTGTGAACTTAGTATGATTTTAGGCAGCCTCTCTGCTAATGGGTGCGGTTGTGTTCCTGTCTTGCTAGTTGTTTGGCATGGGGTGTCCAGCACTGGAGCTTGCTGGTCGTTGAGTGGAGCTGGGTCTTAGCATTGAGACGGACATCTTTGGGAGAGCTTTTGCCATTTGATATTACATGGAGCCAGGAGGTCTGCAGTGGTCCAGTGTCCTGAACTTGGCCCTCCCACCTCAGAGGGTCAGGCCTGACACCTGGTTGGAGCACCAAGACCCTGTCCGCCATACGGTGTAGACAACTGTGATAAAAATCTGACTGATATCTTGGATTTCTCTTTGCTGGGCGATTTATCCGAGCCAGGTTCCCTTTGCCAGAAACACAGCAAGTCAAAACGCTGAGACATCTGAGGTTTGCAGTGAAGTCAGGGCTTATTCACAAGGCAGCCAGGAGAACAAATCTCAAATCTGACTCCTGGAAGACAAGGGGCTGGGGTATTTATGGGATAAAGAGTAATGCAGCAGGGCATAGGGAGCATTGGAAGCATGGGGAAAGGTGATTGGGAAAAGCTGTGGTGCGTGTAGTAATCCCCAAGTTTTCTTTCGTGCCACTCTTGTCCCATCTCTGTGACCAGGATTTCTATTTCCCTGGAGTTTTCCTGCAGAGATTCCTGTCTGCATGGAAGCCCCCAGTGCCTCCTGAAGCTATATAGTATGGCTGCTTTGAGGAACAACCTAAGTTTTATAAACCTTCTAGATTCCACAAGAGGTAAACAGCCTCTCCCATTTCCTGTCTCCAAAATATACTTTTATTTTCAAACTTTAGGGCTGTGGGAGTAATTGCCACTCAAAAATTCTGGCCATATCCTAGTATCTCTCCCACTTTTTTTTTAAAAGAAAGAATTTCCATCTTCTAAAAATTTCTCATCCCCATAGAGGGGCCTTAAAGATCACTTTCTTGGCACACCTGATTTCTTGGTGTCTACCTAGGATTTTCGAGCAATCAAGAGGCTCACAAAAGGCTCACAGACTGTATAACATTTCCTTTGTTTCTGAACATCTTGCTTAGAACACTAAACCCACCCAGGGTCCTGAAATCAGGCCATAGGGTTTCTTTAGTTTCAGCTTGTTCACAGCTTAGAGGAATCCCCAGATCTCTGAGAACCCATATCCTTCCCCAAGTTCCAATCTGTCTCTAATAGAGTCATTACATTCATAGTAAACATATCAACTCACTCTTATTCTAGGGCTAATAATTTGTCAATGGTGCAGACGTATACTGTGCTGGGATTTATAATGATGACAAACAAGTCTCTAAAATGTATGCCTAGTTTACCTGGGCTTCTTCAGCATATGGGTGTAAATAAGAGTTCATTCACCATAATAACCCACACATAGTAATAACCTCCATATTCAAGTATACTCAGCTTTTGAGTACATGTGACTCACATGTACTAACTAATTTGTCTTGTTGAATCTTACTGCTGTTTCTGCTGGATACAGCTGAACCTGCCTGCCACAGAGGCCAGCCCAAATTTAAAAAGAGGAAAATTAGACTTTCCCTCTCAATGGGAGGAATAGCAAATACTGCCATGTTTAGTTTTCCACAAAATGAAAGAAAAAAAAAAAAGCTATTGTATCAGCCTGGGATTAGTCAGGAAATCAGAGCCATCACATATATTATGGGAAAAAGAAGTTTACTGTTAAGAACCTGGCTTCCATGAATGTGGGTGAAGTCTAGGTGTAATGGTTTGGAAGCCAGAGATCAGAGACACAGTCACTAGTGACTGAGACTTGACACGATATCATATGATATTTGTCTTTCTCTGTCTGACTTACTTCACTTAGTGTGATGATCTCTAGGTCCATCTATGTTGCTGCAGATGGCATGATTTCATTCTTTTTTATGGATGAGTAATACTCCATTGTGTATATATACCACATCTTCTTTATCCATTCCTCTATTAATGGACATTTAGGTTGCTTCCATGTCTTGGCTGTTGTAAATAGTGCTGCTATGAACATTGGGGTGCATGTATCTTTTCAAATTAGAGTTTTCATATTTTCCAGATATGTGCCCAGGAGTGGGATTGCTGGATCATATGGTAGCTATATTTTAGTTTTTTAAGGAACCTCCATACTGTTCTCCATAGAGGTTGCACCAATTTACGTTCCTACCAACAATGTACCATTGTGGGTAGGTTCTGTTTTCTCATTGTGGACCATTTTTCCTGGTAATTTTCTCCTTTTTAGTGGCTTTGTTTTCACATTGCCTTCTTACAAGGAATAATTTGTGCCTAAGTCAATTACATTGTGCTATGGACTGAATGTCTGTGTTTTCTCAAAATTCATATGTGGGTCCCTAACCCCTAAAATGATAATATTTGGAGGTGGGGCCTTTGGGAGGTAATCAGGTCATGAGGGTGCTGCTCTCATGCTGGGATTAGTGCTATAATAAGAAGAGACATGAGAGCTTGCTTCAACAGCTTGCTCTCTCTCTGTCATGTGAGGATACGACAAGAAGGCAGCCATCTGCAAACTAGAAGGAGGATTCTCACCAGGAAACAAATAGTCTGTCACCTTGATCTTGTACTTCCTAGCCTCAGAACTGTGAGAAATAAATATCTGTTATGTGAGCACCCAGTCAATGGTAATTTGTTATAACAGCCCAAATAGACTGATACACATTGTTGTGACTGAAAGTTTTGAAATCCTTGGGGGAACAAAAACCCTTTCAAATCAATTAATCAATTAAGAATAACATAATATGTAACTAGTACATATTATGAAGTCATAGAGAGTTGGGATTTTACTCCAGTTCTCACACAGTCATTAGATGACTTTTGACAAATGGCTTAATTTCCTTGAATATCATCAGTTTACTAAACAGAAAGATGGAGATACTGTTTCTGAAAGATTTGGACGTATAAAATATGTCAACTGATTAACACTAGGCTTGGTATATAATAAAACCTCAGTAAGAAATAGCAATTATTCATACCCACAATAATGATTAACGTTTTGCCTGACAACACCAACCGTTGGGGACAATGTGGAGCAACTGGAACGCTCATACATGGCTGGTGAGAGTGTAAATCGGTGCAACCACTTTGGAAGACTTTTCCGCAGTATCCGCTGCAACTGAGCAAAGCAGAACCTATAACCAGTAGTTCTGCCCCCGGTATATACCCAACAGAAGTGCATTCATGTGTGACCCAAAAGCCATGTATAAGGAATGATTACAGAAGCACAATTCACATTAGTCAAAACCCCCAAATAACTCAAATGGCTGTTGATACTAGATCCAGCAGTGAGAAAAATGAACTACTGCTGTAAACAACAATTTGGATGAATCTCACAAGAGTGACATTAAGTGAAAGAAGCCAGACATAAAAGAGTACCTACGGTATGATTCATTTTATGTAAAATTCAAGGCAAGCAAACCTAATCTATGTGGTAGAAGTCAGGAGAGTGACTACCTTTGAGGAGAAAACAGCTGGTGACTAGGGCTAAAAAGAGGGTCCGGAGGCTGATCACATTCTGCATGTTCTTAACCATTTCTTGATCTGGTCACAAAAAAAATATGGGCAGTTTGTAAAAATTCCTTGAGGTACATTTATAATTTGTGCACTTTTCTGTGCATTTTTTATAGTTAATAAAATTGTTTAAAACAGAAGCTGTTATTTCTCTGTATTGTTGTTAGCTGTCTCCAGAGGGGTTTGCTTTCATTCTCCTCCCTTTGCGACCCCTGCTCCAGCCAGGGCCTCTTGCTGTGAAGGCAAGTCCCAGCTCTAGACTCCTTCATTGTCAGCTTTCTGCCACCCTCCTGGGCACTCTCACGGACAGCACTGTAAAGTCAGACTTGACTCTCCTGTACAACACACTCTTCCCTGAGTGGGGCGAAGACAACAGCCCTGCCCCTCAGGCGTCATGCCCTGCCAGCCCCTCAGAGCTCTTGGTTGATTGAACTCTACATCTTGCCGAGCTTGCAAAGTCCAGGATACTGTTTAGATCTAAGCCTCTGGAGGGAGGGAGGCCCCGGTGGAAATGCTCACATTCTGAATCAGAGAATTAAAGCAGTTTTAACTGTGTGCTTGGGCACAAGTTTATTTGTGGATCCTGCTATAACCTACACTAGTGCCTAAGAGAGAAAGAGAGAGAGATCTTGTTCTTAAAAAGGAGATTGGTGAGCTTTAAAGGAAAGACAATAATTTGAAGCCCTAAGCAAAGTTGGTGGAAACTTCTATCACCTCGATTTCATCCGTTTCCTTCCCATATGAAGACCTGTGTCTTCCAAACAAAAACACTTGGGCATCTGGTATCTACTGGACTTGGCATGATGCTTATACAAATGTTATGTCATATTTGATACTCAAGGCAGCTCAACAATAAAGATAACCTTAGTTCATCTTTCATATGAGGAAGTTGAATTTCAGAGGGCTATGAGTCACCCATGGACATAGACTACTAAATAAGTAAGGTATAGCTGATTTTTAGGTGTACCTGGTGACGGCCACAGCTGACAGTCATCAGGCTAAATACAGTTTCATCAGTTCTTCGGCAATTTCATACCCGAAGAACTGATGCGATTGATGCCAGGATTTTCTCCGCTGAAGTTCAGGGATAAATCTGTAGGTAAGTGGAGCTCAGCAAGCAGGAGTTGAACAAGCCAAGAGAAGGCAGCCTTGACATCTACACCATCACTTAATTTGTACAAGTTTCATTTTTCTGTCATGTTGCGATTTCATGGTTCAGGTGCTTGCCTTGGGTTCCTGGCCAGGTTGCAGGCTTCCAGGGTGAGCACACACTCTTAACATGTCTCCCGTTCTTACAAGGTGTCTAGATGAGGGCTGTGCACATAATGACTCCCAGTGGGCATCTGACAGTCATATTTGGTCATTATCACATCTTAATGGCCATGGAAAAATGCCAAGTACTTGGCTCTTGGTCTTTTTCTGGACTTCTGATGTGCCCAGTAAATGGAACCCTTCAGGACATGGTGGGTTTTCTCTTGTCAACCTGGTGGGTAACTGCCACTGCCACTCTGCCCATTCATTGCCTCAGTCACTGCTCATCAGTTAACTCATTCCTTCAGAATATGTTGATTCAAGATCAACCACAGGGGTGGCCCAAGTGACTAGCATTGCAAGGCTGCTTCTCAGGGCTCCCTGCCAACTTCCCTGGGCACTTGTGCCTGCCCAATTAAACACCTTGCTTCACCCTGACTGCATCCGCAGATCATCCTCTCTCCCTTCACCTGTTATTCAGCATTAAAGGCAAACTCAATTTTACGCAGATAAATAGAGTTTAGTGGTAATGTGCCGTATGACCTTTGAAGTGACAAGATGACATTAATTTTTAGGGATTCTACCTTCTCAGGCTGTCGCTGTTGAGCATGTAACTTGATGAGAAGTGGAGGTCTCTGCATTTTGAGGACGTACTTATAGTTTAACATGCTGTTTCAAATGTAAGGAGGCTCCCTCTTTAATTTTTTTTTTCACCAGCTTGACAGTTTTTCAAACATATTCACTGTCAGCCCTAACAACCTGTCAACAAATGCCATTATGTGAAAATTGCCAGGACTCACTTGAGGACTGTGAAAAGTGACAGACATGCCACACGGATAAGTTTCTCAAAAACCCAGGGCTGAAACTTTTGAAAGACACTCTGGCCCTTCCAAGGGAAAAAATGAACAGTCAGATCTCCAGGAAAAAAAAAAAAACCATACACTTGTCATATCAGATATCTGTTTCTCTCCCAGGCAAATTAAGGTGTATGTGAAAGAATAAAACATACAGAGGACAATAGCTGCTGAGATCCGAGGCTGTGCTGTGTCTCCACTCTTATCAGTGAATCCAAGAAAGGAACAGAAAACTGTTTCTTTTTCTTCCACTGGAGAATTTAAGGGGAGGTCACCTTCATTTTTAGGTTGAATGTTTCTGGCAATAAAAGAAGGGAAGCAAGAGAAACTGAGATAAAGCAAAGTGAAGCCCATCATGACATATGAAAATGAGAGCTTGTCCTAGTGTTTGGGACAGGGCATATCTTGGCGGTAAAATACGGCGGAAATGTAATGGGTAGCGCAAAGAGCCTTGGATTTGAAATTAGGAGACCTGGATTTGAATCCCAACTCTGCTATTTAAGCAATGTCTGGCCTTGAGTTCTTTCATTTAACTCCCCCTGTCTCAGGTTCCGCACCTGTGTGCTGGAAATGGTAATACCCGCCCCAAAGTGTTGTAGTAAGGATGAAATGAGTTAATGTATGAGTGGTACTTTACTCAGAACACAGATTTGAAATCTAAGACTCAAACTGACATGGGAAGAGAATGTCTCTAACCCCAATGGTCCAAAATCCCATTTTTGATGTAATTTGGCTCTTCATTTATAACTGAGGTTTCTATTTACCCAAATTCAACTCCAGTGAAATGTTGTATATCTTGGGTGATGTTTCAAACCAGAGACAACCCATCCATAAACAATGGTGGTGAGAGAGGGAGGCAGATGACAGAGGAGGGAGGGAAGCCGTCCTGGACTGTGGGTGTCTAGCCCCTCCTGTCCAAATGATGTCTGTCATTTGATTATCCACAGGCCCTGAGCCTGCTAGGTTGTGTTCTTATGGTTGTTTGGACATTTTTATTATTTTTATTTTAAACTCCAGGGCTTACTATCTGCTTCCCTCTTACGTCTGATGCCCCAGAGATGAGAAATTCTCCCCTAATGAGGAATCCCCATGGGAGACCCACAAAGGGACCAAGGGAACAACTGTCCACGGTACTCTACGAGGTCAGGGAGGGTTTGCCCTCAAGTCTTGAGTGTTTTGTCCCAAGGAAGCATAGAAAGGGGACATTTAAACAGAATTAGAGTGAAACTTCCTAGGGATCCTGCCTAACAAGTAGGGTCTGAGGTCAGTGTGCATTTCAATGCTGCATATATCTGTGTCTTTTCCCCAGGTTTCCCCAGTACCTCGCTTTCACAGCTACCTTCCCATTTTCAGATATATCTGGATGTCCTTGGTTATCTTAGAATTTATCTTATATTTTCCTGTTGTGATTGGGGTGTCTTTTAAAAGAGATGGAACTTTTTTCCTTCCCTATGGTTTTTCTTTGGATCTTAAGTGTTGATGCTGAAGTTGTGGTTCAGAGGAATGTCTTTGGTGCTACTCAGGAGGTGTTGATTCAGCTGGGGGTCTCAAATGATGGTTGGCTCGTACCTATCAAGGGCCCTCAGTATCCCATATGAAAGCCCAAGGGACACATGACTTCTGAACCGACTGGGTGTAAAATCCACATTTGTAGGGTCATGCCTCCATATTTATGATCGACACTGTGATCAAATATGTGGATTATAGTGATGGTGCAGGGACAAATGGAAAAGTGTAGGGAAGACGTGGATACGTGGTCATGGATTTAGCCTGGGTAAAAGTTTGTAAAAATCTTGACCTTGACCCTTGTTTATCAGACAAGACAAATGTCCTCTTTAACACAGCTTACCTTCTCTGAGCCTCTGTTTTCTACCAGCTGTGAAATGGAAATGATGTCTGTGTTTCAGAGCATTTGGGAGGATGAACTGAGACTGTGTGTAAGAGGATAGAGTACTCACTCTGTGACAGCCTGTGGGGTCTGATCTAGGTGGGGTCATCGTGGTCCTAGCAGTTTGCTCTTGGAAACCATTTGACTTGAGAAAAAAGTATCTAATACATTCTCCATTCTGCAAAAGTGATGAAGTTGTTGTTAATTGTGATGACGATGATAATGCAAATAATAATACTGATAGCCCTAGGTCACTTTTATTTATTTTGTATAATGCATTCTGTATGCATAATATCATTTAGCCTCCCATATAATCCACCACAACTAGATGAGCTATAAACCTCTGTTATACTTTTTCTAAAAGATGAGTAAACTGAGGTCTAATTGAGGTTCATCACTTTCTCAAGGTTATACAGCTACTAAATGGAAGAGCTAGTCCCACTTCTGTCTCAGTGCAGGATTAGAGGCCAGATCTCAAAGATATGTGATTTTCACAAAGTCTAGAACTCGATTCCTAGAGTCCTTTATGCAGCTGCAGAGTTTTTCCAATTTAAACTTTCCCTGTTCTTCTCTTTGCCTTTGTGCCCTTGAGAGCAGAGCCTTCACCTTGATTTTAGCTATAACTCCCATTAACTCAAATGGGCGTCTAGCACATCTCCCACAGCAATGTTGAGATGAGATTATTTCCCATCCAATTGTTTTAACATTGTGGGTATTGAGTGAGTCTACAAACATTTAACCTTTGGTTTCATTATAAGGTTCAGAGCAGACAGGGTGTGGGGAGAAGCTGAACCAGGACACAGATGCCAGGAAAAGATGTATTGAAGATGTCTTTATGCGAGCACAGCATATGGAATAATAGAAAAATAATCACAAGTGCATTTGAGAAGTGGATGGATCTTTCTATTTGAACTTTGAACATTGGATAAATATTGCCAGAATGCAGAACGGAAGATGCTAGGAGAAAGAAGAAAAACAGCCCAATGTTATATAAAATTGCGATACTATAGCTCTGTTTACTTTTCCATTATTTAAAAAAGTAATAATATTCCTGAATTTTTAGAGTACATCAGGGTTTTGTACACATGATTTTAAATGTTTATTTATTTACTGGTCTTCATGGTAATCTTGTATGGTTTGAAGGTTGTAGGGTATTGCCTTTGGTGGGATGCCCTTGCTTTGAGTCCCACCAATACCACTTACAGGTTTGCAACCTAGAGAAAGATAATTAACCCTTCTGATAATAAGGACACATTATATACTTCATAAATAACCCCCCTCATGGGGTTATTTATGAAGTATATATTATATGAAAATAGTTTAAAAAAATATGTATATATATTATTACCCTGTACAGGGCTTGGAACTTATTAGATGCTTATTAGATGCTGTTGTAATAAAACTATCATTTCTGTCATTCCACATCCTTCATTTAATACATGGGTAAGCAAAGGCTCAGAGAGGAGACTTGAATCACGCATGGTCACACAGCTCATTCGTGGCAGGGAGGAAGCATGAGGATAGGGTCTCCCGATTCCCTTGGTGTCCATTTTTGTTGGTTTTACAGGACATAGTTGGAGAAATGTGATTTTCTGAATCCACTGATAAAGGCTCCAGAAAGTCATTCCCAAACCACTCTCAGCTGGATCAAGTGGTTTCTGAGAACATTTCCATCCACAGCCCCGGGTGACATCCCTTCTCCCGGCTCACGGTGGGGCAGCTGCCCTTGCAGTCACTGTGTCGGTAGCCTCTTGCCTGTTTTGCTTTCACTGGGAATCACACTCCTCAGGTGCCCTCAGTTACTAAGCCCCAAAGCCGGGCTGGTTGGCTTTCTGAGTTCTTACAGCAACCTTAGCTCTTTGGTTTAACTGGGTCCCTTTATGTACCCACCGTCTCTCTCCCTAGGATCTCAGAATGGGACCTCAAGTAACTGAAGGTTGCCACAAGCAGCAGCTCTCTCAGCTTCCTTTCCTCAACTTTGTTCTCAGAGTACATTTATGACTTCAGGGTGAATTCCACCCCACATGACACCTTTTCTAGGCGTTACACAAGTCCTTGGACCTATGACCAGCCTCATGGGACTGATCAATTTCAGTCCAAAGAGGCCTTTTAGGTTTTCGAAGGACCCCTTTCCCAATACCCTGATCACATGTCCTTTCTAGATGTATCTGATGTTTCCATGGAGCAGTTTATTTCTTGTTCTAGGAATCTTCCACTTGTTGTGTTCATCAGACTGGCTCCTGCAATAGAATGTATGCTTTGAGAGCAGAAGCCATTGTATGTGTACACTGTACATAACATATTTATTATATGGATTATATATATATATATATTTCTAAACTTCTTCAATGATTCACTGCCACCATGAAGCTCTGCTGAGGTTTTGACATGTACATAGTGCTTAGTAAATGTCACTTCTCTTGAGTTTAGAGATTTCAAAGCTGGGGGTAAAGTAAAAACAATGTGAGGAAGCTCCTTGGAGAGTGAAAGGTCATGAGATCAACTTTCCTTACATCTGGAATCTAATACAGAAATGAGAATATATTCACTCTTTCTTATTCACTCTAAGTTTGTCTGCTCTCAGAGAGCATTTGGTTCCTCTTCCCAGTTTGGGGTAAGTGTAATGAGGTCAACCTCATTATGGGTTTGGGCTGGATATTCAATGCTGTCTGCTGGCTGTTAATCAGGCTTAATTTGGAAATTGGCAGCCTCTGGAAGGATCATGATAATGCTTGTAAGATCTTCAGAGCTGGTGTCTGAGCCCATTATAAAAAAGGTTTATCTATCATGTGTTCAGATGAATGCATAAGTGTTCTTCTTAACGATTTTGTTCAGGGCGGGCAAGTTCCTGAGTAACACTTTAACTTCATCAGACAGAGATTAAACCCTGCCCAGCGTGCATCTCATCGTCCCTCTTTTCTCAACATAGGAACGTTCATGGTGAAAAACATTATGATCCCTAACATTTGGAACTTCTGTTCCTAAGACAGAAAACTGAGATGGATGTTTCCTGGTTCTGATGAGCTCAGAAAATATTTTTTATAATGTCAATCTGATCATGCCACTTACTGATTTAAAAAGCTTTCCGTGTTGTCCCCCTGCCCATGAGATAAAAGATTTTCATCATTAACAAGGATAGCAAACCCTGATCAGATACCCACGGTCCCTAGAATCGCCTTTGTGCATTTCCTCTAGTTCTTCTCCACATTTCTAGGTGTCTGTTTTAAGGGGACCTGGGGTTTGCTTTAATCAGTCTTACAGATATGGAAATGATGGCCTTGAGGGGAGAAGTTTAGCAATGGTGGAATGAGTAAAAGACGTAAGGGAAATCTGAAGGAAGTCTAGTCTTTTCATTTCCTTTTCTAAGTAGATATTCAGGAACTAGGAACTTTCTTTATGCAACATCACCTGAAGCTATGGTGAAGTCACTTCAGCGGGTTGAGGATGCGTCTGTGGACTGTCCACGTTTCATAAAATCACATGGGCCTACACCACAAATTTAATAATTCAATTGGGTGTTTATTTACTATTAAATCTGGATATCTTCAAGGACAACACCCTTTCCTCTCCTGTGATTGATATTCCTCTAATTCAGATTCAAAGAACATTTGTTGAACGGTTACATGTTCCAATTACTCTTTCACACCTCTTTGGTGATGGTTGGGTTCATTCTTTAAATAAGGAAACAGAAATTCAGAGAGGGTAAATGACTTACTTGAGGCCACACAGCCAGAATCAAATCCCAATTTGCTCATTCTAAATTCTGATCCACTTCACCATTTAGCCAAGTATGGCTACCTATTCTGTCTTATTATTGACCTTTCTTTTGTCTCATTATGGGCAGCAGGGTGACTCTCCCAATCAATCATCAAAAAAATCCTCTTGGAAGTTATTTGGAATCTGTAGTATTTCTGATACAGATCAGGACTTGGGTAGAAAAGACACCCAGCCATCCCTCTGAGATTTCATTATCTTTTCATGACTTGGCTATTGGCTAAGCACCTACTGTATCTCCCATGATGCGCTGGGAGCTGGGGATATAGCCCTGAATAAGGCTGCATGACCTCATCTTGAGGAGCTAATATTCTATGGGAGAGGGGCACATGATAAATAAGTAAACAAATGAATAAGTAAAGTAGGTAACTGTGATCCTATGCTTAGGGCTTTGAATGCAGTAGGAAGCTGAGAGAGGATTTCATCGTGGCTGAGAACTCTGTTAAATGGAGTGGACAGAGAGAAGTGGCATTTAAGCCAACACCTGGAGGATGAATGATTACTAGTTATGGGCCAATGTGGGGAAAAGCATTCCAGCTACAGGGAAGAGCACTAGAAAGGTGCACAGGTCAGGGCTTTTGTCTTGGGGAGTTTTGTTCTGTAAGCGAGACCTGACAGAGGAGTCCTGGCAGACAGTACATGCAGTCCACTGCCTGCGAGAGTCTGCTAGGCAGGTAGTCTTCTAGTGACCAGCAAAACTTCTACAAGGGCAGCTTATTGCAAACCACAAGATTTATGCTCCTAGAGGGGTGGTGAGGCTGGCAAGTGCCAAGAATGTTGCCTGTGTCTGGAAGCACTGAAAGCCAAGGTCAGCCCTGGAGCGCAGAAGCCTATCTCTGCCTGTGGCGGTGGGAGACAGCGCGAGTCCATCATTTCCGCCGCACTGCCAGCAGTAAATCGCAGCTGGTTATTGCTAAATTCTGGGATTTGCTTCTTGGAGAAAAATAATTAACACTGGCAGGAGTTTGATTGCGTTAATTCACAGAAAGAAACACCCAAATGATAAATCCATAGTGGGAGAACTGCCCATATGTTACAGATTGGCTTAACATGGTTGAGGCATTAAATAAAAGAAGTCTGGGAAACAAAAACCTTTATCAGCTTTATTAGCATTGAACTCTGCGGCTTCCACTGGGGCTGACACACTTAATTAAAGATGCTCTGGTCTAATTAGGTTGCACATCAAATATACAAATACGAGCTTTTAAAAAGCCCAGCGATTGGAGTTTAGATTCCCTCTGGTGTGCATATTTACTTCATCCCAGCACCAGGACCCTCTCTGGTTAGATGTGGACACCGTTAGGCAGTTCCAGCCTGTCTGGTAGGAGTAGGCATGTGCTTCTTTGTGCTGAACTTCTCTGCATCCAGAGGAAGGTGGAGAAAGCAGACTTTGACTTTCTTCCTTTTTCTTAAGAAGAAGGATGCATTTTGGAAAGTTCATCCAGAAAGCCCTTTTGGCCATAGTTTTTTTTTTTTTTTTTTTTCATTACACGGGCCTCTCACTGTTGTGGCCTCTCCCGTTGCAGAGCACAGGCTCCGGACGCGCAGGCTCAGCGGCCATGGCTCACGGGCCCAGCCGCTGTGCGGCATGTGGGATCTTCCCGGACCGGGGCACGAACCCGCATCCCCTGCATTGGCAGGCGGACTCTCAACCACTGCGCCACCAGGGAAGCCCTTGGCCATAGTTTTGACACAGTATTTTTTGTCTTATTTACTTAGATCACCAATTGTCATCCTCCTTCTCCTCCTCACAATCGTTACCCTTTACTGAGGGCCTAATTTGTATTGGTTGCTATTTTATATTAGTTTACTTATACTACTGTGGCTTCGGGAAAGTTACTTAACATTAAGTAACGTTTGAAGTCATAGCTCTCTATTGCTGCATAACAAAATACCCCCAAACTTAGTGACTAACAGAACAAACATGAGTTATCTCACAGTTTCTGTGTGTCAGGAATCTGAGCACAGCTTAGCTGAGTCCCCTGTTTCAGCTGTCAGCCAGGCCTGTGATCTCATCTGAAGGCTCAACTGGGGGAAGATCCACGTCCAAGTTCACTCTTGTGGTTGTTGGAAGGATTCATTTTTCTCATGGGCTGTGGGCATGTGCGTCTCAGTTCCCCCTTGGCTATTGGCTGCCACGTGGGAGTCTGTGGGGCAGCCCAGGGGAGTGAGATGGACATCCAAGATGGAAGCCATTGTGTTTTTATAAATTAGTTTCAGAAGTGCTAGTAGGTTCAGCCCACAGTCAAGGGGAAAGATTCCACAAGAGTGACTACCAGGAAGCAGGATCATGGGTGCCATCTTAGCGGCTGCCTAGCACATCACTCCTCTCTGGGTCTTCAGCTGTCACAGGAGGCAGTGATAATACCTACCTTAGGGGGTTTTGTGAAAATTAAACATAAAGGTTTTGGACAATACCTGGTACATCATAAATTTTCAGTAAATGATCGCTGTCACTGATGTCTTTCAACTCTTTCAATGTGGATTAAACATAAATATTCACATTCTAGAGATGAAGCACCAGAAGCTTAAAAAGCCAAGATGTCCTGGTCATGAGTACCCTCTTGTACTTCGCCTTGAAAATTCCCCACCTTCCTGAACTCTGTCTCTGTTTCCTCAACTCAGTGATACCGCCACACTTTGTTACAGTTTCCTTGTCCTGTGCCATAGTCCAGAAAGTGCCTCCAGGCTGAAAGCCTAGGGTAATCGTAGTGCTTACCTCATTTATTTCTTGTCTCTCACAAGGTTTAAAGTCCTGTGATGATTGTTGTTCAGTGTCTGAAACCAGCCATTTCATATATTCTCTCTCATTTTCTAGTTGTGCATGGCTGTATAGAAAGTCCAGTACTGCTTACGTCAGCATGGACAAAAGGGCAAATTTCCCTCATTAATTCAATTAAAAGTTATATATACCTATACATTTTGTATATTAATTTATATTGTAAGAAAGTGAGACTGTTCAAATAAATCTAGGGCATATCCATTGAGGAAACCGGAAAAGGTTGACATTTGGGGTTTCTTACTCTTCAATGATTTATCAGTCAAATTTACTTGGGTCTATGACCACCTCTCTTCTCAAATACTTGCTTTCTAGTTGTGAAATAGAAAATGCTGAAATCTAGTTATGTGGCCCAACCAGCTCTGAAGAAGGGAAACCTGCAGAGGCCTCCTGTTGTAAGCCTCCCATCTTGGGATAGAGAACAAAGTATTTCTAAAATTAGTTTTTTTCTAGGAGAGTGTTTCTTAGGGCTTCAGTAATCCATGGACTCCAGTAAAAATGCTATTGTTTGGGTCGATTTTTAAGTTCTATGGGTCTCTACCTGTTTTCAGTTTACCTGTTGCCTCAGATGACAGCTTCTACCTGATGTACTGGGAAAATCTGGCAGTGAATGTATTTACCTAATGCACAGGGGACAGAATAAAAGCCAAGGCTGGGGTGCCCAGATCTGTGCTCTGCCATAGTTATCTTGGAGGGGGTTCTTTCTCTTGTCCAAGAAGCAACTGAGTGGGACACATGGAATGGATGGTTCAGCAACCACCACCTCCAGTGTCCCAGGTTCCAGTGCAAGTTCCTGGCCAAACTGGGAACCAAGAATGTCTCTATCTCCTTCCTGATTCATCCTTTCTTTTCAACAACCTCCTGCAGCAACATTGTGCCTCATTAACTCCCAGGAACCTTGGCAGCCAAGGAGTCCCCTGAGATGCTTAACCCACCTGTCCTTTCAGGCTGACCTCCCCGAACCCGCATTCAAAATAGAGCTGTCCATTGTTTCCTTCTCTCGGGCTCCTGAGAGCTGACAACCGTAAATAAGTGATTTTCTATGTGCTTGTTTATGTCTATATCCCCTATTAGTTTGTAAGCTCCATGGACATGTGGAATGCTGTTTGTCATTGTCGCCCCCTTGTCCAGCACAGGAACCATTTGTAGTTTGAATAAAGGCATGAAAGGATATACTTGGCGGTACCTCAGTGTTAAGACCTAATTTGGTCTTAGAAGGCCTGAGATCAAATCCCAGCTCATTAGCTTGGAGGTTTTTTCAAGTGCCTTTCCTTCTCAGGAGCCCCGATAGCCACCTCAATAGTTGTTGGGGGATCTTGTTACTGCTGTGAGTTTGGAAATGCGAATGTGTCTCCTGGAGGACTAGTTACTGGTATTTGGTCCATGTTTGGTAGATCCTGAAGAAATTTTCATTCTAACATGCACCATGTCGTTCACTTAAAAAAATTAACTGTGATGTGGTATACTCAAAAGTGCCCTAAGTCAAAATCCAGGTTTGTGTTCTAGGTCAGTCACTTACCAGCTTCGTGTCTTTGTCAGTTACCTTAACTTCTTTGAGCCTTGCTTCCCTCATCTGTAAAAGGGGGCTAATATTATCTCCTACCTCCTGGAGTTGCATGGGGGTGAGTTAGTAGAGAGTCCATAGAGAATTCACAGAGCACTCTGGTGTGAAGTCAGTTCACTGAACGGCAGTTCCTGCTATACCGGATGATCTCAGATGCATCAGCCCATATAGAGCGCTTATTCGACCTTCGAGATGGTGATATTTAAAGTGGTTTAGAATTCAGGAATGCCACATAGACTTCTTATTGTGTCTGAATTCTTAGTACGTGATAGTAGCTGCCTCTAGATTTGTATCAAGAGGGATTCTGAGGTTGCCTGCAGGTTCAGAGAAAAGGATGCCATGATGGATGGATTAGCAGTCCCTGCCCTGGTAATAGTGGCAGTTCACATCTCATACACTGGTAATCTCTGAGTCTTATTCGTGAAACTGTGCTGGCGGTCCAGTGTGAGGTAAAGGATGAGAGATTTGGGCATTGAATGGGGAAAGAATAAGAAGGGAGGTTTGGGCAGCTCTCCTCTGGGAGATGCTGTATCCCAGATCATCCTGACTGTATCTCCCCAGGATGGTTCCCCAGGGTTGCCAAGCTCCTTCACAGTGGAGAGAGGGTCACATCCAATCTGTGTGTTTAATGGTCCCCTCTTTGTTGCCCTGTGTTTGCCTCTACTGCGGACTCTGAATTTGTTTGCTCAGAGTTTCAAGGCTCATTAAGCAGGCCAAGTTGGGCTTTCCCTAAAGAGCAACCAGTTGCTTTTTGGATGATTGTTGGCAACCTTTTCCTTTGATTTCTTTGCTACTCCTCCAGGCATCGCTCTTCACTGATTCTTGGCTAATTGGAGGATTTTTGTTTTCTCAGAGGTGGTTGACCTTTACGTCAGCCCTGCTGATGACCTGTAATTATTAACCAATGTAACAGAATGGTGATGGGGACTGTGAACAAATAACAGGACGCATTTTGTGGAAAGGACCCTAAAGTGGAACACTTTCCAAAGGCTTGTCTCAGTGAAGTAAAAGAATGCATGCAGATATGCCTGGGAAGTTAAAACTTACCATAGAAATGCTCGCCATTTTGTTGTTTTTCGTACAGGATTTAAAAAATGACTTTTCCTCCTGGTGCTTTGCCTCACAAACTTCTTAACTTTCAGGTCTTAGCTTAAATGTCACCCCTTCAGAGGTGCCTTTCCTGACCATCCTGATAAAAGTAGCCCTCCACTGTTTGCTGTTGCTCTAAGAGATTATCAACTGCTGAAATAACTGTTTATGGATGTGTTTAGCATTTCCTTGCCTATTTATTTTGTTTCCTCCACTTTAAGATTCATGAAAGGGTTCGGGTCAGTCTAGTTCACCAGTCTGTCTCCAATATCTAGTATGTACCTGGTACATAATAAGTGCTCAATAAATATCTGTTGAATAAATATTTGGGACAAAATATGGTATAGCAATAGGATTAGTGTGGGACTAAAATAAATGCAACGTTGGGTTTGTATCCTGGTTTCATTTCTCATTAGCTGTGTGATGTTCGGAAAGTTACCTTAATTCTCATTTATAAAGAGAAAAATCAAAAGGAAGTGATGAGTGTAAGCACCGTGTGCAGTAACTACCATAGGGTAAGTCCTTTATAAATATTAGCTGTTATTATTATTAAAATGATTGGATATTTTGTTCATTCACTTAGTCATTCAACAATAATTTACACAGTATTTATTTATTATGTGCTGGACACTGCCAGGATGATTTTCTTTCAGCAAGAACTGAGCATCTGCCAGACGTGATAGCCTTAATTCCTTTTTTTGTTGCTCTTCTTTGCCCCATTCTGGGGCAAATCTACCTGGCTCAAGAGCTACTTTAAAATTTCCTCCCAATGCAGAGTGGTCTCTTAATTCCTTCTTCTCCAAAGAAGAGCTACTGGATTAGAAAGAAAAATGGATCCCAATACAAGACAAAAAGCCAGTGCTGAGAAAATATGACCTTGTTAGCTCTAAGAGTATGATCTGGGAGTTCAGGTACATAAGTAAGCAAAGGATGAAAGTGATACTTGTGACTTGAAAGATGCTAAGATTTACACCCAGATCAAAGACTCTTTTAATGAGTGCCTACTGTATGCCAGATGCTGTGCACTTAGACATTCTCATTTTTATTTCAGATTTTCACCCTCTGATACCCTCTACCATCTTCTTCTAAAATCAAGTAGGTGCCACTTCTCTTCAACTCCAAATCCTAATTTTGACCCCCAGGTCAGATCCTCTGTCCTCCGCATGTGGACCACTTCTCCTTTCTTTGAATTCTCTTAGCATCTTGTTTTCACCCCCCTTATGGTAATTTTATGGGACTTAAACTCTCAGCTCCCTGTTGACATTAAATAGAGAGATGGAGAAGAAGATGCGCTGGCAGCTCTGTCAAATCTAGAAAAGGGGCAGCACAAGGGTGAGGTTTCTGTAATTCCAGCTATTCTATCACCCCCACTTCAATTTTATGAATTTATCTGGAATTTGTGGGCATGTCTTAAGCTGACCAAATTCATAAGAGACTATTACATTAAACAAGAGTCAGTATATTGATTGACTGTGGGAAATTTCATTGCCACAGGGGTAGGAATACTTCTTTTAGGTGTTTAGAGCTATCTCTGGGACTCCTCACTCCCTGGAACTTGCCACTATGTCCAGATGCCCCTTTTCAACTGTTCTAGCCTGTGACTGGGGACTAATTGCTGACACATTCCTCTTTCTCTCTCCATACATCCAAATGACCACCAAGCCCTACAGATTCAGCCTCCTAGATGTCTCTTGAGTTGGTTCACTTCCCTCCATTCTTACCTTCAGTCTCCAAGCGCAGACTCCCATCACCTTCCCGACCACACCACCTTCTAAATCTCATTTTCCTTCACTTTCACTGGCTGTCCACACCACATCAGAGGGGTTGCTCTGAAACTCAGTTTTGGGATTAAGTCCAATCCTGAACTTCTGTAAAGTGTTTGAAATGAATTGTTGCTCCCTCAGTCTGAAAGATGAATGTGCCCTGCAGATGAATCAAACATTCAACTCAGGTTCTCATCTTGCCATTCTCACTGTTAAAGGATCCTTCTAACCTGGGATCTGTTTCCCTCCCTGGGACGCTCTTCTGTCTCTCCTCCTTGGCCACCATATGTATGAATAATTCATGCTGGGCCCAGGCACCTAATATGCTCTTCCTGAATACTCTCTTGAGAGGCATCTTTCTATCTGGACTGCCTCTCTGATGTGGCAGAAAGAAATTAGCGTTCAAGACAGAGACATCTCATTATTAATGCCCTTGGGGTGAATTCTAGCTGAGAAAGGTAATAGGAGCCTCTTCCTCGGGCCCCAGTTTCAGACAAGTAAGAGAATGTTCTTTAGCAGAAACATGCCATTAAAAATATTTATTTTCTAGCAAAAATGCTAGGTGAAGATACCATGGAAAGTTTCCTTTTCCAGGGGCAATATTCCCCGTGCGCACATCTCAGGGGGACTAACCCCTCCCCTAGAATAAAGAGAAACAAATAACCTACAAAAACAGCTCCAATTACATGACAACTTTCTGGAAGACCATTGATGCTCTTCTGGGCAACTGACAAATTCTCATACAAATCTATGATTACCTTACCATCTGGACCAAATGCTTATCATTTTGATGTTCTCCCTTACAGATACCATCCCATCCCCAATCCTTTGAGGTTTTTACTATTTACCCCATTTCAGAAGTGATGAACTTGAGATAACAAAGATTAAGAAATGTTCAAAATTATTTCCCCGTTAGTGTCAGAGCCAAGATTTGAACCAAGGTCTGTTTGTCTACAACACACAGTTTCTTTCTGTTCTGATTCCAAAATAAAGAAAATAAAACATTTAATTAATCATTAAAAACAACTTTTAATCATGACCTTTAAATAACTTTCCTAATTTCTTCACTATGGGAATATTTACAAAGAACATTTTCAACTTTTCAGGAGGAATTCAGAGACTTGAGTAGGAGACATTGACTCCATTCATCCACCAACACAATGTGCTTGAATCTGTTTCCAGGGGGGAGAAAAGAGAACAAGGGAAGAAGAATTCAGAGGAGGGGCAGCCACTGAGAGAACTTAACTTTTTAAAGTTATAAAACAATACATGCTCATTGTACACATTTTAGATAAAACAGAAAAGTATAAAAAAACAACGAACACCGTATTTAGTACCATGCTAAAATACGGTGAGCATCTATTATTTGTCTGCTCAGCCCCTCATCCTTGCTTTTCCCCTTTGCCTTTGGAAACTTAGTCTTTATTTTTTCTGGTAATTTCTTTTCCTGCTTCAACTTTATGGTTTCCTAGAAACTTCCATTTTGTTCCATGACTCTTATGCTCCTCCCACTGTCCTCTAGAGGCCACAGATGACTGATCTGGGAGGAGCACGTGACCCAAGATGGGCTAGTCTCAGCCCTTCCCTTGGATTTTTAAATGTGGGATCAGAAAGAGCATCTGTCTTTCTCCACTAGTGGAAGGTATGAGGTGAAAAAAAAAATTACTTTAAATACTCAATACTCATATTTCTACAAGTGGTGAGAATCAGTTTCTAGTGATCAGGCCTAAGTATGCCTGCCTAGGTTTAATTCCTTATTTTACTCTTTACCACCTGTGTCACCTGGGCAAGTCATTTTACCTTTCTGTGCCTCAGTTTCTTCATCCATAAAATGGTATTGTGCTGAGGATTAAATCTGTTAATAAATGTAAAGTGCTTGGATCATTGATATGCACACAGTAAGCACTATATAAATGTTCATTGTTGGTGGTAGTGGCAGCAGCAGCAGTAGCAGTTGTAATCATGGTTGTATTATGTGCAGAAAGATGCAGACACCCAAGTGGGTAAGAGGATCCTGGTGGCATTCCTGTTTCTTGGTTCAAGTTTGTTTCTAAGATCTGCTGCAAATTTGTTCTTCCCAGGGCTTGGTCTTTCAAACTGTCCTGAGATTCTGTGAATCAAAATACTCCATTTTTATCTAATCTGATCGACTAGAGTTTCTTACACTTGCCAACAAGAGTGTAACAACTAAATTTATTGGTACTTAACACGTTTACTATAAATGCGTTAATTATAAAAGTAATATAACAAATACTCCTGTCCATTAATTAGAAATAAACTTTAATATTTTGACTTTTTGCTTCAGATTTTTAGTTTTATAATTACCATTATTACCTAAAATGTGACAGATGTTGTTGAAGCCCCTCACCAGCCTCATTTCCCTGCCCCGCTCCCCAGAGAAAACTATCTTGGTGCATGTCCTTTACTTCCATAGTTTTATACATTTATTACATGAGCATGTATCAATAGATAATACCTGGTATTAAAATGTATTAGTGGTACATTATGCAGTGCTTATCCTTCTGCAATTTGCTTTTAAAATTCAACATACTTATAAATCAACTTCTTTCATTTTAGGTGTTGAATTTTTAATTCTTTGAATATAACATAATTGATTTCTTTCCTGATGAACACTTAGGTGTTTTTTTCTTATTTATTTATATATTTACTAATTTTCCTCTCACAAACCATTAACATGTTTACTAATTTCTTCTTGTGTATCTGTGTGAGCATTTCTCTGAAATATGTACCTAAGAGAAGTGGGGTTACTGGTTGGCAAGGTTCAGGTGTTTTTAACATTACATTTTAACATTTAACATTTTAACACTAGATGCTGTCAAATTGCCAAAATATATACTTACCAGTAGCATATGCATGGTCCCTCCAACATTCGATATTATTATTTTTAAAAATGTGCCAATCTTTTGGATGAAAAATGGGATTTTATAGTTGTTTCAACTACATCTCCTTGATAAATGGAAAAGTTGAGGAACTTTTCATGTACTTTTTGATCACTCATAATTCCTTTTTAATGAATTGAATGCTTGTAGCTTTTGCTGATTTTTCTATTGAGTTATTTGTCTTTTCCTTATTGAGTATTAAACATTCTTTATACATTCTGATGCTAACCAATCATGAGTTAGAGGCATTATCCCAGCTTAGGGCCTGACTTTCATATTTTTATGTTATCTTCAGTTATATAGAAACTGAAATTTTACTTTTAGTCAGAATTCTCATTCTGTTTCTTTATGATTGGTGCTTTTTGATGTCTTAAGAAATAATTTCATAGCATTGTTATAAATATATTATTTTATATTTCCTTCCTGTTAAAATTTTGATTTTTGTTTTTAGGCTTTATACATTTATTTCACCTAGAATTTATTTTTCTGTTGTATAAAGTAAGGCTTTTTTTTCTTCCTATATAAATATAATTTGTAACAGAATATTTTAATAAATAGTCCAACATAGAAAGCAAAGGGGAAAGGATGTGGGAGAGAGATGAATTAGGAGTTTAGGATTAGCAGATACAAACTGCTATATATAAAATAGATAAACAGCAAGGTCTTATTGTATAGCAAAGGGAACTATATTCAATATCCTGTAATAAACCATAATGGAAAAGAAAATAAATCATCCAGACTTTCCTCACCAATTGATAATGTCAACTCTTGTTATATCAAGTATCCATATATATATGTGACTGTTTCTTGGTTCTCCATCCCATCCCATCCCATCCCATGTTTTGTTTATCTATCCCTGAGTCATTCTTAATTGCTGTAGTTTAAATATCATATCTTGTGGGGATATGCCCATGGTGGTTTTAAAACTTATCTGTAAATTCTTTAACTATTCTCCCACCAACAGGTCTAATTCCCCAGCCCTTGATTCTGGAAAGGCTTATTTCTAACTAATAGGATGTGGTGGTAGTGATGTTGTGTGACTTCTAAGGCTAGATCATAAAATGTGATACATCTTCTATCTGGCTCTCTTGGGACATTTGTTTTGGAACCCAGCTGCCATGCTGTGAGGAAGCCGAGCCACCATGTGGAGGGGCCAAGTATAGGTGTTGCAGACAACAGCCCAACCTAGGTCCCTGCCCCCAGTCAGAGTCACCTGCCATACAGGTGACTGAATGAGCCTTCAGACGACTCCAGCCCTAAGCAGTATTTCCAGCGCCCCCTGCTGATGCTTTTTGGTACAGAGATGAGAGGTTTCCACCAAGATCTGCCCAAATTGTAGATCTGTGGACAAAATAAATTGTTTTAAACAACTTAGATTTGAGGTCGTTTATTACATAGCACTGTATATTGGAACAGTTTCCTCTCATTATTCTTTACAGTTGTCTTTGCACTTCTTGGCTTTCTTCTTCAATATGAATTTTAGGATCTGTTTGTCAACTCTATAGGATTTTAATTGTAACTGTATTGAATTTATAGGTTAATTTGGAGAGACTTAAATTTTAATGGTGCTATTTTTCCTCCTTATAAATGTAGTGTATTTCCCCATTTATAAATTTTATACCTTTCAATGATTTTTATTATATTTCCTCCACAAGTCATGTATATTTTGATAGTTTCATTCCTTAAGTACCTTGAGATTTTTCTATAATATTTTCTAATTGGTTAGTGCTGGTTTGTAACAGTGTTATTTATTTATTTTTATTTTTATCCAGCTATCTTGCTAAATTATCCTTTTAGTTCTAGTAGTTTTGTTTTCATATGTAATTCTTAGGATGATATGTAATTTGTATATAAAAGCAATATTTTCTTTTTATTTCTAATCTTTAACTCTTATCTCCGTTTCTTGGCCTATGTCATGAACTAAGACCTCCAGAACAATGGGACAAAAGTGATTATACAGGACATATTTGCCTTTTTCCTGACTTTAAAAACAATGTTTCTAATATTTTACAATTAAGTATGAATTTTATAATAGGTTTTTAGAAATCAATTTGTATCAGGTTAAAAAATTTTCCTTCTGTTTTTAGCTTTCTAAGATTTTGTCATGAATGAGTATTCAATTTTATAAAAGTTTTTACTTGTATCAGTTGAAATGATTGTTTTCCACTATTGAACCATCCTTGCATTTCTAAGATAAAAATCTGCTTGATCATCTTTTTCTGCTATATAGGGTCATGAAAGCTATCAGGGGACTAGAAGTTTATAATATCTGGGTTATCTGGGATATAGATAACATTTCATGAGCCAGTCTCCAATGGCTTGATGATTCTTTTTGATTTCCCTTTATATCTCAATCTCAGAGGCAGTGTTGAGTACTTCTATCAGGAGGTATATAACATCTGCTTGTATCTCTTTTTGTGATGTTAAAATGTATCAGTGTGTTCAGGTATGGTCAACTCCATCCTTTTATAAAATTTCCCACCAGCTTATCACCCAGTAGCTTAATTGGTCATTGATAATTATTGCCAGGATCCATCATTTAATTAAAGGTTGCAAAGTAGCAATATTTTATCTTTTCTTCTTCATTTTTTACCTGGAATTCTTTAGAAAAGAACTTTTATTCCTCTCTCTTCTTCTTCTTTAAAATTTTCCCCAAAGTAGAATTCATAAAGGAAAGGGAGGGGAAAATATTTGATTTTTCTCCTCTTTATTTTCCAGTTTTCAGTAATGAGTAAATTTCCTAGCATCTTCCAGAGGTGACTGTCATAGTCCTTTTAGTCTGCTATAACAAAATATGACAGACTGGGAGATTTACAAACAACATAAATTTATTTCTCACAGTTCTAGAGGCTGGAAGCCTGAGATCAGGGTGCCAGTGTGGTCAGTGGAAGGCCGTCTTTTGGGTCTCAGACTTCTTTTTTTTTTTTTACTTTTTTTTTTACTTTTTTTTTTTTTTAATTTATTTTTGGCTGCATTGGGTCTTCATTGCTGCATGTGAGCTTTCTCTAGTTGCAGCAAGCAGGGGCCGCTCTTCGTTGTGGTGGGCGGGCTTCTCACTGCAGTGGCCTCTCTCGTTGCAGAGCACGGGCTCTAGGTGTGCGGGCTTCAGTAGTTGCGGCACATGGGCTTCAGTAGTTGCGGCATGCAGGCTTCAGTAGTTGTGGCACACGGGCCCAGCAGTTGTGGCTCACAGGCTCCAGAGCACAGGCTCAGCAGTTGTGGCGCACGGGCTCAGCTGCTCCACGGCATGTGGGATCTTCCCGGACCAGGGCTCGAACCCATGTCCCCTGCATTGGCAGGCGGACTCTCAACCACTGCGCCACCAGGGAAGCCCTCAGACTTCTTGTTGTGTCCTCACATGTTGGAAGGGACTAGGGAGCTCTGTGGAGTCTCTTTTATGACAACACTAATCCCATTCATGAGGCCTCTGGTCCTCATGACTTAAGCACCTCCCAAAGATCCCACCTTCTAATACCGTCACCTTGGGCATTAGGATTTCAATATATGAATTTGGGGGTGACACAGACATCCAAACCATAGCAATGAGAAATTAAAAAAAAGAATATCCTATAAACACATGCATTTTAATATGATTGATGTGTTTCAATCAATGACAGATATTCTTTTTATGTTCAAATTGCTCCATCTTTGGCCAGTAGAAGTTCCTTTAAGCTGGCTTCTGAGTCCTTTTGATGTGATCCCAGAAGTCTTGGTGACTCACTCTTTCCTGCTCATCTCTGGGCTCATCTCATACATTTCTTGTGCTATCTGCAATCAGCCATCTCTCCAAGGAGCAAATGCTTCCTATCAGTGAGAGAAGATATATATATATATATATATATATATTTTTTTTTTTTTTTTTGCGGTACGCGGGCCTCTTACCGCTGTGGCCTGTCCCGCTGCGGAGCACAGGCTCCGGACACGCAGGCCCAGCGGCCATGGCCCACGGGCCCAGCCGCTCCGCGGCATGTGGGATCCTCCCAGACCGGAGCACGAACCTGCGTCCCCTGCATCAGCAGGCGGACTCCCAACCACTGCGCCACCAGGGAAGCCCGAGAGAAGATATTTTGAGTCTGAACGCGGGGGGGGGGGGGGTGCTCTTTGTATTGGCTCGGTCATTTTGCACAGGCCTCTTCTGCAGACAGCTCTAGGAAAAACTTACTTTAAAGAACAAATACAGTCTGAGTAGGTAGTGACAATATAAATGCTCCAAAGAAATATTTCTTTGCAGTTCTTTTTGACCTTAGGATATATCCATTCAAGACTCATGGTCAAATTATTTCATTTTAAAATCACTTGATGATGTCTCTTGATGGTGTTTTTTACAGTTAGGTTCTTTTTTCACTTAGTTTTCAATTTTGAAGTAGGTTTTCTTATTCTGATTTAAAATTTTAATACAATTTGGTAAAACATTTACATAGTTCCAGAGGCGTGTCTAAAAAACAAGATATGTTCAGAGAAGTCCAGCTTTTGCCCTGACCCTCTGCGCTGTCCTTTTCCTGTCCCTACATGGCACCTTTAATAATAAGCAAACTCACTTACACACATATTCCTTCCTTAACTAAAAGGTAACATACTGTACTTGCTTTTCTGCTCCTTGCATTTAAAAAATTAACAGTATTTTCTGATGATCATTCCATAACTATATATATTTTATTCCTTTTTATAGCCACATACAGATGGACATTTGGGTTGCTTCTAGTTTTTTGCTATTACAAATAAAGCTTCAGTGAATGTATGTACATATGTACGTGTATGTGTGTATATACATATACATATATGTGTATATATATACATGTGTAGTCAAAGTTCATAGGTGTGAAACTCTATTTAGCTGTGAATGTAATAGGTGTGAAATTCTATTTAGCTGTAGTTTTACTTCTCACGTTTCTTTTATTAGCAAGAGTGAGCACTTTTTTCATACACTTAAGAGTCATTGTGTTTCTTTTTCTGTGAACTCCTGTATCTTTTGTCCTTTTTTCTACAGGATTGTTGGGTTTTCTTTCTCTATTTATAGAAACTTTTAATATACTCGAGATATTAACTTTATTGTGATAGAGGTTGCAAATATTTCTCCGTTTGTCATTTGCTTTTTACTTTGCTTTAACCCCCACATATTAAAACAATTTTGCTGTTTATTCTTTAAATTGTCCCCCTCATCATTACCCCATTCTACCCTTCTGACCTCAACATTCACTGGCAAAGAGATATATTTAAAAAGCTTAAAATGCTTTAAAATGCTTCTAGAAAAGGCAGAGATGAGCCCTTTCTTCCAGGGAGCTATGATTGCCTCCAGGAGAGAGGCTCTTTGTGACCAAGAACTGCAGTTGCAGAAGGAAATCTACTTTGCCATGAATATTTGGGAGGGAGCTCTGGAGAATCCAAGTTGCTGGAATTATCTGAGCTGTGGAAAGAACTGTGGCCTGATGCCAGAAGTCAGGGTTTGACTCCAGTTTTCTGATCTATTGGCTGTGTGACTTGGGTCAAGCCGACTTACTATCATTGAGACTCATGTCACCTCCCTCACAAGGTGACGTTGTCAATGAGTGCTCAAAGATGTAATGGCACTTTGCATTGAGTTAGCCCCGTCTGTTTGCTAGTTAAAGGTGAAAAGGTGCCCCTTTCCCACAATATGGGTGGAGAAATTTTAACTCATTCCTTTCCTGGTCATCATTTTTCCTACTCATCAAGGGCAACTGGTTACTTTCTCCTTCCTCTATGTTTGTGGTTCTTTCCAGCAAGCAAGCAAGTTTCTATTTTCCTTTTTTGAAGCCCTTTACTTCCCATCAGTTCACAGACCTCCCATGGAATACCTCCCACCATCTGCCAGGCCTTGATATTTCATAACTGAGTTACAAGTACCTTAGGTAGGTCACGAATGCCTGCGTGCCCTCCTCTCAGGCTGTTGCTGGGGGATCTGATGGTCTCATCATCTAATATTTTCCTCCAAACCTTAGATATTGTGCCTGAAATTGTATCATTGCCCATTTTTTTGCCCTCAGTTTTAATATACAACATGAAAATAGTACAAATTGTAAAAGAGAAAGCAAATATTCTTGGGGATATTTTACAATGTGTGGCCGAGTCCACCTGTGTTGTGTATATTTGGTTGTTCCTGTTAGTTCTACATCCAAAACATCTCCTCCATCCAACCAGTTCTCCCCAGTGCCACTGCTGCCTTCTTTGTCCAAGCCGCCAATGTCTCCTGCCTGTATTACTGCAAATGTTTCCTAGCTGTATTCACCTCTTTTTTTTTTTAAATAAATTTATTTATTTATCCTTGGCTGCGTTGGGTCTTCGTTGCTGTTTGTGGGCTTTCTCTAGTTGTGGCGAGCGGGGGTTGCTCTTCATCATGGTTCGTGGGCTTCTCATTGTGGTGGCTTCTCTTGTTGCGGAGCACGGGCTCTAGGTGCACGGGCTTCAGTAGTTGTGGCATGCAGGCTCAGTAGTTGTGGCTCGCGGGCTCTAGAGCGCAGGCTCAGTAGTTGTGGCGCACGGGCTTAGTTGCTCTGCACATGTGGGATCTTCCGGGACCAGGGCTCGAACCCGGATTCTTAATCGCTGCGTCACCAGGGAAGTCCCTGTATTCACCTCTTACTCAGTTGCAACCCAGTCCCCTGCAGAAGCTGACATGAATACATCACTACCTGGTTGGAAACAACCCAGTGTCTTCTCATTGTACTTAGAGAGAAATCCAGCTCCCTGTCCCACCTACAAGGCTTTGTATGGTCTGATCTACTTCTCTGACTGCCAACTTGTTTAGTGTCCCCATCCGTCAAACCAGCCAAGTTCCTTCCAGCTTTACGGCCTTTGCACAGGCAGCTCGCTCTGCCTGGGATGTTCTTCACGGAGCATGCTCTTGTCACTAACAACGTCTTATTCCCGATTTTGCTTCAATGTCAGCATCTCAGAGAGGACTTTCCTGACGCTTCTATCAAAAGCAACTCCCTGACTCCAGTCACTCTACCAGATGGCTCAGTTTTATTTTCTTCATAGCACTTATATCTGGCACCTTATTTAAATGTGGCAGCTGATTCACGGCTGTATCCCCGGTACCTAGAACTCTGCAGAGTATATTGTAGCTACATAGTAAACATTTGCTGAATGAATGAACTAATGAAAATGTACTTGTGCCCGTGGCGTGGACACATCTGGACAGTCAGCAACTGAGGAGGCCCAGTAACATGAGACATTTTGCTGAATGGAAATCCCAACACACCGGCATCATGGTGTATTCTGTTCACCTAGCCTTTATGCTTATTGCCTTAACTGATCTCACCTGTGGGCCATCAGGGCAGCTCGTGGGGTTGCATTTTACAGATGAGGACACTTTGCTAGACTGTTTGCTAAATGTTACATTGTGGCTGAGGCAGGCCAGGAGTTGCTGTTCCAGGGCAATGTTTTTCTGTAAGTTCCCTTCTTCCTGCTCGGGGACTGCAGGCAGAGAAAGTGAAGATGAAACGAAATGAGTCATTCCTGCAGAGCATACCACTCGACCCAGGGAGTAAGTTTTCCAGAGACTTAAAATAAATGCCCAAATTGAGATTGGAACAGAAAAGTAAGCAAAAGCCCATTTCAAAGAAAGAGTAATATATATTTATTTTTTTAAAATGCCACAGTAGAAGAAGGAGGAAGATGGGTTGCCAAGATTTGGCATAACTGTATTTCACAAGCTCCCTTCTGGAGCTATTTCTTTGGGGTCGTTTTTTATGTGGCAGCTGGGAGATGGGGTTGCAATGGTGCCGGCTCTTGGTTTGCTTGGTCAGTTAAATTTAGGGAGAATCAGGGCTTTTCAAGGTCTGTTTATTGCTTCTTCCCCTTCAGCTCAGGGTGGAATAGAGATAACAAGGCAGATCGTGGGAAACATTTCTAGGCTTTTTAAAGGAAGGTGAGCAGGGTGCTGGTGTCCTGGGAACGTGGACCCCTGCTGGCCTTTCCTTAAACCACTGTTCTCAAACCCTTTCTCCTCCTGGCTGTTTCTGGCTGGCTTCATTACAGCTGAACTACAGAGAAAACAAAACAAAACTGAAATCTGCATCCAACAGGCTCATACACAATAAATATTTGGGAACAAAAGTGGTAGGTTTCAGTCAGACTGGCTGGTAAGCATGTATCCTTGACATTGCCAGTTAACTAACTTCTCCACTAGGAAATCTGCTTTCGCCTCCACAGACTGTCATATTGAAGAAAACATTTTAAGAGCACTATCATTTTATGATATTCTTTTAAAAATGTTTATCTCAATAGGCTTTGGAACTGGAAACAAAATCACTGCTTCCTTCTCTATCTATACCTCCTCCCCCAGGAAATAGCTTCAGCTTTCTGATTTATTTTACTTTTAATAAAATATTGAATGCCATTTTCTCTAATTATTTCTTATTGAATGTACTCCTTAAGTCCCCTTTTTTCAAATAAAAAGAATAAAACCGACCATGTAATAGGACAATGGTTCTATCACTACTGATAATTATACATTTTGTTCTCATTGTAATTGCCCTGGTTTGAACTGTGCTTATTTTAGCAGAAAGCGTTCATTATTTTATCAACAACTGGCAGACCCCGCTGGTATTTACTGACTTTTCTTTAACCAAAACAAGGATTATAGCTCCTATCCGTGGCTCAGCTGCTAAATCTTTGCTAAGAAATTTGGGAACCCCTTTTGAATGAAACACTGTACAAAGCTTTAAGCATTCTTTGCAACTGAGTTGTATTAAATGATAGACAAAAAAAGCCCTCTGAAGAATTGGTGCTTAATTACAACTTAATTAGCATAATTATGCATGCTAATAGCATCTCAAATGAATAGCAGTTGTCAGGAGGTTGGGACCATCTGTAAGAATGTCGGATTAATACATCATTTTTTATTTCTAACAACGCTGTAACTCTTTCCCTGAAAGTGATTTTCATTAATCAAGTTCATTTTTATTATATAGAAAATTTGGCATTTTTCATTATGGGCCATTATCTGTTTCCCCATGCAGCCCTAATACAATACTAATGAGCCCCCGTGTGGCTGGTCCACACTGACAATGGTGGTACAGGTGTATTATTATAATTGTTACAAACAGCACATTGTACCTCTGGAGTAGCGGAGTTCTAATCTCCCAGCACCCGCGTTTCCACTTGGTACCTCCCCAGGGCCTAGTACAATTTTCAGAGCTTTATGAAAAACATACATGTTTGTGGTTACAAAGAAGCTATTTAAAGAGAAAGAGGCCCGCGATTACCTGCGGCCAGGATGCTGTTTTGCTGAGAATCCCCTCTGTGGAAACAGAAAGCTTTGGGGGCAAAATGGAGGCCTGTGCCTGAACCGGCCTGCTTTGGGGAGGAGGGAGGCAGCGGCTGCGAGGCCCAGGCGTTTGCTGCAGAATGGCTCCGTTCTGTGCAGCATCACTCATTGCTAAACATGGCCGTAAAACCGCAGGGGGGACCTGTGTTTTCATGGCTCTTAGCCCCAAGAAGCACCCCAAATGGCAATCTTGAAGTTCACATCTGGATCCATGCACACATGTTACAGCAGGCTCTGCAAATATCTGGCGTCTGTCTCGTCTCCGAGCCGCCTTTTACTTTTAACTTGGGCTTTTGATTGCTTTGAGGGTTTATCCATCCATGCTCCACCTCCACCGGCCCTCTCTCTGGATGCGCACCCACGTGGGCTCTTTCTACTCTGTTCTTTTCAGAGGAGCCTCATCTATTCCCGCACCCACACCCCGGACTGAAGCCCAGGGTCGATGCCGCAGAGGGGCAGGAAGGTCCTTCAATACCCTTCACCCATCCAAGCTCAAGGGGAGTGTCAGCCTTATCCACTTCGTACAACCGCAAGACAAAATGGTTACCACTTTATTTCAAACCTCAGTTCCGGGGGAGTAGAAACAAACCAGCGGGCGCGTAGACAAGCCCCATGGTCCAGAGGTGAAGAAAGACGCCTCACTTTAGCATCGCAAGCTACATGGTGGCTGAGAGGGGGCTCTATGTGGGGCCAGTGATGCGTGTTTATACCTTGTATCCACAGATGGGAAATGGGGGTGCTGGAAAGAGAGGCTCACGGCCATGGTGTGGTCTGAGAGGATGGGTCAGGCTGTGGGCGTCTCCCCTGCTCAGGGTCCACACGAAGGTGAGTGTGTCAGACATTGTGCTGGCCACATGTCTGGGGAAACACACTCTGTGTGGGACATGCAGGCTGTGGAGCAGGGAGGTTGCCTATGACATTCTTATGCTAAAACAGTTACTTGTCGTTTCTGTGGTTTTGTAAGTTGCTAAGTCTGGAAACCCTACTCCTGAACCAGACTGCCTGGCCTTGAATCTTGGCCCTACCCTTACAAGCTGTGTGACTCTGAGCCGCTTACTGAACCTCTCTGTGCCTTGTCTCCCCTGTAAAATAAAGACGGTGCTACTGACTTTGGAAAATTGTTGGGAGGATTAAAAGATTTTCAAAAGATCAAGCACATAGCATAATATTTGGCAGTAAGCACTCATGGAGTGATAACGATTAATGTTGTCTCCTGGGAACTGTTTGCTAAGGTCCCAAGATCAGGTGTAAGATGCCACTTGGAGTTTAAATGTAGAACAGGAGGGTAGCTGTTGCAAGTGGTGCTGGTGGGGTCAGAGGTGGTGTGGAACAATGGTTCCGAGCACGGGCTTTGGAGCTTAAGGGGTCTGGGTTCCCAGGCCCCCCAGTTACTAACAGCAGGATCATCCACAGACGCTTTGAGGTGATCCCCTGTGTCCTTATTGGCAAATGGAGTTATACATGGTCCCTGCTTCCCCGGGCTGCTGGGAGGACCACCGAAGTTATGTGTGGATTGCTCAGAACTGTGCCTGCACTATAGACAGACTCCCCTGCCCCAAACCCCCAGCCTAATGGGAAATAGTTATGGGCCGAGATTCCTTTTCCACCTCTGCCACATACCGACTTTGCGACTAAACAAGTTACTCAGCCTCCGTGCCTCAGCTTCCTCCTCTGTAAATGTGGATCATGGTAGTACTGGCACCATTGGGGGGCAGTCAGATGAGCCTAGCACTTTATTAGTCATCAGCATAAGATGTTGTGGTTTTCAGCTGCTGTGATTCCTTATCACCTGCAAACCCGCCTGTTGTCGGAGGAGTCAGGTCCCGGTTTCTTGCCAGAGTGAATTCCCAGGCAGGGCATCTGCAGAGCTTGCCTGGCGTACAGCGAGCTGCCACTGGGAGATGCACTGTGTCCGTGACAGCTCCAGTCAGCTCGGAACAAAAGAGCGCCAGGCAGTCCTGCCGACAGCCTTTGCTGGGGGATGTAGGGTTCTTCCGAAGGTCATGGGTAGCCTGCTTCTGTTGTTTTTTGTTGCTGTTGGAACAACCTGCCTTGTGCTCAGGTATGCGCATGCACACACAGACACACACCATGGTCACTGGCCTGTGTGGGTCCAGGTCTGCTCTGTGCTCCTTTGTTCCCACAGGGTCACCCTGAAGAACACAGGCACGACCTAAAGGAAGACATCTGCCTCCACACTCAAGAAGGGAGAGACCTTGTATCTTCTTGTTAAAAGGATTGAGAGTAAAACCTATTGAAAAAACTATGAGCCCCTTATTAAGTGCTTGCTATTCACTGCATCATCCGTTCAGGGACCCGTGGATTCTTTTAGCAGACCTTTAATGAATTGCTTCTCCCTGCAAAAGTGGGGAGAAGGTTCATCTGGTGGGACTCTGCAGGGAATGGGGATTTGGTTCTCTGTGGAGCTTTTGACCCAGGGGAGGAGACAGTCAGTACATGAGTGCTATGGGGGGAGGCAGGAGAGTCAGGGGGACTGGAGGGAGCTGGAAAAAGAGGCCAGGCTGCAGGGGAGACAGAGGGAAGGCTTCTGCTGGCATGGCACAGAGGTTGCCTTAAAACCCTGTGTCTGATTTTAAAATGTCCATCGTGTACAAGCTAACACGTCCACTACTAAGGGTTTATCCTCCAGACCTGTATGTGAGACTGTTCGTCCAGCATAGATTTGAGAAACAAAAGACTGGAAACAACCAGGATGTTCATTAATAAGAGAATGGTAAATAAATGATTGTCTGTTTAAACAATGGGATATTATGAACTTGTGAGAAAAAGAATAAAGTGGATCTCTATACGGTGACATGGAAAGATCTCAAAGCTCTTTTGTTGAGTGAAAAATACTGAAGGCGATATAATGAGTTTGGAATGTTCCCCTTGGTGGAAAGAAAATAGAGATATACACACAGGCAAGGAATGAAATATGGTGAACAGTGCTTGCATCTGAAGACAGGGCCTGGATCCGGGAGTTTGATGGAGACTTAATTTCTTTGTATGTGTTATTGTTATGTTTTCGTTTTTTGTCGTATGTGTACATTAATTTTTCAGTTGAAGAAAACAGAGCAGAAAAAGAAAACCTCCCCCTGCAATGAGACACAGAGAAGGCTGTTCAGGAGAGCAGGGTGCAGGCCGGGGGCTGGGGCTAGGGGATCCTTTTACAATCCTCCAGCCTGAAAGAGTCCTTCCAAATCCCTTCTCGAAGATTCTGTAGCTTGTCAAATCCTGCAGCTGGTAGAGTCACCTCATTGCTAATTTCCCGATATCATTTTGCCCCACGGGGAATGTTGACAGGACTTCATTTGAATGAAACTTGTACCTGTCTGTCTTGCTCCTGGAACTGAAGTGGTTTGGGGTAGAAGAAAGTGGATTTCCTAAAAGGGCCATATCAGCTGGAACCAAGAAGCATCTCTTCTTAAGATTCCCTCATCAGAAGAAATTAGCAATTCACAGTGTGGTTGTGTAAATAACAACCCTTTGTTGTGCTGCCGCTCTCGTGAGATGGGAACACTGGATTCGCTCTTCTGAATTGCTGGAAGAAGACAACTAAAATCAGGAGCCCTGGGCTTCGGGCCCAGCTGAGTCACCGGGCGCGCAGTTTGGGGTGCGTTACCTTCCCTCTCCAGCCTCAATTTCCTCAATTGTGAAAGGGATAGTTCCTCATCCCTGCTGGGACCCTTCAGTTCTGATAGCCCCTGGTTTTATGAAACTTAGTGAAAGAACAGAAAAAAGATGCAGGAGAAAATTCTTCCACCCTGTGGATACCAAGGTGGTACTGCTGACATTTGCTGGCTGTATCTGCCTAAACCATTTTTGCCTTCAATATTAGCATAATTTAAAAAACAACAATGACACTGAGTTCAAACAGCTACTTTAGGTTTTCTGCCTCCTCACTGTTTTTGAAACTACTCCCTGCCTCCAGCCTCCAGTGTTTATGACCCACGTGTATGTACTTGCTCTAGAGACCCTGCCCCTAGTCCCCTGCCCATGTCGGATCTGATACTGGCCCCAAGTCCCGGAGACAAGCTTTAACCTCCTTTGGGATCCATGACCTCATTCTGCTTTTCCCACAATGCTCTCTGGCCCCTTCACCAGGCCTCCCAAGGGTTAGGATCTTCCAGTTCCAAAGCCAAAATGTTTTTTAGCTCCTGTTTCCTAACTATATATAATGTTACTTTAAAAGAGTGAGAAGGCAAGAAAGGAAGAAAAAAACGAAGGGAGGGAGGGAGGGAGGGAGGAAGGAAGGAAGGAAGGAAGGAAAGATGGAAGGAAAGAAGGAAGGGGGAAGAAAGTATTTAAAATGCTTCATGAAGTCGGGGCTGGGGGTGGGTGGGGGAGTGGCAGGTACTCTTCACTAGAATTCCTATAGAGTAATCAAGTCTTTTCATTCCAGAAGGTGTTAATGCCTGGGAATTAATATTAGATCTGATTTTGAAATAAGCCTAATGATGATGACTTTTGGGGGTATATGGGTTTTTTTTGCTGTATTTGCATAAAGCCTCTTTCTGAGCTTTGCATATGGAAGTTAAAATATGAGTTTTGCCTGTAAAATTCTTCTTGTCTTATTATATGGCAGAAAAGGTGATTGTTTACAGGGATCACAATTAGGAAAGTGAACTTAATGTTGTTTGAAATGTTGCTTTTGAACTTAAATGGCCTTCCTTGGGCTAGTCAGTGCTGGGAGAGCTTGGAAGCACTGACTGTCTAGAACCTCTGGGCCTTTCCTGGGAGGCTGACACTGGATGTGGTGGAGTGGTCACCTCGGCTTATGTGCATGCTTCACAGACACTTGACTCTTTCTTCTGAACCGCAGCAACACCTCTGTATCTTCTGCATCCCCGTCATTACTCACAGAATGAATTCAGCAGCACACACACAAAATGGTGTTTTATCCTCTATTCATTACTTATTGCTTTGTAACAAATTACCCTAGGATATAGTGACTTAAAATAACAAACATTGGTTATCTCAGTTTCTGTAAGTCAGGAATTTGGGAGTGACTTAACCAGGTGGTCTGGCTCAGGGTCTCTCTTGACCCTCGTTTTCCGCTCTTCTTATTTGCACACAGTTTTCTCTCCGCTTGCAGTGCTGACCCTCGGCCTTCCTTCATCGAGAGGCAGACTGCTATCCATCTTACAAAACCCTGATTAAATAACCCATCCTCTTTTATTTTTCCCCTTGCTCTCCCCAGAAATTGGCTTCTACCTCTAGGCTCCCATGACATTTGGACATTCCTCTATTAAAATGAGAGCCTATGAGTTTTTAACGTGTGTGTGCATGATGTCCAGACTTGAGGTGTCCAACATGGTAGCCACATGTGGCTATTTAAATGTAAATTTAAGTTAATTAAAATGAAAGAAAATAGGGACTTCCCTGGCGGTCCAGTGGTTAAGACTTCACCTTCCAGTGCAGGGGGTGTGGGTTTGATCCCTGGTTGGGGAGCTAAGATCCCACATGCCTCACGGCCAAAAAACCAAAACATAGAACAGAAGCCATATTGTAACAAATTCAATAAAGACTTAGAAAAATTAAATAAAATAATAAGTTCGGTTACCCAATCACATGAGCCATTTTCAAGGGCTTACTAGTCACATGTAGCTGGTGGCTACTGTATTGGATGTTGTGGGCAGAGAACCTCTCCATCCTCATAGAAAGTTCTACTGGACAGCATTACTCTAGAGTGTTAGGTCTTTCAAATCTGGGGTCCTGTCCTTTTGGATAAAGTCCAAAAAGCAAAATTTTCTAGTCTAATGCAGCAAGTATTTGGCCTGTTGACCTCTGTATTGCCTGGGTCTGACATAGTGTCTGGTTGAACAAATAAATTAGCAAAGTAGTTTCTGGAGGGTCTTAGAGACTTATCTGACATATACTGAGTTCCCATTCTATGTCAGAGACTGAATGTCTGGTCACTGGGACTAACTGAATGAAAAAGGGCTAATGTGGCAGTCAGTGTTAATTGACTGGCTCAATCTCTGTTTACAACACCTGTCTTGAGTGTCACCTTCCAGCCAGAGGTGGCAACAAGACACAGTGGCCATTGGGAAATGTAGGTATAAGGCTGCTACGGAGTTCCAGGGAGTTCTTTTGCTTTCCTAGTACTGGCGTTGTCACAGTGATCTTTTATGCTAGTTGATAAGTTGTTACCCCCTTCATCCCTACTGAAGTACAGATATGACAGGTGGGGTCACAGCAGCCATTTTGTGGCCATGAGGTGATGAATGAACATACTGAAATGACAGAGCAAATGATAGAGAAAGTGGGGCATAACGTTGTGGAGTCTCTGCACAAGCCCTGGACCACATTTCTCCAGGTTTCTTATTTGTGTGAGGAAAAAGTAGATATCTGTTTTTGAAGATATAATGGTTGAGTTTTATATTAATTACTTGCAGCCAAATGCAATTCTAACTAACACAGATGGAATGAATAGAAATCCCAATCCCTCCTAATTAAAGGTAAGCAGGATTCTTCATCAAAGCTTAGTGCTTATAACCTCCAGCCATGGGGAGCACAGCAGCTGAAGGTAACATTTCTGACCAGATTGTCAAATGGAGAACTGGAGACTGGGCTCCCTGGAGGCCCTGGGACACGATCCTCCCCAGGTTTGACCAGCGTGGTGCTCCACCTGGTTGCTCCACTCTCAAAGCCTTCCAGGTGCTTTCAGGAATGGCATCACTGGGGCTGTTACCTGAAGGGCACATCCAAGCACCTGTACCCATGCTGACCGATGGGACCTGGGAAACACATCATCAAATGAGGGCCAGGCCAGCTCTGGACACTAGGCAGTCCTCTCTAGTCCCAACTTGCTGCAGAGCATAGAGGTGATTAGAGAAGGTTCTGGAATGACTTTGGAGTCCTTCCTTTTGTACATTTCTTCTGTTATACTTTTGATTTAAAGCAGGCCAGAGAAAGTACTTTATTCTGGCTAAATTCAGTGAAGTTTGTCAGTGAGTGAGAATTTCAAATATAACATTGCTTTGATCTCAACCAGATCTTCCCTGCATCCCATTTCACTGTATCAATTAAGTATTTAATGATGTTGACAGAATGCCGTATGGTGTGCTTATCATCCAGGGGAATAAAAACACTTGTTGATACTGAATGCACAGGGCAAACTTTGCTGTAACTGTTGAACCCCGTTCTGAGCAATATACTCTTGTCCGGCCACTGGTTTGCAAGATGTCGGACCTTTAATTGGCCCGTAACAGCAGAGTGACAGCAAGCTAGGTTTCAGTCAACATACTCATGAGTTGTCAGTATTTTGAGCAATAAATTACCAGCTAATGAATTTCCCAGAGCCTCCTTTGTAAATGCCAGCTAAAGGCCTAAACATTCCGTGTAGATTTAATCACACACTTAGTGTACCTGTGATTTTGAATTCATTACATGCCAAACAGATTTATGCTCTACGTACTTAATAAACCTCAGTAAGTGCCCTTTTAGCAATCAATTGGTATTTAGGACCCGGTTTGTCTTTTAAAAATAATGGTTTATGTTGCTGGGTCTTGTTGTTCCTTACATATGTTTGGGTGTTGATAGAATTAGAGGCACCAGATGTTGATACTAAAATGAAAACAGAGTCACTGGTGGATAGTGGGGTTTGGGGGTGTGGGGTGAGGAAGGGGGATGAGCTCATACTTGGACGTCAAGGAGCTGAATCATCGACTTCATCAGCGGGTTTGGGTTTTGCCATTTGTCTCAGATCATGGTGTGGTGGGGAGCCGATGCTGACTTTGGGAGGAGAGATGAATTGCAGATGAAGGGCAATGTCCTTGCCATTTCCAGGTGGTTGGTACCAGTACCCTGATGGTCACTAGGGATTTTATTTATTTATTTTTTCTCAAGGTGCTGCTTCTTATTGTATTCTTTCTCAGGACAGGCTTATTTCCAAGTTCACTGGGAACTCGATTGTGTTTATCGAGGATTTACTCAATGCTCAAGACTGTGTTAAATGTTTATGAGTCCTGTTTCTGTGATTTATGATGTCTGATTACAATCCTCTGGGGTGGGGGAATAGCAGTGAGGGAACCCATTTGTGTCTAACAGATGAGGCAACTGAGGTCCAGAGAAGTGAAGATAACTGCCCAGGTAACAGTGAGTAAAGGATGGAGTGGGCATTCAGACTTGGGCAGAATACACAGATGTCTGTTATTCCTAACTACATTTTTTTTCGAGTTGTTTTGTTTAACCGTCTGTCTTAGTCTGCTCAGGCTGCTCTAACAAATGACCATAGACCGGGTGGCTTAAACAATGGACACTTATTTTGCACAGTTCTGGAGGCTGCCAGTTCGAGATCAGGGTGCCAGTGTGGTTGGGTTCTGGTGAGAGCTCTCTTCCTGGCTTGCAAATGGCTTCCTTCCCACTATGTGCTCACATGGTTGGGGGGAGAGAGCAAGTTCTCTAGAGTCTGTTCTTATAAGGGCAGTAATCCCATTGTGAGGGCCCCACCCTCCTGGACCTCCTCTCAACCCAATCATCTTCCAAAGGCTTCATTGCCAAGTACCACCCCATTGGGGATTGTGGCTTCAACAAACGAACTTTGGGGAGACCTAGCTCCGTCCATAGCACCTTTGAAATGGCTGATGATAACTCAAACTGGGAGGAAAAACCAAGAATCAATGACCTCTGGAATCTCTCAGGTGTGCATGACATCTTGCTTCGGATTCAAGCAGGAGCATTTAAATATGTGCTGCAAAGCCCCCTCTCAGTGAGGAAGCAGCCACATTTCATAAGAGCCTTCAGGAGAAAGCCTCCTTTAGAGCAGAACTGGAAGAGGCAGGCTCTGCCCTCCGTACGTGAAGATAAAAGTCGATCGGCTGGGGAATGCAGAGGCAGGTCAGGGTGATGAGAAAAGGGCAGCAGTGAAATGAAAAAGCAGCTCCTGGGGGTGGGATTGGAATTCTACATAAAACAGAGTCACATAAGTCCTCCCTCTGCAGTGCCAACGTCTGATTTCCCTTGTTGTCAGAGGTCAGGGAGGCCGGTTTACAAGCACTGGATAAGGGATGCTGCGCGATCACTAGAGATGCTCTTTGCTGCTTTCTGTGAATGTAGTTCAGGCAGACTGCGCCCACCTGCCAGAAAATGCACGCGGCAGCAACTCCTTTCTCTGACCACCTCCCACCCTCTGATGGCAAGTTGGAAATTGAACTATGTTAAATACAGGGAGAAACTTGCCATTTTTGCCTGCGTTCTCTCTTTATCTGGAAACGTCCCCAGGCCTGTGAAATTAAGCAGTAACATAGCAGGCAGCCGTCATTATTGCTGGATAATTGACTGCGTATCCTGAGTGAAACAAAGGTGGCTGCAGAATGGTAAAGTCAATTATCATTTATTGATGGCGGTTACAGAACACAGCAGAGCAATTTATAAATTGAATTTTTAAATTGAACAACTTTCCATTTCTATTTTTAAAGGCAGGAGGCAGATATATGGAATAAAGCACGTGACCTTTAGCTGGTGACACCATGTGCCTGTTTTGGGAGATTCTTTTTAAATAAATTATTAGGCCACTTTTATGATGGACCTTGTTCCTTTGGACAAAAACTGCTAAATGAGCTAATTCTCTCCAATCTGATTTGGATGAATGGATACAGTTAGTGTCTGTATGTGAGCCACAGAGTGTCCATACACATGTGTGTCTTTACACATCAAAAGAGTCCACGTAGAAATACATGGAAAAGCCGGGGGGAAGGCCCGAGAAGTGTGCATGAACCTCATGAGGCTTTTTCATTGCAAAGTGTACCATTTTAACCTGTCCTGAAATGGAGAGAGAGAGATTGCTGAAAAATAAGGGAAAAGATCACTTCTATCAGAGCTGTGTTTTATCAGAGGATGGTTTAGGCTTCGCTGCCTTTTGAAGGCATTTTTATCTTTAATAAAAGGATGTTTTAACTTGACGCCACTGATTAGCTACAGTTCCATAATTTATGGCAGGCTGAATGAGTTTCTTCCATTCTGGGGGATTGAAAAGCTCCCTTCTAACACTTAGAGTAAGTGGACTGGTGAGGTACCATCTGTGAGTTTAAAAACAGTTTGTCTCTTTCTACTCGTGCTGTTGGCACACACCTCAACGGTGGTGTGAGATCTTATTTCTTTTGTGATTTCATAACTCATGAGACCCTCCTTAATTTACATTCCGAGTCACACTTTCACCTACATGGTACCCCACGAACTGAGCCAGAGGTAAGGGTGACCTTCCAGGCGGCTTTTTCTGACATCCTTGTTTTGCTTGTGCAGTTTTGTTTTTAACCACCACGTGACTTAGCTAGTTCTCCTTAAACCTACCACGCTGGACAGAACTGCTTGAAAGACACAAAGCTGGATGTCAGTGTCTCCTCTCCCCCTGTATGAGTAGTTATTCACTGCGATTTGTAGGCAGCACAAACCATTTTGCTTTTTCGCCCCCTTCCCCAAACACCCTTTCTTTACCATAATGTTTTGGGCCCAGGAATGTTCACTGCTTTGTACAGATGTTGCCTCATGCATGATAAATACAAAGGGGGATTGCACAGCTGGAATTCCCCCAGACCCTCTGCTCTGCGGAAGATTCCCTCCTGTCAGCTCCTCCTCTCCACTGTGAAATCAACAACGAGCCCTACCCTCTCTGTGTTTCCATTAATTTTTGCTTTAGCACATCTGATTTCGATTGCAGGGTCTCTGGGTAGAGCCCTGATTAGCTTTTCTTTTGGAGTTGGTCCTCACATTGCTTACAAAATGAGTGCAAATCATGAAAATGATTCTAAACAAAATCCACTAGCTGGAAATAGTGTGGGGAAAGAATATTGCAGTGGGGTGATGCATATTTGAAAACTCGCTGAGTTGGAAGCCGTTTGCCAGAGATTCTGCATAAACAGTGGTGATTGTTGGGACTTATCTTCCTTGCAGTATTTCTGCTGAGAACTGTTAGGCAGGCCATATCTGGAAAATTCTGTCTCTCTCCTTAAAAAAAAAAAAAAAAAAAAAAAAAAGGGTGATGGGGCACAAAACTCATCATCTCTCCCAGGCATCCCACTTCTAACTTCCCAGCCCACTCAGCACTGACTTGGAATTTTTGGCCCCAATCAAAGCTTCTGTGCCTTTTTACATAACGGCTGGGCCCCTCTGTGGAGGGATGGGTTGAGTGACAATTTTCTGCATTGTGTCTGCGTTCCATGACTGGGTCAATAGTACATCCCTTAGAATAGGAAAAATAGCGTATGGGTGAAAACAAAACCATCATTTAAAATCCCCACACAGTTGCCCCCACCCGCTGCGGATGGGGCTGACATTTGGGAGCGCTGGTCTTTGGAAGAAGAACAGTGCTGAAAACGCACTCTGCCAGCATCACCGAGTCAAAGGGAAACAGACCCTCCTCCCTCCCCGGCTCTTCTCCATTCCAGCCAAACTTCCTGCACCGGTTATAAATATTTAAAGCTACAGTCAACAAAGTTTAAACGGGGAAGTGAGGAAACCCAATCCTGTCTGCAAGGCCTTCTGTGTCCTATGGCCTGGCTCTTCTGTCCTTCGGGGTAAGGTCAAGGGCGCGTGGCTCAGAAGGAACAGGTGCTCATCCTCAGGAAAGCCGTCAGCCCCAGCGAATGGCACAGACCTTTCATCTTATGATTCTCACTCTGCTGAGTGTCTGAGGTGGAACAGTTTGCTGGAAATAAAGATCCTGAAGCAGCTCACTATTTTAAACCCTTGCTCCAGATACCTTTAGCACAACAAGCTCATTAGGGGCACTCAGCCCCTGCCAAGCTCGGTGCTGGATTTGGGAAATGCAGAACTTAAAAGGTGCAAAGCCTCCCCTCCAAGAATTCACGTTAATAGTACAAGGTGTTTATATACAACACGGGCCACCGGGAGGTTTATCAAGAGTGATACAAAGACTGACTCATTCATTCAACCAACAGCTATAAGCTCCTACTATGTGCTAGGCAGTGGCCTACCTCTAAAGGGTCAAGAATGAAGCAGGGATGAAAGTAGGGTGTGGAAAACTTAGGAGGTCATAAGGCTTCACTTATGGGGCTACCTTTGTTGGATCTTGAGGGGTGAATAGGAGTTTTCCAGGTAAAATAGTGGAGAAGGATTGGAGAGAGGATGTTCCTGGCAGAGAGAAGTCAAGGGCAAAGGCGTGCAAGTGCATGACTAAGGAATGGGCAGAAACCCCTTGGGGGTTTCCCAGGTACATGGGTACGTCATAGGCAAGAACCTTGTAAATCAAGGTTTACACTTTGGGTCTTATTCCAGCTGGAGGCTCTGGTCCAGGGCTGTGTCACTCAGAGAGTGAGGTATGTTTTTTAAAACTGTTCCTCCCAGAGGCAATCCTTTTTTCTAATTCTCACAAATACCCTGTACATCATCCCCTATGTTGTGAAAATGTTAAGCTCTGCTCCATCCCTAACCAAGAAGGCAGAACTCCTTGTTTTGTGGGAGAGAAGGAATTGCCTCCTGTCTCGCCTTTGCTCAGGAGCTGACTGTACTCAGCTGACTGTCTAGACAAGCAGCGCGAGGATCCTTGTGGCAGAGTGGATGCTGCCTGCAGCTTGCAGGAGCGAGGCCCAGGAATGAGGGTCACTAGGTCCTGCTCTGGATGCAGTTGCAAGTTAGTGAGTTGTAGGTGTCCTCTTGTTGGATGATATCGGTTTGGGGCAAATTTTATAGTCAGAGTGTAAACCCCAGCCCCGAGGTCAGTTTCTAGCTGAGGTGGGTGGCTCATGTCTGTGAATGGAACTGTCTTGCTAATGGGACGACAATCCCAAGCCTTAATTTTTTTTTTTCTTTTTTGCGGTACGCGGGCCTCTCACCGCTGTGGCCTCTCCCGTTGCGGAGCACAGGCTCAGGATGCGCAGGCTCAGTGGCCATGGCTCACGGGCCCAGCCGCTCCGCGGCATGTGGGATCTTCCCGGACCGGGGCACGAACCCGCGTCCCCTGCATCGGCAGGCGGACTCTCAACCACTGCGCCACCAGGGAAGCCCCCAAGCCTTAATTTCAAAAGACCTTTTTAATCAACTGCGGCGAAGCTTTAGTTGAATATCATGAAGCGTGTTTGTATGAATGACGTGGGAAGCTGCATTTGAAAATAAATTTTGTTTTTGCTTTCTTCCCGTGGTGAAAAATCTCTAATTCTTCACTTGGTCTAAGCACATATAGTTTATAAAGCGTTCTCACATATTTACTCTTCATAAGAACTTCCTGACAGTTGGGGCAGAGATTCTTTAGCCCATTACATGGGGGAGAAGACAAGATCAGAGAGATCCCGGGACTGATTTTGTGTCTGTGTTATTTCAGGTGGCTCACAGGATCTGTAAGAGGCCCTCTAGGGATTTGGAGCCCTGATATCACATCCTAATGAGAGGGTTGATTGGACGCCCTGCCCAAAGGTTTTGGGGTCAAAAGGGCTTCGTTCTGCTGCTGAGGAGCTGTGGCTTCAAGGGGCACGTTTGTTTGTAGAGGCAAGTGTGTAACTCGGGGCCCAGAAGCTCTGAGACGGCCCTGTGATTGTTCCTTCCATACGACACCCTGCTGTCTTTTGTCCTGCGGTCCACGACAGCATGGCTTTGGTGGGGCGGGGGGGGGGGGTCAGTGCCCTGCTCAACAATGGTCCCGTAACAGTGAGGGACTCACACATGCTCGGACTCTATAAAGTAACCAACTGGGGACCCTGCCCTTCTAAGGTGATCAGAGCTGAGTTCATCGCTGTGATTTAGTTTTCTCTTTGAAGTCACCTGTAGTGACTATATGGCCTGAAAGAGGCTCCTTAAGACTTTGGAAGTTGGCCTTTCTGATTCATCTCAAACATCAGTACCTTCCTCCACCCACGCAGGGAGAAGTGCTATGAAACAGTTCTTTCTCTTCTTAATCACATTTACCTGTGACTTTTTTTGGAGGCTTCCCTATATGTTGCCTTATTTTTTTGCCCTCACCCAATGTTCCTCTCGTCCCCGCTTACCGTTCAGAAACGCCATGCTCTAGTGCACGCTCTGGGCTGAGGATGGCTCAGCTGTATTTGGAATCCTGAAGCCTGAGGCATCAGCAGTTGCAGTCGGTCTTGCAGGATTTGTGACACCCAGAGATGAGTCCCTACGCTCGTTCATTCCATTTTCCACAAGGCCTGTCACTTTTGTGCCTGTGTTCATAGTGGAGGAGCGGCAAGCGGAGCTGGGCATTCCCTCTCTTCTGAGACAGTGTTGAAAGTCACTGTCTATGAGGCCTCCATTAATCCAGAGTAAATCTCTCTCTCTGCCCCCTCTCACCTCTATCCACACAGATATATAATAGTTGCTAGTATGATACAACCTTCCGGAAGCCGTTGCAGAGTTGGGTCACCCACGGATTCCCATTACCAGTTTGGACCTACGTGGGAGTGGTTTGAGTAGATAGTGAGGAGACCTTAACCCACTCGGTGGTACATTTCTGTAGGAAGGTAGCTCCAAAGGAAAATCATTTCCCTCTATGCAGGAATCACGAACCCCCAGCCTCTCCTGGGTGTGTTCCACCAGAATGGAAATTTCTCCCTGACCCTCTGCGAGGCAAATGCACCTGGGTGTGGGAGGATGAGGTGGGCTGAGGAGTCCATGCCTTTAGAACAGTTTTATGAAAAACAAGATGTGGTTCCCGAGATGAGAGCCCCTCAAAAGTGACTAACGTATTTACAGAGTAAAATGAGCGATTCTGCACCAGAGCATGTGGATGGAGTCATATTCTGGGACTGAGGCCCATTTACTAGACACCATGCTTCACTGGGCCACAGTCACTGCTAACCACAAACTTAGTGCCTGGGGAAAATAAGTAGACTCTCTTTAGAGTTGTCTTTTATCTTGTTTCTTTAAAAAAGATTGCCTGAGTCATGGGTGAATTAGGAAGACAGTACAGCTTAGCGAACTCTGGCGTGAGAGTAACCGGGTTTAAATCCTGGTTTTGCCTGTACTAGTTGCATGACCTTGGGCATGTGATTTAATCTGTCATGCCTCAGTTTCCTCTTCCTGCAAAGTGGGAATAGCAACATCACCTCCTTGGGATAGGCTGAAAAATGGCCCCCCAAAGATATCCATCTCCTAATCCCCAGAACCTGCAAATGTTGGTTTATGTGGAAAAAGAGACTTTGCATATGTGATTAAGTGAAGGATCTTGAGATGGGAATATTATCCTGGATAATCTGGGTGGGCCCTTAATGCCGTTACAAGGGTCCTTATAAGAGTGAGGCAGAGGGAAATTTCACAGACCCCCAGAGGAGAAGGGAATGTGAAGATAGAAATGAAATAGAGAGGGACTTGAATATACTGGCCTTGGAAATTGGAGTGATGTGGCCACAGTAGCCACCAGGGGCTGAAAGAAGCCCCTGGAGCCTCCAGAAGGAACCAGCGCTGCTGACACCTTGATTTTAGTCAGTGAGACCGATTTTGGACTTACGGCTTCCAGAGCTGTCAGAGAATACGTTTCCGCTGCTTGAAGAGATTTGTGGTGATTTGTTACAGCAGCCACATGAAACTAATGCACACCTTCATGCTGTCATCGAGAGGGTTGAATAAGGTAATGCATGTGAAACATTTGGCATAGTCCTGGTGTGACACAGTAAACCCTCAATAAGTATGAGCTTTGATTATTGTTTTATTTTGAAGCTTGGAGGAAGATTTGCAGAGGGTAAGGAGAACTGGTTGAGGGGGGCAAAAACGGGGTTGGGGGTGTCAGGTCCTGGCTGGGTCACTGTCACTTGCAAGCCAAGCTTCTGTTTTTCTCCTTTGGCAAAAGGAGGCCACCAAGTCCTCCCCCAAGTTATGGATCAAATGAGTTAATGAACGTGAAACTGCTTTGCACGTCACCCACGTAAATTGTTAAGCTGTGGTTACAAAGCCCGGGACCAAACTGAAGCAACGTGGCAGAGGGCTGCGGAGAGCTTTGTCCCTTTGGTTCTGTGAGGTGAGGTCATCTCTTTCAGCTTTTGTTCCTGCCTTTCTGAGCTCATTTGCTGGTTTTCCCCCTAATCCCGGCCCCCTCGGCCCCGAATGGAGCTTCAGATGACAAAGCTCCAAAAGTCCCAGCCGGCCGTGAGCCACCCCTGGGGCATATTTCTTCTCGTTTCCATTTTTAAGAGGCACAAACAAAAATAAAAACAAAACCCAAAATACACTAATCTTAAAAATGATTTGCAATGCCCACCAAAGAGATTAGGTCAATGGATTCCAATTCCACTTCGCTGAGGTTTGAGATGTTTTCAGTCTGTTTTTCAGGCCAGAGACCCATGAGACCCAGCATCGGGTGTCAACTTAGATGGGAACAAGTCAACCTTTGTCAAATGCCTGAAAGCGGTGAATTCATCTGTAAAGATACCCAGCCTCCCAGGAAATGTGCTGTTTTAGCCTGAGTAGGCAAAGGACAGCACACAGGATGAAAACAAGCCATTTCTGCCCATGACTTGCTTTGTCTTTTACTGGTACTTCCAGTAAAATCTTCACACTTCCAAAGATGGTCAAAGGTGTGTGTTGTAAAGGCAGCCCTTTGTTGAAAGACTTGGCAGATTCCTCCATTTCACTGATTCAAATCTGCTCACCTACTGGAAAAGAAAGGACCCCATTCACATGCATTCATCTTTAACAAATATATAATGAAACCCACAATGTTCTAGGCAGGGTGCTAGGCACTGGGGAAGTGCTGCTGACCGCAATGCACGTGGGTTATCTGGAGTTGAGTGGGGATGACATTAGCCAAACAGTGACACGACATTGATAAACTGCAGCAGTGGTACAATAGGGGCACCTAGTGCTAAGAGGGTCTCCAACGGAGATTTCTCCCAGCACAGAGATCCTGAGTTCAGTTCAGGAGACGTCCAGGGATCAGCTGCACCAGAAGGAAGGGGAACACACTAGATGCAGAGAGAACGATGTGTGCAGAGGCCCCAAAGTGGGAAAAAAACATGACATGGAGGAGGAACCAGGTGGAAGCCGGCGTGGTGGAAAGCAGAGGAAGGAGAAGAGTTTGGGGTGAGGCTGCAGGTGTAGGAGGGGCCGAAGTGGAGGTCTTGTTGGCTGTGCTGGGGGGCTACACTATTTGGGGGAGAGAGATTCACCTTGGTCCCACTCCCCTAGACATGCATCAGTGTGGGCCTTCACTGTGGGCCGCCCAGGCCTGTCCAGCTCTATGCTGATCTCGGCAGAGCCAGCGCCATTAGCGAGAACCTCAAAAGCAGGCGCTCTGTAGCTCCTCGGAACCTGGATCCCAGAGCCCGGAGAGCATACCTTCCAAGCTTGTTTTGGGTCTCCTCCTGTCCTAGTTCTTGCATAAGGGGTTTTGCCTCCATTTCCCTGCAGGTCTAGGTCTCTACGCTGAACTCAGCAAGTCTTGCTGCTTCAATCCCGCTCTCTGTAGTTTGTTCATTCACTCAACAAATATTTAGTATTTGTAAGGTGCCAGGCATGGGGCTAGGCCCTGGGATGCAGAGCTGAGGGAAAGAAGGCCTGTTCTCTACTCTAGAGAAGTTTCAAGTCTCATGTGAGGGGAAGGGGAATAGCTTGGACCCTCCACAATCAGACATCAGTTTCCCATTTGCCCATTGTCCAAGCTTCCCCCTGTCACCCTCCATGGATTGCCCACCAGCCACCTGTCCTTATGACAGGGGCTTGGAGATGGGCCAGACTCTAGATCGTTTGCCGTGGACTGCGCTAACTCTCCTTACATGGAGCAGGGCTCATTCCCAGTTCAGCCCCAGCTCCATCCTCTTGTGGCTTGGCTGCCTAGCCACAGCTTCAGACAACAAAATCATCTTTCCGAGATCCACCTCACTGCGCTGTGGCTCCAGGTGCCCAGAAAGGCCGTCTTGTTATTTCCCCATGGGCACAAGTCTTCTGAAGGCAGCATAAGCACCTTCCAACAGCGGCGCATTCCCACCTGCCAGCAGTTAGTGAACTGTTGTCGGGGATGGTTAATGCTCTGTGAAATCAGTCATTAATTGTAGAAACAACTGATTTCAGAGAGATCGCGGCAATTATGAGCCGTTTATGATGGCAGAGGCATAACAAAGCACACGGCCATGCTGCCCATTCGTCATGAGGGAAAGAGTCTGCAACCTGACTTTGAAGTTGCCTTCCAGCGGGAGTGGTCACGCACTGCCGAGCTCCCTGCACACCACCACGCTCTTAAAGGCCCGGCTTTGGCTGCAAAAACTGCAGAAAGCTAGTAACTGTGCTCCTTGGGAATCAAAAAGGTACACCTGCAATGGGCCGGCTGAAGGAGGCAGCATCGGATAATTGATAAAGCTGCTCTCGGGCTGTGGCCTTTGCTGAGCCGGTGGCCTCTGGACTGCAGTCCCAGAACTGTGAAGGAGCAGTGCAGGCTTTCCCGGTGGCCTCCGGACTGCGGTCCCAGAACTGTGAAGGAGCAGTGCAGGCTTTCCCGGTGGCCTCTGGGCTGGCTTCTGAGAGTGACGATGCCGAGACTTCTTCTGCATCTGTGTTGTTTCTGGGGAGAACTTAAGATAAGCTGACCCCTTTGTTGGTGGTGCATCTAAAACATGATCATTCATTTGTTCTTTTCATAATGCAAGTTCCCCGCCTGGCAGTCAGAAGCCAGTCACATTAATAGGAACATTCACAGTCTTTCTCTGAGCTGTCCCTGGCAACACGGCTAAGACTTTCAGTTTTCTGCATTCAAGTCTCGCAGCTATTTCTAGGGCCCCAGAGAATGTCTGTGTAAACTCTTTTTTTTTTTTTTTTTTTGCGGTACGTGGGCCTCTCCCTGTTGTGGCCTCTCCAGTTGCGGAGCACAGGCTCCGGACGCGCAGGCTCAGCGGCCATGGCTCACGGGCCCATCCGCTTCGCGGCATGTGGGATCTTCGCGGAAGGGGGCACGAACCCGCGTCCCCTGCATCGGCAGGCGGACTCTCAACCACTGCGCCACCAGGGAAGCCCTGTGTAAACTCTTGAAGAGGTTCTTAGAGACCTCTGTCCTCTTGCTCTGGGCAGATGGTACCTGGGGGCATCTCCCCTTAGTCACTGGCTCTGCATTCTCACAGGCATTGGGCCTGCGTCAGATCCTACCCCCTAATCCCCTAATATCCAGGAGGAATGGCGACCATAAAAGTTTTCTGGGGCTTCCCTGGTGGCGCAGTGGTTGAGAGTCCACCTGCCGATGCAGGGGACGCGGGTTCGTGCCCCGGTCCGGGAGGATCCCGCATGCCGCGGAGCGGCTGGGCCGGTGAGCCATAGCCGCTGGGCCTGTGCATCCGGAGCCTGTGCTCCGCGACGGGAGAGGCCACAGCAGTGAGAGGCCCATGTACCGCAAAAAAAAAAAAAAAAAAAAAGTTTTCTGAAGCAGAATAGCAGGACCATTCATCTATTCTACAAAGATCAGCTAGATCAGGATTGGGTAAGGATGTCGGTGTGTGCTCATAGCCAGGTGGTTTATGATACTGAAGTATTGGAATTGCCCTGTATGACCAACATAGGCTTAGCAAAATACACTTTGGTATTCCAATAAGCTGGAATCCTATGCAACATTTAATATGATTATTAAAATCTATGCTTCCTGACATGGGAAAAATACCCATGGCCTACTACTGAGTAGAAAAAGCAGGCAACCAACTATGCCCGATACTGTTGTAATGGAAAATGTGCACACACGTGGGTATGTGGGAATGTGAAAGCAGTGGTCTTTCCTGATACCTCCCAACACGTTACAGTACTTATTCTGGGAGATTGAAGGTGACTTTGAATTCCCTCCTTATGCTTTCAGATAGTGTCTGAATTTATTGTGACAAGCATGTCTTGATTTTATAAGAAAAGTAGCATTTTTTAACATATATTGAAAGCTGCTTTATTTTATTTACTGTAATAAATTTATGTCTTATCAGGATTTTGTAAAGCTTTTTACATTACTTGCCCTTATTGGCCAAATTAAGACACAATACTATTAGAAAAAATTTTTTAAATTAAAAAAATAACATCTGCAAAGAATTTGAAAGATTAAGTTGAAAAATAAATGGTTTGCCTATTTTATGGGTTATATTATAAATGGAAACCAAATATCAGCTGGGCGGCATCAGAGAAAATAGACTTGGCTGGGAGTGAGGGATGGGGGACGCAGGCAATGCTAACTTGAGGCAAAGATACAGGTGGGGAGTTGGGTAGCAACAGGCAAATAGAAACAATATTTCTATTGTTTGGGGGGGCGGTTGTAGATGATGTATAAGGGTCTGTTGTGACCACAGAAGTGCTTTTGGGGCAAAGAAGCCTGGGAATTTGTGAAATGACTGAAATTTTCACTCTGCCTTTAAATTTAGACTTTTCTTCAATTTGTGCATAACTCCAGATTCAGCCATGCCTTTTCCTGGTAATCTTCTGTCCTGTCTCTAAACGTTGGCTGTCTGCTTGGCCCCCTAGCTGAGAAGTGGCTGTGCACATAGCCAAGGAAACAACTGTCATTCTCATGTCTCCTTAACTGAGGTCTTTTTCTTGTGAAACATCATTGCAGGCAAACTTTATTCTAAAATACTACGGCACAGTTGGAATTTCAGCCAGTGGTGTTTTTGAATTCCAACGCAAGAAGTGATTTCTTTAATGAAATTTGATGCAAAGTGCAAAACCTGAAATCTGAAATCAATATTGTGAATCCAGGTTTTAGCTAAGTTATGAAGGGGCTGGAAGGAGAGAGCAGGAATTTTTTCAAGCAAATTAAATAAAATTAGACATTTAAAAAGTTATCTCTGGGGCTTAATATAAACAACAGCAACAAACATACGTTTAAAAGTGGCTTTAGAAGCATGGTCAGTGGAGAATTCCTTTAAAAATTCCACAGCATCATAAGCATAAATCTCATTTTATTAATGATTGAACAAAAATAGTATTTATTCCACAAATCTTATATTTTTTCTACTAAAAAAAAATCCTGTGTCTTACCAGAAGTTCTCTAGCTTTGGGATGATATTTCATAAATAAAGCAATAACATGAAATAAACGCAAGACACATTCTGATTGGAAGCTAATAAAAATGTTGCAAGACGCAGGTCAAAAATAAAAAAACCAAGGAATTCTCCAAATTATCTCTTTACAGTATATCCCTTTACCACTGATGAAGACAGTGTGTTCTTTATTATCTGCACTAAGGCAGCTTTAAAATAACTTCCTTCATTGTTTCATAGATCTATATTTTTGTCTCTCTAGCAAGATTTCAGGCTATTGAAGGCAAGGACCATTTTCTCTGTTTCCCTGTTGTTTTCCACTACTTGGTTGTCAGGAGAGTTGGGGATGTGTCAGGTGCTTTACAATTATTTATTCACTGGGCAAGAAAGAATTGGAATCAGAAAAGAATAGGTTTCATTATTCACATGACTTACAACTCCAGTTGATTGTTAATAGCTCCTTGGAGTCCTGAGTTAAGAAAGATTCTGAGGATCAGTTGGCACCATGTAAAGAATATCGTGGTTGATGGAGGTAAAGTCTGTGGGGGGTACAAAAGCAGTGGTACCTATGCTACGTTCAGTCCCTGTCCCTGAATTAACCAATCCCAGAGCCGCCACACCTTTGGAGTCTGTTAGGTGAGAAAAACACTTCTCATTATTTAGGCCACTTTTAATCAATTTTTCTTACACATCGCTAAAAGCATCCCATATGATACAGTCTCCTATTCACCAAACCCAAAACTTCAACAGAAACTTTTTTTGACTCATAAATTATGATTTTTTCCCCACTAGGGAATTCATATGTTTTATTGAAACACCACATGAGATGTAAGGTTGCAAAAGTTCTCAAATATTGATTCTCCTACTCACTAGATGAACGACTTCTGCTTAGGTTTTCTTAAAGTGCTCCAAGCCTCTGTTTTCTAATTTGTAAACACGGGACAGTGCATATCTTCACAGAATTATTCTGAGAATTAAATAAGATAGTTCAAGCAGGTAAACACACATAACATATAGCAGGTGTACCAGTCAGCTGAATTTCTTGCTTTTCTGACCTCCTTGAGGAAGTTTAAGCTCAACCACTTTATAAAAGCATCCACTTTACTTCATTGCTGGAGTTCTGCCCCAGCATCTCTTCACAGAGAGCTCTGGCAGCTCTGGAGGGAGGGAGCGGAGGGCTTTCCCTTTGGACTGATTGATTTCTTCACACTCGTGCGGCAGTTCTGGCATCACATCCCCCCAGCTCTGGTGCAGCTGGAAGGCAATCTAATCAGGAAAAGAAATTCAATGCAAACTAATATACAATTTGGAAACCTTCTGAGAGTTGGTGCATTTTACACTTTGGAAGATTTTTGCTCTTATTTTATTACTGGGGCTCCTGATAAATTAAAGAGAGATGAGCTGTTCCTCGGCCAAAGAAACCCTTACATTTAAATTAAAGTTTAAACCTTTTCTGCGGTTCCTCTGTCAGACTCATAGGACTGTGTCAGAAGGAACTTGAGCTATGTGACAGTGTTTTATTTATTTTTTCTTGGTCAAAAATGTCTGATTTTTTTTTTCTGCGATTTTGTAGTTTGTCACCAGAATGTTGTTCTCTAATATAAACGAAGTGGCTGAAGCTGTAGGGAGAATGACTTAACATTTAAGAATTGATTCAACACCTAATACATTTCAAAATAGTTAAGAGAATGGGTTTAAAGTCCAGACAGATTTGGTGGTTGATCATACCACTTAACAGCTATATGACCTTGAACAAATCGTTTGCCTCTTCAAGCCTTTGTTTCCATATCTGTAAAATGGACACGATGCTTGCATTGTCTAACCATTGCTGTATAAAAGCCTACCAGCAACAATCGTTTTTTATTTCTCAAGCGTCTGTGTGTCACATGAACTCATCTGCACTTGGTTGGGTGGCTCTGCTCCTCTAGGCTGGACTCGCCCACATGACTGTGGGTTGCAGGGAATCAGCTGGGGCAGCTCTGCTCCATGTGGCCCCCATCCTTCTGAGAACAGCAGGCTGCTCTTATCATGGTCATGGCAGGGGCTGGGAGTGTGAGCCCAATCTTTCGAGCCCTTATCAGGCCTCTCATCACACCTGCTACGGTTTCATTGGCGCCAAAGCAAGTTACATGGCCAAGCACAAAGTCGAGGGCTAGGGGATTATGCCCCCCACTCCTCCTTTGCCCCCCTCCTCCTCTGTCCTCCTTCCATCCCTCCTCCTCTTCTCTTTCTCCTCCTTCTCTGGTCCCTCCTTTTCCCCACTCCTCCCCCTCCCCCTCCCTCCCCTCCCCTCCTCCTCCCCCTCCCCCCCCCTCCTCTTTCTGCTTCCTCTTCTCTTTCCGGGCAATTGGGGTTGGAGGGGGGGAAGCCAAGTTGTATTAACCTCTCTCTACCTGACACCTTGGAGGTACCTGACTCATGTTGACTTAACAAAAACCATAAGGCAGTTTGTACTGAGCTCATGGAAACGTGTATGCTCATGCACGGACACACGCGTGCCGGGGTGCACACTCACACACACACACAATCACACGGCTTGAAGATGTTGGACTGTCTTTGCTTATGAATAAAAAAATGACCTCAGTCTTGTCAAATGCTTCAGGGGAGAAAAAACATTTTCTCTTTCATGCCATCATTTGCTCAAAGGCAGATCCAGAGTGTTCATTCAAATGTTTCTTCTCTCCTGATTATCTTGTACAAAGCTCTCCATTTGGGAATAGTTGCAGGTTTCCTTGTCATTCTCCAGCTCTGGTTTATATAAAAATGGATCATCTGTTGAGGCAAACTTCAAAGCCGGAGAGTGCCCTAAGTTATAAATGGTTCTGTCTTTTAATTCAGGCATAATCCTATTAGAGACACAGCTCTCAGGGCTGGGGAATCCTTTTAGGACTCTTTGATCAAAGGAGCACTTTTGAGTTCAGTGGCTTCAGCTGTCCAAGTCCTAAAAATAACAGGGAACCCATTTAATATCTGGAAATGTCAATTTCTCTCATTTCTGGTGAAAGAAGTATATTCTCAAGTGAACCAGTACCCGTTTTTGAATTCAGGGGAAAAAGTGGGAAGCAGGAATAGCGTTGTGCTGTATTTCCAAAGTGTGCAGGACTAACCTTTGCTGATGTACCAAATAACTTTAGGTGGCATTAAATTATATCCAAAGGCGTTTGGTACCCTGCTCATTCACTGACCATCGTCAAACGATCTCTCTGATTATGAGGTGAAAGTTTCAGTTTGGGCTTTGTCTTTAGCGTCTCGAAATCTTGTTAACTTTTCTGTTTCACAGAGATCATTAGCCAGTCTTGACCCAAGACTCCGAGGCTCTGTGCATTCTGCTAGCCTCTGCTTCCGCGCTCCCCGTCATTCTCTTGACCAGCACTGCTTTTCTCGCCTGGTCTCACTCTCTCTGCTTCCTTCGTGGGGTTGACCTCTTTGCTGTGTGTTAACACACCAAACACATTCCCACCTCTGAAACTTAGCACACTTTGTTCCTTCTGTTCTGGAGTCTCTTCCCCCGTTTAATCCATGTGACTGAATCCCTCACGTTCTCTGATCTTTAATCGAACGCTGCCTTTTCCTGAGGCTAGCTCTGTCCACCCTATTTCAAATGGCTCCCCACCTCTGGCATTCTCTCTCTTCCCGCTCTGCTTTATTTCCTTTTCATAGCACTTTTCATCACCTATTGTATTGTAGGGTTACTTATTTGTTTATTGTTTTTCTCCCTCAGGAGAAGATAAGCTTCATACTTGCAGGAATTTTTGTCAGTTTGGTTCACTACCATATGCCCAAGACTTAGAACAGTGCCTGGCAAGTGGAAGATGCTCGTTAGAATTTTTGTTGAATGGATGAATGAGAGAACTGATTTTTGACATTGGTGAGTGGAATTACTTAGAGTTTAGTAACACTGCTGTTTGCATTGTAATTATTTTTACCTGCACTTTCTATTTAAGGCAAGTGACACTAACATCTGGGCCCACAATTCCTGGTCCAGAATTCCTTTAAAATTCCATATTCTGATGCTTCAGTTATCTGTCAAGGCTCTGAATTCATGGCAATGTTCAATACACTCTTGGGATCATTTATAGTCCAGAGGAAATATGGATCTCATTGGGGTTTGAATTGAATATTTTGAGGCCCTTTATCAATTAATGTTTTTTTACTTTTTTTTCTGAGTTTCTCATATACAGTCCACATTTTTCATGATCAGGAGAATGGAATTTGTTGACAAGAGGGCTCTGTGCTCTTTTTGGGGGCCTGCCTCAAATGTAACTGAAGAATTCACCAATGGAATTTAGATTTCAGCTATACCCCAAGTGCCATATTAGAAGTAGCCCAGTGGGCTGATTTCAGCTATACCCCAAGTGCCATATTAGAAATAGCCCAGTGGGTTTGTCTGAGATCAAGCATGTGAGGCATGTCCAGACACGCAGAGGACTTAGTCTAATGGACACCAGCATCAGAGAAATGAAAGATGGTGGAAAAAACCTTTAGGGAGGCAAAAAATTTGAGGCCTGAGCTCGACAGTGATTTGGGAGCAGAGGTCTGTGGCTCTAAACCAATTTAGATGTGTCTGAACAGTCCACACCCAAGTAGGTGCAGTGACCCAATTAATTCTTTATGCAACAAATTTATCGAGCTCTCCTCCTATGTGCCAAGCACTGTTCTAAGTGACGGCCACCCAGTGATGAAGAAACAGATGACACCCTTATGATCATGGAGCTTAACATCTAGCCCATGAGGTGACATACAAGCCAACACACCCAAATGATAATTCAGTTACAAACTGGGGGAAGATCTTTGAAGGAAATGTATAGAGAGAAGTGGCAGAGACTAATAGCAGGGGTCAGGGGCTCTGACTTAGATTAGGGGTGAGGGCATCTAGGATGCAAGCTGAAGGTCCGACCAGGCCACCTTGTGACCCCCAATCTCTGCGCTCTCCTCTCTTCACCCAGGAGTCCTTCCGGCCCTTCTCTTACTCATTTTTTACTCCAAGGCCAGTGGTTATTAAGCTGATTATTGCAGTCTCCTAAGGAGATGACAAATGTACAACCCTGGGACCCTTCACAAATGAAGGGACTCTGAATCTCCAGGGATGGGTCCAGGGAATCTGCATTTTGAAAACATACCTGCATATTCTTTGTCTAGCTCAGGTTTGGGAACTTTGTTTAACCATCCAGGAGAGCTTCTGAGGCTCCCCCACTTCTCCCACCAAATAACTCCTTGGAACAATTTGGCTTAAATGCCAGCCTCTGCTTTCCCTCCCTCATTTTTTACCATCATTGTTCTGGAGCCCAAGCATACTGGGCCACATAATTGATTCACCTGCGCATCTCCTTTACCTGTCTGGAAGCCCCCTCGGGGCAGGGCTCGGATTTTCATGACTATATTCCCAGCCTGCAGCACAGGGCCATTCCTCATGAGAGATTAAATGAATTATAATGATAACCAGCCTTAGGTGTGTCCTTACTATGAGCCCAGAAGTTTCCTGATACTTACATAATTCGCTAAATCCTTCCAAATTCCCCAGGAGGTTGATACTGTTATTATCTCTACTCTAGGGAAGAGAGAAGTGAGACACAAAGAGCTTAAGCAATGCAAACACATCGCTAGAAATGGCAGAACCAGGCGGCCTGATCCCAGAATCCAGACCCTTGATCGTCATGCCCTCAGTAAATGAATGAATGAACCAGTGAATGAATGAATGATTTTTGTGTCACCCCACCCCATTTTATTCTTGAATAATTAGTGCATACTGTGTTGGGGACACCTGTAGGGTGATAGGAAACTTTGTTCTCTGCTCACCTAAACCCTGTTTTGGTTTATTCCTGGCTTTTGAAGATATCATTACAAATTCCTTGAGACAGGCACTGGAAGAAAGTTTTGCAGGGAGAATTTCCTAGTAGATAGCCTCTCTCTTTCTCTTTCATCCAGCCCCAACATAACTGGTCTCATAAGGCACACTGTTAAATTGTAGATACTTGCTGTTGATACTTACGGTTGTTCTACGTGGCTGGGGCAAGACAGGGGGAACTAATCTTGGTTTACCAAACCTGATGCACAGAGGGAGTCTCTGTGGGCCTCTCTTGCAATCCTAAAGTGCCCAGAACCCTCTTCTCTTGCATCTTGTCTGAGGTAAATAAGGTACAGTTATCATTCACTTAAGACCCCTGCATGCCAGGCACCACACAGGTAACATACCTGCCACCACTTAGCTCATAGGGGCACTTTGGTTGGATGCTCGACCCACCTAATTCACTGATATGCAAACTTTGGTTGTATCAAAGCCACTTGGAGACCCTGGCAAACATACAAAGACCCAGGTGCTGTCGTATTTCAAGAACCCTGGCCTCTGTTCTTTAGTAGCTTTCCAGGGGATTCTGATACACACATTTGAGTTCCTCTGTACGAAGGCAGGGGTCCTCACACTTTAGGACACATCAGAATTGCCTGGGGAAGCTTTTTAATGCCGAGCTAGCTGGTGCTCATATGATCATCTAATGCAGGATCACATCTCGGGCTTCATTCTCACCTGCAGCTGCCTGCGGTCTGGGAAGGCAGTAAGTTGATTGCTTCTGCGTCCTAAATATTCCAGCTCTCCCTTCCCTGCCGCGCCCTTCAGCCTGCTGTGGGGAGTTCTGGGGCTGCCTAACATCCTGGGAGCAAAACCCTGAGAAGGAGGCCCCTGCCTTTTATTTTGAACACAGTGTTTTTGCTCTAGGTGGCTTTTTGGGTCAGGTCTGTTTTTTGTTTTTGTTTTTGTGGTACGCGGGCCTCTCACTGTTGTGGCCTCTCCCGTTGCGGAGCACAGGCTCCGGACGCGCAGGCTCAGCGGCCATGGCTCACAGGCCTAGCCGCTCCGCGGCAGGTGGGATCCTCCCGGACCGGGGCACGAACCCGTGTCCCCTGCATCGGCAGGCGGACTCTTAACCACTGAGCCACCAGGGAAGCCCCAGGTCTGTTTTTTGAAGCTCAGATTAATGTGGTTTACTAAAACTTGTAAAGCCCAAGGCTAGGTTTTTTTTTCCCACGTGGGTTAAGATTAAGGTAAGCTCTGTCTCTAGTGAGGCCTGTTCTGTGTTGCATTTTCCTAAGCCGGTTCACACCCAGCCTCTCCTTCGATCCTCCCCAAGTTCAATAAGATTGGAGGGGCTGATTTTACAGAAGGGGAGACTGAAGCACAAGAGAGATGAAGTGACCTGCTCAGTGGCTCCGGGTGAGTGAATTACGTGGCTGGGGCAATAACCGAGGACTGGTGGCTCCCAAGTGGTGCTTGAATAGCCTGTGCCGGTCCCTTCACACTGGCTCCCATGACATCAGTGGTCCTTGATGTCTGGAGCTGAAGCTGTGGGTTGGAGGACATCTGCAAAAACTTCTCCTAACTTCAGCTTCTACCAGAAACCACGGTGACACTAGCTAGACTTGGGGCTCTGGTGATAAACTGGCAGTAATGAAATCTCAATATCTACCCGCGAAGAGAAAAGCAAAAAATCCATAACGGGCCCTGATGGACCATTAAGTGTTAATAGGAATAATACAAATGCCCAACAGAGTACATTACTGAACTGAGTAAGCCTCGCCCAGCCCATCGCAATCTGTATCGTCTCAGTATTTTAACTGTACATGTATATGTTGGATTGAGAATAACAGTAACTGAGATTAGGGAGTCAGGGCTGTAAAAGTCAATAATAGCCCATCTTCACTCTCTAACTGAAGGGACGAATTTGGACAAGTTATTGCAACTCTCTGAGCTTCTGTTTCTATCTGTAAAACGGGAACAATCATGCTCTCTTATAGGGCTGTTGAGAGGATGAAAAGAGGTCACAAGATCTCATTGTTTTAACTTGCATCTCCCTGATTTCTCAGTGAATTGAACACCTTTTCCTGTGTGGCTTTCCGAAGTTCTTTTGTGAACTGCCTGTTTATCTGCTTAGTTCAGTCTTCTTTTGAGCTGTTGACCTGTACGTTTAGATATTAATCTTTTTGTCAGATATGTTGCAAATATTACTTCCCCATCTCTTTTTTTTTTTTTCGGTACGTGGGCCTCTCACCGCTGTGGCCTCTCCCGTTGCGGAGCAAAGGCTCCGGACGCACAGGCTCAGCGGCCATGGCTCACGGGCCTAGCCGCTCTGCGGCATGTGGGATCCTCCTGGACCGGGGCACAAACCCGTGTCCCCTGCATCGGCAGGCGGACTCTCAACCACTGCGCCACCAGGGAAGCCCCCATCTCTTTTTTTAAACAGTTGTGTTGAGATGTAATTTAGATGCTACAAATTCAGTCATTGTAAGGGTACAATTCAAGGATTTTGTGTAAATTTATAGAGTTGTGCAACCATTACCACAATCTACTTTAAGACCTTTTCCACCAGCCCAGAAATTTCCCTGTGCCCATTTTCAGTTAATCCATGCTCCCATCCTCCAGCCATAGGCAACCACCAATCTGCCTTCTGTGTCAATAAATTTCCCTTTTCTAGATGTTTCATAGCAATGGAATCATGCAATATGTAGCTTTTCCCATCTGGCTTCTTTTACTTGGCATCATGGTTTTTAGGTTCATCTATACTGTAGCATGTGTCAGGACTTCATTTCTTTTTATTGTTGACTAGTATTCCATGGGAGGGATATATCACATTTGTGTCCTTTCCAGTCCTTGCTGTGTGTGTGTGTGTGCACGTGCAAGCACAGCATCAGCCAGAACTATGGTGCCTCGCGCCAAGACCACAGCCGCAGACAACCAGAGCCGCTGGCCCCCCCTGCCTCCTAGATCATCACCTCTGAGGATAATACTCTGGGCTTGGATGTTGCCCTGGTAGGTGTGTGAAGCTGCCACTCCTCACAATTATCCACCCTGGTAGAACCTCTGCCAACCTAGCTGGTGATGGTGGTGATGACGGTGGTGATGGTGGTGCTGAGTGGTGGTTGCAATCCCAGGCCAGAATGCGGCAGGGTCCCACTGTTCTTACTTAAAGTCCAGCAGTTTTACAAGCATAAACACTTTTCAGATTGTTGTTTGACTTTGGTGATTTCCAGGGTATTGAAATGGTAGTTTTTTGTCAATTTTTTCCAGCTTTAGAGTTGATTTTGGGGAACTGATTTGCCAGTCTCCTTATTCAGCCATAGCTGGAAGCCTCACCCTATTTCCCAATCTCTTGATTGTCTTATAACTGAGCTATGAGGTCTCTTGTCATATAATGATTTCAACTTTTGTGTAGACACGCATGTCAGTATTTCTGTTTTGGCATCTGTGTTTTTTGGCTTAAATGTTTAGGGAGACTTTTTCCATTCTGAGATCATTAACAAATTCCCTGATACTTTCCTCTAATATTTTTACAGCTCTGTGACTTACTTGTAAAGGCTCTTGATTCATATGAAATTGCTTTCTGTAAGAATTGTACCCATTTATAATTCCACCAGAAAAAGATCAGAATTTTAAAAAAATCGTATCTTAGCTATTGATGAAATTCGTATATATTCTCTCACCATTAAAGTTGATTGTTTCTTAATTAGTTGTTTATCCTGTTTTATGAGTTCATGTTATTTCCCAAATATTTCTTTCGAAGTTTTTATACACAGAAGATGTTGAGCCCTCATTTACCGTATTGCTGCAAATGTTTCACCAATATGCTGTTTGACTATTAATTAAATAACTTAATTTTTCATAACATCAATACAAAATCATTTTAGAAAAACGAGAAAATAAACATGGTTTCATTTACACCTTATGGTATTTACGCTTTCTTGGTTAGTGTATGTATAACCACATATTTACCCAAAAAAGGTCACATGGCATATAGACGCGCAGGCTCAGCGGCCATGGCTCACGGGCCCAGCCGCTCCGCGGCATGTGGGATCTTCCCGGACCGGGGCACAAACCCGTGTCCCCTGCATTGGCAGGCAGACTCTCAACCACTGCACCACCAGGGAAGCCCTTGGTTATTTAATTTTGTTTTATTTGTATCTTATAACAATATGGAGGTTTTCAATGTTCACCACCAATCGTTTTATACAACATGCTAACATTTGAGTTCTTCATTTTGATTTATCTCTTGTTCTGCATACTGATGAGTCAAGATGCAGTGCTGTCTTAAAATGTTTCTATCATAGTCACCATTTATTCTTACTTGTACCATAATTTGTATAAGGTAGGAAGAAGTTATTTTCTGTTGGTTTGTCTCATAACTACATGATAATATGGACTGCTTTTATATTGGTTAAGATAATTATAACACGGCCTTCCCTGGTGGCGCAGTGGTTAAGAATCCGCCTGCCAATGCAGGGGACACGGGTTTGAGCCCTGGTCCGGGAAGATCCCACATGCCACGAAGCAACTAATCCCGTGAGCCACAACTACTGAAGCCTGTGCGCCTAGAACCCGAGCTCCCAACAAGAAAAGCCACCGCAGTGAGAAGCCCGCACGCTGCAACCAAGAGTAGCCCCCGCTCGCTGCAACTAGAGAAAGCCCGCGTGCAGCAACGAAGACCCAATGCAGCTAAAAATAAATATAATAAAATAAATTTATTTTTAAGAAGATAATTATAATAACTTTGGTTATAACAGAACAGTCATGATTGTTCTGTTTGATGAGTAAACTAAAATTCTGTGCCCTACAACAAACACACAAAGAGTAAATAAAAATTCCCCATTGTAAAACATTCACTGTCTCAAGTTTAACATTATATAGCAACAAACAACTAAAGGTTAAAGTAGAATTGTACATCAGAGCTTCAAATCAACTCACCAGAGTTCATTTTTTTTATGGTAAAAACATACTTCTAACAAAAAAGGACTTTTACCCCACACTGGCTAATATTTACATTCTCAATACCATTTAAGGCATCTGATTTCTCTCCAGCTTTACCTTTATCTATATTTTAGGGTATAATGTACCCTAAAACAGTACATCATGTTCTCACAGTTTTTTATCAGTAATCAAAATTTTATCATCTCTCAAGGTTCTCTGTGACCTAGTTTAAATTTGATTTTAATCAAGGCTGAATGAAAAATGTGGAGTTTGTCATTTTACATTTGCCTAATATTTTAGTAACTTTCTCCCTCAAATGATTTATGTATCATTACTTATATAAGGATATTATTTAATTATCTTCAGATGCCCTTATTTGGCTGGGTATAATATTCTCAGGTCACCCATTTTTTCCTCCTTCAAAACACTCTTAGGATTGACATTATTCACGTTTCTTCTGGCATATACTGTTTGAAAGCCACATGGTTTTTCTCCCCAAATCCTGATAGTCTTCTATCCTTAAATTTAAAAGACAAAACAAACAAAAGTACAACAGGTTTTGTCTTGGTGTTGGTTCTTCTATGTTGATTTTACCTGCCTTTTCACTTATTGTAGCTTTGCATTTTACTTTTGTTTCCTTTGTTTTGGTTTCCTGCAACATGAATTATCCATCTCTTGGAGTTGGAGCTTTGCCATTTGTTTTTCTTCCCTATTACCTTCCCTCTCAACTTCTATTCGGTCTTTTACTTGCTGTTCTGTGAAAAGCACACCGAGCTTATTCTCCACATTTTTTTTCCAATGCAAATTTTAGTCTTCATGGCTTTTAATGTTATTTTCTTTTTAATTCCATCGTGAGGTTGTTTTGTTTTTCTTTACAAATGTCAGAAACCATTATATCTCTCTATATTGTCTTATCTACATGTCTTATTTGAGTTCCCCACTCCGGAAGCAGATCCTGAGCAAGGATCCAATGACTGTACAGCAAAGAGAAGACACTAGTAAGCAACGAGGTATTAAATAGCTGACATAGTGAGTAACTAAAACTGAATCCCAAACAGAAGCGCTTGGAAATGGCATAAAACATGTGCTCCAAATTAGCCCATCTAAAGTGTGAGGAATCTGGATATTTATACTCCACACCTGTCAGTGCTTAGCTGCTATCTGTAGGGGCTTGTTAATTTCCCAGGGACCACCAGCTCACCATGCCCTGGGCAAATTGGGTTCCTGCAGCCTGAGGAGATTACTCTGAAAAAGATTCAGGTGTTGGCCCCTGTAAATGAGGCCAGTTCATAAGGCGGTTTGGGGGACTAGGGGAAGAGTGGTACTTTTGGCTACATCAGAAGAAAAGAAGGTCAACAAAACTAGATGCTGCCCTGAAAAAACTATGACGACCAGGATGTGATAGTAAATACAGAGGTTTGCACTCTGAAGGCTGTATTTAAATTAAGTTCACTATGGCTACTTCTTGGCTGTGTCTCACATCTCTAAGACTTCCACCTCCTCATGTGTAAAGTACGTGTTACCCTACTCATAGTAGCTTTGAGGGTCAAATATGGTAGTGCCTGGTTTCTAATAAGTGCTAAAACATGTAAGTTTTTATTTTAAAAAATTCAGCTGGGGCTTTCCCTTTGAGTGCAGCTTTGACCATATCTCTTAATTTTGTGATGTAGTATTTTTTGTGAGTGATGTTCTAAATAATGCGTGTTTTGTGTGTGTGTGTGTGTGTGTGTGTGTGTGTGCACGTGCTCCTTAAGGCCATTTTAAAGAGCTGCCCAGTTGCCAAAACATACCAACAAAAAACTGAAACAACCAGATTTTGCACTTGCTTTGTGTTTTGTTGTTTAAAGTGCTTTCTTCTTAACTGTAAGTCCTCTTCTGTCCCAGAGTAGTCCTGTGAGGTTCCACAGATGAAGAATTATGCTCAAAGAGGCTAGGCGATTTATCCAAGGTCACAAGGAGGAAGTAACAGAGTCAGAACTGGCAGCCGGGTCCCTCTGACTTCTGTTCCAATGCTCCCTTAGTGTGGTACACAGATAATGGCCCCCAAAGATGTACACATCCTAATCCCCTGAACGTTTGGTTGTTATTTTATATGGCAAAAGGGACTTTGCAGATTGAAAAGGTATCTTACATGCAGAGATTGTGCTGGATTCCGTGCGTGGGCTGAGCGGAATACTACGAGTTGCCATGATGGCGAGGCTGAGCCAGAGAAGGAGGTGTGAGGAGGCGGCAGGTGTGGGGCATTGAATGAGGGGGAGGGGACAGAGAGCGGGGAGAGCGAGCGTGAGAAAGAGAGAAAGGGAAAGAAGCTGTGCTGCTGCCTGTGAAATGGTTGGAAGGGCCTGAGCTAAGGAATGCAGGCGGCCTCTAGAACCTGAAAAGTTGAGAAAACACTCCCCGCGCCCCGGAATCTCCAAAAGGAGCCCAGCTCAGCTGCCACCTTGGTTTCAGCGCCGTCAGAGCCTTTGCGGACTTTCACCTCCAGAATCGTAAGATGCTACATTTATGCTGTTTTAAGTCATTGCTTGTAGTAATTTTTTACATCGGCCACAGGAAACTGATACTTTGTAATGGTAACAGGCTTGCACACTTCTGTGTGTGCCGAGGCATTTAGAAATTGTTTATTCATTTTTCATGCAAGGACCGGTGCGAGGAAGGACCGGGCAGAGATGCGGGCAGGCTCCTGCCAGCAAAGACCTCAGACTTGGAGCAGCAGCATGGCCGGCTAGAAGCCTCTGACCCTGGCTTAAACTAGAGGCAGGCTTAGGGCGCTCCGGGAGTGGAGAGCGGGCGTTCAGAGAGGTCAGGGTGCATCTGGAGCAGTCTGAGGAATGACTCTAGTGCTACCCAGCGGGGGGATAGGAAAAGACTACCCCGGGAAGCTGGAACAGCATGGGCAAAGCCACGGGAGTTACGGGGGGTGCATGGTGGCTCAGAGGGAGCACAGGTGGCAGCTGGAGCCGCATTACATACATACATACGTGTGGGGATGATAACATGGGGCTGGGTGGATGCCTCTCCCCCGCCAACGCTCCCCATGTGCAATATGGGCTGGCCTCGAGCCTTCCAACAAGGCACCTGTGGGCTTGCCTCAGTGCTCTGGGTTGGGATCTGGGTCCTCCCAGCAGGGATGGCAGGTCAGCATCCACCAGCAGTCCTTTTGGCTCCAGAGGTGCCCTCAGGCTGCTGATTCCTAAGTGCCCAGCATCAATAAAAAACAATCAAAGGAAACCAGCAGCCCATAAAGAATATTAACTCCAGGACTGGTAGGATGCAAGGGGCTTGAGAATATTGGAGTGACATGCCCTTGAATACTTGGAAGAAGCTCCATGGTGCAGTGTGTTTTCTGTATCGGTAGCAGACGCTGATCAAAAGACCAAGACAGCAATGGTTTAATTTTCTATGTTGTGGGAAGTCCACGTTCTTTCCCCTTTTCCACACATCTTATCTCGGAGATGCGTCTTTTCTCCAGAGTTCAACCCTGAGTGTTTGCAGGTTTCCCAGGTGAGCTCTGGACGCCATACCTGCAGCCTCCCCAGTGCAGGGTCTCAGGTTTGGTTGAGCTCTTAGACTTCATCCTATGACTGTTCTACACCAGACTTCAGATTCCCTTCTACCCTGCCTATGGCCATAAAATTCACATAGCAAACACTTGGATATCCAGCTCCCATAAAAAATCTGGACTAGTTTGTTTTGAACTGTATTATGGAACAGACTGTTTTCAATATTGAGAAAAGGTAACAGAGATTAGATACTAACTCGGCATGCTTGGTATTTCTTTCAGCATCCCTTGCCTGGTTTCAGTAATCAAGTTAACTTGTAGTGGCTTCCAACTCTCCCCTTGAGCTTGTGCTGTATGGACAGAGCCTAACACCCAAAGGCTAGTTGAACCAGGTGACCTCCACCCAATGTTATTTCATTATTTATATTTTATTTATATAGCATGTACTATGTGCTAGGCATTCTTTTAAGCACTTAAAGGTATTAATTCATTTGATCTTCATAATAATCCTACATGGCAGGGACTGCTATTATCTCAGTTTGAGAGATGAAAAAACTGAGGCACAGAGAGGTTAATGAATCTCTCAAGGTCCCATGGCTAGTAAGTGGTGGAGCTAGGATTCAAACCCGGACAGTTTGGTTTAGCTGTAATGCTGCACCCTTGGGAATGAGAGATTCGGTCGTTCCATGGTGTCTTCCAGCTTGCCCACCTCTGCTCTGGGTCAGAAGCTACATTCTCATACACCGGGTCTTCTGGCCTCTCCTATACTAGCCCCATGCACCTTACGAGAGCTGGATCCCATCTGCTTGCCTCGTCTTGGCCTTGGCCGCATCACGAGGCCAGGAGTGAGGAGCGGCCAGGGAAGTGCCCCTCGCTTCTCCTCACTTGCCAGGAGCCACCGGGCCCTGAGCCAGCCACCCCGAGGGACGAGCTCCAACACCCTGGGCCTGCCGTCACCCACAGGCATGTCCTTTCCCAGCAGCACAGCCAGGCCCTTTCTTGGAAACTGACAAGGGGATGCCAATGGAGAAAAAGCTTAAACTTTCTGCTGTATCCACCCTGACTGCCACCTATACCCACTATAGTCCCAGAGTTCGGGGCAAAAATATCCATGATCTTTTATCAGCTCCTTTGAAGTCCCATCATTTTCCCGTAGAGCTTAAGGGACGTATTAGTCCCTTGGGGTCATTCTCTAACACTCTCGACAAGGTAACTGGAACAAGGTCTGCAGGATCAGACTCTCTTGGTAAAGGCACATCCCTCGCATTGACTCTGTGCCCTGTAACAGAGAGCGATTTGATTTTCTGAGTTCAGGATGGCGCTCGAGCAATTCCCTTCTGCTGCTTGTTCATTCAGTCAATAGATGTAGACAAGCCAGGCCCTGTGCACAGCACACAGAAACCAGAAACAAACCAGCCTCAGTTCCTGCCTCATTGAGCTCACAGTCTCCTGGGGGATAACAGATAAATGAGCAGTTGCGTCAGGATGGAGATATGCTTTGATAGTAGCAATCAAAGTGGGAGAGACAGGTAGCCTACTCGAGGCTGACGCCTGTACTGGGTTCTGGGATGGATGGTGGTTACCTGCACAGAGGAAAAAGGGTGAGACTGGCCAGGCATAGGGAACAGCATATGCAAAGGTACGAACAGGGAGAAAACATTTCTGAGTGATGCCTGATGTGACAGTTGGTCATAGGGATAAGACTTGTCAATCAAATAGATGCTCTTGTGTGAGCAAGTGATGTTTGGCACTGCAGCAGCCACCTTGTGATCATGGGGCTATGAGCCTGAGGATTAGAGCCAACTCCTTTGGGATGTTTTGTAAAGTATTAAATACCCTTAGGATCTAAGCAACTCTTTGTTGTTGTTACTTTCAGCTTAAAGATATTAACTGATATAGCTATGATAAGGAATTTGGCCTTTACCTTATGTCAATGGGAAGACATAAAATGTTAAACAGTCTGTTTTTCAGACATGCCATACCCATGATGGATGTGTGTATGTTTTCCTACATGGCACACTCCAGTTGTGATCCTGCTTTATCAGTTGTGTCCCTGCTTTATTTTTTAGACTGATAAATAAATATCAGTCTAAATGGAGTGATAGATGCAGACACATCTCCATCCCATACCACTTCCCAGAACAGAAAAACAGAACAAAGTCACCCCCACTAACAAGCCACGCTCATGCAGATGTTCACAAGGAGGACACCAGCTCTCTTCACACCAGCCGCTCGGCTCTGGAAGACTTTCCAAGTTCATCATTATTTATAAAGTTAATACTCATAATGCAAGGGTTTCTCTTTGATGTGGGAGTGTTTTCGAAGCCTTGGTGACCTATATTGCCAACACACTCTGTACGAGGTGAGGCACAGACCGGCTGGGGAATTACCCTTGTTTAATGAACACTAAAATTAGAATTTGACTGAAATCCACAGAAATGGCTCGACAGCAAGTTCGAGATGCCCCTGGGGAGCTGTGGGCAGCTCAAATTTACCTACAGGCGTTTCTGAAAAAAAAAATTTTTTTTTTTTTGAATCAGCATAGTTGGCCCTTTTGAGCCGAGAATGCTGCTTGCTCTCAAAGCTTCTCCCAGCCCCCGCCCCAACCCCCCTACACTGACGCTTCGGGGACAGCTAAGCACCTCTATGGGCCTTTGTCATATTGGTCATGCCCAATGAGCACAGAGCATGCAGCGTGGCAGTGGTCTGTCTGCCCTGTTGCCAGTGGTCACACTCCTCATGGGAAGTTCTGAGAAAAATCACAGCCTCGAGAGCGGGTGTACGGTCAGCTGAAAAGGACCCTAGATATCCTCCTGTTTTGTGGACCCCAAGAAGGGGGACTCGGGGTCGATTTTGATATCCTAAAAGACCTAACAGAAGTTCTACTTTTAATGAGAACAGAGGCCCTAAATGAATACATGAGCTTAGCTTGATGACCATCAGTCCAGACCCAGGAATAATAAAGACAAAAAACAACTAAAAAATGAAGTCCTAAATGGTGATCAGGGACGAGTTTGAGATGCAGGTTCAGCGCAGCGGCCTCAGCTCCCAGGAGGGGAAGCAGCTAGAAATCGGGCAGAACCAGATTTTGGAAGGCAGAGCTCTTGGTTCCAAGGCCAGTGTGCTCTGTGCTGGGGGTTCCTCAGCTTGCTGTGCACACTGATGATGTATGGGTTGCACTGGAATTCTGAGGGAGAGTTTTTGTATACTTGTGTAATTGTAAAACTTTATTTTCTAAGTTATAAAAGCATTTATAAAAATGTTTATTTGAACAAGTTAAAGAAAAAAAAAAAAGAAAATGTTAATAATGACTTCCAACACTCCTCCAGTCTCTCCTCACTAGGAAACAGGTGGTAATAGTCAATGTATGGTTTTGGTAGCTTTTCGTACTCTTATATAAACATAAAAATATATAAATTATAAGCATATATGTCTGCATATTTTTAATAGGATATTATACTCTTTACCCAGCGTTTTGCTTTTTTACTTACTCAAAAAGTATAAGAAAGATGACAGTCAAAAAAACACATCAGAAGCATCTTTCCTCATGTGTGTGTATCATCTGATTCTCCTTAATGGTTCTATAATATGAATTCGATGCTGCTGGCTGAAAACGAGGCTTTGAGCGGCTCGGCTTCCTTCTAAATTCTCAATCAACTCTGGTGTGTTGGGTGAACTTGTCTCTCAACTCACTGACTTTACCAAAACCACTCCTGAAATTTCGTATTCCTTTCAGCCTCACAACACGTCCATGTCTGCAGAGGCCTATTGCCACTGTCCCGTGCTTTGTGATGGCTTCCCGTGTGCCCACTTCCTGTACCAAGTGTATCTCCTAATGGCTGCAAGCCTCACACTGGATTTGAATTATATCCCACGTAACATCAATAATCCATACCCAAACCTTGGACACTGCTCGAAAATGTTAACCAGGGGCCTGTATCCTATTATTTTAAAAAAGAAAAGTTATATGGCATTACACATCAACCTCAAACCTTTAAGTTTCTTAAATCATAACTAAGGCTCAGTAAAACACCTGTATATGTAACAAACTATCAGTTAGAATGTAAAGCGTTTAAAACTTTGGTTCTGAACACCAACCACCAAATAATCTGGATGTTATCAATCAGCTGCCTTGTCTGCAGGGAGGCTGCAGTGCACTTCTTAGCATCAGCCTCATCTGACGCCTGTTTCCCTTTTGCTGACCCTCAGCTAGCTCTTTAAAATATCTACATGTCATTCTGACACTCTACTGATTTTATTTGCAAGGTCACTCAATTCTTTTTTTGTACAGTGTTTTAAAAATATATATATATTGCACTGAGTACTGGGGGTGTAAATATGTTTCCCTTGATAAACATTGGCAGAAGCGCATGATATTGAGAAATAGTTGTCTTCCGTGAAGTTCAAGTATTAAAAAACAAAGATGTTCTGCTGCTAGAAAAATGTTAACTGGGGAGACGTTATCTTTGGGGGGATGTTATCTTTGGGGAAAAAAACTGCCTTTTCCCCTAATCCCAGCCAGTCAATAGCACTACCTGGAGAATTTTCTCTTTCACGTGATTCACAGGCTCCTCCACACAGAGATTCAGATTCACTAGGTCTGGGGATCTGGGGGTGGGGTCCTGGAATCAATCCCCAGCTGTTTCCCATGAACAAGCAGGTTTAAGGATCACTGGTTTCAGTTATGGCGTCTGCCAGCTAGATCATGAATTTTTCAACAACAGGAATTCTTGTGTGTCTTTCTGCCCAGAAGCCTGGAATGGCGTAGTGTAATAAGAGTGGAATAGTACTGAGGCCGTGCATACAGCAGGACTGCCTTAATGCTTATCTAGAACTGTCTGTGTGCGGCCAGGCTTTTTGCAGACTGTCCTTGGGTACCTGCTGCAGGACCACGAGTATGAGGAATCATGTGAGGGTCTTTGTTGGTGACAGATCTGGGAGGGTATTTTGTGCAAAACATTCCCTTTCCCTTTCCTGACTCAAGCAGGTTTGTTGTTTTGCGAGACTCAGAGTTTCTTGAAGCATCTGTGAGCACTGAGTGCAGCCTGCACCTTGTTATAATCACTATTGTCATCTGCTTCTCATATCCTCCTGTCCACCCCGGGGCCAGGCCAAGCTGCCCCTTTCCTAAGCTCTCACCTCCAATAAAGCGTCCTGCCCTTGACCTTGGGGCCCATCAGATTGCCCTTCACTTTGCCTCTCAAGCAAATTCAGGGTTGCCTCTGGGGCTCTCACCTTTCATTTTATTTTCGCTAAATCCTTCTGGGGCTTCTATTTTTATCCTTGTGTTTGAGGTGTCCAGACTGTTTTAAGATGAGGCCTTTGCTATGGGCGCAGCTCTCTTCCAAGGTTTGGAGGCTGCTGTCCCCATGCGGCCACCTTGTAGCATTTACCTGGACACACTGGGTGACTTCCTTCCCTTTTCCTCCTGCCCTTCACTCCCCACCGCTAACAACGCCAGCACACGCTGCCATTTATTTGTCCAGCTGATAAGAGGGAAAAATGTTGATTTGTAAATTTCTGAAGCCACCTGCTTTTCATTCATTAGTCACTTCTCTTATCCATAGTTCCTTTTTTAACTCTATTTTCTAACTAGTAGCAATACTTTGCGTTTTATCCTGTAATAGTCTGTCCCTGCAGTAAGACTGCTTAACCCTTCGAGATTGAGAATTTGTCTCACCCATCTCTTTGTAACACCGAGGGCACCCGGGAGAACTAAGAGACTACTTGTTGAATGAAATGTTAGGCCCCAGATTTCTGAAGACATGGTCATTGATGCATAGCAAATTAAAATGATCATAAACAAATTAAATGATCATAAACACATTTTTATTTTTGAAAATGTGCAACATGTAAGTTCTTAGTTTATAAAAGCATTTACAAAATTGTTTGTTTTAACAAGTAAAAAAATATTAAAACGTAAATAATTGCTCCCCAGCTTTCTCCAGTCTCTACACATTAGGGCACTGATGTGAACACTTTGATGTGTGGCATTCTGTAGCTTTTTCTATCCTTATATAAACAGACAAATATATAAGTATATAGGCATATGTGCCTATATGTTTTTAAATGGGATTTTTTATGTGTTGCCCATTTACAATTAGATGTAAACACCCCAAGCAGCATGACTTGCAGCATGTCGAGAAAAGAGGTTGCTGAACACATCAGGGCCCTGCCACATGTCTGTCTCCATGGTGATGCCACCTCACCTTCTTCCAGAGAAATGGAGGAGCCAGTTTGAGCAGAAACCTAATCACAGTGGAGGAGAGGGACTGGAAATGATCCTCAGAGCCATACTGAGTAATCACCTATATGTGTGTCTGCAGCCCAATCTTGTTTTTCTTTTTTTTTCCCTAAAGAACCCTTTGCCCCCTAAGCTTCAGTACTTTCTTCTGCTTGAAACACAATTTCCCTATCCTCTTAGCATGATTAAGGTCTGGCTAAGTTTTCAGCATTAGGGGCCCCTTCTCTGCGTTACCATGGCTCCCTTTCTTGCCCTTCCTCAGTGTCGTATTATCCTTTGTAGCAATTTTCCAGTGCGGTGGGCATGGAGATGCACGGCCCATTCCCTTCAAGGAAGGATGTGTAGATGCCCAGTGGCAGGTAGACTGCACATGGCAGGTTCCTTCAGGGTTGCCTCAGCTGCGGAGAGCCGTGTCGCCAGGGCCGCCCCTGTCTAGTGACTGAGCAGGTCAGGGATGTAAAGACCCTGACATTGCACCCGGTTCAGGGCAACTCCGACAGGTGATTCCTGCCCCAGAGTGACAGGCCAAGTGAGCTGAGGCCTGTGACCCTGCATCACAGCCCAGCTTCCTCTTCTTTTACAGGTGTTGAGCCCTAATAAACATCTTACATCGAACTCTATCCCTTTGTTTCTAGAAAACCCACCCTATGACATCTGATTAATTGTCTAGCTGCCTCAGTGAGGGCCAGAGAGTCTCAGTCTCTACTGAATCCCCGATACCTATTACACAGCAGGGAGTAAATATTTGTTGACGTATTTATTGGATGGATGGATGGATGGATGGATGGATGAATGAATGAATGACTGAGTTTGGATGACTCCAAAGGAGGCTGAGATGCTGGTTTCCCCCCCGACCTCCACCAGATGCCTCTCTCTGCCCATCACCCTGGGACCTGAGCCTGTCAGTCCCTGCTCCCAGTGGAAACCCATGCGGTCATTGTGTCTCTTCCCTTTTGTTCTCCCTCCTTGCCTGTCCCTGGAAAGGCTGGGCAGGGGTGCTGAGCAGCCCACAGCAGACAACCCCTTTTATTCCTTTTGACGGCCTCAGGGAAGTTTGATGGGGATATTTCCATAATCGATGAGGAAGCCCTGTCACCCCAAACATGGAGTCTTTAAAGAGAATAGGTTTATGCAAATTAGATATTGATGGAGTAATGATTAATTGGCTCTGAGCCTTTGTTAATATGCAATTGTAGTAACAGAGATACATTTATAATTAATTCAGTTAATTGTTCAAACAAGCACTCAGGACTTAATCGCACAGAGTAATTGAAGAGCCTTGGTTATCAGGATTCTTTCTTTCCAGAGAAAAATCAGAGGTGTTTAACCAGTTGGATTCCTGTGCTGAGGGGGTTAGGTGTGTCTTTGAGGTCCTTGTATTACCAAAGGAGAGGGGACAGTCACATATTCTGAGGTCTTCCTCTGTTTGCAGAGGGTTGGGATTGTGGGCTTTGAATTTAGACAGATAAAGTTTCTAAGTTCTAACTCTGCCTTTTCAATAGCTCTGTGGTTTTGGGCAAGTTATTTAGCTGCTCTGAGCTATAGTTTCTAAATCTGTAAAATGAGAGGAATACCCCTTAACTTATGCAGTGGTGGGAAAAATAAATGAGGCAGTCCAGGTAGAGCCCTCTGCTCAATGCCTTGTACCTGGTAAACAGTCCTGATGGGAACTGGTGTAGCGATATTTACTAGCACAGCTGCCAGCAAAGGCCAGACGAGTGAAAGTGAATACATGCCGCCAAACACCTGTGAGCCCGTGAATGGGAAGCGTTGGGGGCAGGAAGGGCGCAAAAGGCCTGACTTCAAGAGTTTATTTAAAAACACAGAGATGGGAACAGATTGGAGGAACATGTGTCGGCTCTATACTGATCTGTGCAAGGTGATGACAGTGTGCTGCCAAGGAGCTGGCTTGGCTGCGTACCTTACGGTGACCCACTTCTGAAGGGTGTTGTTTCAGATTCCAACTTTCTCTCATTTACCTTTGTTCAAAGTCTAAAATCACACACACACACACACACACACACACACACACACAAATTACAAATATTGTGGTAAGGAGAAGGAACTTCATGCTCTCTGATAAGGGGGCAGTCCTTTCCATGGTCCCTGTGTTTCTCTCTCGCTCTTCCTGAAAATGGACACTCCCAGCCATGCAGGGTGAGAGGTTGCAGGATGAGCTGGTCAAGGCTCTGAAATCCCGTGGGAGGGGAGAGAATATGTAGTGGTGTTCCGTGCACGGGCTCTAGAGCCTGACCAGTGTCTTTGCCAGTGCAGGCTTTGCACTTCAAGTCTATGATCTTGGACAGGCTGTCTAAGCTCTCTCTGACTCAGTTTCCCATCCGCAGTTTGGACCTCATATAAGGTTAAAGGGAGGCACAAATGGGATCCTACACATGGGGCATTTATTTAGCACAGTGCCTGACCTCTGTAAGCATCCGACAGATGTGTGTTGATGATAATGAAGAGCAAGATCTTTAGGGTGCTCAGGCAGCCCTTCAGGAAGTTTTAGAGGTACCACCCAGGGGATCACCCTTTCCGACATCACCCCATCAACTGCAGTCATCAACAGACGCACCCAGCGAGGCTGTCCCTCAGGCTTCCTAGAATCTGGGAATTTAGGAGCCTTTATATTCCATGACTCTCAGGTCATCCCTGTTTATTTCACTCTCTTCCCACTTGAAGCGGCTGAAGCTAGGAAGCAAAGAACCGCTTCCTGTGGCACGTACAATCCAGGCATTTCACACACAGCAGCGACTCTCCTCCCACCCACAGGGACTGCCTGTCTTCTCCTCTCTCTATCTCTGGAAATATTGTTTGTTTCCAGGTCAACTTTGTCTGATATCACCGTAGCTGTGAGAACTTTCTGATTGTCTGGGGTACTTTTTTGCATCTATTTACTTTCAGCCTGTCTGTGTCTTCATATTTAAGACACATCTCATAGACAACACATAGTTGGGTCTTGCTTTTTTTACCCATTCTGACAATTTCTGCCTTTTGAATTGAGTGTTTATTCTGTTACTATTGAATGTCATTATTGATGTGATTGGATTTAGGTCTAGTTTACTATTTGTTTTCCATTTGTTCCCTCCTGTATTTTACTTTTGTTCTTCTGTTCCTGCCATTCCTGCTTTCTTTTTGGTGTTTGAATATATATTAAATTAGAATACATATTAGAATTCCATATTAATTTATCGGTTGCCTTTTTAGGTGAACCTACTGGTTTTTATAGGCACTTGAATATATATCCTGAACTATGCACAGTCTACCTAGGGTCAATATTTTTTTAAAATAAATTTATATATTTATTTTTGGCTGCATTGGGTCTTTGTTGTTGCGTGCGGGCTTCCTCTAGTTGCGGTGAGCAGGGGCTACTCTTTGTTGCAGTGTGTGGGCTTCTCATTGCGGTGGCTTCTCTTGTTGCGGAGCACAGGCTCTAGGCACACGGGCTTCAGTAGTTGTGGTGCACGGGCTTAGTTGCTCCGTGGCACGTGGGATCTTCCCGGACCACAGCTTGAACCCATCTCCCGTGCATTGGCAGGTGGATTCTCAACCACTGCGCCACCAGGGAAGCCCCCTAGGGTCAATATTGCATCACTTCTAGTAGAATGTGGAAAACCCCCAACTGTATAGGTCCATTTACTCCCACCTGATCCTCTATGTTACAGTTATACATAAGTATTATATCTATGTATGTTATGAACTTCACCTCAGAATACAATTTTATAATATTTGCTTTAAAGCAGAGGTCGGCAAACTCTGGCCTGCAGGTCAAAAACTGACCCATCACCTGCTTTTGTACATAAAGTTTTATTGCAACACAGCCATGCTCACATATTTACATATTGTCTGTGATTACGAGTAGTTGTGACAGAGACCATATGCCTGCAAAGCCTAAAATATTTACTGTCTTCTGACCCTTTACAGAAAAATTTGCTGACCCCTGCTTTAACCAATCCATGTGTCTTATAAAGAAACTAACGGGGGAAATGCCTTTTATAGATTGCCAGGTATTCACCACATATGAAGCCCTTCTTTTTTTCTTTTATTGAAATGTAGTTGAATATATATTTGTTTTAGGTGTATAACCTGGTGATTCAAACTTTATATAAATTTATAAACTGATCACCATGATAAGTCTAGTTACCATCTGTCACCGTACAAAGTAATTCCAATATTAGTGACTATATTCCCTAAGCTGTGCATTATATCCCTGGGACTTATTGTATAACTGGAAGTTTGTACTGCATAATCCCCTTCACTCATTTCACGCACTCCTCACCCCACCTTTCCTCTGGTGATCACCAGTTTGTTCTCTGTATCTATGGGTCTGTTTCTGTTTTTGTTATTCATTTGTTTTTCATATAAGTGAAATCATACAGTATTTGTCCTTTGCTGTCTGACTTATTTCACTTAGTGTAATACCCTCTAGGCCCATCTATATTGTTGCAAATGGCAAGATCTCATTCTTTTCTATGATTGAGTAGTAGTCCATCATATACATGTACCACATCTTCTTTATCCTTTCATCTGTTGATGGACGCTTAGGTTGCTTCCATATCTTGGCTATTGTAAATAATGCTACAGTGAATATAGAGGTGCCTATGTCTTTTTGAATAAGTGTTTTCATTTTCTTCAGATATATACCCAGAAGTGGAATTGCTGGATTGTATGGTAGTTCTATTTTTTATTTTTTTGAAGAATCTCTGTACTGTTTTGTATAGTGGCTGCACCAACTTAGATTCCTACTAACAGGGTTTCCTTTTCTCCACATCCTGGGCAACACTTGTTATTTCTTATCTTTTTTGATAATGGCCATTCTGACAAATGTGAGGTGATGTCTTATTGCGGTTTTGATTTGCATTTCCCTGATAATTAGTGATGTTGAGCATCTTTTCATGTGCCTGTTGGCCATCTGTGTATCTTCTTTAGGAAAATGTCTATTCAAGTCCTCTGCCCAGTTTTTAATTGGGTTGTTTTGTTTTGTTTTTTGATATTGAGATGTGTGAGTTCTTTATATATTTTGGATATTAACGTCTTATCAGATATGTTGTTTGCAAATATCTTTTCCCATTCAGTGGGTTGCCTTTTCATTTTGTTGATGGTTTCCTTCACTGTGCAAAAGCTTTTTATTTTGATGTATTCCCAATTTGTTTATTTTTGGTTTTGCTGTCCTTGCCTCATGAGACAGATTTAAAAAAAAATTGCTAAGACCAGTGTCAAAGAGCATACTGCTTATGTTGTCTTCTAGGAATTTTATGGGTTCAGGTCCTACTTTCTTACACCATATGCAAAAATAAACTCAAACAGATTAAAGACTTAAATGTAAGGGGCAGAGAACTTATTTCAAGAAATAATGGCTGAAAACTTCCATAACTTGGGGAAGAAAATGGATATCCAGCTCCAGGAAGCACAGAGAGTCCCAAACAAGATGATCTCAAAGATATCCACACCAAGACATACCATAATTAAAATGGCAAAAGTTAAAGAGAGGATTTTAAAGGCAGCAAGAAAAAAGCAACTAGCCACATACAAGAGAACCCCTATAAGGTGATCAGCTGATTTTTCAGCAGAAACTTTGCAGGCCAGAGGGGAGTGGCATGATATATCTAAAGTGCTGAAAGGAAAAAAATTACAACCAAGAATACTGTATTTGCCAAGGTTATCATTCAGAGTGAAGGAGTGAGAAAGCACTTCCCAGACAAGCAAAAACTGAGTTTATCACCACTAAACTGGCCTTACAAGAAATATTAAAGGCTTTTCTTTAAGCACAGAAGAGAAGGCCATAACTAGAAATAAGAAAATATATGAAAGAAGAACTCTCACAGGTAAACGCAAATATATAGTAAAGGCAGTGTGCGTCAGCCACTTAAAAAGCTAGTATGAGAATTAAAAGACAAAAGATATAAAATCAACTGCAACTACAGTAAGTAGTTAAGGGATACGCAAAGTAAAAAGATGGAAAATGGGGTGTAGTAAAAATGTAGCGCTTTTAGAATGCATTTGAACTTAAGTGACTGTGAGCTTGAAACAATCTGCTGTCTATATAGGCTGATATATATAAACCTCACGATGATCACAGACCAAAACCCTACAATAGATACACAGTGAATAAAGAGAAAGGAACTCAACACTAGAGAAAATCATCACACCACATGGGAAGAGACTAAAAGAAGAAAAGAACAGAGAATAGCCACAAAAGCAAGCAGAAAACAGTGAACAAAATGGCTATAAGTATATGCCTATCTTCATTTCTTCATGAACATCTGGTATTATTTCCCTTCAGCCTGTGTCTTGTGATGCAGACTCTGTGCAATGCCTTCTTCCAAGTGTCGATGCCCCTCCAGAAGCTGTCTGTACTGGGTCACTCTCCAAAGCCTGCCTGTAGTTTTAAATATTTTGTCCAGAGTTTGCAGTTATCTACAGGAAGACTCTGTTTTCATAGGAGTTACTTTACTCAGCTAGGACTGGAAGCAGAACTTCTAACAAACTCAGGTAGGGTGACTTTTGTGTTACTAGCATCCCCTATCACAGGCCTTAAGAAGGAGTGGTACCAAGGGATTTTGTGTATCAGATTGCAGAAGGGGCTGTAGAAGCAGGGAGATGCACTAAATACTACATGTTTCCTGATATTGTATGAATATTTGAACATGGCTTGGGCAAGGGAATTCTATTCTGAGTTTCATAAAAATAGCTAACACTGTTTTTGTGGGATGACTAGGTACCAGGCACTATGGTAGACCCTTTAGGTGGATTATCTCATTGCATCTTTACAGAAATCCTCTGACATGGACATTACAGTTAATGTCCTAGTTGACAGATGAGGCACCTGGAGGTCAGAGGGATGAGTGATGTCCTCAAGGTCATGCAGCTGATAATGGAGCCAACAATCAAGTCCAAGCCGTGTGATGGTAGAACTTACTCCCTTGACCAACATTATGCTTGGCCTTCACTTAACTCTTCTTGCCTAGTATTATCATTTGTGGTGTGTCTCTGTCTGGATAGACTGTAAGCTCCCAGAGTGTATGAACCAGGCCTTTCCTGCCTGGAGCAACCTCCACAGGCCCACAGCCCCGCACGGCCTATAGTGTGTGCCTCATCTTGAGGGTGTTGAGAGGCAGGGCTGATGTGAACTGTGTGGTGTAGGGCAGATATTCGAAATGGAAAATTAGTGGAGTGTTAGAGAATCAGGAGACTCTGCAGGGAAGACAAATGCCAAACCTTAGAGGGAATGGGGCAAGGGCATTGGAAGAAAGAGTGGGCAGGGTTCTGGGCAGGGTGATACTGGAGACATAATAAGGAAGGACAAACTCATCTGAAAGAGGTGCCAGTGATGGAAGACAGACATCTGTGCCCCAGTGAGGAAAGGGACAAGTTTCAGGAATAGGTGGAGAGTCAGGCTACCTAGAGGAATCCCTGGATGACGCTAACTTGCTTTTGGAGGGTTCAGAATCTGCCACCCCTTCCCCAGCCAAACGTAGGAGAATACACTTCTCTCTCTCTCTTTCTCTCTACGTTTCAGCTCCTAGAGTTTGGCTCTTGATATCAGGTGCACAATAAATCCTTGTTGAATTAAATTAAAGTGTTTAAGGAGCCATTTTCTGAGCCAGGCCTTTCTCTGCTGTCAAGGAAGAATTTATTTAACAAGACCTACACTTTGGCACATGGATTCTACTTCTCTTGGCTAGTCTGTGGCCATGATTTAAGATGCTGACGTTGCTGCCCACTGTTGGGAAATAGGTTCTTGGTTGGGGAAGGGGTGTGGCTTAAAGGTTTGGGAAGAAGATAATTTAAAGAAGCTCTGAAAATGATATTGGTTTATACTCCAGTCCCCCCAGAGGACTCTGGCTCTTTGAACTACATGCTTGGTCTTCAAAAGTCATAATTCTCTGAGAGGACTTGGCTTTTGCATCAGCACGAACAACTCCAGTTCATCTCTCTGCAAGAGACAGGGAATGAATGTTATCTGGTGCAAGTTTTCTTTCTATCCCCCTATGGATTTGTCCATTGCGAGCATCAGCTTAAGTATAATGAATATTTGCTGTGCCTGGGAGCAGTGATCAGCAATCAAAAGGTGTGGCCCCTGGTTATAACTCCGTGGTGTGTCTTCCCTCCTCCTATTTCATGACCAACAGCAAGATCTTTCCTCCCCTGAACTTCCCTGAGCTAGAAAAGCCGAAATCCTTTCCGAGACACCCAGAGCTAAGATGGAGTGTCCATGCCAGGACATAATGATCACCTGTTCTCAAGAAGACAGCTCCAGCAGCTAGAATGAGCCCTGTGATTCAGTGAGGTAAGAAGGAAAGGAGACGTTTTAATTTTAGTGGACGAGTGCCATGTGGCTTCTGGGAATTGAAGCACTCAGTCTCCAGTCCTGTGAATGCCAGCTCTTTTCGCCACTTCAGGGATATGAGAGCCAGACTCTCCTTGCCAGGGAGGCACCTGTGAACCAGCTCTTGCTTCTGCAGCAGGGACCAAGGAGGCAGAGGACAGAGAAACCCCTTAGGTACTGGTCTGGGCCCATGTGTCTCTTGGCAAAGTGCTCAGGATGCTGTAAAATTCTTCCAGATCTAGTACTTGGTCTCAACACACAAGTTGTAACCTTCCTTATTGATCTCATGAGCTGGACCTTCAGATCCTTCCAGGGATAATAACCTGAGAAGTAGGCTCTGTCTGCTTAATTATGTAGGATTCTCTACGAACCCTAAATGGTTCCTTTTGCAGAGGTGATGGGAAAGATGGAACAATATTTCAAAGATGCCAAACACTTAGGCAAATTGGAGAGTTTGTTTTACCTTCTTTTACTGAGTGCTGAAGTTACCAATCAAGTAAGACTTTTCCTTTTAATTCATCTTGAATACTTGTGTGGAGTCAAGGCAGTCTTATTCTGAGCACAGTTGTCTTGTTTCTGGTCCATTTTACATCGAAACCCCTTTCAGAAGGTGTTTATCTTCTTTTGGTGCTTCTTCCCAAGTATTACTCCTGCCTATTTTATATGAATGGGCAACACAAAAACATTAATGACTTTAAAAATGGGAAATCTACAACCCCACTCTTTAACTCATCATGATTTCATTTTTGTTTATCTCTGTATTCCTATGTAATTTACATAGATAAGATAGTACTAACCCTACTCTTCTGTGTTTTATTTGTACCTCAACATTTTCCTCTGGGGTGCTGCAAAGTCATTTTAATGATTCTTTAGTATTCCATCCTGTTATTTAACAAATATTTATTAAAATTGTCCCCCCAAATTGAGCATTTATGTTGTTTTCAAAGATTAACTTTTAGAGAAAATCTGCATTAAATATCTGCATGCATATTATTTTATTTTCTTATGTTTCCCTTGAATTGTATCCTTGGGTAAAATTCATAGAAGCAGAACAGTTACCTTAAGGACTGTTTTCATGCATCTTTTTCCATGTTATCACACTTTACAACATGGCTGTGCCAGTTTACATTGAATGAATGAGTATAGGGCTTACTGAAAACTCACCAGGATTTGATGTTACGATTTATAAAATTTAGGTTTGAGAGAGTATGTCACTTTTGCTTAATTTTTATCTATTTGATTTCTCTCCAAGCTTTTGATCTTCTTTCTAGCAAGAGAGACCTGGCTGTTCCCAAGCTAATCAAAGGCAGTGTTTACTTGGCTTTAAAGCATACACAATCATTTCTCTAAGTGCCGAGGATTCCTGTAGCTTCTCCTTCTATGAGCCAGACACAAAAGAGAGGGAATGAGTTATTTAGCAAAGTGTTAACCCGGGGTTATCTTTCCCCAAACAGAAGAAAAAAAACGTTTTGCTTAATTATTTGTTTCTCACATTTGAGACCTCAGCTCTGTTATCTGTCATTAATCCAGTGGAAAATATTTAGTCTTCATCCTACTGGACCCTCCGCAGCGCTTGACCCTGGACCACTCTCTCCTTGAAATAATGTCCTCTTGCTGCATCTGTGACCTTGTTTTCTCCTATTTCCTTTCACTTCTCTAGCTGCTCTTTGGGGTCCTTTATTGCCTCTGTTTCCTCCCAACTGGCCTTTGAATGGGACTTAGTTTTAGAGCTTCTCCTCTTCTATGCTCCCTGGATAATCTCATCCCCCCAGAGGCTTCTGTTACCATCTCTTTGCCATCTTCATCTCCAACTGGAGTTCCAGACATGGAGATGTGAGCATCAGCTAAGTACCCCACTGACTGTTTTGAGTACAACGTGGTCTGTTCTTACTCCTTTGGAGTCCTCCGTCCTGGTCCAGGCACTTCCATTCATTTATTCAGGCAAACTGGGTACAGAGCAGTGTCCCTGGTGCCCTTTACCCCTTGTTCCCCTCATCTACGCCAGTGTCGGGTCTTGCTGACTTCACCTCCAAAATGTCTGTCGACTCCATTCAACTCTTTACCATCTCCTGGGCTGCCACCTTCATATATACAGGCTGGCCTTCCCACATCTACTCAACCTTGCCTTTCCCCACTCTGCTCAATTCTGTTCTCATCACTGAAGCAGGTTGCTTTCTCTGCTTAAAAATCTCTGTGGCGGGCTTCTCTGGTGGCGCAGTGGTTGAGAGTCCGCCTGCCGATGTAGGGGACACGGGTTCGTGCCCCGGTCCGGGAAGATCCCACGTGCCATGGAGCGGCTGGGCCCGTGAGCCATGGCTGCTGAGCCTGTGCGTCCGGAGCCTGTGCTCCGCAGTGGGAGAGGCCGCAGCGGTGAGAGGCCTGCGTACCGCAAAAAAAAAAAAAAAAAAAAAAAAAATCTCTGTGGCTTCACATTACTCTTAGAATGAGGACTGAAACTCTACCGTGGCCCACATGGCCGCATGTGACCTCATCCTACCCACTCTCCAGCTTCATCTCGTTCCACACTCACACCTGCTCTCCACACCCCAGCCCTGCACGGGCCTTCTCTATGTTGTTCACACGTTCTGTGCTCTCTCCTACCACAGGGCCTTTGCACATGCTGTTCCCACTGTTTGGTATAGCTCCCTTTCTCCTTTGTCTCTAGCTCCTTTTAGGGATGCTGGGATTGGGCGGTGGCACTGCTCACCATTTCCATTTAGGCATTCATTCCCTCAACTGCCAGGACTGTTGTTGGCCAACAGCTGAGTCTACCCCCAGGTATTGTCCTCAACTAAAGCAAGCCTTGCCCAGAGTTCTGACTGGTTGATGTGGGGGCACAAAGTCTACACCTCTGGCCTCAACTGGGGACATTCCTGATAAGACTTCCAGGCTTCAGAGCTCTCTGTGGGCTTGGCCAAGCCCTCTGTTGCTGCTTTTCCCTCTGTCTCACGCAGCCTCCCTCACTCCCTTACAGGCGTTGTTCCTGAGAGCACCCCCCATAGACCCTCTGCACTCAGATCTACATGTCAGAATCTCTTTCCTGGGGACCGGAAATAGTCCTCCTATTCATCCTTTAGGTCTTGGCCCGCACTTCATGTCCTCACGGCATCTTCCCCGATTCACCTCAACCTGTGTGTTTATTAGTGTCATTCATTAATGCATGACTAGACTTTGAGCTCCTGGAAAGCAGGGAGCTCCCCACATCCCCAGCTCTAGGCATAGTGCTTGGCTCAAAGAAGGTGCTCATTCAACACAGTTGGTTCTCACTACTCATGGCAGTTTTGTTCTAGAACATTATGGAGATCACTGAATTAGCTCCCAGGGTAGGTGCAGGGTTAGGTTCCTATGAGCCTTTGGTCACAACATTTTCATCACCTGATATGTAACCTTGTTTTATGTGTGTTTCTGTTTAAAGACACCTCATTTAATATATATTGTTGATTCGTTAACATAGAACTCGTGGATAACAGCAGTATGACTCTTGCCTGAATGAAGCTTATCTAACACAAGTGTTTTCTGCATAAGGCACATTACAACCTTCTTGTGCTCAGGAAACTAGACAGCACTACGCTTTGGGGCCATTTTGGACAGAGAAATCACCAACACACCAAAAATCACAAGCGTGGAAAAGTGGCACTAAGTAGACTGCAAGAAGAACACTTGTTCTGAAACAAAAGGGCAGAGTCTGGCTTCCCAGGGTCAACCTCCATGGGGAACGGGTGTGTCGGGAGACTCCGTTTTTCACTGTTCTTTGCATGTCTGTGAATGACCACAAGAGTGCTGTGGAGTGTTGATTTGGGCATTATAAATACATTTAGTGAGCATGAGGTGAATTCACAAATATGGAATCTATGAATAATGAGGATCAATGATATTTTAATTTAATGAACAAATGTGATAAATTAAAAATTACCATAAATGATTCACCTCCTTCTAGCACACCCTTTAGTAATGACCTCCTATATTGTCTCTGGCCTGGACTTGAGACCTGCTTTGGTCAATGGGACAATAGTAAATATAAAGCAAGCAGAGGCCTGGGAAATGCTTGTGCAAGGTGGCTTGCTCTTTTGAGCTTCTCTGGAACCCTGCAGCTACCACCAGGCAAGAGAGCCCAGGCTAGTCTGTGGGATTATGAGACGTGGCCAGGCCATCCCTGTGCTGTCTCCCCAAGTGACATTGAGCTGCCAGACGTGGGAGTGAGGCCACTCTAGGTCATCCAGCCCAGACAAGTGGGCCCAGATCAGAAGACCTACCGGTCAACCTACAGAACCACGAGAAACACATTAAATGTGTGGAACAAATTGCTTTAACCTACTGAGTTTGGGATGCCTGTTCCTTGTGTCTTCTTGCCAATTAAAAATGTGAACACCTGGAACAACTATGAAGGGTAAAAGTTTTGTGAGTGTATAGATTGGATTTTGTCAATAGTTAAATGTTCTAAGCTTATCCAACCAAGGCTTTTTAACTTGGTAAGTGGAGTCCTGACCAACTCCACTTTTGGCTAAAGAGGAGAGAGTGAAGTGAAGTGGGTGGGGGAAGAAATTATGCTAGCCTGGGCAGCATAAGGACACCCACCTACAGGATTTCTTTGCTGGACAGTCTTAAACCAACTCAACAGTCCCTGTGGGTTACTGAGCCCAACTTGGCTGTGAGTCATAGGACGATGCTTCTTCCCGTGTTTTACAACATCTGGCTCATCTGTAGACTGACAAGTGTCTTTACAAGGCAGGCTCCTGCTGACACGTTTGCCTTTAATGTGCATAGTCTTCACGTTTAGATTTCTTAATGCCATGTTTAAACATACTTTCAAAATCCCTCCAAATCACTCATCTCAGGCAGCGGTACATCTTTGGGAGAAAGAAATCTTTGCATCCAAAAATCAGAATAGCAGTATTTCTCAATAAAACTGGAAAAAAAAATCAGAGTAGCAATTAAAAGGCATAAAGGTCTCTGGGGGTGAGTGTAAATTGAATTGGGAATAGGATGTACGACAAACTTTTCAAAAAACCAAAACCTAATCATTCAGTAAGCCAACAAAGTTATTTTTTAAAGATCATTCTTTCAACTGCTTCCACTTTATTTTTTTTTAATGCTTCAGTGATTAAAAATGGCAAAAACATTTTATTTATGTAAAAAGAAATCACTTGTATGCAAAGTTGCAGCTGCTTCTTAGAGGTATACAAATGGATAAAAGCCTGGGAACATGCAGTTTTTCTTTTTTTAATGGAAATCTTGATTCGCTCTTTAGTGTTGAGAATCCTTCATTCAGTGGTATCTTGGAGTTTGAACTGGATTGACAGCAAAAAATGAAATACTGGGAAGACATTCGTATCTGGTTATGTCTCATTAGATGCAGTTGTGCTTTTGAGAATTGTGACTTTCTGGATGAGGCCAGAAAATAAAAATGGTGATGATGGTGATGACAATAATAATTAGTAAAATTTCTGATAAATTAATTGTTTAATATTATTTGGTCTCCTTTCCCCATCTTCCATACCCCTGTCTTAAAAATAATCTCTTTTTTAAAATAAAGAATGTTTAAAAAATAGAATAATAACGTGAAAATCATTCAGAGAAAATACCTGCAAATATTCTGTACTCAACTTGTTTTTGGTGACTCAGAAGAAGAAAGAAATTCACTGTGTATATTACAGACAGGAATGATGATTTTGTAAAGAAAAGCAAATAGTCACTTATTTTTTTAGAGCACCATTCAGGCTTGTTTGTTTGTTTATTTTTTTGTTTGAAGGCAGTCAGGTCAACCCTGGAAGGCAATGGGGGTGGGAGGTTTAAAGGACATGAACTGGGCTGGACCAATGTGGAGTTATGGTCAGACCTTAGGTCTGGGCTCCTGTCCTGAGGAGGGACGGCCAGGCAGAGTGGGCTCAGGAGAAGGTGACCTTGCTTGGAAGAGCTGTTTATCCTCTGTTCTGACCTGTGATCCAGTGGCAGCTCTTATCCAGGGGCGACTCTGTCCCCCAGGTGACATTTGGCAATGCCTAGACACGTTGTTGGTCGTCACATCTGGAGAGGAGGGCGCTTCTGGCACTTGGTGGGTGGAGGCCAGGGCTGCTGCTGACCACCCTGCAATGCCCAGGATGGTCTCCACCACAAAGAATTAGGGCCCAGATGTTACTGTGCTGAAGTGGGAAACCCTAGTGTCACGAGACTGTTTGGAATTGCTACAGAGGCTCTCACTCAGAAACCACTTGGACACTTTGTGGGTGTTTGTGAAGAGGAGTGTGGGTGATTGGGACCCTCCCAGGGTGTTTTGTCAATGAGGAAGCCGAGTCACAGAGGAAGTCAGCAGAAGCAAGCTGGAACTCAAGTCCCCAGGTAAGATCAGGTCTAAACTTTCAATTCCCGCGTGCGGCTCCCATTGGGAGCAGACCTGGCAGCAGCAAGGGATTTGCCTCCACTTGCGGCCTTTCTTCTCACTAGCCATCCCCAGCCCCCGGGCCTTCGGCCATCAGTAATGCCCTCTCTTTCCTGCATTTTTAACCTCTCTCACCAAATCTTTATTTCCGTACCCAGCCATGTGTGAGTCAATTCTAGCCCCCAAAGGGACAAATGAGAAACAGGCCAAGTCAGGAGACCTTCTCTTGCTTTGCCCTTCCCCTCCTGCACTCACTGTTTCCCATGTCTCCGTCTGGAGCTGAACTTCCAAGAGTGGCCTCACCCTCTGTCCCCACTGACTCCCTCCCCTTCACACCCACCGCAGTGATGTCCTTCTCTACTTTCCCCTTATTTACTGCTGGTCTCCTTTTACTAGAATATGAGCTCCTGTGCTAGGGTGCTTTCCGCCAGTGCTCTATATCCAGTGCCTAGAACGGGGTAGGAGTGAACACATGATGGGTGATGTTTAATTAAATCTCTGAAGGCAGGAAGCCTCATCTGACATCTGGGTCTCACCTGGGATGAGGAAAGTGATATTTCTAGGACCACTGGAAGTTATGCTTGGATTTTTCAGCTCCCAGAACAGCCCCACTTTCCGTCTTTTCCTTTTTTAAATCACCTACACATGTATGTCACACTTGGCATTGCCTATGCTCTTAGGCCCAATCAATGGCATAGGCCAAGACTATCAGGAAACAGCGCCTGTTTCTCCTTCTGGCCTCAGCTTTGCTTCCACTTAGTTTCACTCTGGTGGAGATCAGTTGTGAATCAACCACCTTTGGGAATTCAAGGTGTTGTGGGTTGGATCCTGTCCCTCCCAAAGATACGTGCAAGTCCTAAGCCCCAGTACCCGTGGATGTGGCCTTATTTGGAAATAGGGTCTTTGTAGATGTAATCAAGTTGAGGCCCTAAATCCAATGACTGGTGTCCTTATGAGAAGAGGACACTGGGACATAAAGACATGAAGTCATCCAGGGGGAGGACTATGTGATGACAGCGGCAGAGATTGGAGTGATGTGTCTACAGGCCAAGGAATGTCAGGGATGGCTGGCAGCCACCAGATGCTGGGGAGAGAGGCCTGGGGCAGATTCTCCCCTAGAGGCTTCGCAGGTAATGTGGCCCTGCTGATACCTTGGTATCAGACTTCTAGCATTCTCTGTAGGCTCAGAGAATACATTTTTGTTGTTTTAAGCCCCCAGTTTGTGGGGATTTGTTATAGCAGCCCCCGGAAACCCACATACAAGACTAACAGTCTCCGAGTGTGCGGCTTCCTTCAGCCCTTGCAGCCCAGGAAATTTGTGTTGGAAATAAACCCTGAGCACTGAACGGCCAGCTCAGCATTGCCAGACAAAGGATGTCAGTGTGGCGAGGAAGCGAATTCCTCTCTCCCACGGGGAGGGGGATGTGACAGGAGGTGGCTCTGGGAGCTCCAGGCCTGAGCCCTGTAGGACCTGCATGGGCCCTCGCGGCCTGGGGATGCTGGGGATACCTGGAACCCAGGAAAGTAGAAGTGAGGACCTGAGCCAGCCTCCAGCTTAGACGAAGCTGTCTGAGATCATGCACTGACTTGAGAGCTGGCCCCAAAGTGAACCAGAGCATCGGGGTTCTTTGCTTCTGTGATGTGTATGATGTCAGAGCCTCATTCTTCTTCCTTTGGGTAGCTTCTTGCAGCTTTTGTATGTGCTCTCTGGAAGGGGCACCTACTTATATTTACTTACCAAATATTCATCTCTTATACTAAACTCCTAAGTTTTACGAGGGAAAGGACTGTTTCTCTCTTTTTCACTGCTCTTTCCTCAGCATGCCACCAGTACCGGGTACACTGTAAGCGCCTCATAATGTGTGTGATTGGATTGAACTGATTGGAAGTGTTCACAAGCAATCATATATCCTTAGGTGATTAAAAAAGGAGTTCAGTTATTGTTTATACGTGTGGTTACTTTAGTACTTTAAAGAAAATTTTGAGTCCTCAGGTGCTAAAAGATGTAGGAAGAAATCAATCTAAATCAAAGCATCTCACAACCCATAGAACTTTACAGCACAAAGCATGAATCCTAATATAAACTGTGGACACGAATTAATAAAAGTGTGTTAATATTTGCTTATCAGTTGTAACAAATATACCACACTAATGCAAGATACTAATAATAGAGCAAACCAGGTGGAGGAGAGGAAGAAGGGAGAGTGTGCGGGAACCCACTGTACTTTCTGCCTAATTTTTCTACAAACCTAAAAGTGCTCTAAAAAAATAAGGTCTATTAATTAAAAAATCCAAACACAAGAAATCTCATTTCCTTATTTTTTGAAGACTTGCACCTGCTTTGCAGGGTTACTATCAAGACCACACACACACACACACATACACACACACACACACACACACACACAGAGTTAAGTAGTTGATATGAAGCTGGCTATAGAGAGGGGACATGAGGAATGGCTTTGCCTGCTTCACTCCATACAGCATTTGAAGCCCCTGTGGCAAGGGCCTTTACCCATATTAACTCCATAGAGTAATTTTTACACACACAAGCTCAGAAAAGGATCAAAATGAAATTGATAACAAATTCGGAGAATTAATGCTCCGAATCTTGTATCATCATTTCTGCCACATATACTCCCGGATGGTGGAAACTCCACCTCTTTTATAATTTCAAGATCTCCTTGACACTGCCTCTCATACAGTTTTTATCCAGCTACTCAGAACTTTATTGTCAGCGGCAAGGCAGTGTTCTGGCCGGCACCCTGATCTGTATTTTGATTCCTATTCCATCCTTCTGCCTTTTGGGGAAAATCCAGAAACTTCGTCTGACAAGCACGTTATGACAAACATAACATTAGTGACATGAGAGCATTCAGAGGCGCCCCTTCTCCAAAGTCCATCAAAGAGGAGGTGGTCATAAGCAGTGAGTTGGTCTCTGCCAGGGCCGTTTCTAGATGTTCGAGAGGCAGAATCAGGTAGTGAGTCGAATGCAGAAGACGACAGAGTCTGGATTGTGAGGAACTTAGTGAGAAAGTCAAACAGCTACTCAGAACCATAATAAGTGGCTCGGAGGAGAGAAAGTAAGAACTGAACAGGCTAGGGAGGCGAGGGTAGGTTGGGAGCAGGTTTATTACTTGAAAAGCCCTGGAGAAACTGGGAGGTGAGAATTAGGAGGAAAGAGAAGGGGATTCAAGACAAGTTTCTGGTCTGAGCAAGATGTTCTCTGGGGGAAACCAGTAAAGAGGAGGATTCATTCAAGTCATTTATTGGCTCTTTAATTGTTGGCTTTTTTTTTTTTAACCTGATACTTCTCTGATACGGAAATGCACATATTGTGTCTTCAGGACTCCTTGGGGGGTATGTGGGACAATTTTTTGTGGGGCCCTTGTCTATAAATAATTTGATTATAAAATTTATTCACCATATGAGGTATGGTGGTTTACTGATGAAGTTGTAGGACAGTGGGCAGAGAACATGAATTTTTTTGTTGTCCAGTCTACACATGGCAGAGAGTCCAAGCTCCATTGCTTCATGTCCAGGGACCACTCCTTTGTGCTTTTTATTGTCAGTGAGCCATTCCTAGCTAGCTTCATATCTTCCATCATGTGCTACAAAAAGTAGCAACCCTGTTATTATTCATAATGCCGTGGCTTTTCGTAGCTAGTTTACATCGAGACAGCACAGATATTCTTGCCTCTGCAGCTCCCAATACCATTGATTTAGCTCTGGTTCCGACACAGCGTCATCCTTTACTCTGCCTGTGAATACTGGTTTCCAATGATTCAAAGGGTGTGCTTCATTGATGGTGACCACAATACAACCCTACCAAGAGTGTGCAGGAAAACGGGCGTGATGATTCATTTCCTGGACGTGCTAAACCTACCATTTGGATTTCTTCTGTATTGACCTAGAACAACCAACCCATCCTCCAATGGTGACTTCTTTCGAACTCCTGACGACATAATCACTGCATGCCTAGCATGTGATCTCTTTCGATGTTGATGGCACCCTACTGCCCACAGAGCATAGGAGAAGCCAGGCAAGGGGCCCATAGGCGGAGAAAGGAGAGCAGTCCATTTGTTCAGGGAGCATCCCTTTCTCATCCAGCATGACCTGCCAGGTCATGTTCCTAGAACTGGGACCTCTGAACCTCACAGTTACGAATCCTGGAGCTTTGGGGGGCATTGACTCCACATATGGGGTGAAGGGCCCAAGAGTGCTCCGAAAGGGAGAAATGAAGACCGAGGTCAGTTTCAAGGAAGGAACTCCAAAGTGTGGGGCTGGGACAGGGGTCCCACTAGCCTGGGGCTGGAGGACACACTGCCTTTCTACAATGAGATTACAAGATACAACTCTTCACATGGTGTCACTCCTCCCTGATTTCCTGATGCACTTTCCTTTGACCCCCATTCGGGTCCTGTGTTCCACCAGCTCTTTGTTCCTTCAATGCAATTTCCTGTCCCATGCCTCTGTATAGCAGTGATTACAAGTGAATTTCCATCTCCAAGAAAACCCTTTTCCTTCTTCTTCTTCTGGTGAGTACTTTTTATTCTTCAAGATCCAGCTTACTTATTAGCTCCTTCATCAAACCTTCTAGAACCTTCCCTCCTGCCCAGTTCCCTTCCCATCAGAACATCCATTCTTTCCTTCATCCAGCCAGTGAGAACTTTTTAGTGAGTACCTACTACTCTCTACCAAGCCCTGTTTCAGACACTGTAGCAGCAACAGTGAATAAAACAGACCCTATGGGCCAACAGTCATATAGGCTCCCTCTGGACTCTCTGTATCTGTTTCCACTTATCTTGTGTTGAAATTATCTCTATTTGTCAGCAAATGTTTTCTGTAAAGTGCCAGACAGTAAGTAGATTTTGTGGGACCTATGGTCTCTGGTAAAACCGCTCAGCTCCACTGTTGTAGCACAAAAGCAGCCAGAGATAATATGCAAGTAAATGGATGTGGCTGAGTGCCAATAAAACTTTATTTAGAAAACAGGTGTGGGGCTGTGTTCTGCCTATCACCCATAGTTTGTTGCAACAGAATGTAAGCTCCATGAGATTAGGTCTTTTTTTTAATCTTTCTATTTTATTATTTTTACTGTTATCTCCTTAATGCTTAGAACAGCACCTTGCACATAGAAGGTACTTGACATAGCTTTGTTAAACAACAGAAATAAAAGAATGTCATCCGTTAAACTGGAAGTTTCTGAAAGAGAGGGCCCCATGTACACGGTGATCAACACGAGTATGTGTTGAATAGATGAACGAGTGACCGGAGCACCTTCCTCTGACGCTTCCTCTGGTGGGTAGGCAGGAGCTGGGTATGTCCTGGCGAGCCTTGTCATCCCGTCGTATTGCAGCTGCTTCCTCGGTAGGCCAAGTTGCACATGAGGAATCAATAACAGACTTGGGGGCAGGCCTCCCCAACCGGGGCTCGCCCCATGGCCAGCTAGGTGACAGCCTGCTGCCATCTTGCAGAGCGGCAGCCTGGGTCCAGGGAACTCGGCAGCGGAAATGGCCATTAAAGTTAAATATGCCTGCCTGTCAGAGGGAAGTAGCAAGTGCAGGAGCCCTATCGCCACCATCAAGCCGCCTGTCAGCGCCGGCCCGTTGGGTTTCCTGGGGCCCACCTTCCTGAGTGAGGGTTAGCCGATCGGCTCGGACAGGCAGGGCCCCGGCGTTTGGCGGGGCCTGTCAGCTGAAATCCGGAGGTGAAGCTGGTGCCGCTTTGGAAATTGGGGCCTGACAAGCGCAGCCAGATGAAGACAGAGGAAGGAGAGAGGGCGGGGTGCTGAGCTGGGGGGAGCCGACCAGCAGGGTCCTCTGCTGTTGGGGCCTCCCCCAGAAAGGAAGCAGCTCTGCTTCTGTTTCATGTCAACTTTGCTGCCATTGGATAGTCAGCAAGATTTCAAACAGATAAACACCCCTTTGGGAAGCCCGAATGCCTTGGCAGACAATTTTAGGCCTTGATTTGATTGATAAATCCTTTGTGACAAGAGGGGTTGAAACAGGCCCCCAGTTTGGTACATATAAATAGGAAATTAGCTGGCAAAGTTGTCAAAGATAATTAACTTTCCGATTCTGCGGGTCTATTCAGGTTGACATCCTGAAATTATTTAGAAATGCACATGTCAACACTCTGACAGAATTTGGGGCTGATCAGATAAACAGATTTGGAGATGTTTGATTGTAAAATGATGTAAGCGCTTAGCTGGTGTTTTATCACCGCGAGCTTCCGTTCGCTGCTGTGGATGTTCAGGGAGAGGGTTTGGTGGTTTGGGGTGAGTGGGGGCCAGGGGTTTGGGGGTGGGGAGATTGAATAGGATGCACAGAGTACAACAGATTGACCTTCTTTTACTCTCAGTGAGTTGAGAAATTCCTGACCTTCAATTCGACCACGATTAACCTCGGACTTAACCCAAGGAATCCTCTCCAAGCCTCAACCTCCAGTAGGAAGGGGGAAGCATTCCAAAGGATTTGCCAGCAGGCACATTGTTCCTCTGTCAAACCCAGTCTTGGCCAAGCAAGTGCAGTGAGCAAAGTCACCTAGAATCACTGCTCGCTCTTATTCATCATGAGTGTGGGTAGATCACTGGGCCTGACACGCTATTAAAAGTGGAGAACACCTTTGCGGCATTTCCACCTTATTATTGGAAATTGCCTCTTTAAAAGACCAGTTCAGAGCCAAAGTCTTCCAATGAAGAGACATTCTTCCTACAAGTGAATGAAGATGGATGAGAACTAACATTTGCTGAGCACCTACTCTGTGACAGAGGCCAAGCTGGACACTATATTGTGTTATTTGCTTATTTTAACCTTTGTAATTTCCATAGTAGATATCTTTATCATTGATGATGAGAAAATAGATACTACTCAGAAAGGTTAGATCAGCTACTGTAGGTAACCCAGCTACGAAAGCAGTGGAATTTGTATTTGAACATGGGTTTGGCCGTTTCTGCTCTTCCCCCAGCACGATTTTCTGGTTAACAGAATCGTCGACTTTTAGAAGGGATTTTGAAGATCATAGAGTTCAGAGTTCAGCAACTCATGACCCAGGGGCCAGATCCAGCCTGCTACCTGTTTTTGAATGGCCTACAAGCTAAGAATGCTTTTTTACATTTTTAAATGGTTGAGAAAAAAGTCAAAGTAATATTTCATGACATGAAAACTACATGAAATTAAAATTTGAATGTCCATAAATAAAGTTTTATTTGAACATAGCCTCACTCATTCACTTATGTATCGTCTACGACTGCTTTTGTGCTGTAACTGCACAGTTGCATAGTTGCAACAGATACCATATTCAAAGCTGAAAATACTTTCTGCGTGGCCCCTTACAGAACACATTTGCAGACCCCTGCTTTCATGGGTGTCTCAGCGAGAGCTTATTGAACTCTGGGTGTAGCAAGCACTGGCAAAACTCTCAACAGGTATTATCTAATTTAACTACTCAAGGTGGGTACTGTTAGGTGTTATACAGGTGAAGAAACAGGTTCAGAAAGGTTCAAGAAGCTGGTCAGGCTAACTCGGTAGAGCCATGATTCACACTCAAAGCACATGTACTCAGTTCCCTTATTCTATTGCCATTTCACTGTAATTCCACGTTGCCAGGATGTGGCTTTTCTAGGCTAGGCGCTTGAGACACAATGGTGATTATCACTGGGGTGGACAGAGTAATGGCCCCCAAAGACGTCCTCGTCCTAATTCCGAGAACTGTGAATACCTTCCAGGGCACAAGGGACTTTGCAGATATTATTAGGAATCTTGAAATGAGAAGGTGCTTCTGGATTATCCAGATGGGTTTAGGGACCAGAGGGAGGCAAGAAGATCAAAGAAAATGAAAGGGACAGGAGGACGGAAGCAGAGGTTGGAGTGATGCCGGACCTCGAGCCAAGGAATGCAGGTGATCTCTAGAAGCTGAAAGAGAATAGGGAAGTGTATTCTCCTCTGACCTCCTGAACTGCAAGAGGATAAACTTGTGTGGCTTTAAGATAGCCAGTTTGTGGTCGTTTGTTACAGCAGCCATAGGAAACTAATATACACACACCACCCCACCCCACCAAGTCCTCGCCTTCAAGCTGCTCTGTGTGGTACGAGACCCAGCCATCCACAGAAGTAGATTTCAAAGGAAAATCTGCACTACAGGTATTAAAATTAAAGTTTAACTTACTGGGGATGGGATCAGGCTCAAGGCTTCCTAAGTAGGGATTAGAGGGCTTGTAACACTACAGAGCTGTGTCTTCAAGGAGGTCCTTTCTTTATTCCAGTTTCTGGGGCTGGATCTGGCGTCTTCCAGGATCAGCCACAGAGCATAATGCAACCAAACACAAGAATCAGAGGCAACTTTCCCCCAAATTTGTCGTGCTTCAGTCTCTACAACTTGCACGACACTTCTGAGGCTAAACTCAGGCTTTCTGGTGCATGACCTATACCTGATACCGAGTTCCTTGGTGAGTTTTCTTCTGTTTATTGAGGAGCTGGGCTTTTGCAAAAGGGAGCTCAGAATCTTGCCTGCGTTTTATTAGTATTGTGACCATTTGCAAATTAATTTGGAAGGCAATATAATTTTCCTCTTGTATGGAATTCAGTTTTGATTACTGGCATGTCACTGAATTTCCAGCTTTCACGAAAGCTCTTATTATGAGAAATTAAGATACCTTTCTCCTTCATCCAAATAAAATAAACATATGGCTATGGGACGTGATTGAATTAAAAAATATCATTTAATCCAGGGAAGATAATTAGTTGAATGAAACTGGAGAGGAGAAACTCAATCTAGGGTTTGAATGTTGACATGAAATTGTGAAGGCTATTTTCACTCATCACTGACTTTTAATAGCAGTTTGTACAGAGTAATTTGCAGCCTAAACCTTGTTAATGTGATATTGGTTATTTCAGAATCACGCTGGTGAATCAGAGCCATTCCCCAGTCTACTGCTGGCATGTCCCAGTACGTTGGCATAGATATTCGAGGAGTGGTATCTAACAATGCATTGCCTTGCTTCTCAGTCGGCTTTATTTTCCGTGGTCATGCTTTGTTCAAAATGTCACTTGGGAAGAGAGTAGAAAAGTTAGCTGCTGTAGGTGTACCGTGTGTGTACCGCCCCCCTCTGTGTATCATCTGAGGGGCATGTGTGTGTCTGGGGCATGGTTCATAGATTTGAGGGAGTAGCCTTGATTTTCCGTGCTGGCCTGTGTGCCCTGAGTTTTGTTTCAAATATTAATAAGGCCAATGTCACATACGTCCTTGGAACTTAGCACTTTGAGGCATACCCTGCCTGATTTCCAACTGCCAACCCCTGCAATTTTTTGAGTGCTTTCTCTGGCCTCTGGAGCCCACTCTGTCTGTTTTGAAGCAAGCTGGAAAGGTTTAGGATTGTTAGTCCTCAATCAATAACTTATGTGAGTTGGTGGAGAGAGAGAGCATAACTCTCCCGGGATGGGGGTGGGAAGTATGGACAGCCACGTGGCTTTTCCGCTCTGCTCCCAGCGCTCCCCAGAGAGATCCCCAGTCGCCCTCCGTGGTAACGAGTGCGAAAATCCACACTTCGCCAGTTTCTGTCCCTTCCCTATCCCAGTCTCCCACTTCTTTGCTGGTTTTTCCTGAAATTACCTTCTAAGCAAACCACCTGCACCCAAATCCTCGTCTTGTTGTCCTTCGGGGGGAAACCAATTCAAAACAATCATTATGCCAGCAAGTGCATTCGCTTGCTTGTTTGTTAAACCCTGGTCGGAAGCCTGTTCAGAGCAAGCGGCTGAGAACCAGGTAAGAACCCAGCCTGGAGGAGCATAGACCCTGGTGAGCAGACACATGTTAAACAAGCAGACAGACATGGAAAGGGTAGTTTCTCTGGGTTGTACCTAAGTGTCCCGCTGGAAATAAGCAGGGTCATGGGAGAGAGTGATTGATGGGAGAAGATTTATATAGAGCGGTCATGAAGTGTCCGTTTATGAGCTGCTGACCTAAGGCCTGGAGGATGAGAAGGAACCAGACATGCAAAGACCAGGACAACACTGAAGTGTTCATGGAGCACAAGGAGGGTGTTGAGTTTGGAGTGTTGAGCACAAAGGAGAGACAGGGATTTGACAGGAGAATCAAGGGAGGGAGGATGGGTTTGATCAGACCCTCCAGGCTCTCATGGGCTGTGTTAAGACGTTATATTTTAAGGAGAACAACTCAAGTTGCTGAAAAAATTGTTAGACTAGCCAGTCACCATTGCTGATAAAGACTGGTACGGGGCTTAACAATAATAAGGATGGGGATAAAAGGCAAGGAAGTAATATTTGCTGTGAACTTAAAGCCACTCATTGGACAAAGTGCTGTATACCTTTTAACATCTAATTTTAATACTTTGAGCAACCTGTTAAGTTGGGGTTGTTTCTCATCCCTTGATGAGAAAATAGAAGATAAGGGAGTTTGGAGTTTCCCTACAGCTGAGTAGGTTGCAAGGATTAAGTTGAGTTTTGAACCCAGATCTCTCTGGCTCCTGCATGAATGCTATTCCAATGCTATTATTAAACCACACTGCTGTCTTTGCTTTATCAAAAACACTTTAAAATCATTAATAAGCAGTAAGTTACTGATAAGAAAATGAGTCTGAGATCTTTGGATAAAGTGAAGAAAATCAGAATCAGTTTATGAACTTAATTGCTATTTAACTCGCATGTTTCCTGTTCAATGAAAGTATTAACACATTTTGATCATTCTGTCTTGCCAAGCTTTGCGTCAAGCTTTTTCTCCGCTCTTGTTCTATTTGCTACGCTTAAAAGGCCCGATACCTGGGGTGTGTGCGTGTGGGTGGGATACCCTGCAGATGTGGTGGTTGACTGCCCTTGGCATGTTCATGGGCAGAGATCAAAAAAATGGCAAGAAAATGCTTATCTGCCTTCTGGCTGCCTATAGTTAATGAAACTCCTCCCTCAGCTGACTTGCATCTCTAGGATTTGCTTAATTAGAGAAAAGCTTTTCCCATCAACTGTAGACGGTGAAAGTGGTTCAGTAATCTCATAGCAGTCCTTATCATTTGCCCATAGAGAGAGAAGGAAGAGGTGTGAATGTAAACCGAGGAATATGTTTGTTACTCTCCAAACCCCTCCACCTACTATTGATGAGCAGGTTAGTCCCTTCTTAGCTGGTTTAGCTAAAGAAATGGCTGTTGAGCCCCAGGGAAGGCCTTTGGCTGGGGTGATGGGATGTAGTACGGAGTCGTGGAGGTGTCAGGGAGCCCATTAATGTCTAGAATACTTATTGGATTCATATGAGCAATTCTGTTTGGATTCACTTTAAATTTTATATTAACAATATTGACTTCAGTAGCTGAGTCAGATCAACCCAATAGATTTTAATATTTCGATTGACAGGACCTATTAACTCACTTATTTAAAAAACAATTATTGAGCACCTACTATGTGTCAAGCCCAGACAATACAGCCATGAACACAACATACAAGGTACCTACTACTGTGGAGCTTTGGTGCAGCGGGGGTGTCAAACAAGTAAACCCTCGAGCATCAGGTATGAACATGCGTTATGATGCTAAAACATAAAGAGGCTGGGGGAAGGGGGTTTTCAGAGAGGGTGGTCAGGAAAGGCATCCTCAGAGGTCACAATCAGCTGAAATCTGAGTGTCCGGGATGTCACCATACAAAGATGTGGGAAAAGAGCTTTTCAGAGAAGGGAGAGTGCAGATACAAAAGTTCCAGGGCAGGAGTGACCTCAGTGCATTTAAAGATCAGAAATAAAGCCACATGCCATGAGCTGAGGAACCAAGGGGAAGAGAGGCGGAAGGAGACGTTGGCCGGTAGACAGAGTGAAGACTGTGTTGGGAAAGCATTAGATGGTTTTCATGAGACTCATAACATGACCTGATATTCTTCTTTAGAAAGATCATTCTGGCTTCTTTTAGAGGGCAAGACCGCAACCAAGAGCCCCAGCCAAGGAGGTACGGTGCCTGTTGGGGAAGAAACACTGGTGTCTGGCATCAGGCAGGGGAGGGTATGGAGGGAGCAGCGAGTGGGTTTGGGAAAAGCTTTGGAGGTAATTCAGCAGGACTTGGTGACGAATCAGATCACAGGAGGGAGACAGAGGGAATAAGGATAGCTCCCGGGTGGTAGGTCAGACTGACAGAGGGGGGTGCCATTTCCAGGGGTGAAGATCACCATGAGAGAAGCTGGCTTAAAAAATAAATCATGAGTTTTGTTTTAGCCTGGTTTTTAGACATTCAAGTAGGTGTAGAAGTCATATGAGGAGTTCTGTACATTATTCTAGTAGACTAGTTGCTCTTCTAGTAGTTTAAAGATCAAAATTTAGGACTCAACCTAATTAAAAATGAATATTTAGCTTGACAAGGTCCAAATCCTCCCTTGTGTAATAATAATCTTCATTCCTTGAGTCTTTGTTCAGAGTAAGACAAAATTCTGTATTTTACTCATATACTTCCAATGAACTTTTGATGAACACTTTCACCTTGAAGTAGGGTGTGTGTGTGTGTGTGTGTGTGTGTGTGTGTGTGTGTGTGTGAAAAAGAAAATGAGAGAGAGGGATAATCTTTCATTCTTTCCAGGCACTTTGCATTCGCATTGGTTTTGTAAGTCTCACAGCAAACCTCTGATATTGGTACTTGTATCATTATGATTCAGTTTGGCTTCACATCACAGAAAATCTCTCCACAGTGGTTTAAACACAAAAGGTTTATTCTCACAAGTAAAAGAATAATCAGAGCTAGGCAATCCAAGGCTGGTATGGCAGCTTCTTGAAATTACCAAGGGACACAGGCTCCTTCTGCCTTGCTGCTCTGCTATTTTTAGCCTGCTGCCTCATGGTCCAAAATAGCTACAGAAGCTCCAGCCATTATAGATGCATTCCAGTCCACAAGAAAGTATCCATAGAAGTAGAAGGCCATACCTCTTCTTCTTAAAGGTCAGTTTTGGAAATATGGTACCACACATCTGCTTATAATTCATCGGCATCTGTCTACACCTAGCTTCAAGGGAGGCTGGGAAAATAGTCTTTTGGTAGAGTGACATTTGCTGAGGGAGAGAAACAGACAGTGGATATTAGCAAGTATATAGCAGTCTTGCCTTAGTCCTAGCATGCTTACTTTACTTGCCTAAGACCACATAACTTAAAACAGATAGGCAGGGCTGAGACCTAAATTTTACTATTATTTGTTCTCTTATTTTCTGCCTTTCCTATACTCAGCTCTTCTATTATCTTCACAGTTGAGAAAATGGCTAGTTTTTCTCAAACACCCTCTCAGAGCTATTTATTTCCCCATTTTTAGCGCCAGGACCATTCTCTGAGTTCTGCAAAGTGTTATGGGGAACAGAAGAAAGGGAGAATACTGATTTCAACCTTGCAACGCAATCACTCCCAGCTTCCATAAATCAGCAGGTTTTTAGGATGCGGCAGGAGAGCACCATCTGATTTTTACACACCTGATTCACAATAAAATCTGCACAGGGGCTTCTTGGGTGCTTATTTTCCTGAAAGGCTAAGGCAGCAGAAACCCATCTATTATATCAGGGGAGAAGGATTCACCCATTTAGAGGTAACTGGTAAATGCTGGTATAGAGCATTTTAACTTTCAGTATCCATTTTTAATGCAACTTGGTGGAACATATCTTTGCACGTGTACTGAGATGCCCAGAGAGCATCCTTAATGACTTTTCTGCTATAAAGCAAAACTTCACTTTAAAAAAAAAAATAGGGACTTCCCTGGTGGTCCAGTGGTTAAGAATCCACCTTCCAATGCAAGGGGCGTGGATTCGGTCCCTGGTCGGGGAACTAAGTGCCAAGGGGCAACTAAGACCATGCACCACAACTACTGAGCCCACACGCTCTGGAGCCCGCATGCCACAACTAGAGAGAAGCCCACGCACCACAATTAGAGAGAAGCCCGCGTGTTGCAACAAAGAGCCTGCACACCACAACAAAAGATCCTGTAAGCCGCAGTGAAGATCCTGCATGCTGCAACTAAGACCTGATGCAACCAAATAAATAAATATTAAAAAAAAAGACAATGAATACCTGGATCTCAGATCTCTTTCACCGGCCTGAACGTTTGGCTTTATGAAGTCCAATAATGGTAACTCCTCTTGCTCTAGAAGAACCATCCTCTTTCCTCCTCTGATAAATTCATATCCACTGTATTACATGACTTGAAACCCAAGCCTTAAGCTTGACATTAGTGCCTGTACGACTTGGGAGCCATATGTCAACATAAGGGCAAAGCGTGGCTCACCTGCTGACAGAGGCACCAGTTAGCTTGACACTGGGGTAGCCACGTCAAGTTTTGGGTTGCCTCACCTGTCAAAGGAGGTGGTTGGTTTAGACCTTTGGGGATTTCCCATGCTCCTGGACAGGGCGAGGAGGTGGTGAGAGCTGTGATCAGTTATCCTAAGTGTGTAGTCCCACGACTGGAGTTCTCAGCAGGGTTCTGTTAAGTGAGCTCCTCTGATGAAACATCCCTTCTTATATCCTGCACAGGAGGGGGTGCTTTGCCTGCATGTTCTCACACAGTGCTCTCGGTAGCTTGACGACATGGTTGCTGTCATCCGTGTTTTACAGTAGGGGAAACTGAGGAGGCTGAGAGAGACCAATAGCTCACTCTCACTATCTCAGAAGTAGTAGAACCCAGATTGGAACTCAGACATATGATACCAACATATGGGCTTTCTTTCAGGAAAGCCAATTCATTACATGGATATTCAAAATAAACTAATTTTTAAAACTTAGCAGCACTGGGCATAAATAGGTTGAACCGTATGAAATTGCTGGTACTTGATGGCATTTGTGCTACAAAAATGTCAGTCCCATGGGGTTCAATCAGTAGATAAAGTAATCCCTTGCCAGATCATTTTACTCAGTTTGGAGCTTGGCAAATACAATTACTGAAGGACTTCTAGAATGTGTACTTCTAGTCCTCACCTAAAACCAGTAAGCAATGGCATTATGAAAAGGCTTGGTCATTACTCCTGTCTAAGTATCTATCATCTCTTTTCCTTTCTGCACCGCACCCCCCAGATCTACTATCTCACCAGGGATTAGAATAGTCCTTCCTAAGTGGTGGATATTTTTATGTAATTTACGGAGTTGCATTTTTAAAAAATTTACCGCTACAATGCTTCAGTTACAAAAAATAAGAAGATTTATGCCCAAAGAAGTTTACTGCAACAAGATTCACAATATGTATGTGATCTCAAGCAATACAGAAAAACATGACTGGAGAATCTAGTAGGGTTATACTAGTGATTGTGGAATAGAGCTGAGTTTTGTTTTATTTTCTCCCTGCTCCTTTATATTTTCACATTCTTTCTAATTTTCCTGTCGTATATTAGTCCATATGAGAAGAAAATCAAGTAAAACCCTCAAAAATGAAAGAAAACTCTTCAAAAGTAGAATTTAAATATGGCAGGACAAAAATATTAATGTGAAATGAAGTCCTATTCTGTCCTTTGGAGAAGAAAGACGTTGATTTGATGAGAGACGAGCTGAGCAGATCTACAAAAGGTGTAGCGAGCTGGGAAAAAGAAGGAGCATGAAAAGGATGGAGCCGAGTGCCTGTGAGCTGCGAGGCCACTAGAAGAAAAGGAGAGCTGGGGTGGCCCAGTGTAGATCTCTCCCTGAAATGCCACATCCTTGGGGAGGCCTTCCTGAGCCCTCTAATTTAGAGCCCCCTGGTCCCCCCTCATATAAGATGACCCTATAAACTCATCCTTTTTACCCAGGACCTCCTGATTTTAGCACTGAAAGTTCCAGACCCTGGGAACCCACTGGGGGAAGGTTGGTCACCTGCCTGTCACAGCACCTCTCCCCTACTTCAAACTGTTGTAGCACATGTTACAGTTGTAACAATTGAGTGCAGTTTTACAGATGTGTAATTTCCTTATCTCTCCAGTTTCCTTGTATCTATCTTCTAGGCAGTAAATTTCACGAGGGCAGAAACCATCCCAGTGACTCGCAGGTGTGGATATTGGGGGATTTATTGAATGAGGAGATGCACTGGCCAGGCGCAGGCAGTCTGAGCTGAGCATGTGTGAAGATGGAGGTGGAGGGGGAGAGTCTGGTGTGTCAGTAGCTGAAAGCCTTCCAGTGTGGCCAGTGAAGGTTCTAAAGGCTGGAGCAAGGCCATGCTGGAGCATTAGCATTTGGGGGGCCATCGAACCCTTTCACTGTCTGCTGAAAGCGATGGACCCGCTCTCCACAGAAATGCAGAGTTGCACATCGTTTTGCATATAGATTCAGAGTTTTGAGCAAGAGTGGCAGAACTACAGCCCATAGGTCAAATCTGGCCAGTGGCATGTTTTTTGTAAATAAAGTTTTATTGGAACATAGACACAACCACTCATCTACATATTGCCTATGGCTGCTTTCTTGCCAAAGCTCAGAGATGCGTGCTTCTAATACGCAATGTGATGAACTTGCAAAGCCTCAAATATACCTTTTGGCCCTTTACAGAAAAAGTTTTGCCAGTCCCTGCTTTAGAGAGCAATTGAGAGCCTGGCGGTGCCTAGACCCAGGTTAAACCCTTGCTGTAGAAGTTAGAGAGCTACTGAAGGATTTTAAAGATGACAGCAAAGTGGTTAGTCCCCCTTTGGGTGGAATGGATGGTGTGGAAAGCAGGACACTGGGAGTGCAGAAACCTTTGAAGCAATAGCCCAGAGGAGAGGTGATGAAGATTGAACGAGGGCAGGGGCATGGGGTGGAGAGCACAGATTTTCAGCTGCCTGACTTTCCACCTCTGCTCTGCTTCCCCACACACTCAACTCTGCCCCGGATGGAAACAGCCCCAGCAGTTCTAGTCCATACTTGACCACAAGCTCATGGGTTCCACACGGATACTGTCAAATCAGCCCCTCTAAGGCTCATTGCTGGCAATGCACAGAGCTCTAATCAGGGAATTCACTCATCCGCTTCTGCTTTGTGCAGTGCTGGCTTTAAAAAGATCTAAACCCAAAAACTGAAAGAAAAAAAAAAATCTAAAACCCCGTGGGGTTCACAGAGCAAGTCAAAGAGCAAGAGCTTATTGGTGGCTTTTTCAAAACAACCTCTGCCTTTGAAATGCGTGGTCTTAACAGTTCTGCGTCAGGACAGATTCAGGGTGCGATGAGGTCTAGCTGCTCACCCTTTCATTGTCCATGATGCTGGGAGGTGACAAGAATCAAAGAGAGGATAGCAACATATACCCTCAGATCTGCTCCCCGCAGGGAACCCCCTCTTCCCGTTCACAGTGTCAGAGTTCAGGGGCCACATTTGGTGTTGAGATACTGGATGTGAGTGCTCATCTCTACATTAACCCTCATTTTTTTCCTCCACCTGGAAGAACTTGGCTATTATTGCCATAAGCAGTGCTGTAAAGGAACGGCTCAGCTAGTGCTGGGCAGTTTGGGGGTCCAAAAATGTTCTCAGGGATGATAAGAGGGGGAAAACCGTGAGGGGAAATTGCACGAATCATGCTGCAGTGTGGATGGACCTCAGAAACATTATGCTAAGTGAAAGAAACGAGAGACCACAGATTGTATGATTGCATTTATTCTGTGAAATGTCCAGAACAGGCAAACCCATAGAGACAGAAAGCAAAAGAGTGGTCGCCAGCAGCTGGAGGGAGTGGGGAGTGGGGCGTGAGTGCTTAATTGGCTTGGGGTTTTACTTTGGAGTGATGGAGACATTTGGAACTGGATAGAGGTGGTGGTTGGACAGCGTCATGAGTATACTCAGTGCCATGGAGCTGTTCACTTTACAGGCTAACTTTATGTTATGTGAATTTCACTTCAGTAACTTTCAGAACAGAAGAGGCGGAGGGGGAGGAGGAGAAGGACATGGCCCTTGGTGGTCTACACTTCTTCTCGTGGGATTCCAAGAAGCCATCTTCATCCCAACAGCATGCGGAGCTGTCTCCGTGTCGATGGCCGTGTTAGTCCTCCCTTTTTTGCTTTCTCCCTGTATCCTGCCACCGCATGCCATCGAATGGCCCCCAAAGTTCTCAAATCGACCTGTTCCTTTCCTGTCTCACTGTCACCAGCTTTCTCTAGGACCTTCATCTCCCCCAACTGGGAAATGCCCTTTCTTCCTGCCTCAGTTTCCTGATCTCCACTCTGCCCTCTGGCCAGAGAAATCTTTCTAACGTGCTTCTTGCACCATGTCATGCTGCTGTGCCCCGTGTCTTTTCTCCCTCCCTCGTGGTAGAGAGTTCACGAGCCTGGTGTGGTAAACGGAAGAGGACCTTGGACTTGGATTTGGACACTCCAGGACACCCTGATTCCGACCCTGTCTGGTGTGGCGTTGTGGCCGACTCATGGGTGTATTTATTAACATGGGCTCTGTTTTTTTTCTCTCTTTTGTTGCATGGTGGTAACGACAGTCTATCACTGGGTTTGGTGAGAATCAAGTGAGATTACATGTGGCCGACAGTTACTGAGCACTTGCCCAGGCAGACCCTGGACTAGCGACATCGTTTGTATTTTCTCAAATAATAGAAGACTGCATTCAACCTAAGGCTCTATGTATATTTGACCCATTATCATCATCATCACCATCACCATCATCATCACTTTTTAAAGTCCCCTTCAGTGTGGTCTAATGCTTTGACTCTTTGCTTTTATTCTGTGCGTGGTAGATCAGTTTTCCCACCCGTACCTGTCTATGCGTGGGGGCCTCACACTACTGTCTGGACTGTCCCTCTGCCGGGAGCTCCCATCCTTTGCTCACAGCTCCTAGTTAGGCTACTGGCAGTATCTCTAAGTAGCACAGTTTTCCTCCAGGAAGGTCCGAGAGGACTGAGGCTATTTCCCCAAAGATTTCTCAGACTCAAGCTGCATTTCCGAAAGCTGAGGTAGCCATGGCGAGTTGAGAGAGGCAGAGATCCCCAGATCTCCTTGTCCTGGGTGCTGAGCTTCCAGAAGAAATTCACAGCCACACATGCTGTGTATGCCAGAGTTGTGTATCCCAGAGTTGTCCCATGAGAATTGTCCCACGAGAGTGCACATCCCGGTTTGCCAGATTTTAATCATGCAACTGTTTTCATTCACATGTTCTGCAAAGACCTTAATCTTTGGTTAAAGTGCCAGTCTTGGGTGAGGCGTTTCTTATAAACACCCATGAATCTTTGACGGTGGCCATGTGCCCATCTTTAGTGTGGCTGATCCAGGCTGTTGACTCCCTACCCCGGGATGGACCTGCTTCTCTCACGTGGTCCAGAAGCTTGGCTGCGGCTGTGCAGCATCTCCTTTGTCTTTGACAATTCAGGTTGTATCCAGGAGGCCTGATGAGGTGGGAGGTCTATAGGAGGCAGGAAACGGACAGTTGATTCTTTCTATGATCACTTGACAAGTAATGTGACTTTCCAAATATGCAGACAAAAACAAATTTCTTCCCTCCTTCCATCGACCCCTTTATTTTAATTCTAGTTTGAGGCCTGGCTGAGAGGGAGCATAGAGACCCCAAGTCTTGGCTGAGATGTTATGAACAGTGTTTGGTTTATTGATTTCTTGAATAAATGTTTATTCAGCACATACTCTGTGTCAGGAATTATGCTAGGTGTTGGAAAGTGAGGTGAAGCGTGTGAACATGGTCACAGCCCTCCCGAAGTTTATCACGTAGAAGGGATGACACTTAAAGAAGGAATTACAATCAGGCTGTGTTGAGCCCCACGGTAGAAACCAGAGTATGTTAGAGGAAAATTACACAGAGGCGTCTCCCTGGTGAGAAGCGGTCTGGGAATGCTTCCTGTAGGAGTTAACATGTGCACGGCAACCTGAAGAATGGAGAAGAATGAGCCACAGGGGAGCACTGCGGGCCACTAGACTAGCACATGGAGAGGCTGAGAGTGCGAGACAGCTTGGCACGTTCGAGGGAGTGACGGGGGTCAGTGTGGCTGGAGTGCGTGGAGAGCTGTAGAGGGTTACAGGGGGTGAGGAAGGAGGAGAAAAGGGAGAAACGAGGCTGGAAAAAGTAGCTGGGCCTGACGTCCAAGGTGCCTCCCTGGTCCTACGGCACCCAGAGAGAGTCCCTTCTGCATGGGGTTCTCGGGAGGAGGGAATCCCAGGGCCCCGCTGAATTCTAGTTCCCCCACACTTAAGAGCAAGTCACTGCTACTCAGAACCCTGGCGTCTTTACCTACAAAAGGACACAGTGGGCCTGGCCCCATACAGAGGTGGGAGGATTGGAGATGGAGTGCCGCGTTGAGTTACCATATGGTCAAAGCTCCCCAGGAGATGCTGATGCTTTGGTGACTGCCCAGACCTGGCCCGCAGCCCTCTCTGGCCTCAGCCGGCAGACATGGAGCCTGAAAGGCCAGCCAGCGGGCAGGCGGGAGGAGCGTCTCACTCACGCAGCCACAGGCAGAGCGCCTGTCATGTTTTTCTGACTTGGAGGAGAGGGCTTGGGCACCAAATAGACGCAGACTTGGCTCTTTATTCTGTCATCTGCTCGTTTTGTTCATCCAGGCACTCACTCCAACATAACTTCTCAGCACCAGGGAGACGCCAGGCACGGTGAGCCAGACAGGCATGACCCTTGCCGCCCTCAGAGACCTTACCATCTGGTCAGGAAGAGAGAAATTAAACAGAGAAGTACAAAAATAATCACAATTGTCAGAGGAGCTAGAAAGGACGAGTAGAGCATTACCAGGGCTCCTTAACTGTTCGGAGGTTTATGGTTTGAATATTGGCTCTACGGATCATCTGATGGGGAGGTTCCTGGACCCTTCTGTGCCTCAGTTTCCTCATCTGCAAAATGTGAGGAGTGGGGCTAAACCATGTAAGAAACGGTGCTTTTAAACTTTGCTACATCAGAATCGCCTGGCTAGACCTTAAAAATCCCAGTGCCCAGATTGTACCCACACCAACTCCATCAGGATCCCTGGGGGTGGGCCCCAGACACTTAAGTTTTCTTAGAGATTCCTAGATGATAGAAATGCGCAGCCAAGTTTGGGAACCAGTGCTCTAGCCCCGCACATCTCACACTTTCACATGCCTGTGAATCACCTAGAGTCTTGGAAAATGTAGCTTCTGGTTTATTAGCTCTGGGATGGGACTGGAATGTTTACATTTCTTTTTTTTTTTTTTTTTTTTTTGCGGTGCGCGGCCTCTCACTGTTGTGGCCCCTCCCGTTGCGGAGCACAGGCTCCGGACGCGCAGACTCAGCGGCCATGGCTCACGGGCCCAGCCGCTCCACGGCATGTGGGATCTTCCCGGACCGGGGCACGAATCCGCGTCCCCTGCATCGGCAGGCGGACTCTCAACCACTGCGCCACCAGGGAAGCCCTGGAATGTTTACATTTCTAACAGGGCCCTGGGCAGTGGTTCTCAGCTGGGGTGATTATGCCTCCAGGGGACCTTTGGCAATGTCTGGAGACATTTTTGGTTGTCAGAACTTGGGATGGAGGGAGGTGCCGTTAGCAGCCAGAGGGTGCAAGTCAAGAATACTGGTAAACATCCCACAATGCACGGGGCAACTCCCACAACTAAGAAATTTCTGGCCCCGAATGTCAGTATTGCCGAGGACTGAGAAACCCTTTTCCAGGGTGAAGCTGATGCTGCTAGTACCACAGACCGTGCTCTGAGGAGCAACAGAATCCCCTTCTCCAGTTTAGCCACAGCGACTCTGGGCTGAGCTGTCCAAGGGAGACTGAGGATTCATCACAAAGTGAGCTGACACAACGAGCAGAGATGAAATTTTGTCTTTGGTTGGGGTTTTGGTGAAAGGCAGAGAGGATTTCACTGGCCCCAAAACTTTGGTGTTAGAGGAGCGGCTGTTTGAATGTTTGTAAGGATGTAGCATTGAGAAATCAAAGGCAAACTTCCACATTTCCACCGGGTTTAAGCAGCAAAGACAAAAGAACTAAAGGAGGCAAGTGCATGAATTATTAACAGGCCCGGGTGTGAAAGTGTGGTGCAAGCCTTTTTAACACTCTTCGAGATCAGGATGAGGAAAAATGGGCTGAGACTTAATTGTTTCATTGACTTTTGCAGAGGAAACCCAGAGTCATCAAATACACACACACAGTGCAGAGGAAGAATTCATGCACAACACTTTCCTCCCTTACTTTTCTGTTAAGATTAATTTGTAATTTATGGCTCTAATGACGTGCCTGGTGATGGAGTTGAGATCTGGCTGCAGGGTTCCTCTCACACAGCCACCCTCGCACGGCTCTCCAAAGCTTTCCCTCCACCCCACTCCCCCTGCCTTTCTTGAGACCCACGTCATTTCTCATCCGGATGAGCACAGTGGTCTCCCAATTGGTTTTCCTGCATTTACTCCATCAGCCTTCCCTTCAAAGTATCTCCACATTGTGGCTGACGGGAGTTGTTTCAAAAGAGCGTCTGATCACTCCTGCCCAGGGGAAACTGTTTAATGGCACTTCAGGCTGTGGTCAGTTAAATTTCCTAGGGCTCCACTATCTCCTAGGTCCTCTAAGCGTGATCTGTGGACTCTAGTAGGTTCCCAAGAGTCTTTCAGGGGGTCTTCAAGGTTAAAACTATTTTCATAATATTAAGCCATTATTTGCCTTTATCACTGTGTTGACAGTTGCCCTGATGGCACAAAAGCCATGGGGGATGGCAGTGCTGGTGCCTTAGCAGGAATCAAAGCAGAAGCATCCAACTGTACAGGTTGTCATTGTACTCTTTACTACCATGCTCTCGGAACCCAGAAAACAAGCAAATAAGTAAACAAAGCATTTTTTCCTTAAGAACATCCTTGGTAAAGGAATACAAATGATTAATTTAATTAAATCTCAACCCCTGAATACACATCTTTTAAAATTTTGTGGGATGCAGCAGGAAGCGCACAGAAAGCACTTCTGCTGCCCGGCAGAGCACAATGGCGGCCTCCAGGAAAAGCACTTGAGTGAGTGCTTGAGTTGTGAGCTCAACTAGCCACTTCTCTTCATGAAACACCGTTTTCACTTGGAAGAGCAGCTGATAGATAATTATTCAGACTGGGGTATTTGGCAGACGTTTTCTTGAAAACAAAAAAGGTGGGCCTGTCACTTCAAGGAAAACAACTGACGGTATTTGTTGCCACTGCGAAAATGCAAGCTTTCAAGTGAAAATTAGAATTTTGGACAGCTTGTATCTGTAACTGTGAGCTTGACAGCGTCCCAATACTTGAATACTTTTGTGATGAGATTGATGGTATTAATAAATGTGTTTTTTTTAATGTGATACAAATGAAATGTGAAAATATTTAAAAGCTGCATAACTCAGAGAATCCATATTTTTCAAATGAATCATCATGAATGAGTTCAGGGACCAAAGTGCAAGATGGACCAATGGATTTTAATTGGACAGACTACAAAATGAATTATTGATAAGGTTTCAGATTCTACATTGCAGCTAACCTTTAAGAAATACCCCTTGTTGAGTTTTGGTGTAGTATCAAACAAGACTATCCACAATTATCTGAAAAGACTATTGAAATACTCTTCTCTATTCTAGTTACATATCTATGTGAGTCTGGGTTTGCTTCATATACTTTAACCAAAAATTAAATTACAATGGATTGAATGCAGAAGTAGATGTGAGAATCTAGGTGTCTTCTATTAAGCCAGACTTTAAAGGGATTTGCAAAAAAGTGTTAAACGATGCCACTCTTCTGGCTAAATTTTTTTTTGTCTCGAAAACTATGGTTATTTTTAGACACAACTGTGTTATTTCTGTTGACATGTAATGGATTTAGTATTATTATTTTAAATGAATAGATAAATATCTAAAAAATTCATCAGTTTGAATTTCTAAAATGTAAATATCGATAGACATAACTCACATAAACAAAAGCTGTTTGGAGACTTCAATAGATTGTAAGTGTGTGAATGGGTCCTTAAGACCATAAGTTTGAGGCCTGCCATTTTAGACCTCACTGCTGTCATGTCACCTCTTTGATCTTCTCTGTGCTCGGAATGATGGGCTACTATTGTTTTTAACCTGTAAATGTTTACCACCCTAGAGGGCCTTGCATTTCAGAGAGTGATCACATTACATGATCAGCTGAAGTTTTGCAGGGCTAAGGAATTTGGGAGTTTTGGAGGCTTAATGGCTTGCAGTGTGGAAAGCCATGCTGTGAAAAAGAATACCAAACAGCTGGTGGGAATTGAATGCCCACTGAGAATTGCTCTTGGACGCATTGGTCTTTCACCCTGAACTCATAGGACTTATAACTATCAACCTTCCCATTCAGCAGGAGCCGGGCTGAGCCACATGTAGATTGTTCCACAGCCCTCCTATACAGGGTTTTCATAAAGGATGGGTTGGATTCTTGGTGTTGCCTCCTCAGACTGAGCTGCTTCTTTTTTCTTCTTTCTCAGAGGTGACCCAGAAGTCACTATCAAGACCTGACTAGACTGGTTTCCAGTGAGAACACTGCCCCTTCCACAAGCCCACCTCCTCAGAGCTGCAGGCATTTTTCAGGCCTCATCTAGCCTGCTCATGGGGTAAGTTGTCTTAGCCTGGACCAGATGGACGCCCCAAGGAAATTTGGCTAAAACATCTTCTCCTGAACGTCTGAAACTCCCGTGCTCACAGGCACCCATCTGTTCCCCTTGAAGATATATCACAGCCAGTGGGTTTGGAATGATCTGGAATTTTCACTGCAAATGAAATATCTCTGCCCCGTTTTCTCGGACACCCAGTTCCCACTTTCACAGTGTCTGGTTTGCTGGGAAGACAGACTTCAGTGCGACGCTAGCATTTTGGATTTCTGTGTCAGGATGGCGCCTAAATCCTGCCATTCACCCTCTTGTTCTCTAGTGTCCTGAATCAAGGTTGCTGTATGAACAAGGGCAGAGACTAAATGGAAAATGGGGAAGGGCTTAGATGGAAATCCATGCCCCATGAAATGCAGGATTCCTGCAATTAGCCGAGATTAGGCCAGGAGGTGCCAGGAAAGCTCCTTGCTTCTCCTTCCTGAATCTCTAGTCTTGTTTAACTGAACCAGAGGGTGGGATATTATAACTGTAATTCCCGAAAAAGCCAGATCAGCCACACCAGATAAAGAGGATAGCTAGATATGACGTTCTCAGACACTAGGAAGGAGCTGGCGTGGGCAGCCCAATCCTTGATGGTCCAAGTTACTTGGCTAGTGATTGGAGAAGGGAGATGGTAGAAAGAAGATGGGAAGGCTTATTCTCCTCCCACATGGGGAATAGTGCTTGGCTTAGACTGGACTGGAGGAAAAACTAAGGATAGGTCCTTCTTGGGCAGTGATTCTCAATCTCAGCACCACTGACATTTGGGCCTGGATAATTCTTTGTTGTGGTGGGGCTGTCCTGTACATTGCAGGATGTTTAGGAGCAACCCTGACCTGTACCCACCAGACACTAGTAGAACGTTCACCCCCCGCCCCGAGTCATAACCATCACAAATGTCTCCAGAACCTGCCAATATACTGCCCCCTCTGTCTTTATGGATTTTTCTGTCCTGGATATTTTGAACCAATGGATTCATGACATACGGCTTTTTGTGCCTGGCTTATTTCACTTTGTATAAGGTTTTCAAGATTGATCGTGTTGCAGCATACATCAGTTCCTCATCTGTGTTCGTTGTCAAATAATATTCCATGGTGATGTAACACATTCATTCGTGAGTTGACAGGCATTTGGGTTGTTTTCCAGTTTGTGGCTATAATGATACTATATGCATTTGCGTAAAGGTTTTTTGTGTGGACATAAATTCTCAGTTCTCTTGGATGTATGTCTAGGAGTGGAATTGGCGGGTCTTATGGTGACTATATGTTTAACATTTCGAAGAACTGCCAGACTGTTTTTCACAGTGGCTGCACCATTTTATAATTCCACCAACAATGTATAAGGGTTCCAGTTCTTTCATATCCTCACCAAGACTTGTTATTGTGGGTCTTTTTGATTCATTCATCTATTCTTATACATTCAACAATTAATTACTGAGTACCTATGTGTGCTAGAGCCTAGGGTATAAAAGTTAGGAAGTCACATAAGAAGCTTATGATATTTTGGCAGAGACCAACAGTAATCAAATGTTAATGCAAATAAAAGTAAAAATGCAGTTATGGGGGGAATTACAGAGGGGTAGTTGTGCATGATGCTATGTGACTATAATGCAGGCTTTCCTGGAGCTTTGACTTTGTGCAGGGGCTCGGGGAAGGTTTCCCTTAGGAGGCAGTGATTGAGCTGAGATGTACAAGCTGAACGAGAGCTAAGTAGATGTTTGATTATAAACAATAGTGTTCGTGGATCTCTGCCTCAGTTCTTCCTTTGTAATATGGAGTTTGCCAGATCCACATAACACTGTGGTTTGGGGAACTTAGTGAAAGCTATTGTTAGGGAAAGATTAGATCCCTCAATTAGTGAGTCTGGTTTCCAGTTGTAATCTTCTGCGCTCCCTCACTCTCCAGAAGAAAGGATCTCTAGACAAATGATGGTATTGATGGTGGTGGTGATGGTGGTGGTGATAGTGGTGGTGGTGGTGGTGATGATGGTGATGATGGTGGTGGTGGTGATGATGGCAGTGATCCTGATGGTGGTGTTGATGGTGGTGGTGGTGATGATGGCAGTGATCCTGATGGTGGTGTTGATGGTGGTGGTGGTGATGATGGCAGTGATCCTGATGGTGGTGTTGATGGTGGTGGTGGTGTTGATGGTGGTGGTGGTGATGATGGCAGTGATCCTGATGGTGGTGTTGATGGTGGTGGTGGTGATGATGGCAGTGATCCTGATGGTGGTGTTGATGGTGGTGGTGGTGATGATGTTGAGGTAGGCTGTGATTTGATGGCTGCCTTCTATGCACCAAGTACTGTGCTAAGTAATTTAAAACATCTTATTCATCTCTTATAATGACACTGCAATAGAAGGAGGTCAGCATGAGACTAGAATGAAGGAGAAAGGGGAAAAGGCAGTGGGGAAAAAGGCCCTGAGTTTGTGTACGAAGGAATTGGACTTAGAGTTGAAGAAATGACTCTGAGGCAAATATTTCCAAGTCTGTGTTCAGAGAGCACCTGAAATAGGTACTTGGTTTCGGAAACTGTATTTTTATGCAATGTAGTTCTGTTTATACTTGAAGGGTATTTTACTTCTTGAATATGGAGTGCAATTTCTTTTATTTCAAATTACTTCTCTGGTATTAAGCTAAATGGTTTAGCCTAATCACATATAACAAACCTCCCAGTGTAAGGGCCTGGATCCCAAATCTTGCTACAAATTAGTTTCTAGCCCAGGCAATAAATGCATACCTGGAGCAAATTCAAAAAGGGAAACCACTTTAATTAGGTTTGAAAGTGTCTCCAGTCAGTTCCAGAATAGCTGTCACTGGATTTATGATGTACCTTCCAAATTGTAACTCTTTTCATATTCGGCTTAAGTGAGACGGCCACAGAGAAACTGAGCTTGATTTCTTGAAACCTTAATATTTATCTCCCCAAATAAGTGCCTCTAGAAAATATATGGGTGAGACGGATGGAAGGCAAGCCGGCTCACCTATCAGCCTGTATCATCGTTTCCACTTAACTGCAAGGGTTCTAGGATTAATCCAATCAAACCTTCCTTGGAACATTTCCATTAGTATAATCTGACCCCACTAATCTGTCATGCAACAGTTGCTTTCACTTTTACATTTATGCCCAAGTGACGGTAATGCAGGCTCTCCTGGAGGAGGAGCTGGCACTGAGACTCAGAAGTTACATGACTTGCAGAGTATCAGTGAGTTCTACATGTCAGAACCAGGATTCAAACCCAGGTTACTCTAATTCCAGTATTTTGAGCCCAAGGGACATACTCAGAAGAAAATGTCAGCAATGAAAATAATGGTCAGTCATTTCATTTATGTGATTCCCAGCTGTTTTGAAGTTGAGTCACCTGTTAATCTTTGTTGGATTCTTTTAGTCTTGTTTTCCCAGCCATAATACATGAACGTAGCAAAACACGAGAAAGTGGACAGCATGGCATGGCAGAAAGGCATGAGGTTGGAGTTGGAAAAGTGGGACTAGAGCCTGGCTTTCCACTTCTCAGCTCTGTGACTCTGCGCTTAACCACTCTGACCCTTAGTCTTCTCTGGGTACAGAGAATTAACACCTCTGGGTAGAGAGCTGTGGTGAAGATGAAGGGAGAAAATGCCTGTGGACTCTAAATTGCCTTCCACGTTACTTACTGCTTTTAACATCTAAAAGAGTATGATGAAGTGTGGCAGGAGAAGTCTGCAAGGTCTGCTCTGAGAGGTAATTGGAGGTGTCGTACTGTGTCAGGAAGTCACCATGACACTTAGCCTTGCGCACTCAACAGCCAGCTCTTTAATTCTTGCGTAAATGGCGTAGTAGTTGTGAAGGAGGTAGGACGTCAGGGTTAGAATTCCCAGTATCTCCACAGTGTGCTGGACACTGTACTAAAAACTTTATGAATATTATCTCATTTAAATAAATCTATGTGATTGGTAGTAGTATTACAATCCTCACTTCGCAGATGGAAACTGAGCACAGATTGGTTCAATTTACTTAAGTTAGTTCAGCTAAACAATAATTTTCTTTGATCCCAACTTCTTTTCCCTTCCATTTCCTTGTTATTATCAAAGTAGTTTACCAATGGAGGTTTAACTGTTTCTCCTAGATGACTGTCATGTAACTTTAATCTGACTGTAAAGTGATGTGGTAGGCAGAGTAAATCTCCCCCCATACGCCCCCTGCCCCAAATTTTAGATGTCCCCATTATAATTTTAGGAGCTGTGAATGTGTTACCTTACATGGCAAAAGGGACTTTGCAGATATGATTAAGGTAAGGATCTTGAGATGGGGAGATTATTTTAGGTTATGTGGATAGGCCCAATGTCATTAAAAGGGTCCAGTGTAATACAAAAGCCAGAGACAGAGATGTGAGGACAGAGCAAAGGCCGGAGTGATGAGTTTCGAAGATGGAGCAAGAGGCCAGAGCCAAGGCATGCAGGCAGCCTGTAGATGCTGGAAAGGGCAAGGACATGGATTCTCCCTTAGAACCTCCCGGAAGAATTCTGCAGTTTTAGTCCAATAAGACAGACCCATTTTGGACTTCTGACCTCAAGAGCTATAAGGCATTGGGTTTTAAGCCACTAAGCTTGAGTTGTGTTAAGTTTGTAGTAATCTGTTGAAGTAGCAATAGGAAGGTAACACAGAGGGTCAGACCAAATGATTGTTCTTGGCAAACCAACCAAACAAAACACCGTCATAAACAGTCAAGTACACATAGCTCTACTGTGGGCTGTAACATTCAGAGTGGCAGTGGATTGTAAAGCCAGCCAGTGAGGTCAAGGCCACACAGCTGGGGAGTGTAGCTCCTGGAATCCAAGTCCAGGTCTTTCCAATCATGTCACCCTCCTTTGTTCATAAATATGGCTTGCATAGTGACTCACTCCAGGGCCCACAGCTGGTTACCAGCAGAGCTGGGCTGGAACATGGTCCTCATGCTCCAAATCCTTTTTTTTTTTTTTTTTGAAAGCAATGATGTAAATCACAGAATGGGGATGCCTGACCTGGTCCTCAGAAAGCAATGATGTAAATCACAGACTCATCACAGAATGGGGATGCCTGACCTGGTCCTCCTGCCTCGTCCGCTTGACTCATTTCCGAAAGAAAGATGGATGAGTGTGGCACTCATCCATCGCTTGTGACTCGCCTCACTAGCCTGTCCTCACTCTCAGTCACGTGTGAGAGAATGATTGGCATACAGTAGAGCCTGATGTGAAACAGTCACCAATAAGGTGGCTAATGTGTGCTAAATGTCCCAGACTGCACTTTGCTTCCTCGTCACCGCCACCCATTACTGAGGGAGAGTCCTGATAGGAGAGTGTCTTTCGGTGTGAACAAGGGCTGGGGTGACTCACGGTTCAGGGCATACCCTATAGAATACCATATCCTCCCCAATGCCAAGATTAGGATGCAGCTATATGACAAAGTTGTACTTCTGGGGGAAGGAAGGAAACTAAATGTGGATGGGCACTCATTTTGTATACAGAATTATGCCCAGTGATTTCAGATTGCTTAATTCTCACAATGGCATTATGAAGTATTATGATTATTCTTTCCAAATGTGGAAACTGAGTCACAGATCCAACAGGTAAGTGGGCTAGAAGTAGTGCTGGGAAGCTTAGAAATGTGGGATTAATGGGGAAAAAACCAAAGTTGTAATTCGTAACCTTGGGTAATTAAAAGGTATTTAATGTCCTCTGTTTTCACTTATGAACAGGAGTGTTCAAATTCCATTATTGGCCAACATATAACCCGTAGCTTATTTTGACCTACTAGTGTCCTGAATGGAGCTGATGTAAATCTATTTGTGTGGCGCTGGGTGAGACATTGAGAGTCGTTGCACACTACACCAGAGAAGGATTCAAAGACTTGAATTGTAGTTGGGATATTATCATTATTAGTATTTTGTCTTGGACAAATCAAAAATTTTAAAAGAGGCTTTTCCCTGGACTTTCTTACCTGTTGAGGCAGCGTTGATATAGAGAATATCATAGGTTTTGAAAACAGGACAACTATATTAAAATTCTGATTCAGTTATATCTTAACTGTGGCCTTAAGCAAGCCCCTTAACCTCACTTGCCCTCAGGTTCATCATTAGGAAAATGAAGATAATGATATGTAGCAGTAAGCCTCTTTAAGAACTGCAAGTAATAAATAACAAAGCATCTAGAAAGCAAGCTGGCCCACAGACTCGCATAAGTGGTAGCTCTCCTGCATGTCTCTCATTTTAGTGTTTGAAGACCTTTGACCACTGTTTACGGGAAAGTTCTTACACAGTAGGCTATATGTCAAGGGTTATACTTGCATTATCTCATTAAATCTTCATCACAAGTTTAGGAGGTAGGTGGTATCAGAATCCTTGTAGGTAAGGAGAAGATAAATAATCTGTCCCTGTAACTAAAACCAGTGATAGAATCAAGATCTGAATCTAAGTACTACTGACTCCAGAACTCCCACTTTTAAAATTAAGCCCAAGCTAATAATATATATCCACATACATGATCACTTTTGTAGAAAAAGCTGGATGTCAATTCCCTCCTCTTCCTCTAATGCAGGTAGACAAACCAGTGACTTACTGAGTCCTTGTGAGTCCCTAGATGGCATCGGGACAAGAAAAACCCAGTACGAGCCGTAGCAGTGCTTTCTACTGAAAGTTATAACTGAGAGTAAGTGTCAAAGGTGTGAAGAAAGTGAGATTCAGATGTCTGATTGCCCATGTTCTCAGTGAGTGGAAGAGTTGCTGCTCAAGGCTGATTGGAACCTGCTTCTCTGAGAACCAATCCGGAGACGTTTGGGCTCTCACCCCAGTTTTTGCTCTGTTCCTTCACGCTGATTCTCAACCATTCTGTAGGTTAGACAGTGGGTTGGGAAAGTAGATGACTGAGTTCTGTAACTACCTCCAGCGTGCTTCCCAGAAAATTCATATTTAGTGAGCTTCCGTAATCTGCCAGGTAGACTGCTAGCAACAAGAGTACCAGAAAGATGAGGTCCTTATCCTTAAAAAAAAATTTTAAAAGCCCTGATTTGTAGCATCTGCCAATTTCTGGGGTGTACATACTCCCACCAAGGCTAATTTCAAGCTTCATATGTGATGTTACTGAACATGGAGTTGGGAAGAGACGCGCGTGCTGGCTCTGGCGAACCGGTACAGTCTGGCTCCACCCTTCCCCCCGGGTTCTTAAATAGCCTCTTTACCGGAACACACGCCCCTCCTTTGCCTAGTTAATGCTCTCTCATCCTTTGGATCTCCATGCAATTGTCACCTCCGCAGAGTTTCAACTGGACCCTTGTCCCAGATGGAAAGCCTTCTGAGAGTCTGAGAGGCCTTTCTAGTCTTGGCCCTCGTTTTGTGAAACATGAGAAAACACAGAGAGAAAGTTTGACTGTGACTACCCATGAGAACCCCTGAGCAGGATACAGAGACCACTGCGATGTGAACACTACCTTGAAGCAATCTTTTGAGATGGAACCTTTCTGTCAAAATGGCTCTTGGGGTGAGTCCTGGGTCCCAAGGAAACTTTCACAAAAAAATCAAACCCAATTTTCCCATAAAACAACTGAAAAGGGTTAGACCAGCTGACATATGCATCACACAATACTGAAATCTCCCGCTCCATGTGTTTATTGTTGAACCCTGGGTAATGCTGTCGTTTTAAGCTGTGTAAGGGTCCAACTTCCAGTGGCATTTTAGGTGTCTCAGGGCAGACTAAAGACATTTAGTCGAGGGCTTTGGAAATATTGCAGCAGTGCCGTTGTCTTCTACCTGGAGGCCACTGAGCTGATTTGGATAAAATAAGAAATGGCTTGACCCCTTAGCCTCAAACAAAATCAGGACAAAATTAAACACTTGAACTTTAAAGGAGCTCACCTAACTTCTGCCCTATTGGTCTTACTTGCCTCTGCCTTCCCTTCCTAATCGCCACTCATGGCCAGCGCTGGGGACATCCTGCTAGGAGTCAGCTCTGCCGGGGCTATTTCTGGCCTCACCCAAAATAGGAAGAACCCGAGGTCTCCTGAGAGCCTCGTCTCCAGAGATCACCCACCTGCATCTGTAGTCACGAGAGAGAGGAGCGTTTGCGGGACTTGGTGTCAGGGGCTGAACTTTCACCTGCTGATCGAACTAAAGAGAGCCACTGACTCTTCAGAGGGTCACCTATTACCGTTTGTCACCACTGCCCAGGAAATCGACTTTTTTCTCATGACCTGCTCTGACACCACCATCAATACCCTCATTTGCTTTCTGGTGCCTCCTCTCGGGTCTAGGTGGCCTTTGTCCAGAAGGCCTACCCAGGGACATTTTGTTGAACTCCTCCTATGCAGGCAGAGTTAAGTATGGTCATCATCGTTTCCACCTTTACCACCAGCACCGCTAACATTCTCAGAGCTCGCACAGTGGATCAGGTGTCACGCTGAGCATTTTACCCGCAGAATCCCCTCTCATCCTCACAGCGACCCTGCACATTTATGGTTCCCGCTTTGAGTCGAAGATTCTAGGACTCAGAGGTTAGGAAAATTGCCTAAGAGCACAAAGCTAGTAAGTGGCAGAAGCAAGACTCAAATCCAGGTCTGTTTACAAGCCCAATATCCCATCTAACAGAAATTGATGGAATGATGAAATTTCATTTACAAAAAAATAACTGTTGGAAAACAGATCACTTAGAGGCTGTATTTCCTTCCTGTCACTGAGTGTTCCCAAGGAAACTTGTCGGCTATCCTCTTGATATCACAGACGGACAGAAGCCGTGGGCCCATCGGATATGCCTGGAGGCCTCTAGCCCAGGCCTCACTGGAGTCAACAGCAGTTGTGGTCTATAACCCAGGGCCACTTTCCTTGGCCCCTTTCCTCCCATAAGGACATAATTGCCTCCTCCTCCCATTTCTCCCTGGAGAGCCAAGCCAGGTGGTAAGACATTTGTAAACAGTGAAAAAAATATTTTCATTAGGGCTTCCCTGGTGGCGCAGCGGTTGAGAGTCTGCCTGCCGATGCAGGGGTCACGGGTTCGTGCCCCGGTCTGGGAAGGTTCCACATGCCACGGAGCGGCTGGGCCCGTGAGCCGTGGCCGCTGAGCCTGCGCGTCCAGAGGCTGTGCTCCGCAACGGGAGAGGCCACAACGGTGAGAGGCCCGCGTACCGCAAAAAAAAAAAAAAAAAAAAGTTTTTAATAACTTTATTTCCACCGTACATTTACATGCCTCAGATTCAACAACAGAAGACAGTTGGATCTTTAATGACTAATTTTAGCAATTTTTACTTTTCCACATGTAATAGCGTTGTCTCCAAAGGCCTTCTGGTTTCCATCACCATGTTGGAGGGGGCTGGTCACCTACTTCCCGTGTAGCACAGAGGCCACAAAGGTGGAATTTCCTGAACACAGTTTGAATGACAGATTCTGCCCCAAGGCAGCCTTTGCTGTTTGTCCTGGATTAATGAAGCTCATGGTGCTGAGTGGATTCTGCATTTAGCATCCTATGGTAGAAACAGTTTCATTGTAGGTAAGGGCAGTGGCTTGCTAGGATCTCCTGGGGGCCCTGGGGAAGAGGAGAAGGAGGCCAGGACAGCGTCTGGCCCAGAAAGGTACTGAATGTCCTCACCATTGGCCTGAGAAGTTTCAGCCAAGCAGACCAGATTTTGCTCTGTTCAAGTAATGGGGCACATCTAGGGTGATTCTGGCCCAGGAACACGAAGCTGGAGGGCAATAGGTGAATTCCCAAGGCAGATTGGATGGGTATTTACATCAGGAGATCTAACTGTATCAAAAAGAGAACAAATAAAGAGAAGGGAGAGAAATTACAACTGGAAAGCATTTATTTTGTGCCATGCTCTTTACATATCTTATTTTAGTTTGATGTGGAGCTGTAGCATCAGATAGATCTGGGTTCTCTTTCTGGACCATCCTGAGCCCATCACTTCAGCTAGGAGAATGGAGTGAAATGATGGTCAAGCTGGAGTACTTGCTCAGTCCTTTCTCTTACGGGAGTCACAGCTCAATCCCATTCGCCCAAACCCCATAGAACGTGTTCCCCACAGGAAGGAAGCGTGCAGTTACTGCATGCAGAGGGAATGGACGTGAAGCAGCGAAAAGCAACATGTGCCCAGTTCAGCGATTGAACCCCAAGCCCTCCTGATATCGTCCGTGGGAGGTTTATCTGTGCACCACAGGCAGGATGGGTCTCTCGGGGGAGGAGGCATCTGGAGCTCCAGCTTCACAGTTCTGGGGAAGACTGAGATGAACCACGAAGCAGGACGTTGTCGTCTAATTAAAGATTAATTTCCTAGTTCTTAAGAACTAAAAGGTGATTCTTTTCCTCAAACTGAATGGTTCACTCATATAGAGAGCACACAGAGTTACCTGCCAGGTATGAATAAAGCTAAAGCAAGATGGAGAGGGAAAAGAGGGTTTCTACCCCTGAATAGAATGGGAGTGGCCATCCTCACCATCCCAGCTGTGTTGACAGGGAAGGAAGGTACAGCAGCCTGAGAGCCCCCAGAGCGGGCTGGTTCACCTTGAGGGGCTGGGGGTGGTAGAGGACTCCACGAGGTGCAATGGCAGCAGCACAGACCGTCACTGTGGCGGTCCCAAGGATCTGCCCTGCAGCCCCCCAACTCCAGGGAGAGGGATGGACCAAAACCCACCTGCTGTGCTCTGAACCTCCCCATGTGTTTGTGCCGAGGCCGCTCTTCCCACGGGCGTCTCCCAGCCAGTGACTGAGCGTGGCAGGCAGAGTCCAGAGGCACAGTATTTCTGTGACTGGTCACTTTGGCTTGAGGGCTCGCTAGTGACTCTGCCGAACTTTTCTCACACTGCAAAGTGTGATCCTTGGATCCTAGGATCCTTGCTTTGCACATGTTGCTCCTCTGATGAATTCCCACTAAGCTCCTCTATGCCTTTGTATTAGTTTCCTATTGTTGCTATAACAAATTGCCACAAATTTAGTGGCTTAAAAGGACACAGATGTATTCTCGTACACTTCTGGAGGTCAGGAGCCCCAAATGGGTTTCACTGGGCTAAAAGCAAGGTGTTTCAGGGCTGCATTCCTTCTGGAGGCTCAAGGGGAGAAGCTGTTTCTGTTTCTAGAAGCCACCTGCATTCCCTGGCTCATGGCCCTTTCCTCCATCTTCAAAGCCAGCAGTGTAGCATCTTCAGATTTCTCTGTCTGACTCTGACCTTTCTGCCTTTTTGTTATAAGGACCCTTTTGATTATATTCGGCCTACCTGGATAATCCAGAATAATCTCCCCATCTCAGTATCCTTAATCGCATCTGCAAAGTCCTTTTTGCCAAGCAGGGTAAACACATTCACAAGTTCCAGGGATTAAGGGGTGAACATCTTTGGGGGCCATTATTCTGTCTACCGTAATCTATTGATGCCTTTTTCAGGAAGCAGGTATTCTGTGAAGCCTTCTCTTACTCCTAAATCAAAAGCAAGTAAAAGCACTACTCATTCCTGTGAAACACATTAATTTTAATTGTATGATATAATATTGTATTATTTAATAAATCACCCAGAACTGCCCTTATTTTCTTCTTTATGTCCCTTGAACTAGATGGTGAGATCCTTGGGGTTTTATGCATCTCTGTAGCCCCCAAAGTGAACAGAGTCTGCCTCAGTTTAGGTTTCAGTAAATGCTCACCTGAACTGAAGCATATACTTTGTGATATGTAGGTTCCATTTTGATGGGGGCAGTCCATTAGAACACCATTTGTAGCGTGTCCAGTATGTAACAAGACCAGCTAGACAGAGGGTCCATAAATCAGGTAGAAATTTGGGGAGATGTCGCAGTCCAGCCTAATTTAAAATGTTGGGTGGAAGCACCAAGGCAAGGGAATGTGATCCAACATAGTGTCTTGGGAAAGTAACAATCTTTTGGAGTTGCTGAAACATAAAATTCAAGTAGGAGCAGAGCCTACAGATGAAGCTGGAGGGAAGAAATGAAAATCCATGCCAGCCTCTTCTACGTCTTACAGAGGAGTTGGGCCTTTGTTCTGTAGGTAATAGGGCACCAGCATGGATTTCTAAGTTGAGTAATGCTATGGGATTGACGTCTCCTGAGGCTGGAGTGTGGAGGGTGAGGGAGAAGAAGGCAGACTGAAAGCAGGGAGGTTGGAATGGTTCACAGGAGGAACATGTGTGTTCTGAGTCAGGGCCGTGAGGGACGGGACAGGGAGCAGACCTCCTGGCTAAGCACCAAGTTAAATGAGGCAGTGACAATGACACCTTTAGCTCATGGTTTGTCCCAGGCCCTACAGAGTTTCAGTGGATACTCAATGAATAGGTATTTGCAGAATAAGCAACAGAAGTAATTCTAGTGATGTTAAAAGAAAAAACAGGATTGGGCTTCCCTGGTGGCGCAGTGGTTGAGAGTCCACCTGCCGATGCAGGGGACAAGGGTTTGTGCCCCGGTCCAGGAAGATCCCACATGGTGCGGAGCAGCTGGGCCCGTGAGCCATGGCCGCTGAGCCTGCGCGTCCGGAGCCTGTGCTCCGTAACGGGAGAGGCCGCAACAGTGAGAGGCCCGTGTAATGCAAAAAAAAAAAAAAAAAAGATTGATGGAACTGGGTGATTGGGGAAGTACAAATGAATATGTTAGACTTGGGTGGAGAGCATAGGGAGGGAGTGTGCCAGGAGGTTGGTCTTAACTGGCTGTCCTTTGGCTCTCAGATGACTGACTTGGAGTGTACGTTGCTGTACGTGTGTTGGAGGTGGGCTTGGGGCGGGTAGCAGCCCCTCTCTCCTGGTTTTCATATACCAGATCTTCCATGCCCCCTGCCCTTTGACCTTCAAGGCACCTTTCTCTGGCCCCTCCCTGCCCCTGCACATCGCTCTGGGCTAATTCTCAGCTACTCAGGTTTCTAGTCCTAGCATACCCCAGAGGGCATCCTGCATAGCATTCCTTCTCCAGCCCACTTGGGGATTCTTAAATTTTGCCTCATTTCCATACTCCCAGCATTTGCCAGCAAATTCATTTGGACTCATTTTTAATAAGCTCCTGGGCGCTTGGCTCAGACCTTAAATATTTCACTTGATTTGTGTTTGAGAGGGGGGGATAACTCACAAACAAACAAAAACTGATGGCCCTATATAAAATGACAAATATTTATTGGACTTTTCAAAATGCACCCAATACTTTTAAAGGCCTCTGGGAAAATATTAAATTAAAAGCTGTCTGTGCATTAAAAAACCTGTGAAATCAACCGCTCTTGGTACATAAAGCTCAATTTCCCCCATTGGTGTGTATGGGTTTAGACCATTTGGCCACCACAGTCTTTATAAATAGAAAGTGGGGACAAAACATTACATTTCAGTGATTCTTCCTTGTGGGCCAATTAAAAAAAAACTACACTCCCACCAGCAACATTCTTTCTTCCCTCTTGCTTCAGAATGTGACTTGCCTGTCTGTAATACAATTGACTTAAAGAAATTGATCTATGAGGAGATTTTTAAATCTATAATTTTACCACAGTTGGGAGAATATGAATAACATAATTGACCAAATATAATTCTCATCTCTAAGGCTCACCCCTGATATGTCAATATTTCGGAAAGGAAAGAAACCAGCATTTATTGAGTACCTACTGTGTGCCAGGTTTTGAGCTAAGTGTCTTTCTGATCCATTCTTATTTTATCTTCATCTTTGCTGTAGCAAAATATGTATGTATATTATCTCTACCTTATAGATTAGAGAAAGGCAGCTCAGGAAAGCTAAGTGCCTTGTGCAGGATTACACAAGAAGTGGGAAAAGCAGGATTCAAGAATTCAAGCAGATGTCTGTCACCTGCAGACACATAGTCATAGGAATAAATGCAGGGACAGTCATCAAACACCTCAATGGTAATTGTCCTTCTCTATCCTGTTTGCAAAGCATCAGCTCAGGCATAGCGCAAGCTGTTTAAATGGATTCAGAGGTTGCTATATACACGAGAGGGGCCTTCTCTTCAGTAGGCTTCACTCAGTTATTATTATCCTTCAGGAATTACTGTCTTGTTGCTGAATTTAATGAGGATGCTTTTGGTGTAAAGGTGATGTTGGCTTGTGGGTTAAGATGGTGTATTTGTTTCCTAGGGCTGCCCTAACGAAGTGCCACATATTGGGTGGCATAAAACAACAGAAATTTATTCTGTCACAGTTTCAGAGGCCGGAAGTTCCAAATCAAGGTGTTGGCAGGGTTGATTCCTTCTGGGGACTGTGAGACTGAAACTGCCCCATGCCTCTTTCCAGCTTTTGCTGGTTGCACGCATTCCTTGGGGTTCCTCATCCTGTAGACGTTATCACTCCAATCTCTGCCTCTGTCTTCACATCACCTTCTTCTCTGTGTTCGTGTGTGCACTTTTTTCTCTTATAAGGACACTCTCATTGGATATAGGGCCCACCTTAATCCAGTACGATCTCATCTCCATCCTTACCTTGGTTACATCTGCAAATACCCTTTTTGCAGATAAGGTCACATTCTGATGTTCTGGGTGGACATGAACTTTTGGGGGGACACTATTCAACCCACGGCAGGTGGATATTGTTTATGGTATTTAGAAAGTATTTAGATAAAATGCCAACAGCATTTGATGCTTAATTTTATTACATATCTTTTTGGTTTCCTTGACGTAAAAAAAAAAATCTTCTCTGACAGATTGAAGAGGGTCAGTCCATGAACAGACTGTATTATTAAATGATACTTTTATGATGGTATTGAGCTCTTCTTTGTGGTATTATTGAAATACATTGCTGGATTCAATTTGATAATATATTGTTTAGAATTTTTACATTTATATTCCAGTATAAGGGAGAATTGCAGTTTGTGGTTTGAAGCATTTCAACTGAGTTACAGAATCATTCTGACTTAAAACAAATTGGGAATTGTCTTTTAAACATTCTGGATAAGATTACATATTGTGAAAATTAGTTAATCTTTGAAATTACTTGCCTACTAAATCTTCCAGACCCAAGGCCATTTTACATAAGTGATGGTATGAAACTTTAAAAAAGAATTTTATTCAGATAAATAGTTATTGATCTAGGCAAGTGGATCAATTTTGGTAGCCTCCTAGAAACAGTTTTAACATTTCACCGTGATCTTTCAGATTAATTAGTTGAATGTCATATGGTGTTCTCTTTCAAAAACTCTGCCCTGCCTCTTGTACATACATTGTGCTTTCGTGTTTCTTCTTTTTTTCCCCATTACTTGACTTCTCAGAGGTCATTTTATTTTCTGCCCTGCCATACCAAGGTACCAACTCTTAGGCATGTTGATTAGTTGTGTGCTTTTTCTGTTTCTTAATTTACTATGGAAACACTGCTTATATTTTCCCTTTTATTTTTCAGTTTAAATGAAAAGAGGTAACATATATATGTATATATACACACACATATGACATATGTAACATAATATACATATACATGTATTTAAACATTTAAAGTTAAAATTTTTTTCAAGTACCTAATATTTAAACCTATCTCATATATGTACAAATGTATAAAACATTTAATCTATGAATCTGCTTCTGACTATAGCGTTTAACCCATCTCATGTGGATTTATTTGTCATGTATTGGTATTTTGTATATTACACAATCCCTATTTACTTACAAGTATAGGTGCAAATTTTAATTTTGATCTTCTCTGACCCATGAGTTATTTAAAGGTGTACTGACTCAAAATAATGGCAAGTTTTGCTTTAATCTTTTGCTCTACATTTGTAATCTTATTACTTCTGATTAAATCATGGTGTTTGGAGGACTTGTGTTTTTGGAACTTTATTTAGCTGATCAATTTGTGTAGATATGTTAAAGACATTTAGAACAGTCTTCTCTATAAGGTACAAAATTATTATATACCTTTAACATTAATGTTACATGTTAATTTAAGTAGGATTTAGAATATTTTAATTTTCATCTTCCTGATCTTTCCAAGAGTGTTAGTTTACGTTGTTTCAGTTAGTTAGCTATTTGCTGAGGGATTAGTTAGATATGAAGTTGGTTAGTGTCCTTGGTCTGTTTCCAAGTAGGATTTATGGCTGTAGACAATGCCATTGGTGGTAGGTTCACATCCCCTATGTTTTTTGTCAATATCTGCTTGCGTTTCTCATTATTTTGATTTTATACTTTGAGTTCTTTTTATTTGCCCATAGAGCTGCATGCCTATTATATTAAATTTAGATAATTCCTTCGTCTATATAAAACAAGACTGTGGCTGTTACTCTTTACTACATTTTATTCTTAATTCTACCTTGTCTACCTGAAATTAATTTTCATTCTCTTGTGATAGTCTGCTGTGTACCTACATCCCATCCTGGAGGTAGATGAGAGGCATCTTCCACTAACATTTCCCCACAATCTGTGTGTGTATGTGTTTGTGTTATACAGGTATATAGCAGGCATCACAAATGAGTGGAAAATGGTGAAAATTAATGTCAGGTAGATAAAGTAGAATTTAAGATAAAATGCATTAACGAGTAATAGCCACAGTCTCATTTTGAATAGACAAAGGAATTATCTGAATTTAATATAATAGTTGTACAACTCAGTGGGCAAAACAATACACTCAAAATATATAAAATCAAAATAATTAGAAATACAAGTATAAATTGACAAAAAAAAATGTGGGAGATGTGAACCCTCATGCCCAGTGTTTGAAGCTTTCTAAAGGAGAAAAAAATGGGAGTAAGACAAAACTTAACAGTTGTTTCCATGTTTTACAAGATGGACTGTTCACTTCCTGCTATGCTTTTTCTGAAGCAGCTGTTAGTGAGACAGGGAACTCCAGCAACTACTCTTCTGAAAGCCGGGTCCTTAGGTCCTGGGTTCTGTGGAACTGCATTCTGCTTGAGCACTTTGGAGTGTGCACAACGAAAACAAATGAACGTTACTATCCAGACAAGCACATAATGCTTTGGTAACATCTGTGTGCAAGATGAGTCTGGTGGCCATCGGTAATTTCTTTGGACTCCACTATGCTTTGGAAGACATCTTTGGAAGAAATAAATAATAAGTCCTGCCAGCTAACCACTCATTATTCATGCATTAAGCTTTTGTTGAGCAGCTAATATGGCTGTATGAGGAGTCCAGCCCTGAAAAGAGCAAGGTGAATAGAATAGACACGGATCATACACTCCCTCATGGGATGGAAAGCCTGTCCCTCTGGAAGATAAAACAAAACTGTGGTTGTAGGTCACCTGTTTCCAAGAATCACAGTCTCGAAGGGGAGACAAATTAGAGATGGATCCCGACAGTTCCCTCACATCTTGGAGAAGACGGTAGGGAGAGATGATTTATGTGATGAGGGATTGCTGGCAAGAAAAGTGATGTGACAGAAAGTGTCATAGCCTTGGGCTAAGAGAAAATCAGCAATTAGCCAGAGAGAGGCATGTGCCCCTCCCCCCGCAAAAAAAAAATTGAAGATGGAAAAAAATTCCTTAGTTTTTATATATATGCTAAGGAAAGGGGACGCTGTGGGGAGCGACCTCCTTTGCCCTGGGTACAAATAAGTCTACAATCCATCCACAGGTCCTGGCAGACTGAATTGAGAGCACTGGGAAAGTCCTAAGGTTACATTTTTCCTTTTGAAGAATCCTGCCAAATTGCTAATTTGGACTCACGTTCTTTTTCTGCAACATAGCTTTCTCTGACCTCGAAGGAGCTAGGGTGTAGGCAGCTGAGTGTCTGAATGTTTGAGAATTGCCAACTCTGCTTCTCCTTCCATAACTCTCGGGTGGATTTGTCCATAGGGTTAAATGGATCATAGCAGTTCGGTGAAGTGGATTTTATGCGCAATTAATGTTTGTTAATTTGGTTAAATGTCAAAGTGTACTTTTTTTGGGGGTGGGAAAGTTCCTGCAATACAACCTCCACCCCCAAACCCTTTAAGAATCAAGGGGTGAGATGTTATTCTCAAACAAATGCAGAAGCGATCATATTCAGCACCTGCTTGAAATTGAATGGGTGATACCTTAGTTAAATGTCCCTCTTGGGACATGAGACAGTAATATGTCAGCACATCTGAGTTTAGAAGCGAAATTAAGGGGATAGTTGAGAAAACCCACTGGAAAAATGTTGCCTTTGCCACCTACCTTTCTTCCAAAGAAGAAAGAAGGGCTTTGACTTAATTTTTGGCCCACTTGCTTGAATCCCTCATCTTTTTGTTCCCCTAATATTTTAATATTTTCCACTTCTGTTTGTGTCTTGTGTGCTCTGGGTATTTTTTATTAATCTTGAATGTGTCCATATCTATATATTCTGGTTCTGTTCGGTGCTAAAGTTTCAGAGACAGTTACTGGAGCCTCATTATAATGACCATTTTTATTAACTAAAGTCTACCATGCACTTATGTAAAATACACACAGTAAAAATATAAATAGGCTAAAGCACTTGATTCTTCAGCCCTGGCACGTATCTGCCACTAAAGTAGAAAAATGGTTATCTTTTCCAAGTTCACAGGGAAAAAATAGGCTTAAGGGTCTCAGTCTTAGAACTTCTCTCATACTTCTTTTTCCCTAAGAATTGGATCCTTGCTATAGCTCTGTGCTGGTTAAATTGTGCTGCAGCCATGTGTGGGTGGAATTTAGGTGTGGCTTGTGGGTGTCCTAGTTGTTTTTAATTCCTTGTCTTGTCCTCTTTTTAAAAATCATTTTCTTTGCCCTGCTCATCTCTCTGTATCTCTATGGTATAGTGCAGTGATGAAATTCTGTGTGCCTCACTCACTGCCCACTCACCCTTCTAGATGCAGGAGTTTAGGCCAATTCCTTCTAAGCCTCAACGATATATTCTCCCTTCCTTTTGTTGTACTAATTACCTTATACTCATCACTCCTTTTTTCCTTATAATCTCAGAAAGGAAGACCTCTGGGGCCAAGATGTGGGGTCTATGGAGACCTGCTGCAGTTTGCTCCTTAGGTCAGAGGGACAAAAGTCATCCTAGTGGCTCTTCCAAACCAGGCAGGATCACCAGAAGCCAGCCGAGCATAAAGAACATATATTTTTGTGGTTTGTCCTCAGTTTAGATCATTTTCAGAAATCCATGACAATGGATCGTTGATGACTCTTGGCAGGGCCAGCTACATGGGCCCGTGACCTGGGCAGTTGTGCAGATCCCCATGCTTAGAAGGTCCCTGCACTTGGTTTAATGCCTTAAAAGTTCCTGATAATCTTTGAACAAGAGGTCCTCCATTTTGATTTTGCACTGGAACCCACAAATCGTGATTCTCTCTACAGGATTCTGACCATTTCTCTTTGCATATCACCAACCCAGCCAATGTCATTGGCCAGTGAATGGGAGTTCCCATCCTCCTCACAGGGTCAGGGACACCTCTGTATGTGCCTCCTTGGGCCAGGAGAATACGTTAATATTCCCCGGGGTTCAAAGGAGAGAGCTGAGTTCAGTGATGACTTAGCTTAATGTGGCAAGGAGTTTACAGTTACACTGGGTGGTGAGCTCATTCACTGATAGCTGCATTTTTGTGAATGGAAGGGAGCAAGGTCCAAGGTACTTTTCAGTTCTGTGGAAATCAGTCTGGCTTATCTGGGAAGCTCTCTGAATATTTCAGCCCTGTAATCCTTGAAGGTTTCATCACTTTAGAGTTGATATGGAGTCCTATATCCTACTATACTTATGCCAGCAATAGTTATCCTTTGGTTCTTTCTGCCAGAGTCCTCCAAAACGTTGCAGACATGGCCTGTGAATTTCACCCAAAGAATGTACCATTGCTTCATGGGCCAGGCCACGTCCAGGAAGTAGACTGTGGTAAGCCAACAGAAACATGTTTAACTTTCTCCCAAACCTTTGGCTGGATCTCCATTGCCTGCTGGAAACAAACAACAAACCCCTCCTTGGTCAGGCATTCAAGGCACATTTCAGTATGTTTATAAATGTATTTTTTCTAGAGAAGTCCCTAATTTCAGGGGCCAGGAAGGACATTTTGGTGGGATCAGAGAAGACAAATGACACATTCTCGGAGAAGTGTGGGCAGACATGTTGGTGGAGAGAACCAACCAGCTGGCTTTCTTCTGGGAGCATGGCACACATCTCTTTCTCTGACTGTGCCTTTGATTTCCTTTTGTGTGTGATGAGATTTTAATTGGGTTCATGCAGGAAAGACTGGAAATGATTCTCCTCCAGCAGAATGCTCCATTGGAGAATTCCTACTTCGTGGATAGAACTCGGGGCAGGATTGTGTTGATTTCTTTGGTTTTCACCCAGTTCTTGATGGTGGAGGAACAAATCCCTGCTCTGGACTCACTGTCTATCCTACCCAGGTCCTCTCTTCCCAGGAAATGGAACTGTGGTATCAGGGAAAGTGTCTTGGGAATGGAATAGGGAAGCCAGGTTGCAAGTCCCAGTTGTGTGAGTAGCTGTCAAACTTTCTGAGTCTTGTCTTCCTTATGCTCAGGAAGGGATGGGGTGGAGTTTATGCATCCCAGAGTGGCTGTCATGGTTACAGGATACAGTCTGTGAAAACTCCCTAACCTAGCATTTAGTGCACACGAGCTTTTCAAAGTGTATTCAGTCGAACCAGAGCAGAGGAGTTACTCTGTGTTGTTTTCATTGTTATTAAGTGTCCTTTTGGCAGGAAGTCAGGGTTGACCACATTCTGCTTTGTTTGTCTACCTAGACTCCCTGTGAATTTTCTAAGGGAGATGTATGTATTTATATAAAATTATGACAGAGAAACCCCAAATCACAGTAACTGACATTTGTTCCCAGACCTCAGTGTAGGGAAGTGTGAGGGGGGAGCAGGCAGAAATCCATTTTACTGACATGGTTAGGCTTTAACATGTTCCGGACCAATGTAACACATCCACCAGTCCTGGGAGGATGTCAACAGAGCAAGAAAGAAATCCACTTGATCCAGCCTGCAGCTGAGCAGAAGTCCTAGGTCTGGTCGACAAGTGGACAGGGAAGGGCAAGCTGGCCACCAGTCAGCCTCCAGATGGGAGTTAGCCTGGCCCTACAGAAAGGACAGAAGGAGAGGGAAAGAGGACAGCCAGAGGAAGGATGAGACGGGGCCTTGCATATAATGGGGCACCGAGCATGCAGGGACCCTGACCACAAAAAAGCAGAGCTAAATACTGTCTCAGATTCTGGCAAATCCATAGCAAAGCTTCCTCTTGTGGTAAAGGGGCATTTCAAAGAGGAGAATTAGAAGAGCTTCACCTCCATCATAATGGCCCTTCAGAGGCTTCTCCTTGTAGATGTGATTTGATGTCTCCCAGGGGAAACAGATTTTTATCTTCGTGAGAGAATTCTATAACAGATTCTACTCATTGGGGTCTTACTTTTCCCGCCAGGATAGAAGAGGGGCGCGTTTTAGGCCTTCATGGAATTCCAAACTCACATTCCAAGAAGAAAATTGCATTTGTTCATGTTATAAATAATAATGCATTTGGACCTGGCAACCACTAGGCATGGCTGCAGAAGATATATAATACAATTAGCCCTCGCTGGGAGTTGCCAGCTGACAATGGGGCAAGATTTATGTGTTTGCTTTTTCCATAAGTACGATTTTATTTGATAAGTGCAGTCCAAAGATATAAAGAATTAATCCAGGGTCTGCATTGTGGGATATTTCCTCTGTAATATTAAAATAAATATTACGCCTCTATCCAATTACATAAAATTATGTTAATGTTATCTTCTTTGTTGTTGTTGTCTGCCTGTTTCATCTTTGTAGCCAAAGAGTTTATTAAAAGCAGTGACTGGCTTCCTTTCAGAAAGAGGTAGATTTTTTTTTTTTTTTTATCATCTTAGAAGAAGATTACAGTTATTTCTTTTTGAAAGAAACACTCCTGACTGGGGTGGAGGGTCTCATTTTTATGAGACAACCTTTGCTCTGAACTCCGCTAACTTCCAGCTCTTTTCTTGTGGCCAACCTGAACTTCTAGGAATAGCAGAGTCACACGTGGCTTTGAATGTGTGTAGGTGCTTGGTAGTGTATAGAAGTGGGAGTGGGCCTTTGATCATTTTGCAGGATTTGATACCGATCAACTACAGGGATAAAGCCCTGATAGGAGAAAGTGGGGTGGGAGGGGCAGTATTTGGGGATGAGTTATTTTTTCAAATGCCCACGTTACACCCAGACATTCAGTGTGTTTACTGGTGGCTACTTAATAAAAATTTATCCCAGGCTGGTGATGGCATATATAGGCTCTGCCATGGGTCTTAGAACCTGGGAGAGAAAGCGAGAAGTGTTGTAAAAATTAAAGCGTATCACAGGCCCAGGTAAAAATAGTAAGGTCCACTCTTCCACACAGATGTACACAACAGACACACACTTGCCAGCCGCTGCTTTTGATCATACTTACCAAACATGTGGTCCGTGGTCCAGTGCTGGTTACCATCCGTGGTGAGAAAAGCACAGAAATCGAGTTCGCCTTTAGAAACGTTTATAGCAATTTAACACTGTCATGTTATGTTTATGGAATCCAATAGTAAAAAAAAAAAAAAAAAAACTTTATAGCTTGTGTTTCATTGTTTTACTTCTATCATTTGCTGGCAATGAATTTTTATTAATTGGAAATACAATGCATTGGAAAAAAATAAAAAGAAAATTGAGTTTTTCACTGAATGATTTGAGGGAGTACAGGTCTTAACAGATAAAAGTTTTCCCATCCATAGAGCCCATTACAAAAATTAAAAGACAGCAGAGGGCTTCCCTGGTGGCGCAGTGGTTGAGAGTCCGCCTGCTGATGCAGGGGACACGGGTTCGTGCCCTGGTCCAGGAGGATCCCACATGCCGCGGAGCGGCTGGGCCCGTGAGCCATGGCCGCTGAGCCTGCGTGTCCGGAGCCTGTGCTCTGCAACGGGAGAGGCCACAACAGTGAGAGGCCTGCGTACTACAAAAAAAAAAGACAGCAGAGCCTTAATAAATGTTGGTTAACCTGCCTTGAGCTTTGAACATGACTCAAATAGCTGTGCTAACCCCTGACTTCTGCTGTCAGGGAGGGCAAGAGTAAGAAGAAACTAGGATTTAACACAGTGTCGTGTGTCCCAAAGACACGTATATTGAGGCCTCACAAAAATCCCTGAGGAAGCCTAATTAGGGACATTTTACAGAGAGGAAAACCAAGGACGCACACGTTACACAGCTCAGAAGGAGTGGAGCCAGGTTTCGGTGCAAAGAGCGGGTTTTTTCTTTTTCTCAGCTTGCCTTGGCTTAGCGGAGACTTTCAGGGAGCGGGCATTGCGTGTGTCCGGGCCCAGGGGGAAGCAGCTGGCAGCCGTTCTCTCAGTAATTCCCCCAGAAGCCCTCTGAACTTATCTAGCTCTTTACAGATGAAGAATCTGAAACATGGAGAGGTTAACTGATGGAAGAAAATCAGACTAAGCAGCGTCTGACATCAATTCTGTTCAGCAAGGTGCAGTATGGCCCAGCAGTTTACAGTCAAACTGTGTTCATATCCACTAGGGATTAGGGGTGGCACGGCTGCTCTGTACAGCTGTACAGGCCGTGCACTGTACAACGTCAAGGGCTGTCAGTTACACCATCATCCATGTAACGGGGCCCCCTGGAGTTGTGCAGTGCACAACCCGCGTGGCTGAATCGATGGGCCTGGCTGAGAAAGGCAGCAGCGTATGAAACCTGCTGTTCAAAATAGTCCCAGATGCACTTTTCAGAAAACACACCAAGCTCCGCTCTACTCTAGGCAGAGAGAATGCCTCTCCACACTCCCCCGGTGCCCCCATTGTCCTGCCCCCAGTTCAGGTCACTGGTCAGAAACAAAGCAAGATGAGCTTGTGATACACCCTTTGTTGGTCCTTTAATCTCTGGCTTGCTGTGCTTTTATGAAATGTGAAAGTAGATTATGGGCTGTGAAACACTATAGAACTGCGTTAGGTAATGATTAGAACGTAGCAAATGCTGCCGATGATAATAAAGGAAGAATGAGGTCATAGGAAAACCCACTCACGTTTCAGCTCCCCGTTGTCGGAAGATCCAGATTCCCCGAGAAGAACAAAACAAGCATTTGTTCTTATTGATATCTCTGTTGCCCTCTCTTAGTGAGACGTGGCATGGAGTAGGCCTTCAGTAAATACTGACACATGAAGGAGGGGATGAAGAAATGAAGGGACGATTAAGTGATTGAATAAACGAGGTTGCAGGGGTAGCAGAAAGTGGGGACTTGCTGCCTGGCTGTGATCTTTTTGGAGAGATAGAGTGGTATAGATTATATGATGGTACTTCTTTGGGTGTAAATTCCTAGTCATGGACACCGAAGTTTATGGAGCCCCACCTGTATATCAATCACTGTGTTAGGGGCTTGTCCACATGCTAGTTCATTTAATCCCTCATCAGCCTCAGAATGTAATTACTGTGATCTCCATCTTACAGGTTAAGTAACTGGCTTAGGTTCACTCTTGTAAGTGGCAAATATAGGATTTAAACACAGTCCCACATGACTTTAGAACCTGCGCTTTTCTGTCCTATTTGTTAAGTCAAGCAAAAATGCCCTAAACTGACATAGAGATAAACTTCCTTTTTGAAATCATGGGCTTTTCAAGGTGGTTTTTTTGTGTGTGTTTTTTTTTTCTTTTTTCCCTCTTGTGTCTGTTGTTAGGTTCTTGCCTTTCCTGGGAAAGTCTCTCTTCTCCCCATACCTGGGGAGAGCCTTGGCCCCAGGAGGGGGATGCGGGGCAGAACCATGGGTTCTGTTCCAGCGCCCAGGTACTGCTGCTGCCTGGAAGGGCCTGACTTGAGATACAGAGCTGAGTTAATGCTGAGGAGGGCTCTTGATAAATCAACGTGCACGAGTCACGAGATCATAGTGAGGCCTTTTGAAGGAAGGAAGGGGAGGGAGGGGGAGAGAGAATAAGATGGTAAGAGGAAACCTTCCTGGGTTGATCATTGAATCATTGGATTCATCTTTTCCTCCAGTGATTAGTGATAGAAAACACTGGGGATCATACGGATTCAGGCTAACGAGCAAAGAGGGAAAGAAAATCACTGCCTTGTCCTGTTGTTTGATACCATTGGATCCCGAGATGGGGCTGCAAACTGCTGTCTGCGTTTTGTGGATGTTGTTTGTTTTACTTCAAAGCCCTGCAAGTCTGAGGAACGGGCCTGGAGAGGGGTGTGGTCGCGGGGAGGAGGGGGTGCAGGGCGTGCAGGTCAAGAGGGAAGAGGAGACTCGCCAAGTGTCAACATCGTTCAGTCTTTCAACCTGTCAGCTTGGTGCCAGTGCTTCGGCCAAGACTGGAGCTTTCCCTGTGGCCCACATGTCACCTCGAATCTGACTTTATGTTTCCAGGGCATGGCTTTTTAGCCCCCTCCCCCTCTCTCCTGCTTATATGCTGACCCAGCATCCCTTCTTTCACTGCCGGGGTGGTGGGTGAGAGCAGACCTCCTGGGCTCCAAGGCCTCGGCCCATCATTGAGGGCCGAGTCGGCACACGGGGGCTACTTGACGCTCCCAGGGTGCTCCACCCTCCTGCACTGCTCAGAGGAGGCAAGGCCCTGGGCCTGGTGTATTTTTAGTGGTGTTTGTTCACTCGGAGTAAATGCTTCTAGGATTTGAGGACCGTGAACCAGAAGTTGCCAAGTGGGCCTCTTAACCGGCGATGCTGCAGGGGCCTGGAGACCCCAGGTGTTTCGATTTGCCAGGCTCAGCCCTGGTAGGGGATTTGAACATGTCCTTATTTCCTCAGGCTGCATTTTAAGGACATGTCTGGGAGCTTTGTAATGCTTGGCCACACGGCAACGTCTTCTGATGTTTTCCTGTGTATTCTTCGTTCTAAATTCCTCTTAAGGATCCCAGAGCAGGATGTCAGTGTGTTCTGCATTCATGGCCTACATCATGGTTGGAATCTTCTAGTTTAGCTGCCTGCTAATGGCTCCTGCAAAGCCCGTCTCTGTCCCTTGCTGGGTGGGTAGATGCTGGGCAGGTTAGCATCACAATCATCCCTTTTTCCTCCAACCAATGATTTGGGGCAAAAGAGAGAAAATACTATGGTTGTTTGGGGTGAAATTCTGCCTCCAAATAACCCAGGATGTTTGGGGCCTTCCTATCTCTTGGGTTTAATCCTCCGGAAACTTTCTGAATAAACCTTCCAGTTATGTTTTCGTGCCATTGCTAAAGCAGCTAAGTGTTTATAGGCTGACTAGAAGCTTGGAACTTACGTGGGGTCTGGTTCACGGGACTTTAGGGTCATGTTCTTTGCTCCTTTGATTTGGTGACCTTTTTCCTAAGCACACTTGGGTGTGTTTGGTGGGGTCGATTAAAGACGACTGTAAATTTTGCTATTCCTCCCATTGAGGAGGCAGGGTCTTCTTCCCTCCCTTTGAATCTGATTGGTCTTGGTGACGTGCTTAAGCAGTAGAGGGTGGCAGAAGTGATGTTCAGGGACATCCAGGGCCAGGACGTAAAGTCTTGCAGCTTCAGCCCAGACCTCTTAGAACGCTCGCCCTGGGGATGCTCCCTCTGGGAACCCAGGTGTAAGCCCCAAGGAGAGACCACGTGCAGGTGGCGTGTTGACCAGCCCCAGGTGAACTCCAAGCCAGCAGCCAGTATCACCGCCAGCCTTCCCAGCCCAGGCTCCAGGCTTGTGAGTGAAGGTACCACCTTGAAAGTGACCCTCCAGCTCCGGTTGCCTGGCAGGTATCACTCCAGCACACAGATGACCCAGCCAGCTCAACCCTTCTGGATTTCTCACCTGTGTGGGGGGAATGAGGTGTCATGGACTTGCTGTGCACACAAGCGGTGCTTTGAACGTCTCGGCTGTGGATGAATAACTACGACTCATTTCAACCTCTTGATGACAGCTCCCTTGGTAACATTAGTAACCACATTTATAGAATTATTTAGAGATTATAAAGATAGTTTGCCGATCACTTAACTTCAAAAATTGTGTGATTATTTTTATTAATACAATTGTTATTAGTGCCATCGTTACGCTAACTTGACAAGTAGGAAAATATGTTTTTCTCTTGCATTTTAGAGATGCAAGCAGACCCATGGAGGCTGAATGTCTCATCACTGGTAACAGTTTTCACGACTTCAGGCCCTGGTACAGGATCGTCTCACCATTCAACCTCAGCAGTGGCTCTGGGAAGTCTGCACAGGGGGTTATGATCAGAGACATGAGAGAGACAGATTGTTAGGCAGGACTTGTAGTTGAAGGCGAGGGTCTATGGGGCTTGGCCTGCTCTTTCCATCTTGCTTTCCCGTTGTAAAATGAGTTGTGCAGAAAACACAAAGTGTCTTCAAGTGTGCTCTGCTCTCCTCTAGATTCAGAATTTGATGGCAATGGCGTATCATTAGCCCCTATTGTAGAACTACCCCTGGCTGGCTGTGAAGAAATGCCTATCAAAGTTCAAAACTGTTATCTTGAGGAGGTCAGTGAGAAGGAAAACAACATCTTATCAGCTGGGAGCCGAGTTAATGTTTCTCCATTTATTTTAGCCCTTAGATGGGGTATCAGAGGGATTAAGGGCTGCATGAGTCATAAGACCTAGCATACAGCACATGACATATCACAGAGGAGCCTTGACTTTGTTTGGGGGCCAGAGACCTCTGCTCTGGGAATAATTTCAAGGGAAGAATCAGTTACCGGGCTCCATATAGGGAATGTGAAGAGTTTGAACGCGTCACAAGCTTGTCAAATGCAATGTGGATGCCACCATCCTGTGTGAGCCTACTGTGGGCTGGGCACAAGTGAGGTGCTTTGCATACATAATGACTTAATCCTTCCATAAAGCTGTGAGGAAAGAAAAGGAAACCAACTGCAAAACTGGAGATACACATCTATATAGATAGAGAGATACATATATTTTTAATATGGGCTCTGGAGTTAGCCTGACTTAGGATCACATCATGGCTCCATGATCAGCATGTTACTGAGGCCAAGTAAACTAAGTTCTCTAAGCCTCAGTTTCCTCACTTGCAGTTCGAGGTGATGATGCAAGTGGAGTGCTTGGCCTAAAATCTGCTGTACGTTACGAGGTCAGTAAGGGATAGCTGAACTTTACCAACATCCCCACCATCACTGCTATTATCGTTGTCACCACAAACCTTGATTATCCCCATTTTCTAGAAGGCTCAGCGCTCCTTGCTTTGGGAAATGTTTTTAAGTTGTGCTAATACCCTGCTTTATAGAACTATGTCTCCTGAAGAGGAAGTTACTCCTTTTTCAGCTACGTTTCAGTCTAATTATCTGAAGGAGGGTGTCACCATTTGGTGCTGATAGGACTTTAATGCTTCTCTAACACTTGTTAACAAAGAGAAAGCAGGCCTTAGGATCAGAACTCTAGATAGGAAATGTTACCTAACTAGAACTTAACAGTATGGCTTTTATTATAATTTCTTCACAGTTCCGTTTTATTTATAGCAAACAGGAGTAGTTGTACACTTAAAGTGGCAATTAAAGTTTCTTATACAATATGATTAAGGGGAATGAGAAAATAGTAGATTAAAGATAAGTAACAAATAGTCAAGAATGTACATGGATATGCCATAAATGGTGATGGTGGTACAAGGATATCTGTACACTGGAGTGTTGCCGCCACAAAAGTTAATCTTGGCTCTAGGTTCAGAACTGTAGTGCCTTTCTATCTGTTTATGATCCCTAAAAAGCCTACTATGGTGTCCCTAGTGTCAGAGCCACCCAGGAGGACCTAATAAACGTGCAGATTCCTGGCCCTGACCCAGTGGTATCTGGGAACCAGTTCTTACCAGCTCACAAGAGCTGATGGGGCACATCTCTTCGAACTGTGTTAAGTGATAGCACATTGGCAGCTGAAATTGGCCGTGGTGTGAATATTTATACCAGGAAATCAGCAAATGCTACAAATCAGGGCTTTCTTCGAGAGAGAGGGAGAGGGGGAGAGAGGGAGAGAGAGAGGGAGAGAGAGAGAGTGTGTGTGTGAGTGTGAGTGTGAGTGAGTGCTGGTTGCAAACTTAACAGCATACCAAGTGCCCCTACTCCAAACCTGCTGAATCAGGAACTCTAGGAGAACGGCCCCAAACCCTCGTGAACTCTAGGAGAACGGCCCCAAACCCTCGTGCTTATTAAGTGGCCACCCAGGTGATTCTGCTACTCTGGCTACATTGTGTAACCACCGCCCTAGAGCCTCAGAAATTCTCTGGACCTGCAGCTTTTGCTTTCTCTAAACTATTCTCCCTGCTCTGCCCCCAGGTCCCCCCAGCCTCCATGCCCAGGAAGGTCCAGCTATCAGGAGGGAAAATGCTGCCAAGGCTTCCCTGTCTGACGAAGCAGAAAGACACTGGGCAGGGCCAGAGAAAGCGCTCATTTAAATACAAATAGCTGAAATAATTGCTGAGTGAATCTAGAAAGTGACTGGCTAAGTAAATTGCTTTTTTTGTGTCAGGTTTCTTGGAGTCTGCCCCCGGTCCTGGGGGTTGGGTGGGGGAAAACCTTGAGAAGCTCAGGCTGACAGGTTGAATCCCTGGCTGTACCTCCCCTGAGTTACACAGGCATTTCCTACTGCTTTGGGTCACGCTGCCTCTGCCTGCAGGGCCGCTGAGCTTCCCGGGAGGCTCTGAAGGCTGGGAGGGATTACCACCAGACCCTGAGATGTCGGTCTGGAACAGCGGCCTTGTCGGCTGGCTTCCCCGAGTCCTGGAATTCAGATCAGCACACAGCCTGTGAAATGGTGGGCTGATTTCCTTCCAGTTAAAAGGCTTAGGGACGTCTCTGCCCATTCCTCAGCATCTCATATGGCATTTATTGCGCTAAGGTGATTTTATTTAGAGCAAAGTCATAGTGACAGCACAGGAAGAACGTACAAGATACTGTTTTAAGCCCTCTTTTGTACATTAACTCATTAAAAATGTACAACAGCTCTATGCGGTCCATATTCTTCTCCACTGAGGAGCAGAATTAAGCCACTTGCCCAAAGCCACCGAGCTGGGATCCCCGTGGGGCCCGTCTCCCCCATGGTGGCCGAAACTCGCGTCCACACAAGGTGAAGCCGCCTCTCACGCTGGGCATCCTCATTCTCTCTTGAAAACCCTGTGCAGTGGATATGGTTGTGATTGTGCTGCCACGGACAGTAAAACCGAAAGGAGTGAAGAGACCACAGCCCAAGATCGCACACTGGGTGGAGGAAAGAGCGGTAGGGAATAAAGAGCTAAAACAGAAGGGTGCGACCAATTTGCATGCGAAGCCATTGTTCTCACAGCTACACAGGGTGGTGACACCATATGCAAGGTCACAAAACTTGAGACCAGGAGTGAGAGCTTGGGGTCCCGGCTAAATGAGCTTCCTTTTCTGTCAAGTTCTAGCTCCGTGGCCCAGGCGAGTCGCTCAGCCTAGGACTTTGTCACCCCTCTTGTCAAGTGGTCTCAGTGTGCTGTACTCCTGAAGCTAACAGTAGTAAATGAACTATACTGTAAAAAGTGAAAAAAGAATGACTCAAAAAATACTAACTCAAGAGAGCATCGTGAACGTTTAATAAACTAGCATGGACAACCCTCTTAGCAAAATTCCTGACAAAGCAGGAAAAAAAAAAGTGTTGCTATTGTTACTGTTTCCACCCAAAGCTGGATGTTCCTGTGAGTTTGTTATCATGGTTATTTACAGGAAAATCCCTCAAAGCCTGGAGCCTGCCTGTCCCTAAGGTTAGTCCCACAATTAAGCCCTAAACCCAATCAGGGATTTCTTCCTGACTGGCTTCCCACAAACATGAACCTGAGAGGGAAAGGGGGTGATTGATGCAAGGTCGGGATGTCCTGGCCCTCCTGAGACGCTGGGCTGGGGGAAGAGACATGTTGCATTGCTTTCTCTCCCCAGAGGAACTCACTCATTTGTCACCATCTGGTCTGACCTTGGGGTTGACCCCCTTGCCCTCCACACAGTGGTAATCTCAATGTGGAGCCTGCTGGGGATCAATTTGATCTCAGAGTGGTCCTCTCAGACCAAGAGTAAACTCCCCTTTCCTGTCTGTCCGTTGGAATGAAGGCTGCCTTGTCTCCCGCCGGACTAAGTAGACATATTGGTTTCAATGTTTGATCCTAGAATGTCAGCAGTGGCCCAGATGTAATGCAAGAAGCTGCCTGGGGCTTCTTTTCATTCTTATTTATGTTTTAAAATACTTTAGACTATTATAAGTGCAGTACTTGGTGATTGAAGACAATTTAGAAAATATTTAATATACGTGAAAGTACGAAAAAAAATTTTAAACCACAAATCCTACCTTTCATAAACAAGGTATAGCTCAATATTCTTAATCCATCTCCGATTCTCTTATAAAGTAATGGAATAACTCCTTATAAAGTAATGGAATAAATAATAAATATGAAGTGCTAAGTGGTTTAAACAGTCTCGATTCTGTTGCTTCAAAAATTCACACGGATAAAAATTTTGGACCTTTGCCTTGAAGTTTGAAAAAGAAAGAGCCATTCCTGACCTCTTCTGGTTGAACATTTCAGGAAGACATAGAATATTCATGGCCTTTGCCCCACTCTGGTACCCGCAGGGATGTCATGTTCTAGAGTCTGAGAGGAAGGCATGAGGAGCATTTAGAAGCCTGTTCCAGACTGAGCGCCTTCCTGGAAATTAACAGTGAGGACAAAGGTGGACTTTGGTGTGCCGGGCACAGAAGAAGGCCCTTTCCTACTCACACACCTGTTCCCTGGGCTTTCTGGTCTGCATAGAGAGAGGAGGAAAAAGAACAGGAAAGCAAGAGCTCCCTCATGTTCCCAAGGCTGGCAAGGGGCAGGAGAACCTGCCCCACCAGCCCCCTGTTGGCAGCACCTTGTTGAACTCATGATGATTAAAGGTCTGGTCCTCACCTTTGCAAGCCCAGAATGAAATGATCCTGCCTTGCAGACGGAAAGGTCATGATGGCTCAGCTGGCCCAGTTTCTAGCCCCTGAATGGTTGCAGGAGAAGCCAAATTGCAATCAGAAGATTGCTTAGCGAATGTGCCCCAAGAACAGAGCCAGTGGTTGATGGAAGCAGCCCGTGCCTTCACGCTTAGCATCCCATCTCCACCAGGAGGAGAGGGTGGCCAGGAAGTCTGACTTGGAGACAGCCTGGAGTTAGACATTTTCTGTCCTGTCTTTTCTGTTTACAGTGGTGCAGGATTTGGAGACAGTGGACCTGGCAAGTCAGTTAAGTTGTCCTTACCTCAGTTTTATCATCTGTAAATTGGGAATGATGTAGTATCTACCTATGCGATTTATGTAAACCACCTGGCACACTACATTGCTGTTACCAAGAACCATTTCCTACATGTTTTGGTTTGTTTTATATAGTAATGTAACTATTAGGTTACTCTGAATTCTTGCTTAGATCAGGAGCCGTTCTGTGCCATTAAATGACCCTCGGCCTTCAACTATAACAGTTGCTGATAATCTGTGATAATCTGACTCCCTCTTTCAGTTCCTGCTCATAAGACGCACCCAGGCTTCCCAGATCTACAGGTGAGGTTGGAATGGTGGGATAATCCAGGAGAGGAGATAAAGAGGTCCAAACCTAGATCATTGTCTCTAGGAAGAGTCAACATTCTGAGGACCTAGAGATTAGATACATCTTGTAATCTTCACTCCTGCCATCCAGTTTAGTAGGCACCATGCTTTCCTTCAGTCCCATTTTGTTGGGGGAAAACACATACAAATCCAAGAGAAAATCTTAGTACTTGATTGGAGAGGGACCCCCACTCAGACCTAACAATATGTGTTACAAAACAGAACCTAATCTTATGAATTTCTCAGATTGCATTTCATTTATGAGAAAGTATTTATTAGCAGGCAGTAAGACTATAAGGAATTAATTTTAATCCAGAAAGGAGTACATTTTGCAGGCAAGCAGAAACACTTTAGAATTTTTTATTAACCTCAGTTGACATCTAGGGATTTGATAGTTTTCTTAAAGAAAGCTGGTTTGAAAGCCCAGCCATTTGTATGTAAACTTTCCCCATTAGTTGAGCTAATTGCTTGAGGACTTGCCTACAGATCTCCCATTTTCTTCTTGCCTGAAGCCCCCTTTATGGTCCCCATAGGGATTTAGATTTTCCTCTGGTATGCGAAAGTTAGATCAATTGATATCTTCAAAAGCACAGATGCCAGTCTTGGCTACAGAGAGCCCAAGATGGTGTGAAAATCTCTTCTCATTCTGTTTTCCATCCATTTTTCAAGGTAGCGTTTTACAAAGTGAGGAACTCTTATCCCTAGAGAGACTCTTTCCCTTTTGGTACCTTTGGTAACTTGTTACATTCAATAATACCAGGATGCATCATAAGACAGTTTTCAGTTTTCTTTCAGTATTTCTGCAGGTGGCTAGGAGAAAAGGTCAATGTGATGCGGGTATAAATCGTCAGTCTCTTTGTGGGGTTGCCAAATTTAGCAAATAAAAACATAGGACATCTAGTTAACTTTGAGTTTTCGATAAACAACAAAGACATTTTTAGAATAAGTATGTCTCGAATAGTACATGGGGCATACTTATACTAAAAAGTACCTGTTGTTTATCTGAAATTCAAATTTAACTGGGATTCCTGTATTTCATCAGGTAACTCCACCCCTTTCTGATTTCTACTAATAGCCCCTTTTTAACAAAGACTAAGCAGACTTCAGGCTCAGAATCTACAGCTGGCAATGACATCTAGTTAAAATTTAATAGCAAGATTTTGTTTTCACGTCTTATTTTTACATGTCACTTTTAACTTAGGGCAAATAACACCAGTTATATTTTACAGTAATTCTTTTTAAAATAAAGTTAATTTTAAAATAAATTTAAGTAAAAACTAAAAAATGGATGGATTAAAAAAATGTTAGTATAGAGTGAACTTGAATGTGGACCAAAATTACTGAGGGTGAGACCTACTACTTTCCATGTGCTTTAACTAGATATATCTTGCATATAAACCTGGGGTAAAATGTAACACTTAAAGAGAAGTTTGAGGTAAGTTATGAGAATCCACAGTTCTCTCTGTGGATTCTTATAACTTAAGAAGGGAGAAAATCCCAGATTGCCTTTTTTGGGGGGTGAGTTGTTATCTTAGGACCCAGTGAGGCTGTAACTGCTGAGTTGTGAAATTTTTGTGTTCTCATTTGGAATTTCTTTTTCTCTTTCACTGTTTATGCTTTCTTCCCAAGTTTTCTTAGTTCATTGGTTCTCCAAGTGTGGGCCAGAAGCATGTAATTAGCTGGGAGCATGTTAGAAATGCAAAATTTCAGGCCCCACCTCAGACCAGCAGTGTCGAGTTTGACAAACCTTTCAGGTGATTCTGATGAAACTTAAAGTTTGAGATCTACGGTCATAATTCATACATTAAGGCATAGCTACAAAGCAACATCCCTTTTGCAGTTTTCCCTGCTTCTCTTAGCTGGAAATGTTCTCTTCCTTATCTGAATACCCACAGCAGTTCCTTTGAATTCCCTTAGAGTATTTTATTATTCTTTGTGGGCACTGCAGTCATTTGCAAGCATTATCTGCTGTCCTGTTTACCATGAGCTCCCTGACAAGAGGAACATTAATTATGTATGTAGAAAACTTACCAAAGAAATATCAGAACTCCTTATCTGACAAAGAATTTTTAAAAATTACTTTATAAGAGGTCTTGTACATAGGGAACATTAAGGAATAAAACCCCACTAAATTCTTAATAGCAGTATCTTTGGCTAAAGTTACAAGCCAGACAAGACACAGAAGAAGAAATTCAAATAAATATGCAAAAATATTCAGTTTCACTGGAAAGTAAGTTAAAGCAAATTAGGATATGAGTAAAGGACCGTTTTAGCTATAAAATTAACAGAGATTTTAAAACGGTAATATTCAGGTTTGGCAAGAATGCAGAAAAATAAGCATTTATATAAAGTGCCGGAGGGAGTTTAAGTTATACAATTGATATGGAAAGTAATTTGGCAGAATATATGGACCGCCTAAGCAAAGTTCATGCCCTTTGACACAGTCATTTTTCTTCTTGGGGGAAAGTCAGAAATGCATATGAATATTTATGCACAAATATGTTCATTGCAACATTATTTATAAATAGCAAAAATGTGGGAATATAATGCATGCCAAAATGGTTAAATAAATTATGTTAAACAGAAATGATGGAACATATGCAGCCATAAAAAAATAATGTTTTCAAAAGATATTTAATGACATGGAAAATGTGCCTCTTTTTTAATGTTAAGTTAAAAAAAAGAGCAAGATAAATGTTTATATATACAGTATCATAAGAATTATGTTAAAATGTGTGTGTGTGTCCAAAGGAAAATAGACCAAAATGTTGCCAGTATTAGCTCTGAAGAGTGGAAAGTCCTATTCCTATGAGCTGCTGGATCTCTTTATTTTCCTCTAGACTTTTCGGTGCAAGGACAGACAGCTGGATCAATGAAACAAAATAATGTGTAGAAATAGATTCACATATATTCACTGAGTTGATTTTTGTGGAACATCTGGATAAGCACAGAGGAAAAAATGTCTTGACCCCTACCTCACTCCAAAGACAAAAATTAATTTGAGATGGGCAGAGAGGGGCGTTAGGAGGCGTACCATGGAGGTGAATATATCTGTGCCAAGTTATTTCAGAGCTTCATAGGATTGGCTTTTTTAAATTAATTTTTATTGGCGTATAGTTGATTTACAATGTTGTGTTAGTTTCTGCTGTACAGCAAAGTGATTCAATTACACATGTACATATATCCACTGTTTTTTAGATTCTATTCCCATACAGGTCATTACAGGGTGTTGAGCAGAGTTCCCTGGGCAATACATACAGTAGGTTCTTATTAGGTATCTATTTTGTGTATAGTAGTGTGTGTATGTCAATCCCAATGGGATTGTTTTGTTAATTAAGCAAAATAATGTCCATACAGTAGCTAAGACACAGTATTGTGTCTGGCACATAATATATACTCGAGTATTTCTTCCCTTTCCTCATCTCCTTTATCCAGGCATGGATGTTGCCATCTCCAGGCTGGGTGTCAGTGGGAAGCAGTGGTTAGCACATAAGTTCTGGAATTAGACCATTCGGATTGAAGTCACACGCACACCCCCTGAGAAACTTGGAACATGTTTCATTTAATCTCTCTGCGCTTCAGTTTCTTCTTATGTAAAATACTGAATTAAGCCATTATGTCGTTGTGACTCACTAGATGATCTGTATAAAGTGCCTAGCTCAGCGTGGAGCATATAGTAAGTGCTCGAGAGCCGTTAGCTGCAGTTACTATGGAGTGACCTTCTTCTGACGTTAAATAGCACCCGCTCCGATTGTCGGGTAGAGGAAATAAGTGCTTAGGACCCCAGAGGGCTGTCTAAGTCATGGAAATGCCTCAGCTCTTCAAGGCCATGCTCTCCGTGTTCCCAGTGTCAGATGCTGGAACACATGCTGCATGGAACCCAGAACAACACAGAGATCACTCTACTTAGCCCAGGTGACAGCCAAATTAGGAACATTTCTCAGGTCCTCATCTCTGGGTCAGGATAAAGTACACTCTGTTTTCCCTTATTATTTTCACGGGGTCTGCGACATGGTCTCTTTGAAATTATGTGTTGAAACATTAAGACAAGTAACATCTGTGATGAAAGCTTAGTATCAAACGAGGACTTGCGCATTCTCAGTCGGCTTCCTTGGCCGTGTTGGTGGTAAGAACCGTTTGTAGAGTATCCCTTGTTTGTAACTACATATGATGATTTGCTGGCTGACTCAATGGCTAGCCAAAAATCAAAGCAAAATTTCATAACACCTCCCACCATGCAGAGGCCTATAAGGAAGAGGGTTCCTAGTTCATCAGTGAGTAGGAGTTACATTCCCAGCACTCCAGACAGGGGAATAAAGAAGCTGCCAGTGGTGGTGAGACGTGTTGCATCCCGGCAGTCTCAGGGTCCCCATGAAGTGCTAGATTCTACTTGTCTGGTCTGGGGAGGGTCATCAGTTCAGCCAGCGGTGTCCAGTAGGCACAGCTAAAATGGCATGGCCCTGTGGTCGGGGGGGGGGGGCACTTTTTCTTTGATGGTCCGAACTTATCACAGTCATAGCTTTTATTGAGAGGGACTGAGCATTCATAGGTTAGTCCAAAAAGCACAAGTAACCCACTTATGCTTTCTAATTATCCCTCATAAAGCTCGTCAAACATGTAATTGAGACCTCGTATTTGTATTTAGTACCATACCTGAGTATAGTAGTTTCTCAGTAATTGAGCAGTCCCTTTAACTTTGTCTATAGAACATAATATGCCCCAGAGGACATACTTTCTAGTATTTCTCCCATTTCATTTTCTGGGAGATGATTAGTTGGTGAGGCCCTGGGGAAGGAACTGGGGAAAAGAAGATCATGAAGATCTCAGTGGCCCAACAGAAAAAGTTAGACGCTGGGGTCTTCTTAGGGGAAACGGTTCCAAGCAACCCAAATCAGCTTTAACTAGAAGAACTGGGGAGAGGGAAGTTTGTATTGTAAGTCTGTGGGTTATATCATGATTTTCAAGGGCAGGGAAGGATCCAACATTGGGATTAGATTTGAATCTAAACATGTCATCAGGACTCTCTGCATTTCTTTGTGCTTCTGTATCGAGTCCATCCCTCTTTGTTGCTGAAGTCTTTTTTTCCAGTTCACATGACTAAAAATGCTTACTTATTCTGGAGACCAGGCAGACTGAAGCTGGGGTCTCTTATTAGCTATTTTATATTCCTAGTATAAGTATATTCCTAGTATATTCCAAATATCTCAACAAAGCATTCAGGATACACTTCCTTAATAGGCTAATGAAAGATGTTACTAAGATAGGGGATCCAGAGCTTGGCCTTGTGACATGGACACTTCATGCATGGTATCAGAACATCCCATTAATTAGTCCCTCGGGATATCCCTCCTGACCGTCTTCATGGCCATTGCCTTCTTTAGCTACTACCTACTACTCAGTGGCCTCCCTACCTCATGGACTCCGTATTTTCACTCCTGTCCATTTCCTGCAGTGCTGTCAGAGATTGGGATTCCTAAAATTCACACCTGGTCATGTCAGCTTCACTCTTGAAATTGTTACTTGTTCCAGTAGCCCTAAGAAGTCCATGTGCTTTGCTCTGCTCTTCAAGATGCCAGCCAGTGGTTTTGGCCTCACTTCCTCATCATGTATGCCAACCAGAAGGTATGTCCTAGGTTCATCCAACTCAACTCGCAGGAAAGGCAATGGATTCAGGCCCTAGATTCAAGTCTCCTCTCACTGTTGACTGGCTCTGTGACAATGGGCAAGGTCCTCATCCTCTCAGGCTTTTAGTTTCCTCCTTTGTAAAATAAAAATTAAAAATAGGACCCGCACATAAGTCTAAGGGAAGAACTAACTAAAATAGCCTGTGTAATGTGCTTTAAATGGTGCCTGGAATGTGGTAAGCATGCAGTAAACACTGTCTGCTGTCAGCAGCAGCATCACCTATAAAATGAACACCATGGTCAAACAAATGAGCCACCGTGTTGGTTCCTAAACCTCCTACTCTCGTAAATTCTACATTTTGCTAACGACCCATTTCTCTGAAGCCAAGTTGAACATGTTCCTTTAGTAAATGGCCAAAAGGAAGATGGGAACTCTGGAAATAATGAATAAAATGCTGCCTCACTAATAAGCCCTTAACCACACCTCCCTCAGAAGCACCTAAAAGATAGGAATAAATGTTTCTTAGAAATAATGTCTTTTTATCCCAAGCGGAATACCAGTCCTTGGCCTTGGGCTGCCCACAGGAATCTGCCACTGGGTCACCAGGACACAGGGTCTGAGCTGTAGCACCTAGCTTGGCTCCACTGTCACAGGGATGTGGCAACCCTGTAATTCATTACCAGTGGAAATAGAACATCATTGAAGAGATAAGGGCAACAATGGCTTTCTTTCTAGTGATAAATGACTAACAGTTGCATTATTTTCCCTTATGTATATATGGCTCTCTTTATTGAATCTAGGGGGAGATAAATAAACTATCTAGCCAAGCGTCTGGTTAATATTACTTCTCAGGGACTTGTTTTAAGCCCAACTAGACTCCTACTGATAATATCTGTAAGCTTTTCAGGAGGGAAAGACATAACATTTGTTTCTGACAAGAACCCTCTGTTCGCCTTATCTGTTTCATTTGAGAGGCCGTTGACCCCTAGCTTCTTTGGTTAAAATGAAATCTTTCCAACCATGGAGGAGTTCTTGAACTTGCCTCTCACCGCCCAGCATGACTGGGTGTCCCGGCTGCAAATCTGAGGAACTCGGTCATATACAGTCAGACTTAGTGCTTCCTGTTAGCCACCAGGAGACAGTGAGAGACACGGTGCTGAATTTCTCCCCTTAATGCATTAAGATGAAAATTCAGTTTTCAAATTTGAATATTCCTTTCTGGTGTGAATAGAGATTCTTTTTCTTTTAATCACAACATTTTTTATTTTTTTGATTTGAGAATCTATTGATACACGCTGGTTTAGAAACACACAGCTGGTCTGTGGCAGTGGGAATTAACCCTAAGCCACAATAAAAAAATAAATAACTGTAAGCTTCCACCAACATGCTGCAATAGAGCTGTAAAGCTCAGAGACTTTATTTTCAAGATTCGTCATCCTATACCCTGACTCTATGTACCGTATTGATGGCATATTTCTACATGCACCTGAGGAATCTGGACTCTTTCTTTGCAAGTAATTTCAGAGGTACAGCTTCTGAAAACTTTCTCTGATCCTAGATCTCTGTCTCCAAACAGCTACTTGCCCTGCCGGGGCCTCATGATGTTGGCATCCGTCATGCTACGTGGCTGTGTTTACAAGGCTCCTTCTTGTGCTAGACAGCAAGTTCTTGGAGGGCACACATTGTAATCTCTCTGTATCTTCAGGGTTTAGTAGAGGGTTTGGCACAGAGTGGGTGCTTAGTAAATATCTCTAGGTCATTATAAAGTCTAATGGGTCAGTGTTTCTTTCCATTGAGTGCTGGTCTCGTTCTTTCTTGGTATTATTTATTATTTGAGAAATCTCTCTCTCTCACCAGACTATAACTTCCATGAGAGCAGAAGTTGTGTCAGTGTTTATACACTGTTCCCCGCAGTGTCCAGCACAGTGCCTGACATTTAGTTGGCATTCAACATATGTTTACCAAAGGGATAAATAAACGATTGAAAGACATGAAGGCTTGGGATTCAAGGCCTGTGCATGCGGACGATTGTCACGGTACTGCACATGACCGCGCACCTGAGTCAGGCTGGTTCAAATTCCAGCTAGATGTCTCAGTTTCATCATCTGTAAGATGCTGGGAAAACCTCAGGGATATCAATAAGGATAAAGAACCAGTGACTCTGAAAGCACCCACTTCACTTTGAAGTGCCATTTTGGTGTTAGCAACTGTCTTTGACTCAGATCCTGGCCCTGACTGACCACTTCCTTGAACTGTAGTCAATATGCAGTGAAATGCGCCCATAAGGTGAGGTTCAGGAAGAACTTCTGGACCTGGGTGACCCTCAGACTGCACGAGCTATGGTACCTAAATCGAGAGGTGGCTGGAAAGAAGAGGCTATGTTGCTATGGCAACAAGATCTGTCCCTGGTCCCTTCAACTCTGTATGTGGTGGCCTTGAATGGGCTGTTCCTGTTCTGACCATCAGTGGTTCCTTCTTTTTGGAATCCCCCTCACCTCATCCCACATGACATTCATTCTTTCTATTTCTCTCTTTCTCTCTGACCTTTTCTGTCCCTTCTTTCACCCTCTAATTGAGCTAGGCAGTAATTTTTAGGTGGGATTGGGCAGAGCAAGAAAATCCTTTTACATCAAAGGCAGAGGGGGAAGAATTTGGGAGTCTGGTAGCTAGCGATATAGCAGCAGTCTCTACATCATCCCGTCCAATTAGTGTGCTGAGTTTTGTCTAAATCTTTCTCTGTGTCCTGTATGCCGCGCACCATCTCTGAACCACCGTCACCCAACTTCACGCAGGCTCACTTCCTTGCTCTGAAATCGCTGAAGGCGCTCTGGCTAATGAGCTAACTTCTGGCTAAAATTCAGTTTAAACTCTGAAATCCTTCACATTGCTAACAACATTATTCTTTTAAAACCAAATTGGGAGCATTATACTCCCTTTACCCTATCCCTTGAATGAGTTTCTAATTCTCCAAGTTAAATTACATATGCCTCATTCTGAGATTTAATGCTCTGGACATAATGTGCCTTTAACTCAGCTTTCTAGCGTCATTTCCCTCTGAATCCTACTAATAGCTAGCCCTGAAATTGCTCCAGACCCCTTTTTGAGAGGCTGGGAACATGGAATACTCCCTATGGCTCCATCCTTCTTAATCCATATCTGTACTATTTTGCGTATATACCTTCCTTGGAATTTTAAATTCATGATCATCTTTTAATATCCATTCAGTTATTACCTTCTCTAGGAAATTTTCCCAGAGTCCCATAGCTGAAATAAATTGCCCCTTCAACTTTGCTCCCAGAGCAATTACACTGTTGCACCATCTAGCCCATCACAGCTCCAGAACTATAGTTATAGTAGTGTCTTAGTTCAGGCTGCTATCACAGAATACCATAGACAGGGTGGCTTAAACAACAGACATTTATTTCTCACAGTTCTGGAGGCTGGGAAGTCCAAGATCAAGGTACCAGCAGATTTGATGTCTGTTGAGAGCTCTCTTCCTGGGTTGCAGACAGCTATTTTTTCATTGTACCTTCACATGATGTGGGGAGAGAGAGCGAGCATCTTTCTTGTGACTTTTCTTATATGGACACTAATCCCAATCATGAAGGTTCCACCCTCGTGACCTAATTACCTCCCAAAGGCTCTACTTCCAAATACTGTCATATTGGGGATTTAGATTTCAACATATGAACTTTTGGGGGGGTGGGGGGTGGTCGCAAACATTCAGTCCATAGCAGACATCAATCACTTTAACCAGGGGATGAGTTTCTTTGAGGACAGTTTCTTGTTTCCACCCTATAGTCCTTAGCTCAGAGTGTAGGACACAGGGAGTGCTAATGTATCCTATGGGAAATGAATTTTAATAGCTTCCCCATAGATATCCTTTCTCCCTTGTGTTGCCAGTTCCTTTTAAAGAACTAGTTATTAAGGAAAATTTCAAAGTACACAAAAGTTGAGAGAATAGTTTGGCAAACCGTGTATTCATCATCCAATTTTAAAATTCTTACCCATCCTTTTAAAAGCAAAACTCCTCTGCAGAGAAAGCCTTTGGTGGTGAGGGGCATAAAGATACCGTCCTGTAGTGTCCAATTAATTCACATCAAGTTTGAGCAGTTTCCTCCCCCCCGAATAACATCAATAGGACTCCCAGTGAATGGATGTCTTCCTAAGGCAATTCTGAAGACAAAAACGCAATGTAAGAACACACTTCCCAGTAATGTGAAGATCTATGACTCCACTAAATAAAAATGTTCTCTTAATGTACTGTAAAAAAATAAAGATGTTTGGCTAGATTTATCAGCCTGCTCCAGGAGCAGAATTAGGTTTCCATGCTACATTTTTTCTACTTATTTAAAAACACCTGAGTTGTTACATAGCTAGTGAGACAACTGCTTCATTATATAAATATAATACACATCTGCTCTGAAGATGTATGGTTTAAGAAAAGGCTTCTGTGTTCTCAGACCTGTTGGATAACTTGTGACTGATGATTGCTAAAGACACAGATGTGGGTGAAGTTAGCTACATTTTAAAATTGGTATATATGTCTAAAGATTTTAATAGATTAATAAGACTCTAAAGATATTTAATGTACTGGAGGCATGTTCCCACAAAATGAAATTAAAGCCAACTCTTAAAATTTTGAAGTGACACAGCCTGGAAATTGAATAGCAAGCCAAGCTGGGGGCAGAAATCTTCATTCCCCATGGGATGGGTCACCCCAGGAGATTCAGAGTCAGGATAATAAGGGTATGTGCATATCGACATGTCACTATATCATATTCTCCTTTTAGAATTGCACAAAGTCATGGCCTTGTGTTCCAACACACAGCACGTAAGAAAGGGTTTATCTCATGTCTTCGCTCCTAATATAAGCTGTTCACCAGTGTCGCCCACAGCTTCTAACCCAGGCAATTCATAGGCCATGAGATGATTGAAAGCAATCCAACATCAAATGTTAAAACAGTGACGTGGTGCCTGCCGATCGCCTCCGGAGAGAAAAATGAATGGGGGCCCGGGGGGGGCGGGCGGGAAGGCTGGAGGAGCCCGGTGAGAAGCTACAATATCGTGAAGGTGAAAATCACAATGGAATGGCGGGGGCAGTTTCATCACTTCTTAGAACCAACTGTAAATTCCATTTACGATGGAGCCAGGAGACTTGGAATAAACCAACCAAGGAGACTCTGGCTTCTTCCCCCAAAGGCTCCCACAAACCTGGGTTGGTGGAGAACTAATTTGTTGGCTTTTTTATTTCCTCTTTTCTCTCTCAGTGTGAGCCCAAGAGAGATCTGGAATATCACATTTCACTGGGAGAAACACTCCAAACTCACCTTAGCAGCTCCAGGAACCCTGCTTATGAACATAGCACAGTGTAGATTTCTTAGGAGCCTTCATCAACAACTAATTGATTTACTTAAGTCTAAGTAATGGTTGATCAGTCTGTTGGCCCTTTCTCCGGTTCTCAATCTCACCTGATCACGACTGACACATCAATGTAGTGAACTGCCTCTGTTCTTTTGTCTCCCAGCCATAGAAAACACCACTGCTTCCAATTAAATTCTACAAGATTTATGTAAACCAGTTCACCTGCCTTGATTCTTCCCTCTCCTGGCCGTGCAGTCCTATTAAATTTCTTCCTTAAAATCTGGTGCTTCATACTCTGAAATGCCACAGGTTGTTTTGCAGTAAGAAAGTTGAAAAGACAGTGGACTGAAGGGAGTCTGAAACATAGTAATAGCTACCTGCCAGTTTCTGGGCAGGACCATGTTCCAAAAAAATGCACCAGGCACTTTAGTAAAGATCTTCTTCATTATCTCATTGTATCCTATAAGTCTGTGTAATCCCCCCTTGAAAGAAGGAGTCCCTATTTTATATATATGGGAAACTGAGACATGGAGCGATCCTGTGACTTTCCTAAGGTCAAATAGGAAGTGGCAGAGCTGAGACAAGGAAAGCTCCTGACACGTTGTTGACAGGCAGTTGTGCTACTCATGATTATTGTTTCTCATGATTGCGCAAACAATCACTGTTACTCAGGATTACTAATCTTTTTTCTAGACGGTGGTTGCGTCTCTAACTACATACTTCTAGAGTCCTATAAAATTGGGGTTTCTAAATCCTTTTTTTGGTATTTCAACTCCAGAAATAATTCATGCATTTACTAATGAAATAGTGTCACAGTCTAAAAGAAATGTTAATTTTCTTTGTTTGGGCTGGGACTTTACTAACCCAGAGTAGTAATCTTGGTTATCCATGCTGATCAGTGCTAGGCAGAAAAAGGAAGTCTTATCAAATATGGTGTGACATACAAACAAGCAAAAACACCCACCCAAACAAACAAACTAGAGTTTAGAACGTGGGTTTGTTGGGTAAAAGAATAACAATAACGACAATATTAGGTCTTGTAGTAACGAGATCATTGCCTTGAAGAGACAGCATAGATATACGTGCAAAATGGCAAAGGACAGGTTCTGCAGACACATGCAGACACCTAGACCTACATGGAATGATTTGGTCCACATGCTGTCTTTCCTTATATCTCCCCAGGAATTCTGGGAAAATGCCAGAATGGGTGGGTTAGGTCAGGGTATTATCTAAACAATGAGTCTTAAGCTGGACCTGAATAAAGAGTGGGAAATGAGTTGGAAGAATGGACTGAATACATGTTTCCATGCAGAGGAGCATAAATATAACAGCAGCCTCATTATTCAGCATACTCAGGTAACAAGTGTGTGTCAAGTCAGGCACTGAACTAGATGCCGGGTGTAGAAATGAAAAATTCAAAGACTACTACTCAAGGAGCTCAAGTCTAGTTTTAAAAAAAGGCAGAAGCATCACTGAAACAATTGACAGTTTATTGCTATGGAGTGATTAAGGCTACAAGAGAAGTATAATACGTACTCAGCAAGGCAGTGACATAAAAGAGGGAATACATAAGACTTTTCTCATCTACCCAAGCCAAGAAAAACCTTGAGCTCCTCCTTGAAGGGTGACTGACTAACTGGGAGTTGGCCAGGTGGGAAAGTAAAAAAAGGGAGAAGCTGTCCTCGTACTGAGATATCACAGTGGATATGGAGGGTCAGTGGATTCAACTCTGTTTTCAAATCATTTAATACTGAAACCTATTATCCAAGTGAATCGATGGAGGATATATGTTGTGATTTAATAAACTAAGATTCTTAGTTTATTAAATCAGGAACCTTGCCTTTGTCAGGAACCTTGCCTTTGTATCTTTGCTTCCCCAGGAGACGGACTTGTATATAGCAGCTGCTCAATAAACTAAAAAAAAAAAAAAAAATGTAGACCTAGATGTAGCTGGCATGGGTCTATGCAGAGACCCCAGAGGGTAGAGCAACAGGTAATGGTTCTTGTTTGGACTTGGCAGCCATTCTGCATAAACGGATTGTGGCTTAATGGTATCTTACTGCCTGTGTCCCATATCTATTAGTCTTTTCATCTCATCTTCCCAGAGCAGTTTCTCACTAAGCATCACATTCAGCAAAACCCAAACCACAGGAGCTCTTGATGGCTTCTCTCTCCCAACATGCATTCTTCTTCAAGTCGTGCAAAGCCATGAAAGAAGATAAACGATTGATCTGAGCAGTTTTCATGTGTACTCTGTCATGAAATCCCAGGCATAGTTTTTCTAAGTATGGACTGGTCTTTGGGGACATTAAGAAACATTGAAGTGATTAGTAGCCTGGGGGCAGCGTTCCTTTCCCCAGTGTGGGCTGGAGCATCACTTTGAAATGATGACAGGGAGCATCCTTAGGTTTTGCTTCATTAAAATGACTAATGTTTATGTGAAGATGCAAAGGTGAATTGTACCATCTTAGAGAGCCACGCATATAGATCTACAATCAGGAGAGTTTCAACCACCAACAAAACCCCACTTTGATATCTGAGGAATCATAAGTTTCTGTTTTCAAATCCTGTGCCTTCCTAGAATTTTCTGGAGCCCACTCTGTTACCAGTTTGAGGACTAAAGCTTGAATATTAACAGGTTCCATAGTTAAGTTTTCTTAATCGTCTGAAGACCGTCTCAACTTGGGATCTTCGCTCATCATGTTCTCCTTCCCTAACTGTCCACCACCTTAAATCCTAGTGATTCTGTAAGTCTCATCTCCTTATGCAAGCCTTCCACCATGCATCCTTTGAATTCCTTCAGCACTCAGAAGCCAGATTTCATTGAAAACTGTCCTCTCTCTCTAGTTCTATCATGTCTGTAAAACTTGTACCGTCAGCCAGACCCCAAGCCCCCTATAGCCAAAGACACATCTTTTCCATCCTGTGTATCCTCCACCATCCTCAACTCAGAGCAGAACATGGAGTAAGCCCTCAACAGGGACCAATGGTGCTCCTGTCCCATGAATGACAGAAAATGTAGTTAGGAAACAAACATATATCAAACACTTACTATACTAAGTCTTGAGTCATACTCTTTACATACATTATTGATTTTGATTTATTCAGCAACACTAAAAGATAGTACTCATATTTTCGGGGTGGGAAAACAGTCATAGACTGTTAATACATGGCAAAAACAGTAATCAAAGACAGGTCAGCCTGCCACCAAGGCTTTGCCTCCCTCCTCTATCCTATGCCATTTTTCTCCCGACTAGGAGCTATACGGGCCCGTGATTGTGGCTGATATACCACAAAGAGAGTGAATTTAAGGGATAAAGTGTTAAATAAGTCTGTGCTCACTGCTTGACACTTATTCCCCCACTACCACTGCACGTGAGTGGTATTGATATGAGGCCCAGGAAGCGAAGCTGGAGCGATAAATTATATGGCTTATTATAGAAGGTACAGTCAATAATTATTATGGGGCCCATTTTAAGTGAGATCCATGCTCCCACACTCGGTTTACCCATGACCACTTTTTCCAATTAAATACAATCAATGAGGAGAAAGAACCAGAGGAGAGGAGATACGGCCTCAGAAGGATTTGGTTTTTGTATGCTCAGTCACCGGCTCCTGGGGCTTTAATTGGCTTTTTGTTGCCAGAACATTCTAAAGAAATAATTTTTTATGACTCCTGCGAGGTCTGGCAGTCATTGCTTTTCTTACACATTGATTTGAATATTCAAACACTCACTCAAACGTGGATTGGGAGAGATTGGCCTTTGCCTGTGATGCTGACCACATATGCTGTCTCATGCTTCCCCGCCTTTACCCATGCTGGGCCTCCTGCCTGTGAAGCTCACCCTTCCATCTTTCTTTTGCCAAGTGGAGACATCCTTTCTTCAAAACGTTGCTAAAATGTTACCTTCTTTGTGAAAAGTTCCCTGAGCCCTCCCATGCCCCTGTCCAGCAAATATAGGTCTTTCTACCTCTGAGATCCCAACTTTGGGATGCTTTTAGCATCTATGTCCTGTACTGTAATCTTTGTTGCACCATGGATCTCAGGACATCTAGTTATTTGAGGAGGCAGTACTGCATAGAGGTTAAGACTCTGTCACTCCTAATCCAGCCTCAGCTTCCTCATCAATGGAAGTGGCATAACGTCCCTCCCTTAGGTTGCCGGGAAAGTTAACTGAGTAGGTGATCCTGGCAAAATGTTTAGCACATGCCCTCAGCTAACATTAGCTATTTGTACTGCTGACCTTTTGGTCGCCCCTTTTGACCACCTACTCTGTGCAGAGAGCTGAGCACAGGTGGGTGAGACTTGGAGCTTGCAGTCCACCACCCAAGGAGACTGGCCTCTGTCCACTCGCATGTCCTGCTCTGTGCTGGGCAAACACCATTTGTTGTGCTTGGCATGCCTTCCCCAGCCTCTCTGTGGCATTCTGACCCTCACTGCGAAGGCTGACCCAAGTTGCACGTCTTCCAAAGACTCCCCTGACACACCCAGCCCCAGTGACTCCAAGGACTGAATTCCCATAGCATTTATCTGGGATCACTAATTGTCAGATTCTATCCTTTCTCACCAGTTTGCTTCTCAAGCATGTATATTTAATCCTGGACTCATAGTGAGAAACTCGAAGGCAGGGGCTGTGCCAGATTCTCCTTTGTATTCACAGAGCCTGGTTAAGGGTTGTTCCACACAATCCTAGGGATTCAGTCATCACAGATTCCAGCTCAGTCTTTCAGTGAATGCTCTTTATTGGCACCTTCCACTGTGCTAGGCACTGAAGTCCATCTGGAAACAGGACAGGCCAGACCCCTCAACTCCCATGGGTTTCATCCTAGCATAAGTTACGGTCACGTAGGCAAGTCAGCACATAAATGAAGGCAATAGTTGGAGACGATGTTAAATCCTACAGAGAAAATACAACAGGGTGAAGTGTTAGGGAAGGACTGGGGGTGGCAGCCTACATTCAGCCTTCTCTTTCCATTACTCAGCAATCGAACACAATATTTCCTAAGGAGTGCTCTGTTGAACAGCCACTGAGCCAGATGCTCGACTAAGGCAAGACGAGGGGATCTATTGTCAAAAACAGTTGGAAAATACATCCCACGTGTTTATCCCCTGTTGGAGCCGCACAATTTATATTAGTGCATTAAAGGCATTGATACTGCGGTAAAGGCATTTTTATTTTGCATCCACCAGCATTTCCCCGATTTTTTTCTTCGTAGAACTTTTTATCTGTCTATCTTTTAATATTTGGCACTCATTAACGTTCCATGAAACTCAGGTCTGTGGGATAAGCTTTGAGATGTATTGATTGTATTGAATGATATTTATTCTCAGCAAAATTCTTATCTACGTAACCCACAGAGAAGCTGGACCACACGTCATTGCTAAGCCATAAAATTGAGACAAAGCAGAAATAACTTCCTTGAGTAAGCCAACCATGAACTTATTTTTAAAATTCAATCCCCTTCAAAATTATTAAATACCTAATATGTTCTAGTAAACGTTCTAGGAGCTGGAAATAGAGCAAAATACAGTCCCTTCCATCCTGGGGCCACGTGTCAGTCCTGCGGGATGATTGCAGTCGCTTCCTCCCTGGCCTTCCCTGCAGAGCGGAGTGGTCAGAGTGAGCCCCTGCAAGCTCGGGCAGAACTGCTTCATTCAGTTCCCATGATGGCTCTTCATCTCACGCAGAGCAAAAGCCAAAATCACTTACAGTGGCCTGTAACCGAGCTGTCGCAGATTCCAGCGATTCGCCACATGTGGGCTTTTTAAATGAAAATTATTTGCAATTAAATAAAATTAAAAATTGATAGTGCAGGTCCCTTAGGTGGACTAGGCACACTTCAAATGCTCCATAGGCATGCGCGGCTAGTGGCTACCATCATGGGCAACGTTGATATAGACCATTTCCGTCCTTGCAGGAAGTTCTGTCAGTTGTATGATGCCCTGTGACATCTGGTCTCTGTTGCCCTTTTCATGTCATCTTCTGCTGTCCTTGCCCTCAATCCCTCTGCTCCAAGCACAGTGCCCCCATGTGGTTCTCACACACTGCGGGCACAGTCCTACCTGTTTGCCCCCTCCTCCTTCCACCTGGCACGCTCATCTCCCCGTGGCCATCTGGCTCATCTTCTTGCCTCTTATAATTCTTTTCTCATATGTCACCTTCTCAGTGATGCTCTCGTGGTACCCTAGTGAAAACTTCAACGCCTGCTTCTTATCTTACCACGTCCTCTTCCCCACCTTACTTCATCTTTCCCTTTAGCGCTTAACACCATCTGGGGTACACACCCTTTACACGTTTGTTTGTGCTTTGTATATTCCACGAGGGTAGAGACTTCTGTTTTGTTCACTGCTGCATCACAGTGACTGGGACATAGTAGGTGCTTGATAAACATCTTTGGATAAACAAAGGAGCTTTGTGGAGAAAGACATAGTAGCGCAATAACAACAACATAAACAGGTACAGATTTATTGTAATGTCAGGTAAGGATGAGGGCCTTAGAGAAAAAAAATATGAAGCCACACACACGGAAAGTTGTTTCATCTCCACTTTTAATAGGGAAGCTAAGGCTCAGGAAAGTTAAATAAATTTCCCATGATCATCATCACACTGGGCCGGCTGTATGGTGCTGGTTAATGTTTTTTTTTTTAAACATCTTTATTGGGGTATAATTGCTTCACAATGGTGTGTTAGTTTCTGCTTTATAACAAAGTGAATCAGTTATACATATACATATGTTCCCATATGTCTTCCCTCTTGCGTCTCCCTCCCTCTCACTGTCCCCATCCCACCCCTCCAGGCTGTCACAAAGCACCGAGCTAATATCCCTGTGCCTTGCGGCTGCTTCCCCCTAGCTATCTACCTTACTACGTTTGTTAGTGTGTATATGTCCATGACTCTCTCTCGCCCTGTCAAAGCTCACCCTTCCCCCTCCCCATATCCTCAAGTCCGTTCTCCAGTAGGTCTGCGTCTTTATTCCTGTCTTACCCCTAGGTTCTTCATGACATTTTTTCCCCTTAAATTCCATATATATATGTTAGCATACAGTATTTGTCTTTTTCTTTCTGACTTACTTCACTCTGTATGACAGACTCTAGGTCTATCCATCTCATTACAAATAGCTCAATTTCATTTCTTTTTAAGGCTGAGTAATATTCCATTGTATATATGTGCCGCATCTTCTTTATCCATTCATCCGATGATGGGCGCTTAGGTTGTTTCCATCTCCGGGCTATTGTAAATAGAGCTGCAATGAACATTTTGGTACATGACTCTTTTTGAATTTTGGTTTTCTCAGGGTATATGCCCAGTAGTGGGATTGCTGGGTCATATGGTAATTCTATTTGTAGTTTTTTAAGGAACCTCCATACTATTCTCCATAGTGGCTGAACCAATTCACATTCCCACCAGCAGTGCAAGAGTGTTCCCTTTTCTCCACACCCTCTCCAGCATTTATTGTTTCTAGATTTTTTGATGATGGCCATTCTGACTGGTGTGAGATGATATCTCATTTTAGTTTTGATTTGCAGTTCTCTAATGATTAATGATGTTGAGCATTCTTTCATGTGTTTGTTGGCATTCTGTACATCTTCTTTGGAGAAATGTCTATTTAGGTCTTCTGCCCATTTTTGGATTGGGTTGTTTGTTTTTTTGTTATTGAGCTTCATGAGCTGCTTGTAAATTTTGGAGATTAATCCTTTGTCAGTTGCTTCATTTGCAAATATTTTCTCCCATTCTGAGGGTTGTCTTTTGGTCTTGATTATGGTTTCCTTTGCTGTGCAAAAGCTTTGAAGTTTCATTAGGTCCCATTTGTTTATTTTTGTTTTTATTTCCATTACTCTAGGAGGTGAGTCAGAAAGGATCTTGCTGTGATTTATGTCATAGAGTGTTCTGCCTATGTTTTCCTCTAAGAGTTTGATAGTTTCTGGCCTTACATTTAGGTCTTTAATCCATTTTGAGCTTATTTTTGTGTATGGTGTTAGGGAGTGATCTAATCTCATACTTTTACATGTACCTGTCCAGTTTTCCCAGCACCATTTATTGAAGAGGCTGTCCTTTCTCCACTGTACATTCCTGCCACCTTTATCAAAGATAAGGTATCCATATGTGCATGGGTTTATCTCTGGGCTTTCTATCCTGTTCCATTGATCTATCTTTCTGTTTTTGTGCCAGTACCATACTGTCTTGATTACTGTAGCTTTGTAGTATAGTCTGAAGTCAGGGAGCCTGACTCCTCCAGCTCCTTTTTTCGTTCTCAAGATTGCTTTGGCTATTCGGTGTCTTTTGTGTTTCCATACAAATTGCGAAATTTTTTGTTCTAGTTCGGTGAAAAATGCCAGTGGTAGTTTGATAGGGATTGCATTGAATCTGTAGATTGCTTTGGGTAGTAGAGTCATTTTCACAATGTTGATTCTTCCCATCCAAGAACATGGTATATCTCTCCATCTATTTGTATCATCTTTAATTTCTTTCATCAGTGTCTTATAATTTTCTGCAAACAGGTCTTTCGTCTCCTTAGGTAGGTTTATTCCTAGATATTTTATTCTTTTTGTTGCAATGGTAAATGGGAGTGTTTTCTTGATTTCACTTTCAGATTTTTCATCATTAGTATATAGGAATGCCAGAGATTTCTGTGCATTAATTTTGTATCCTGCTACTTTACCAAATTCATTGATTAGCTCTAGTAGTTTTCTGGTAGCATCTTTAGGATTCTCTATGTATAGTATCATGTCATCTGCAAACAGTGACAGCTTTACTTCTTCTTTTCCGATTTGGATTCCTTTTATTTCCTTTTCTTCTCTGATTGCTGTGGCTAAAACTCCCAAAACTATGTTGAATAAGAGTGGTGAGAGTGGGCAACCTTGTCTTGTTCCTGATCTTAGTGGAAATGCTTTCAGTTTTTCACCATTGAGGACGATGTTTGCTGTGGGCTTGTCATATATGGCCTTTATTATGTTGAGGAAAGTTCCCTCTATGCCTACTTTCTGCAGGGTTTTTATCATAAATGGGTGTTGAATTTTGTCGAAAGCTTTCTCTGCATCTATTGAGATGATCATATGGTTTTTCTCCTTCAATTTGTTAATATGGGTTATCACATTGATAGATTTGCGTATATTGAAGAATCCTTGCATTCCTGCAATAAACCCCACTTGATCATGGTGTATGATCCTTTTAATGTGCTGTTGGATTCTGTTTGCTAGTATTTTGTTGAGGATTTTTGCATCTATGTTCATCAGTGATATTGGCCTGTAGTTTTCTTTCTTTGTGACATCCTTGTCTGGTTTTGGTATCAAGGTGATGGTGGCCTCGTAGAAGGAATTTGGGAGTGTTCCTCCCTCTGCTATATTTTGGAAGAGTTCGAGAAGGATAGGTGTTAGCTCTTCTCTAAACGTTTGATAGAATTCACCTGTGAAGCCATCTGGTCCTGGGCTTTTGTTTGTTGGAAGATTTTTAATCACAGTTTCAATTTCAGTGCTTGTGATTGGTCTGTTCATATTTTCTATTTCTTCCTGATTCAGTCTTGGCAGGTTGTGCATTTCTAAGAATTTGTCCATTTCTTCCAGATTGTCCATTTTATTGGCATAGAGTTGCTTGTAGTAATCTCTCATGATTTTTTTTATTTCTGCAGTGTCAGTTGTTACTTCTCCTTTTTCATTTCTAATTCTATTGATTTGAGTCTTCTCCCTTTTTTTCTTGATGAGTCTGGCTAGTGGTTTATCTATTTTGTTTATCTTCTCAAAGAACCAGCTTTTAGTTTTATTTATCTTTGCTATCGTTTCCTTCATTTCTTTTTCATTTATTTCTGATCTGATTTTTATGATTTCTTTCCTTCTGCTAGCTTTGGGGTTTTTTTGTTCTTCTTTCTCTAATTGCTTGAGGTGCAAGGTTAGGTTGTTTATTCGAGATGTTTCCTGCTTCTTAAGGTGGGCTTGTATTGCTATAAACTTCCCCCTTAGAACTGCTTTTGCTGCATCCCATAGGTTTTGGGTCGTTGTGTCTCCATTGTCATTTGTTTCTAGGTATTTTTTTATTTCCTCTTTGATTTCTTCAGTGATCACTTCATTATTAAGTACTGTATTGTTTAGCCTCCATGTGTTTGTATTTTTTACAGATCTTTTCCTGTAATTGATATCTAGTCTCATGGTGTTGTGGTCAGAAAAGATACTTGATACAATTTCAATTTTCTTAAATTTACCAAGGCTTGATTTGTGACCCAAGATATGATCTATGCTGGAGAATGTTCCATGAGCACTTGAGAAAAATGTGTATTCTGTTGTTTTTGGATGGAGTGTCCTATAAATATCAATTAAGTCCATCTTGTTTAATGTATCATTTAAAGCTTGTGTTTCCTTATTTATTTTCATTTTGGATGATCTGTCCATGGGTGAAAGTGGGGTGTTAAAGTCCCCTACTATGAATGTTTTACTGTCGATCTCCCCTTTTATGGCTGTTAGTATTTGCCTTATGTATTGAGGTGCTCCTATGTTGGGTGCATAAATATTTACAATTGTTATATCTTCTTCTTGGATCGATCCCGTGATCATTATGTAGTGTCCTTCTTTGTCCCTTTTAATAGTCCTTATTTTAAAGTCTATTTTGTCTGATATGAGAATTGCTACTCCAGCTTTCTTTTGGTTTCCATTTGCATGGAATATCTTTTTCCATCCCCTTACTTTCAGTCTGTATGTGTCTCTAGGTCTGAAGTGGGTCTCTTGTAGACAGCATATATATGGGTCTTCTGGTTAATGTTTAACAACCAGCTCTCTGAAGAAAAGTTAAAGCACCGCTTTGCAGTGTTTGCCTGTCTCCATGGTGTAAATACTTCCACCACGGCTGATTTCGTGCTACCAACATGATGCCGTTGACCGTGGAGTTGGGAAGAGATGTGCCCAATGTGCTTTCCTGAGCTATGCGAGTTCCAGAGCACCACTGCATCTGACCTTGAAGTCCAAGCTCATCCCATTGTAGCATGTGGCCACCCTGGAAAGAAGCAAGCAGAGCCCTCTAAAGAATCCCCACTTCCTGGACACCAAGTGACCACTACCCTTTGGCATTCCTGGCTCTTACCGATACCTCCACCCCCTGTCACTCCAGACCATTTGGGTTTGCATTCAACCTGTTTGAATTACGGCATTTTTCTCCTAAGAGGATCATGCTTATTTGACGTGACAGAAAAAGTTGCTCTCAGAGGAGACTTCTCTCTGCTTTAGCCTTTGAAATGACTGTCTGGATGGCACAGGTAATCTTACCGGACCTTTGGGGCCTGGGTGGACTATTTTTTAATTGAGAATTCCATGTTTCGATAATAAGTGGCCTCCTTAATAATAGCCTGCCACGTCATATGCGATGATTGCTAATTTAGGTTTTCAGGCTTCCTGGATGTAATGAGCTCTAATAAGCCCAAGACTTGTCACAGGCTCAGAAAAGCCCATTTCCCTCCTGGAAGCAATGATTTCCCTCCATCCCTGGACACAATTGGGCATAGTCTTAAAAATATTAATAAGTGTGACTGGGATGTTCACCCCTTTCCAAATAAAACATAAAGTCCCGGTTTCATTAAGCCAAGCTATTAAATTAAGAAAGTGTTTTTAATTATCTGAGCATTTCAGGGGGCTCATAAAACATTTAAGGACCTCACAGGGGTGGTGCTGAAGCCCTTTCAGAGTGAATTAGAGCTTCGACTTCTGGAGCTGGATGGGAAGGGCTTGGGGCTCACAGCTGCAGATTCCATTTGGCCCACAGCATCGACCTGATGGAAAGGAAGAAGCTGCAGATCTTCTTGTGGGGGTGGGGTGGGGTGCATCTGTGTCCAAGCTGCAGGAGAAACCTGCTCAACTTCTCACAGCAAAAAAAAACCTACCAGACAAAACCCAGCAAGCATTTCCCTTAGGCCTTTCTCTCTGCTGGATGCTGAGATTGGAAACGATGCTACTGCTTATTGAGGAGTCTCTTATGTGCTAAGCACTCTGGCATTTACGTGATCCGCTCCCACCCTCATAAAGGCCCTCTGAGTTGCGTGTTATCCCCAGTCGATAGGTGAGGAGACTGAGACGGTTACCCATGATAGGCAGCTAGTGAAGCCAGACCCCAGGAAGACACCCAGTTCTGCCTGACCCGTGGCCCGTGTACCTGGCACTGTTGAGTGAGTTGTAGCTCACACACTAGTGGCATAAAATAATGACGACCCTCACTATTAGGGAATAATAAATACCATTTAGGGCGCCAGGCATAACACTCTGCAGTCTTCGTGGCTTATCTAACTTAATCCTCCTAACGACCCAATGACATTATTACCCTATATGGCAAATGAAGAAACTGAGTCACCGAGAGAGCTCAAGTAACTTCTGGGAGGCTCCACATCTAGTGCTAGAGGCGGGGTTCGCGCCAGGACTGTTGAATGCCACGTCTGTGGTCTCATTCACCCCGACCCTCTGAGCCCATCTCATCGCTCCCCAGTCTCATAAGCGGCTGAGCGTGAGGCTGCACGCACACAGTTTGGGGAAGGCATTTTTCTTTATAATCCAGACTGAAGTGTCCTTTCCAGTCTCCTCTTTTTTTTTTTCGCCAATGTTCCCTTGTTACTCCAGCTAATTCATATGCACCCAAATATGTCTTTGTGTTAGTTGGATGTATGACCCATTTTTAAATGATAAAAGTGGACCAGTAACATTCTTTTTTCCTTGAAATCATAGTTTCCTAAGTAGTACCATGTCCAGGTTGCTGAGATACTGATGCCCAAGGCCACCAGATATCTGGGTCTGGGTGACCTGGGTCCAGTTGTCTCTGGACACAAGCAACTTCACTTATGTCCCCAGTATGCTGCTTAGATATCATTAGTGAAAGCGTCGCACTGGGTAATTATTAAGTCTTTCATTTAAAAATATCTGGTAGAATCCATATTTCACCTCCCAGAGTAACGAAAAAAAGCAATGTTTTAACTTGTGGAGAACAGGCTCTTGTGAGTGAGAGTATCATTTAAAACCCCCATGGAAGGCCATTTAGCAACATTTATCCAAATTGCAAGTATGCAATCATTTAGACCCAGCTATTCCTTTACTAGGGTTATATCCTTTAGCTAAACTTGCTCCCAAAGCTATATGTACATTATTGCTTGCTACAATCTTGTTCAAAATAGTGAAAAATGAAAGAAAGAAAGAAGGAAGGAAGGAAAGAAAGGAAGGAAGGAAGGAAAGAAAGAAAGAAAGAAGGAAGGAAGGAAAGAAAGGAAGGAAGGAAAGAAAGAAAGAAAGAAAGGAAGGAAGGAAGGAAAGAAAGAGAAAGAAGGAAGGAAAGAAAGAAAAGGAAGGAAGGGAAGGAAGGAAAGAAAGAAAGGAAGGAAGGAAGGAAGGAAAGAGAAAAAGAAAGAAAAGAAAAGCATATGGCTTTGTGAATGGGGAATGATTTGCATAAATTATGGAACAACTATAGCATGGAATACTATGCAGCTATAAAAAAGGAGGCATCAGTTGGTGGCCCAAAATGGAATGATCTTTAAGGTATATTGTTTAGTGAAAAGAGGAAGCAAGGCACAGATCTGTGTATATATTGTGCTACCCTTTGTGTAAAACCTGGAAGAAGGTGATATATGTGTGGATGTGTTCAAATATGCTTTAAAAAAATCCCTTAAAGTATCTGGAGCTGGGGATTGAGTATGAGGAGGGAACTGGGTGAACAGAGGACAGAGGTGGGTGGAGAATTTCTTCTGTATACAGTTTTAGACTTTTGACTGACGAATCAAAACTGTGCAGTTACCTCTATGACATAAATTGCAGCAGGAGGATGGAATGGCAGAGAGCATGGAGGAAAGTTCTAGATGGAAGGGCTAACACGGGCAAACAGGAGCCTGGTATTTTTGGGGAACTGAGAGAGAGTCAGTGTCCGGAGCAGAGGGGAGAGGGGAGGCCAGAGCACGCCTACTAGGACTTTGTGAAAATTTCTGGGTCCTTGTCCTCAGAGTAGTCGAAGGGTTCTGAGCAGGCAGTGGGTGCCTTGATCAGATGTGCGTCTTGAAAGGATCGTTCTGACTACATGGAGACGTCAGTGAGCAGCTGTTGCCTTTGTCTGGGTGAGAGCCCAGCCAAGAGGCTGTGGTGTCAGAGTAGAGGTGTGGCCACTACGAAGAAGTGACAGGATGTGCTGGAGCTTCGGTTGGGAGGTGAACTGATGGACCCTGGGAGGGATTAGATGCAGAGCCAAGGGAAACAGAGCTGGTAAGGACTTTGTCCAGGGACTCGTTGGTGCACCACATGGGTGGGACCATTTCTTGAGAGGGGGCAGAACCAGGTACGTGGCAGGGTAGGGGGAACTTGAGTGTAATCTTAGGCATGTTGAGCCCAAGCCCCTTTGATACATCACAGAGGAGACGGCACAAACATGGTCGGAGGTAGAATTCTGGAATTCAGAGAAGTCTGACCACAGTCGGGAGATGTGCACACAGAAACTGAGGGTGTGCACAGGGACGAAATGTTCTGGGACAAAACTAGTATTTAGGCCTTCTTCCCAGAGATGTGAGCAGGGGCCAGTCATTTATACGCGCAAGCACTATCCACATAACAGGTGCTTCTTGATGTCTGTCTGATCAGTTACGGAGGAGCTATCGGCGGCAATTATCAGGTTACCTGACCCCTCTTCATCTCTGTTTATCGGCGGCAATTATCAGGTTACCTGACCCCTCTTCATCTCTGTTCTTCCCACTGCACCCCCTCCAGGCTGGGTGGCCCTTCCCCTGCCCCTGAAGTCTTTCTCCAGACCACCCACGTGGTCCCTCACCCTGGTGGTGGCACTCCTTCAGCTGAGAGGTGAGCAGGTGATCCTTCCCTCTTTCTGAGTACCTCCCAGCCCAGCAAGCAGCAGTGTTCTCCGGGAATAATGGATATTACAGAAAACACAGGGCCGGGTGCCAGCTTCACATTCTCCGAACATTTAATGATTCAACCTTTTCAGTTTCATCAAAGCCAAGCTTGGAAACTCCCTGATGGCCCACTGCTAACAAATAGCAGGGTGCTCACCTTAGCATTGCTGCTCCTCAGGTGTCTGGGTGGTGGAGGGAACCTTTGGCTGGATGACAGCAGCCAGGGGACCCCTTCGGGGCCTTTGTGCCTACATGGAGGCCTCAGGTTTGGCAAGCTGGGTGAACCCTCACTCTTGTAGGCGATCAGCCGGCAGTGCTGGCTCGAGCATCCAGAGGTTGGCATGAGCTGCCTTTTAAAATATGTTTGTTTAAGCTGTCAAGACAGGACACAGCTGTTTCTGACAGGGAAAAGGAAGCACAGGACAGTCCTGCTGGCGTGGTAGAAGCAAGGGAAGGTCTATGATGAGAGTGTCAAGGCCACTAGGGAGTGTGGGTGAGAGAGGGAGGGGAGTGGGACCTAGGCAGGGGACCTGGGAAAATGGGGCATCATGGGAAACCAAGAGACGACAGATAAAAGACAACTTAATACAGGGGCTGGGGAGAGGCAGTTAGGGACAAAGAGAAAGGGGCAGACATAAAGGAAGTCAGAAATCAGACCTATACACATGCACACAAAGAGAGACTCGAAGTGAATTTGGGAGGGTACAGCCAGCTTCTCCGACTTAAGGCCACTCAGCTGGGTTCAAAGGCATTGAAAGAGACACTTGGCTTTCAGTTTCTTTGATTATTGACCAAAGTGAGCCCCACATGGTGTGTTATTATTAATTGTAATAACTCTAGTAGCAGCAACAGTGCTGATGGTAGTAGCAGTCGAGGTAGAATTAGAACTTGCTTCCATATAGAGCTTTACAGATTCCTTCCAGCAACTATCCAAGGTAGACTCTGTAACCTCTGCTGAGAATTGAATAGCTGAGAAAACGGATGCTCTGAGAAGTCATATCACTTTTAGAAAGTCACCCAGCTGGTCAGGAACAGAGCTGTATAATTCACCCAGAACTGCTATTTGGGAAACCAGTCCTCTCCCAGTACATGTTGTTCAGGAAGGGCTGACCTTGCTGACTGGCCCGATGCCCAGGCCTGGCCCATCAGAGCACACCACCTCTCTGCCCATCATGATTGGTTCAGCCATGGTTGGGCCAAGTCAGGCCAGTCAGAGGCCTCCTTTGGCATCGTGAGCCAGACCTGTTAGGAAAAACTACTCTTTCTCAGGGCCTCCAAGGTACAAGGATGAGGTGAGGCCCTGCTGCTTGTAGTGTCTCCCCCAGATGCTTGAAGGAGATGTGCGCTGATTGCAAAAATGGGAACAGACAACACTGGAGCCCTGGGAACGATGTATCTCGGCCGCCTTCTGAGAATGACTTCTCTGTCAGGTGGGCCAATGTGGGCCTCATTTCTGGCTTGTTTTGAGTTTGGCTTCCATCCTTTATGACTAGAAGAGTCCTGATAAATACATCTTTAATTAACTCCCCCTTTTAATTGTTTAATTATTTAAATGATTTGTTCTCTGCTCCTCATATCCACACAAGCGTTAATTTACACAGTTATCCTCCATTGACAATAAGAAACAAGACTGACTCTAAAAATGTTCCTGCTATTAGTAGCCTCTGGGGGTCATTTCTTGACTCAATATAGCGTCTAAATGACTTTCCAGGTGTCACCAAAATGTGATTATGCTTGAAGGTAGGGTCTGCTTCCATAGTTTTTTTTTGTTGCTGTTGTTGTTCTGTTTTTTTCCTGAACCATACCTAAAGGCCACTCAGCACGAGCAAGGATTTCAGATGCAAAGAGGATTTATGTGTGAAAGGAATTAAATGCTCTCTGAATGGAAGCTGCTTCTACTTGATGTCTTACAGCAATTAGTTCTTGCTGTGTAACAAACGTCGGAAAGCTCAGTGATTCAAGATGATGCACATCTACCTAGCTCTGAATTTGCAGATGGTGAGGTGGTTCTAGTGGATCGAGCTGGGCTTGGTAGAGCTAAGCTGTTTCTCTGAGGTTGAGTGCAGGTTGGTTAGGCAGCTTTGCTGATCTTGACTGGGTTCCCCATGTTCTGGACTCTGCATCTTCCAGCAGGCGAGTCCAGGCTTGATCTTAAGCCAAAGACACAGCAATGAGAGAGAGTAAATGGAAATGGCCCTTTAAGTTTCTGCTTATATTGAGTTTATATCGAGAAGTTTCTGCTTCTGTCCTATCTGCTGAAGTAAGCCCAGAGTCAGTGTGGAAAGGCAGAGGTACCTGAGTATCATCTGTTGTCTTTAGTGAACTTCAGAAAGTCTTAGAAGGGAACAGACTCCAGCCACTGGGCTGGCAAATGCTAATTGCTGACATGAGGCCCTGAGAATCTAGAACTTTACATGGGGGTGGATGGGCAGCGAAAGCGTGGGGGTGGGGGTGGACCTTTCAGCTCATACTTGGGAAGGAATTTAGAACTGTATGAGTTACTCTTCTGTTAAAAGTATTTCACATAGAAAACTGTTTTGTCAGTCTTTTACCACTGCCTCTAACACTTTTTTTTTATGCCAGGACCCTTTATTAAAATCTTTTTAGGAAAGAGGGCCCTCAAAGAACTTACAGTCTAGAATGGGAGACAGAAACAGAAAATTTCAAGATCAAAAATAAGGGCTGAGGGAGAAATAAGCCCAGGACGCTATGGGAGTCCAGAGGCGGGGCACTTAGAGCAAGCAGGCAGCCATTTAGAGAAATCTATTTTAAATTGATTGTTTTATTTGCTGGATTTTATATTGACATGTTTTGCTTTGTTCTCAGTGTGTTCTGGGACCACAGCCTATTCATTTATTATTAAGAGAACAGTAATTATTTCCAGGAGCTCTTGAGAATACACTTTGCTTCCCCTTTGTCTCATCTCTGCTGATTCTGGTGTAACCTTCATATCTCTGAGGATGTCGTGGCAGGAGGTGACACACCCTGCATGCCCAGAGGACTCACCAAAGACCCCACTCTGGAAGCGGGGCTTGTAGACCACCGCTTCTCAAACTTTAATGACCACATGGGTCCCCTGGGATCTTACCAAAATGCAGATTCTGATTCAGGAGGAGGTCTAGAGTGAGGCTTGAGATTCTGTTTTCCTAATAAGCTCCCAGGTGATGCTGCGGCTGCTGTCTGTGGACCACATTTTGAGTAAGAAGTCTGTAGAGGGTCAGCAGCACTTTCTCCACTGGTGAGTATTGCAGCAGGGCTGAACAGAGGCTGACCTGTGTCTTGTCTCTCTTGCTGGACTGTAAACCCGGTGAAGGTAGTGCCTCTTTCTTGCCCGCAGCTCCATCTCCAGTGTCAGGAATATAGAAAAATCTCAATGAATATTTGTCAGATAAATGCCTCCTGTTCCTCCCTTTTCCATAGATGCATGTATATAGAGATTTACCTGATATTTTTCTAGTTTGATGCTGTGAATGGAGCCTGGACCTGCACCCATCCCATGGGCTGCAGTCTTGCCTCTCATCTACTTCAAGACAGCCTGAATGTCCAGGGTGGACCATGTGACCTGCAGCTCTCTCCTAGATTTGGATGAATGTAATCCTGATGCTTGAGCACCTGTCTGATTTGAGGCATTACTTCCACTGATGACTCTACTGGTCCCCATATTGTGCCCATGGACCAGACTGGCTAGATCTTAATTCTAGCTGAATGTTACACTATAATTCCTTAAATCCTCTTGGACTCAATGATCGACACTGTTAACTTCCTCCTATTACAGCTCTTCTGGCTTGGTTAATTTTCCCCAAATCTTTTAGCACCTTCCTGCTTCCTTACTTGAAAATCCCAGCAAAGCTGCATGGTTGGAGCTGGCGCTAAGCCAGTGATGACGTGAAGGACTGGCATTGAAATTTAACATCATCACCGGTCTCTTGTTTTGAGTTCCCACCCAGAAACTTGGCATCTTCTTTAGACTGCATTTTTAAAAAGCCGAAAGCAATTAGCCAGTATGTGAACTATCTACTTCTCAGTTTCCTCAACTAAAAAATGGGAATAGCTGCACCCTCTTTGTGAGAGTTTAATTAAGATTAAGGTTGTGATATAATAGATATAAACTACTTAGCTCAATATCTGACACACGCACAGGGCTCCATAAAGGAGAGTTCTTTTTACCTTTACATCTCAAGGGTGAATTCTAAAGTCCAGGATCCCCTAAGGGAAGGACTCTGGGGAATCTAGGCTCATACCTTTGACAGCTCATTATGGAAGAGAGAAGGTTGGGTCTAGTAAGTGACAAAGTATAAGTAGCTAAAATAGTGAAAACACTAAAGGTTGGGATCCCAAAAGAGCCCCTGTGATGCCAGTAAGCGGACCAGGCATTTAGCCAACACAGTAGCCCTTGGGTGTCTCTACTCCAAGGACTCCCCTAGACTCTTCCCACTTCTCTGATGCCTTTCCAGCCTCCTTGCTGTGGGTATGGCTCATACCTGTGCATACCACCCAACACTTGTCCAGAATTGCTTTCATCCTAATGTTTACATTTTCTAAGCAGTCTGGCTCACCTTGAATTTTATTCCTGTTTCCTAAGTTTTTTTCATCGTCATAGAATATGAGTATTCTATTAAGTGTCATAGAATGTATTCAGGTAGTCAACAAATATTTAGTGAACATTTCCTATATACCAGCCACTATCCTAGGACAGGACACCTCCATGGACACTGAGCTGACTGAGGCAGAGAAAAGTCCTGACCTTATGAAGCTTAAAGGTATTTTGCAAAAGTGATGTACATTTTTCTCTGAGTCGGGAATCAAGATGGTGACTAGAATGAGTGCCAGCCCAGCAGAGACTCCAGTAGAGGTCCCAGTAGGAGGGTACACACAGTAGATACTTGTTTGCTGACTGACTGAATCTAGGAACATACAATTGTTAGGGATAAAAAGAGAAGATGGGAGAGAAGAGAGATGGGGTGGGGGGATTCACCAGGAGCCATTTCCAGTTCTTCCTGGGAGCCAGTCACTCACTCAGTTATGGAAAAACCAGGAACATGTATTCCATAGTCAGTGGAAGAATGAGACTGAGCTTTGACCATGTGCTAGCTATTTTAATTAGAAGGACGAATATTGCAGTAAATGAGACAGATAATTCCTCCTTCATCACGCTTACTGTGCAACTAAACATTTTTTCTTGGTTCTCCCTGTGTCTTGATGAGATCAGAGCCTCTTACCTTATATATCATCTCAGATGCTGGAAGGTCCATCCTGATCACAGGTTTTATTGAACATATTTTGGTGTATAAGAACATTTTAGGTACCTTTCTAAAACAACATTGTTGTTGTTTTAGAATGACAAGTTGACTATTCAAAGTTTTAAAATCCTGAATCTTAAAATTCATTTTTCAACTAAGCTAATAAATGAGCAACCAATAGTACTTGATTAATCAATTTAACTTTAACTGACATAATATCACCCAGTCCATCTCAGACTATATTTATTTACATTAAATCAGGGTTTCTCAGCCTTGGCACCATTGACATTTGGGGCCAGATGATTCTTTGTTTTGAGAGGCTGTCGTGTACATTGTAGGATGTCTAGCACCATCCCTGGCTTCTACCTACTAGATGCCAATAGCATTCCCCCCAACTGTGACAACCAAAAATGTCTCCAGGACTTACCAAATGTCCGCTAGGAGACAAATGGTCCCATTGTTGAGAAACACCGCATTACATGTATCTGCGCTTTCAAATAACGACACGGTGTTTTGAGTGATGCCTGGTCTGGTATCGAGTAACTTAAAAACAAGCTGCGTGATGCTGCAGACAAGCTATGTGACGTTGGACAGGCCTGACCCGAGAGTCAGCTTGCGCATCTGAACAAAGGGGTAATTAGTCCCTCACCTGACCTTGTGGTGAGGTTTAAAGGCTGACATGTATGTGTAAAGGGCCTGGACAGTGTAGCTCAATGGCTGTGGCACATCTTATTTTTTGGCTAATAGAGTTGACCATTGCCAGAACTCTGTGTGCTTGGAAAGTGTGTGTGTGTGTGTGTGTGTGTGTGTGTGTGTGTGTGTATGCACACACACATGAGCTACAGGTCAGGGCTGTATTGCTGAGAAAGAACTAACCCCTCTGTGGCTCATGAACTCCCTGGCAGAAAATGAGCGGTGCAGAGCAACACTTAAGAGAACAAGCTTTGGAGCGAGACGCACCTGGATCTCACTCCTGGCTCCACCATCTACCGGCTTTGTGCTAATTCTGGTCAAATTGTGTAACATTCCAGCCTCAGTTTCCCTATCTGACAAACAAAGATAATAACAGTACCCATCTCGTGGAGTCACCGTGTTGTGAAGACTAAATGAGATCATGAATGCAAAACAGCACCGTGCCTGTGGCCAAGTCAGGTTTGCTCAGTAACTATTAATTGTTGCTGCTGTTATTATTGGTGTTATTTCACCCTTGGGTGCATCCTTGGGGGTAACTTCAAAGCAGAGAGTGGCCTCTTTACAGGGGGCTCCGATCTTGCCAGAGTAGCTCAGTCAACAACTTCCCTAATGAGCTCAAGACTCCATCAGGGAGGCTCTTTGTTTTCCTAGTAACTCTCTGTCAACATGGTTTCCGTTCCCGCATCAACATTATATACCAATTGCATATTCGCTAGCCTGCCCGGGACTCAAAACTATCAATTGCTACAATGGAGTAAATGATATTCATTGTTAAAATAGGGTAAATGCCTATTTCCTTTGCACAATGGAAGAAACTGTTGTAGGCTATTAAGTAAATAACTATAAATAACACACTGTAAAATGCTTTACATATGCCTTATCGCCCTGAACTGCAACACTCTGAAGTAGCTGTTATGGCTGGGTGAATTATACGTGTTTTTAAACACTGTGCAAAATACATATTTACACGTACTTAAAGTCCTACACTAAACAGTCTCTATAGCAACCAGGAAAACACAAAAGCCTTATTAAGCATTCTTTGTAGTATTTTTAAGAGTTTAATCATTAGGAGAAAGCTCATAGGCCATGTAGACACCAGGGAACATGAAGAAAGAAAGTCTTTATAGGAACAAAAGAATGAGGCTGGCTTTGAACCTGGTGGGAGAGGATTTTATTTTTTTAAGCTAATAATCACCAAGGGCCTTCTCTTTGTGAAGGCGATGCTATGTTTGGGGTACATCAGACACAGTTTTGGAATTACAATCTGGTTTTTCAACGGAGAAGAGAGAATCTTCAATTAACATATTCCAGCAAAAGATCACTTTCAGTGTTTTCTCTTTAGTCCCAGCAAGCAAAGATTTCCTTGCCACTCAAAAATGAAGTCATATGTACTGTCTGTGTTGAGTCTGAGTCACATAACTAACTCTTCAAAGGGAAATTCTAATGGTTTCATTGGGGTGAAGCCACGTCCCATCAGTTGAGTACTGGATTTGTCTGTCCACGGCATGCGACGGTAAGTGTACCCTAGAAAAGGCAGTGACCTAACACTGCAAAAGTTTCATGCCCGTGCTACACGTCCAGTGCTGGTCGGTGGGGTTTCTGCTCCATGCTGTCACTCAGGGACCCTAGGGAACTCTATCCTCATGTGATGCCACCACTCAAACACTTCCTGCTGCACCAGCAGAAGAGAGAGCTGGAAGGTGGCTTGAGGGCCTGTGAGAAGCACACCCCATTTCCACTCATACCCACTGGGCAGCGCTAAAATCATGGGATTCCAACCAACCTGCAACAGAGGCTGAAAAGATAGGGGAGCACATAAAATATTTATTGAATGCTAAATATCTTTAGGAAGAATATCACTTAAATGTCCGAACTATGCCAGATACTTTATACTGCTTGATCTTATCGTTAAAACAACTTTGCAACGTAAAAATTCCCCATTCACTGCCAGAGAAACAGGCTCAGAAATCTTAAATGGCTTGCTTGAGGTCCCTCAACCAGAAATTGGAAAAGTGAATTTAAGTTTAGATCAATCTAAAGCGGAATATGAGATACTCTGTGACCCAGCAGGTCAACTCCCATGTACTTTTTCAGAAATGCACACCTATGTTCACCAAAAGACATGTTCATAGAGGCACACTTTTTTAATAGCCCCAAACTGGAAGCAGCCCAACATCCAGCAACAATGGAATAGACAAATCGATTGTGGTATATTAACACAATGGGATAATATATAGTACTGAGAATGAATGGTAGCTACATACAAACATGGATATATCTCACAAATATTACCTTGAATAAAAGAAGTCAGGTACAAAAGAGATCATACTGTGTGATTCCATACTGTATGATTCGAAAGCAAGCAAAATTCATAGAAGTCAGGATAATGATTACCTTGGAGTTTGGTAGTGATGGAGAGGGTAACAAGGACAGAGCTTCTGTTTTTCTTGTAATGTTCATTTATCTGGATGCTGGTTATATGGGGGGTGTTCAGTTTGTGTAAATTCATCTCTCTGTGTAGTGATACTTTTGCATATTGCTCTCTCTATGTTATACTTTAATAAAATCCTACTTGAAAAAAACAACTTGCAGAAGTATAAATTATAGGCTCCAATGAAACTGATGCCAGAGCCCTGTCTCTGACCATGTTGCATCCATTTCTAGCCCCAACCACAGTAAAGCAAAGCTCATCCCCGCCCTTCAGGAGTCCAATTTGATACCTACCTGAGTCACACAGCCCATCCATTCAAATGGTTCCTTAGAATTGTGGTTTAGCTGGAAACTTTCAGCAAATTTCAGAGAGTTGTCCAAGTCAACTACAATTCGCTCTAATACTGACTTTGGTAATATGGTTTTCTTCCTTGAAATCAAATGTAAGCCTGGGCTCTCCAGAGGCTGGAGGGAAAAGCAATGGAATCTGCTTGCTCCTCAGGCTAGAGGGATGGACATGGTCCAGTGTAGAGGAGAGAGTGAAATGTGTATTACAACAAACCCCAGACGAAGAAAATACAGTCATGTCGACTGGGGCTGCGGATGTTCCCATCCATTTTATTTGGGCCATTTAAAAAACCATTGTACCCAGCTAAAATGAACTCACAGCTGAAAGAGTGATCCCATTGTTTTTCTCTGCCCCTTCCCTATCCCCTGAACACACCCAACACCCAAACAACAATTTGGTGGAGCCCTGACTGCCAAAAGACAATGCTGTCTTCAGGAAGGTGTTAGTGGTAAATCCTCAAGCTGTTTTACAAGCACCTCCTAGGTTGGTAACAGAAGGCTAAACACAAAATTGCAAGATGAGCTTGAATTTAATTGTACAGTTTTCATCTGTCATCACGTTACGGCAGTATGGTGTTCTGGGCTTTACAGAAGGTGCAGGGTAGGGGTATAATACTCCTACTGGGAAGGGCTTCTCTCCCATCTGTTCCTGTTTTGGAAGAAATGCTTGTGGGATCATGGCTTCCAAAGAAAACTCCCTCTGGTGGGAGTTGCCAGAGGCCACCCTTAAGATGTGTTAAATGCTTAATCAGTGGCACTCTTTCTCTGCATACTTTGTTCGTTCATTTATTTATCCTGCACCTATTTTGTTTTAGGTGCTATGCATGGCCCATTAACAAAGAAGATGTACTTTCTGCCCTTGAGAAGCTTGTGATCCAGAACGAGAATAGACAAGTAAGTGAGAAATTTTAAAGAAATACCAAGGAATACTGTGAGTGGAGTTAAATAATGTGCTAGGCAGGCAAATAGGAGAAATGGCTACCAAGACTTGCAAAATGAGGTCACTTCTCATTCTGGTAATGACTTCCAGTCTAAAACATGAAGAGTCCAGTGAAGCTGTACTGGATACACCCACGTACCAGTTGCTGTGCTAGGCTCTGGAAATATAAAGGTGGGTAGAGCCTGGTCTGAATAGTGAGGTAGAGTGTAGTCTGACAAGGGGTAAAGAAAATCAAATGGACTATTTCAGTAGGTTGATGAAAGTTCAATAGGGTGTTTGGGGCCAGCTTGGTGGAGATGGTGTCTGAGGAGTTGATTCTGGACCAGTGAGTAGCAGCAGTTAGGGGAAAAAGCATGGAGGGAGAAAATACAGGATGTTCTAAGAGAGAGAACAGCATAAGCAAGCATTTACAGTCATGAAACAGTGGACCATCAATGGGTACGTGTACATTTTAGTGTCACTGGAGTATAGCTTGAAGCTAGGGGCAGTCGAATCTGGGAAGTGTTCAATGTGGCAATTATGGTGAGCCGTGGTAATTTTGGTGAATCACCAACTGGTGGTGGGGGTGGTTTGATCACATGGTGCTTGATAAGGATCACCCTAATACCAGTCTGGTGAGAGGATGAAATCGGAAATCCACATTAGCTCGAGCGCCATCCCAGTGGTACCCGCAAGCTTACGCTTTCCTCTCTCCTTCAGTCTTCTGGGCTGTTAGAAACATAGCTCTAAACCCAGAGAATGACCACTGGGAACAGAACAACCTGTTACCCTGTTTCCCCTGCAGACACACAGCCTTGGTGTGGATTTATCCAACTGCGTTTAGGACTGATGATAGAATCATTGCTTTTTTTTATCCCCTGCATGACACAAACCAAGAAAAAAAATCATAATAAAATTTTACAAGTTAGTTGCTGCCAAGAATAAACAAGAGAGCACTATAAGAAATGAATCGGAGGCTCTAACTGAATCTCCTCTCAGGACAATAACTCTAATGTAAAGCCAGGGTCTGAGGAGGTCGTGGTGGGAAACTCTCCTGGGGCATTTCCGAAGAGAAAGGAGATATTCTCCTCCTGTCATTTCCACTTCAGGTCCTAATATGTCTGTGGGTGTGCAGAGAAAACATAATCTGCAGCCTCTGCTCTGAATCAAGGTTTGGATAACCAGGGCCATTAAGACATCCCCAAGGATCACAGAATTAACCCTCTGTGAACCCAGGGAAGCCACTGCCGCTAAAGCACCAGAAGAAAGTTGCTTGATTCTAATCGCAGCTGAGCCAAAATGTCACTTGCCATTAGGTTCGATTGGCATTTTTTTTTCCTTTTTAAATTACAAGATTACCTTTAAATTGTGTACAGGAGCTCATAACTGCTGTCCATTGGAGATACTCAGGAGTGATTTCATTTTACCCATGGACAGGCTACCTCTTTTAGAGTCTTTGTTCATTAAGCCTCTGTCTATCTCAGGTTCCATTTAGGTATCAACGAGGAATACATTCTGTAGCACAGAGGACGTTATATGTTTGCTTTTAGAGTCGCCTCCTTTGTTGGCTGATGATTCTTTACAGCAAGCTGGATTCTCCTGGAACCTGTCGTGTATATGTGGCAAATATGCATTCTCTGTGTCATCTGGGTGGTCTTTTTGACAGAGATTGCTGCCTTGGGCTGACCCCATGAACTCTCCAAAAAAAAACATCACTTGGAAAGACAGGTCTAAACCTCTAGTCATTCTTGGTTGCCTTCCATTGAAGCAGCTTTAGTATAACTGCTTATTGGCAAAGTCAGAGGATTATCCATCCATTCATATACTCATTCATTCATTCATTTGTTTGACATAATCACTGTGCATCTATTTTGCGTAAGGCATTGAGCCTGGCATGGGGTACACTGGTGAGCTGGGAGCTTACAGCATAGTGGTAAATGGACACAATTAAACAGGCTCTTGCATTAAAGTGTGTTAAGGGCTGTGAGATGGAGAGAATAGGAGGCCCAACCTAAGTGCATTTATTACAGGGTTGAGGGCACAGGCAAGGCTACTCAGAGAGATTTCCATCTGAGCTGGGTTGTGAAGGTTGAAAAGAGTTTCACTGGCTAAAGGAACAGCTCGTGCCAGGATCTATACATGAGAGAGAAGTTCAGAGAGGGTAAGAATGGAAAGCAGGTGTGCATGTACAAAGCAGGCAGAGCAGCAGGTCAGGTTGTTAAGGAAGGATGCAGATGGAGAAAGGCAGGGCTCATGTCACAAGGAGTTTCGTAAGCCTGTTCGTGAGCATGTGCCTTGCTGTCGGGGCAAAGGAGGAGAGGAGAGATGTGAACAGACATGTGTTGTGGAAACATCACTGTGGACCTTGTATGCACAGTAGATGACTGGTTCAGTGGGGATCTGACGGATTTGCAAACCTGATGAGACCTCATACACAGTATCCTTTTCCCCAGACACAACCTCTAACCAGCTGAATTCTTTGATCTTTTCCCCCAAGAACGTCCTCTGTGCTCCATTTATTTCATTTCTGTGTGTAATGGAAAAGAGTTTCAGTAAGAACCCATCTAAATAGGTTCACAGCCAAGAGTTGAAGGCATAACAAGAAGGTTAACACCCACAGCCCAAGACCCTAGCCAGAGGCCCCTGGTAAGCAGAGGAAGTGTTAGGGTTCGCCATGGCAAAGTTATTGAAATGGCTGTATTGTCAGGTCCTTCTTCTCTGGTAGAAAGTGTTAAAATCCTGGCTTATGAGCTGTAAATCAGCATGTGTTGGAGAGAACACTGGACTCGGAGTCTTAAGATCCAAGTTGAAGTTCAGTTATGTCACTTAATAGCTCAGATGACTTACAAGTCTTAGTAGTCCCATTATTTTTTCCATCTAAAAAATTAGTGTAACTCTTACAACCCAGCATGTTGGGGGGACTTGCTGACAAATGCATACCATATTGCAGATATGTATTGGATGAATGGAAATGAGATGGTGTTGGAGAAGCCCCAAACTCTCCAGGCTATAGTCTCCTTGTCTGTAAAATGAGGTTGGGTTGGGTTAGATGCTTTTGAACTCTTTCTAGCTCAAATAATCTATAATTCCTTGACACTTGCCTACTTTGGAGGCTTGTACTGACCAATGTGCTAAATATAGGAAAAATTGGTTTGGTATCTGATAAAGCGAAAGGACAAATAAAAGGAATAAAAGATTTCTGAGAGAAGAAACCCTAGTGATTACTCTGGCCCGACTAAAACTGCTCCCCTCTCAAAAGCCAGGTGATGAGAAGCATGCTTATTTGCTGCTGTCACTGACTTTACTTGACTACTCTAGTGAACACTTGGTCTCAGAGGATGTAACTGATAGCAAATTTCATGTAAGACCACTTTGCACTGTAGAAAAAAAGCTGCTCTATCCTTTTATGTTATCTCATGGAACACTGTTGATGCACTGTTCATGCAAAACAAAACAAAACAAAACAAACCTTCATGTTTCTTCTCGAGGAAGGCCTCAAAGAGAGGTGATTCTGAGCACAGAAAATCTGATATCTGATATTGAATAAATGTTCTTGCTGGCTTCTGAAAGGTGATTTGATTTGGAATTTAAACACCTCTGGGAATTACCCCCTCTCTACAGCACCTTTGACGTATATGCGTTCTTTCCTAGCCATATTTTTAAAAATTTATTCTTTCTTATTAGGGAGACAGTGGCATTACTCAGTATTTAATGACTCAGCTGGGACTTTACTATAGTGATGTAGCTAAAAATAGCCACATGGGGAACTGTTCCAAAGATATGATAATGGAAAGTTTTGGGGAACAGATATCTCATCTACTTAGGAATGACTTGAATATGCCCCAATCACAGTTGAAGTATCTCTTGGCCACAGTGGGGTATCTCCTATATTGTTGGGACCTGGGCCTGATGTTTTCTGTATTATACATATTTTATCTTTGGGTGCTTCAGGGAGGACTGACTGTGGTGTTGATCACATAGGACCATCCAGATTCCCATCCTAGAACACAACATTAGGGAATAAAGGTACAAATCAGCTACTTGAGATGGCGTGGAATGACTAGAGAACCACAGTTTCAGCATCTTTTTCTCTGGGAGTCTGGGATGACCGCTCTGTATGTTGCTTCCCCAGCGTGCCGCCACCTGGCACACAGTTTATTATAGTCTCTCCTTTGATGTTCATCTCTTAGCTTGGGCTTCACATTCCCAGGGCATAGAAACCTAGTTGCTTGTTCACTTCTACTGTACATTGTCTGGCACGTAGTAGGTACACAAAATAATTTCCAATGAAGGGTAGAGATCTGTTAGTGTTGCATTTTAATTGCCTGTCTGCTTCACTCGATTGCAAGTTCCTTGAAATGGAGACTTCATTTTTTAAAAAATCTGTATTAGAAGAGTGCTGGCTGCTAGTCAGTACTTAATAATTATTTACTGAATGAGTGAGTGAGTGAATGAATACAGATTAACCAAAACAAAACAAAACAAAACAACTTTAAAGGGAAGAAGGTGATCAGACTGGTTACCTAATACCTTAGCACTGAAAATCCACTGCCCAGAACAAACAAATTGTGCTAAAAATGGTTGTTAAATTAGTCCATCTGCTTCTTTATTCCGAATCATTAATCTGCTTGGTATGCATATTTTAAGAATTCTGGCACTAAAACCATTCCAGTATCTATACTTTAAAAAAAAAAAGAAAAGCTCTATTGAGATATAATTGACATACAATAAGCTGTACATTTAAAAAATGTATAATTTGATAAGTTTTGTTATATGTAGATGCTAGGGAAACCATTACACAAGATAACGGATATATCCATTTACCCCTAAAAGTTTCCTTGTGTCACTTTGTAATCACTCCTTCCCATTCACTAGGCAACCATGGATCTGCTTTCTGTCACTATACATTAGTGTGTATTTTCTAGAATTTTATATAAATGGAATTATGCAGTATGTTCTCATTTTTTGTTTGGCTTCCTTCACTCACCACAGTTATTCTGAGACTAATCCAGGTTACAGTGTGTAACAAGAGTTCATTCTTCTTTTGCTGAGAAATATCCCATTGTATGACTATACCTCTGTTTAACCATTCAGCTATCATGGGATATTTGGGGAGTTTCCAGTTTGGGGCTGTTACAAATGAGGCTTCTATGAACATTCGTGTAAAAGTCTTTGTATGCACAAATATTTTCATTTCTCTTAGGCAAATACCTAGGGATGGAATGGTTGGATCCTGTGATAGGTGGATGTTTCACTTTTTAAGAAATTGCCAAATCATTTTCCAAAGTAGTTGTACCATTTTGCATTGCCACCAGCAGTGTATGAGAGTTCTGCTTCTTTCACATCCTTTCCAAGACTTGGTATGATGGGTCATTTTAGTCTTAGTCATTCTAATAGGTATGTAGTGGTATCTTGCTGTTGTTTTAATTTTCATTTCCCTAAGGACTAATGATATTGGACAACTTTCATGTGCTTACTTGCTACCCATGTAATCTTTTTATTTGTTGGGTTGTTTGTTTTCTATTAGTGACTTTCAGGAGGTCTTTCTATATTTTGAATACAAATTCTTTACCACGTATATGACTTCCAAATAGTTTCCTCTCAGTTTGTGGCTTGTCCTTTCACTCTCTTAACAGTGTCTTTTGAAGAGTAGAGATTTAAAATTTTTATGAAGTCCAGTTTATCAATTTGTTCCTTTATGGATTGTGCTTCTGATGTCACGTCTGAGAAATCATTGCCTAATCCAATGTCAGAAAGGCTTTCTCCTATGTTTTCTTCTTGAAGTTTCATAGTTTTAGGTTTTATTTTTAGGTCTGTGATCCATTTTGAATTAATATTATGTATTGCTCAAGGTATGGATCAAAGTTATCCATTTTTCCATAGATATTCAATGGTTCCAGCACCATTTGTTGTAAAGGGTACCCTTCATCTACTGAATTGCCTGTGTACAATGTAGAAAATCAGTTGCCTGTACATTTATCACTGCAGCTTTATTATAAATCTTGAAATCTGGGAGTGGAAGCTGTACAACTTTATTCTTTTTAAAAGTTATTTTGGCTATATTAGCTTTTGCATTTCCATATGACTTTTAGAATATAATCAATTTCTATCATAAAAGCCTGCTGGGAGGTTAAGGAGAATTGACATCTTAACCGTATTCAGGCTTCTGACCAACGAACACAGTATATCTTTCCATTTATTTAGGTCTTTAATTTTTCCAGCAAAGTTTTATAGATCTCAGAGTACAGGACTTTCACATCTTTTGTTAGATTTATGCCTAAGTATTTCAAGTGTCATAGTTTTTGATGATATTGTAAATGATATTTAAATTTTTATATTTCCAGTTATTTATTTATAGAAATAAAACTGATTTTTGTATATTGATTTTGTATACTGCAACCTTGTTAAACTCACTTATTAGTTTCAGTATCATTTTGGGTGATTCGACCAGATTTTCTACATAGAAGATCATGTCATATATGATTAAGAACAGTTTTAATTATTTCTTTCCAATTGGGATCACTTTTATTTCTTTTACTTGCCTTATTGCACTGGCTAGAACACCCAGTGCAACAGTGAATACAAGTGGTGAGAGTGGACATTCTTTTTGTTTTTTCTGCTCATGGAGGGAAAATATTCAGTCTTCAAGTTCAAACTCAAAACATTTTTCAGACAAACACCAACTGTGCTCTGCAATTCATATAAAGCCTGTATACATTTGTCCATTTCTAATGAAGATTACTATGGAATGTGGAATATCATTATACAAAAACTAGAGTCAGCAGCTGACACCAAACCAGATAACAAGAAACAGGATTTAAGCAGGATAAGCACAGAAATATTCCCCTCAAAAACAGAGGCTAGGATTCTAATAAGAAGGGACTGCAAATTAATATCAGATTCACACTTTAGATTATATCTAACTTGATACTGACAGGGTGACATTAAGTGAAAACCCTGATAGGGCTTTACAGGTTGTTACTGCCCGAGCCACGCTGGTGGGGAAGGAGGCTGATTTGCATTTGTGCAGCGGTGTGCTGGGGCTGGCTTGTCCAGGCTCTCCAGGCCCATTGTGCTCATCTCATCCCAGCTTACATTCGGTGATGTGACCTTGTTAGCTTGAAATTGACCATGGTAGGAGGATTTACACTAGGAACATTTGGCAAATGATACAAATCAGAGAGCTGGTTGTTAAACGTTTATCAGCACCCTACTATCTAATTGGCATTTATCAGCAACACCACTGTGTAATCAGTGCTCTGTATATAGCTGCTATTGATATATGAATATATTCATATAAATTATAATTCCTTGCATCTAAGAGTAAGACACAACATGATTTTATGTATATCTAAGACAGGTAAAATACTGTCATTGCAACTTTGAGGTTCCACTGCTAGAGGAAGCATCATCCTGTTTTCAGCTATGCTAAAATGTGAAAAACCCTGAACTATAGCATTGAAGAAATACACTACTGAAGTTCACCATAAAGGAAACACTATATAGTTTATTTTATTTTATGTATCAGTCATTCACATAAAATGCTTGGCTCCCATTACAAAGTCCTGTTAAAAACAAAACAACACAAAAATGTTTTTGGAGTTTAATTAAAGTATTTGAACTTGGTGAGCCCAATTTATAATCGGAGTCAAGATTCTGAGACCTTGTGTAGGCAAAGAACCAAAGAAGTAGCCCTCTTTCACCTACTCTCACATAGCACTGGCTGCTTTTTATTGATACAGTCTGTTTATTCCTTCATTTGTCTGTCTCAACGAGATAATGTTATACTTGAGGGCAGAACTCTGTGTGTCTTACTACCCTTTACATTCTCAGTGTTGAAATAGTTGTCCAGCTTATTATAAGTGATCAAGAAATGTCAAGTGAAAAAAAAAAGACTGTCTATCTATCTGTCCATAGTGAGTCCTAAAGAAGGTATACCCATGTTAGGGTGTACTTTCACACACAGAGATGCCAAATGAAGGTGTTAGTTTTATAGATGTTTCGTTATGACTTAGAAATCAGATGTATTGTTGAGTAACCTCTTTCCCTCTGACAATCTCACCAAAGAGGCCAGCACCCAGTGCTGGCCAAAGAACCCAACTGGTAGGGTTGGATGTTTCTGGGAGCTGAACTGAACATGAAGATGGTCAATGCCTGGTCATGTCAAATGGACCATTAGCCTGGTATGCTGGCTTTCAGGCATTGTGACATGGATAGACTTGCCCTTTCTTTTTCTTCCTTTAAGGACTGAATACAGGTGAGAATCTTGTCAGGCTCTGTGTGCCCAGTAGCTTAACACGCTATGAGGAAGCAAGTCTTCAGGGGGAGCTTCTCAGGCAGCCTGGTTCAGTATGTGAGAAGCTGACCATTCCTACCAGGTACCAGCAAGCACGTCACCCCGAATAGATCCATTTGGACATGGTGGCTTCTTTCCTTTTCTTTTTCCAGAAGCTGAAAATATCCCCTGATAGCTCAACAGAGAAGAATAAATTGTTCCCATGTATTTACACAGAGGAGAAAGATTTTCCTCATTGTATTTGCAATTCTGTCTCATGCGATGACCTCCATTCTCATAATCCTTCATGGAGTATCAAGATTTAAAAAGCTTTCTCTCCCTGCTGTTTCTGTTAAAAGGTTTTCTGGTGCGATTCTTGGAAAGTCAAATTATGCATTTAAATGTTGTATTTTGCAGATATAATATAAAGGAGGCCATACTTCTGGCATGATTTTCTTCCTGGGAGAGTAGCAAGTAATTCAACCCTTCTGCATATATTGTTAACCAAGCCACGAGAGTGTACAGCAGCCTTAATAGCAAAGCAATTGTGATTACATCTTTCTCATAATTACATTTATTTGCTCACATATGTCCAAAAAGGCAAGCATTAGCCAGACCGTATGGGTATGTGTTTGTGCAAGGAAAATCATCTGGCAGATTGGCGGTGAGGAAAATAGCTTTCAGCCACTTAGGTCTCTCCTGTCACGGACACTTGCAAAGACTGTCAGGGCTTACTTAGTTTTTGCTTTCATGCTTCTAAAATCGATTGCATTTGGAAAGCAGGGGAATTTATTACGGGTGATGGATTTGCATCAAAATATTAGGGGCTGCCTATAACAAGATACATGTCTGTGGTCCAAAAGAAAAGAAAGTTGAGAAGTGCCATGGTTCAAAGCCGCTTTAGAAGTGGCCCCTGTCCCATGAGAGTAAAGGACGGATGCAGCTTCTCAGGGAATTTAGAGGAAAATAAGACGGTTATGCGTGTGAAAGAATTTTAGGTCTGCATCGTTGAGCTGTCCCTAAGGAAATGAGAAAGTGGTAGAAATGGCATTGGTCTTTTGTGAGACAGATGAGTTCGGCTGGGCCATCTATAACTCGAAAGACTTTGGAAAAGTTGGTTTATGCCTCTGTCTTCATTTGCTTGTCACTAGAATGGGTGTAGCAATACCAAGCTTTCTGGGCTGTTTTCTCGTTTTTTACTCACTGGACTATAAATTAGTTCCTCATTATTTGGGCTACCGCTGTACCCTCAGAAGCTGGCAGAATTGCTGGAGCATCATACTTATTCAGTAAATTTTTTTGAATACATGAATGTAAATTATCCGATACATGCACAACTCAACAAATAGTATTGTATTTGCTGTTGCTGCTGGAGTAAGTTACCACAAACACTGTGGCTTAAAACAACACAAATTTATTACCTCACAGTCCTGGAGGTCAGAAGTCCTAAAATCAAGGTGTCAGAGGGTTGTGGTCCTTCTAGAGATTCTAGGGGAGAATCCATTCCTTGCCTTTTCCAGCTTCTGGAAGCTGCCTGCATTCCCTGGCCCATGGCCTCTTCCTCCATCTTCAAAGCCAGCTGTACAATGTCGTCCAGTCTCTCTCTGGCTCTGACTTCCTACGTCTCTCTTATAAGTATCCCGTGATGACATTGGGTCCACTGGATAATCCAGGATAACCTCCCATCTCCAGATCCTTAACCTAATCACATTAGCAAAGTCCCCTTTTGCCACGTAAGGTAACATGCTCACAGATTCTGGAATGAGGATGTGGACATCTTTGGGGGTGTCATGATTCTGTCTACCACAATCTTTCTTATGGAATAAAACCCTCCCTATTTATTATTACCACTTCTTTTTATTACCTGTTTGAAAGTTCCTGTTCCTGTGACTTTCCTAACAAGTAACAGTCACAGTTCCAGGTTCTTTTTACCTCCTTGATAATGGTCCAAGGATTCCAGACACCAATCATGTCCCCTTAGGCCTCAGTTGATGGTGATTTATCTCACTCACATTTGGAGTTAAGAGGGCGTGTTGTTGGGTCGAATAAGTTTCTCTCAGCAACTAGCAGAGCGTTTGCCACTTAATAAATGATCGTGGAATGAATGAGTAAATCAGTGTTGAAACGGTAACAGCCTACCTTCTAGGATCATTTCTGAAGATGAGGGATGCCTTACAGAAAATGCTTTGGAACCACCAGAAGAGCAACACTTAGCACTGAGCATATATCTTCCAGGACTCACTTATCAAGGAACTGTGGTGGTGGTTCAGATGCCTCTCTTCCCTCGGGCTGAGAAATTTTCAAACCCAGGGATAGAGCCCTCAAGGCCTGATGCTTGTTGGTGTGGTGCCTGCCAAAAACTGTGACACAGAATTGAATTGTGTGAATAATCAAATAATTCATGGAGAAGCCAAGATCTCATACATGTTTTGGGCTGGGAGAGGGTTAAAGGGTCCTCAAATTCAACCTTTTATCCAATATGTAGAGTTCTTCCGACCATGTGGCCTAAAAACAAGCCAGTGAAATCCTTCTATGATGATGTCAGATTAAATGAGTTCTCTACTTTGGCGCATTTGGTGGGAAGTTCACTCTTACATTGAACGAAAATGATCTCTCTGAGGCGGCTGCCCACCCATGTGTCCTCTGTGTCATGCGTTGCCTTCCATAGGTTTCTCACCCTAGACAAATGTCTGCCTCCGTTTCTCTGTCCTCCGGTCCATTCCTTGTGATTCCTGTGGCTTCCAAATGCCAGATTGCAAGGGGCTATTCTGCATCTCTTCTACCAGACTCTACGTTTGTTACAAGCAAGTTTGTCGTGTCTCTGAATCTCAGAGCTCAGCAGAGTGCAAGATGTATAGCATCAGGAGAGTCAAGTTTTGTTGAATTAATGCTACAGGTAATTGACCATAATGGACCAAGCCCAGGACACCCAGTAAAGAGAATCGGGGTTGAAGTCTGCCTAGGCTGCTTTTGAACTGTGTGGGTCGGGCAAGGCAATTCTCCTCTCCAAGGCACAGATTCCTGTGTCTTTATGGCAACCGCGTGGGGTTGTTTTGAGGATAAAAATGTGTGAATTATGGGAGTGTATTATGCAAATGTGACAGCTTGTCTCAGTGACCTTGAAGCCGCATAGAACAGGTCTCATCCTCTTCTACTTGGCAGCCCTTCAAATATTCAAAGGAAGAGATCTCACACTCCATATCCCAAGCCGACAATGTATATAATAACTAACTGGGAGATGTCCAGAATTAAAGTTCTGGGTTTCAGGTATCTGCTCTGCTGCTTATTAGCTGTGTGACCTTGGGAAAGGTACTTCTCTATGCCTCAGTTTCCCCATCTGTGAAAACAGGGTAAAGATAGAACCCATTTCATAAGGTTGATGTGAGGATTGGGTAAGATATTGCTTATCAAAGCTTCGAATAGTACCTGGCATGTAGCAATCAATTAATCAATCAATTATTATTGCATGATTATCATTGTTCCCCCCAGCCTTAATGTCCCTAGTTCCTTCTACAATATGAACCTTTTTTCCCCCAGGCATTATTCTCTGAGGATGGCACATAAATTCCATGTAGTCTTCCAACTGCAATTGGTTCATAATGACTGCCTTGAACTTTATGTTAAGAAGGATTCTGATGCCCTGTGTGGGCTCAATAGGAAAGAATATGAAAACAAACTACTTGTGTTTTCCTACAATGGAGAAATGGTAATGCTCATGCCCTAAATATGCTGATACTGCATCTCTTTACAATCCTAGGTAAATTGAGTCTAAATTCCTTATTTTATTGCATATGTCAGACCATATGTCAAGTCGAGTTCCCCGAAGGTCAGTTTGAAAAATATGAAAGGTGAAAAGTACCAGCTGAACTCCTGCCAAGTGCCAGGCACTCTTTTAGGTATTGACTATACAGAAGTGAACATATTTCACTTGTTAATGGTGTTTACATTCTCATGAGGCAAGAGAGAACCAACTAAAGAAATAAATTTGAAGGTGATTTCAAATAAGGATAGGTACTGAGTGAAAATCAAAACTAGCTATTTTGATAGTGACTAGGGGACAGGAGAGGAGTGTGTAATTTATTATTATTATTTTTAACATCTCTATTGGTGCATAATTGCTTTACAGTGGTGTGTTAGTTTCTGCTGTATAACAAAGTAAATCAGCTATACATATACATATATCCCCATGTCTCCTCCCTCTTGCATCTCCCTCCCTCCCACCCTCCCTATCCCACCCCTCTAGGTGGTCACAGAGCACCGAGCTGATCTCCCTGTGCTATGCAGCCGCTTCCCACTAGCTATCTATTCTACATTGGGTAGTGTATGTACGTCCGTGCCACTCTCTCACGTTGTCCCAACTTCCCCTTCCCCCTATACACTGGAGGAGTGTGCAATTTAAATTGCACAGTTAGGAGGGATTTCTCAAGTGGTGACATTTGAGTTGAGATTTGAGTGGAAAGGATCCAGTTTCCTGTTGGTGCTGAAACAAGTTCCTGCAGACTTGATGGCTTACAATAACACAGATCTATTTCTCTTACTGTTCTGTAGGAAACAGATCTGCACAGGTCTCACTGAGCCCAAGTCAGGGTGTCTGCAGGGCTGCCATTCCCTTCTGGAATCTCTAGGGGAGAATCTATTTCCTTGCCTTTTCTGGCTTCTAGAGGCTGCCTACATTTCTTGGCTTGTGGCCCCTTCTTCATCTTCAAAGCCAGCAATGGTGGGTCTAGTCCATCTCAATCCTATCTCTCTGCCTCTTCTGCCTCTTCTTCCCACTTTGAAGGACTCTTGCGATTACGCTGGAGCTGGACCCTCTTGAATAATCCAGGATAATCTCCTTCTTAAGGTCTTTAACTTATTCACACATGCAAAGTCCCCTTGGTCATGTAAAGTAATGTATTTACAGGTTCCCGGGATGAGGATGTGAACACGTAGCACACAGTTCTGTGAGTATATGGGGCAGGGCCTGCTAGGCAGTGACACTGGGAAGAAGAAGGACTCCCAGGCGGGAAATGCTTGGCACGTTTAAAGGAAAGAGAGGAGACCAGTGGCTCATGGCCTTCTGAGCGAGGAGGGGAGTGGCAGAAGAGAAAGGTCATGCTCGTTACTATTTATTGAGGAATTGCTATGTGTCTGTCATTTGGCGGGCACTTTCTATATATTATTTCATAGGTTCTCACGATAATCCTATGAGAAGTGTTATTATTCAGTTCCTTCCGCCTGATGAGAAATTGGTAGCTCAGCACTTAAGAGACGTATCTAAGATCCTAGAGCTAATACAAGGTGAAGACAAAATATGATTGCCAGCCACCTGTGTATGAGCCTGTGTTCTTGACCATCGTGCTTTTCTGCCTCCAACGCCCATGACACAGTTGTCTGGGAGCAGGTCTCAGTGTCAGCTCAGACAGGGTGGTCCATGACCCGTTGGTGAGCCTAGCTCCTGCCTTGACTCCTGTTTCTTAGGTTTGCTTTGAAGCCATCCTTACTGGTTTTGAGCTCCAGGGAAATTTTCCTGAGAGACGACAATCAGTTGAGAAAAGGAAAATAGTTGCTAATAGCTGGGAGCTGACCTGACATTAAGAGCCAGACCTTTGTAATTCTGAGACGTGGCCTGGGACTCACCAGCGGGCCATAGTATTCTTCCGTTGCCCGTTAACAATCGTACGGAACTCCAGCATCAGACAATGCCACTCTGCGCCCATGATGGAGTAAGGCAAAAACAACGTCACCCTGCAGTCATGCCTGAGCACGGACAAAACATGAACACCGTCCAACCACACAGTACCAGCCATCTTGCTTTCCCAGCCAGTATGAGTGACTGCAGCTTCCTTAGCAATCACAGCTCTAGCCTTGCTCTTGTCTGCCTTCCCTATAGGTAAGATTTATTGATACACAGTCAGAGAACGACCACAGCTTCCTCACAGTACCCAACCTAGAGCAAATTCCTGTTTTCTTGAATCTACTTCATAATCACCTAACACAAACCCAAATCTTATAAGTCGTTCTAGCACCTTCTACTGCAATAACACATAGCTTCCTATGGTATGGGTTCTCCCTGGTTCCAACAAGCCAATAAACCAAACTTTGCATTACAGCTGTGTCCTGGGTGTCTTTGGCTGATAGGCGTTGTCAATCGAGAAGCACAAATGCATATAGCAGCCCCTACAAAACCAATATTCTGCTCTGTGCTGCTGGGGGCCGTTAATGGTTAGGTGGGTCCTATCATGAAAGAGACACATGAAACAATTTGGTGACAAACTCTAAAGAACAGGGTACTCAGAGTACTCAGGGACAGGAATATACAGAGGGGGATGTACTACTTAGGGTTCAGTTCCTGACCCTCATGTGTGACCTCAGGCAGGTTGCTTTTAACCTCTTTAATCCTGTTTTATCATCTTCAAAATGAGCATAATGACATATCCACCTACAGAAATGTGTAAATTCAGTGTGAGTCCAGGGAAAGAACCTAGCACAAGATCTGCCGCAGAGCAAGCATAAGATAAATGTTGACCATTTATTGTAAATATTTTCTTCAAAGGAAAAAGAGATATGCTGGAGATGGTATAATAAGGAGTACTGTTCTGCAAGTACTTTTTACCATCCTGAAAAGGAGCCCTGGTAATGGAAATGTTCTGTATCTTGTTAAGGGTGGTGGTTACACAGGTGTGTACGTTTATACACACTCACTGAACTCTACGTTTCAGATCTGTGAATTTCACTGTATGTAAATTATAACTCAGTACAGTAGCTCATAATTAAAAAATAAAAAATAGCCTTGAAGGCCAGGTAAGAGTGGGTAAGTCAGTACAAATCGAGGAGGCACTGCAAGCTTCCAGAACAGCCTTAGAAGTTCTCAGTGATTGATAGAGACAGACAGGCATTCTCCTCAACCCATCCTCTAGCCAAGCTTCTAAGCCCCTTCACCAGTTCTGGGAGCGTGGCTGCTTCTACAGACTGTGGCTCAAATATCCGCTGATTATAGTTCAGCAACCGAGTCTTTGGAAAAGAAAACGTCCCAAATAACTGAGAGGTTATTGTGAGCTGAAACTATTTGGTGAAAGCAAATCAAAAATGCAACATAGTTTTGGATTGAGAAATACCTAGATTCAAGTGTTGGCTTCTCTGCTTTTGTGACAGTGGGCAATTCAGTTCACATTCTGTAACTTCCTGTGTTCTCTGGCAAAGAAGGATGAATATCGTACCTTTTGGCACTGTTGTATTGTCGAAGGAGAGAATGGATGTAAAGTGTTTAGCATATTGGGCATACGAAAGTATTTTATATCACTTGCAGTACTAGTGACAGTGGTGGTGATGGAGGGGATGGAGGTGGTGGTGATATTGGTGATGATGGTGGTTGTAAAGGTGGAGGAAACAGTGAAACTTATACAGCAATATGTGTACTGACCCTGCATTCCAAAATATAAATTGAACCACATTTTCACTCAACTGAAAATTGAGAAGTTTATTTCTTCAAGCTTACTACCCTCCAAGCTTTATCTTCTGTTGACCTGGTGCTATGTGTTGCCCACATAGAGCATAGATTGAGGTGGCAACAAAGAAAATAAGGAAATTCACAGTGAAGGGAGGGATAGTAAAAACTGGAACTTCAACCCTCTTTTTATAAAGACCATTGATATGGGTACCTTTTGGTCCTGCCTAAGCTCAGGTGTGGTTTCTTACCCTCTTAGAGGTGCCCTGTTCCTTCTGAGTGCAAGGAATCCTGGACAAAGCCTATACTCGCACCACCAGAAATAACAACATCAACTTAAGCACCAGCTGAACGAGGATTTGCAGCAAATCACAATGCTGTCACGCGGTAGACCTCACCTTTATTCACGCACTGCAGAAGCAAGCCACATCCTGCGATCTGTCCTCTATTTTTCCTTCTCCAGAATATAATAAATTAAACATAGTATGAAATGCAAAAAGGTTACATTGAGACATATACTATTTGAAGGTTTAATTCATTTTTCTAGTGTATAAGACACAAGGCTATTAAATTTTTAAAGCAGTGATCTCCTAAACTCTCTATTTTATGAGGGCTTTCTTCATAAAGATAAATGGTTTCCTTGCCAAATCAAATGCAGATTTGAAACAAATTAAGTTAATGTTCAATGATACAAGGTAGAATGAATGGGGGAGCTGTTTTATTTTGCATTGTAATAACCATACACACCTAAATCAATAGCTGTGGAAAAAAAGGCAATAATATCACATAACTGCAGGAAATGAAATATAGTGGCCGGGCTGGGGGGAACAGGCTGCAAAAAGAAAGGGTTTGTATTGGAATAATGACATTTCATTAAACAGGGAAGGAGGGCTATTGAAGAGAAGTCCATAGCAGTAAATTCTGTTTCTTACAATAACACTTGAGACGAGTTATAGTTGGCTGGGTATTGTGATAAAGGATAATGCTGTCGTCCTTCCGTGCATGGTGCTATAATTTTATGTTTAAAGAAAACCTGAGATATTAAAGAGGCAGTGCATGTTTTCACAGGGCGTCCTCATTCTTCTAATCTTTTGCTAAATTTGGTACAAGATCCAATAATCTTTCTAAAGGTCTGTAGTCACATAAGGAAGGTGGCCCGAGTTTTTTTGTTTTGTTTTTGATTGCTTTTGAATGAAAGCCAACAGGTTTTCTTGTCCCTTTCTTTTTCCCTTCCTTCTTTCCTTCCTTCCTTTTGTTTGTAGGGGGCAGGGACAAAGGGATTTGTTATCAATGAAAGCTGCTTTTCAACAGTTAGCAGAAAGAGAGAGAGAGAGGTTCCCTGCTGGTATTTTTGATGTACACCTATCTCCCCATGGTTTCTAGGGTAGCTACTTAGGAGCTATCCTGGGAAACCCAAATACCTTTACAGGTGCGGGAGCCTGACTCAGGGATATCACGGTCTGAAACCATTTTGAGTAAACCATTATCACCTCAAGCTGACTCTAAAAGAGATGGTACAAGGCCCACCGTTCTTCTCCTCTAGCTACAGGCTCAAATGATATACTCTTGGATTGCCCCAGTGCTTTGAAATCAGCCTGCAGATCCTCAAAGCTGAGGAGGAACTTTTCTGTTTCCCCCTGGATCTCTTTCTGCTCTCTTCACTGAAGGAAACAGATACACCTTTTCTATCTGGCACCTACATGGCCAGCTAGAGCTGGGCCTATAGAGATGCTGGCAGGAAAAGCATGACACTGCAGGGGTCACCTCCTCCAGGAAGGCTTCCCAGCCCTCCCCAATTAAATGAACTTGTAGTCTCCGTTGACAGTGCAGCTTTGGCGTGGGAAGAGAGTACACTATGCATTTTACTGGGTTAACCCAAGTAACCCTCTGCCTGCATAATGGAAAGCAGGCAACACACAGGTTCGGGAAGACAAACCACCCAATAGGTTCTGTGACCCTAGTAGCTCTGCAGTCTTGGGCAGTTCCCTTAAACTCTTTCTTCCTCGGCCTCCTTATCTGTAAAATGGTACCCACCCCTCAGGGACGTTGTAAGGATCAGATGAGAGGATGCACATGAAGCAATCAGCACAGTGTCCGGCATGCAGAATGTTCGATAATTGTTCAGTGTTAGTTGTTACTGGTACTAGTACCATTAATCTTCATTATTAAGAATGCTATCAAGGATTATTCTCCCCTATTTATATTTGAGGAACTTAAAGCTCAGCAGTGCAAGGGGCACACAGAAGGCATTCAATAAAACTTCCTTCCTTCCCACCATCCCTTCCTCCCATCCTGGTCTTTCAGGCACAAAAGAGGTCCCTCTCCCAGGTTGATGGATAAAAAGGTTGCACTGTTGAATGCGAAAGGAGTGTCAGGTTTGTTTGCTTAATACATAAATCTGTAAATAATGCTTCAGGTGTCTCCACCCCAGACAGGTGCCTCAACGCCTCTGGGCGTCTCAGCCTCCCAAAGTAAAGCCATTTACCAAATGCTGCTTTAATCACTAGGAAGCAATACACAAACTTTAATAAAAGAGCTCCAATTAGACAACCAAGGGCATAGTTACGTAAACAGAGCACATTTAATTACCCACCAAGCACAGCTCCTGGAATTAAGTTGCACAGTGATTCTGATCCTATATACTAAATCACTCCCCACTCTCCCAGTCCCAGAGAACCACTTGAAGCCCTCAGCCCTGAAAGGACTGGCAGGGGCTAGTGGGGAACACGCAGTAGGTGTCTGACACCAACAAAAGTAGAAGAGGTTGTTCAGTCCGGTGCGCGGCGTTGAGCCAAGGCATAGGCACCCAGCTGCCAGCGCAGGTGCAGCACGAGAAAGCCTGAGGGGGGCATGTGGTCTCCAGGCACCAGTCTAGGGGGACACCAGAAAGCCAGCATCACTGCGCATCCTTCAGTGGCCTGCAGCTAGAGGGGTATACCCATGGTGCATTGTCCCAGGCACCATTCACCCTTGCTTGCAGCCTGCCACGATGGGGAGAGAAGGCTTTTTCATTCCATCTGGGTATGGCACAGCTTGGGTCTGTGCTGGGCACGGGTGGTTCTCTAACTCCCTCAGCCGTCACACCTGCCCACCCAAAGTCCTACCTCCTCAGCACATTTGTGTCTGATGCAACATGTAATGACCTGGGTCAGCAAGTGACATGAAGCCCCTACCTGCTTCCTCTCAAAAGTCTAGCACCTCGCAGCTGTGTGGCCTCAGGAAAATAACTTGGCCTCTCTGAACCTTTGTTCTCTTATGAATTAAATGAGGATCATCATACTGAGGATCTGAAGATTAAGTTTGGCAATTCATGCAAAAGACCTAATACTGTGCCTGGCAGCTAACACATTGTTAATAAAAGCTAGCTATTTTTCATCACTAAAAGTGGACTCCGGGGAGGAGGGGGCGGTGTGCAAAAACAAAAAAAAAGAAAAAAGCAGACTCATCAGGTATTCAAGAGGCCAGAATGCAGTGTGCTCAGGAGAGAATGCCTCATCATCACTCTCCCCAACATCCTTCGTATGTGCTGCCTCACTTGATAGGCACATAGCTTAGGGATTGGTGTTTGGACTCTGGAGCCAGACACATCTTGAGTTTGAAACTCAGTGCTGCCCCCTCTGTCTCCGGCACCCTGGGTGCCTCATTTTCGTCATCTGTAAAATAATAATACAGCCTTCTTCATAGGGTCAGGGTGAAGATGGAATGAGCTAATGTAAGTGAAGGGCTGGACTAGAGCTTCGCACTAGAGCATTCAAATGGACGGCTGGTGGGAGGCAGCCCATAGCTCAGGGAGATAGGCTTTGTGCTTTGTGGCCACCCGGAGGGGTGGGATAGGGAGGGTGGGAGGGAGGGAGACGCAAGAGGGAAGAGGTATGGGAACATATGTATGTGTATAACTGATTCACTTTGTTATAAAGCAGAAACTAACACACCATTGTAAAGCAATTATACTCCAATAAAGATGTTAGAAAAACAAACAAACAAACAAAAAACAGAACAATGAAAACAAGTACTGTTAGTTGATACTTAGAACTACCAAGTGGGAGTGGTAAGAATAAGGATCATCATTTTAAAGAGAAAGAAACAAGGTATTTCCCCCCAGGTCACACACTGAGAAAGGGGCAGATTTGGGTAAAACAAGCATATAGCCACGTTAACCCTCCAAGGCCTCTTATGAATGAGCCACCTCCGCTTCTCCCGACTCTCCCCTCCTATTTCACTCCAGCTCTGTGTTCTGGCACTTTCCAGTGCCTGGGCTACACCACCTCCTCGCCATCTTCTGCTGCATCCTCTCTAAGCCTTAGTCTGTTGTTCCTTCCAGGAGCCTGCCCATCCCTCTCCCCAGCCCCAGGCTGGGTGAGGGGCTCTTACTACGCAACACTGTCCTGGACCCTTCTTGCAGCTCTGCTCCCTGCTGCTCTATAAGCGCCTTGCTTTCAGAGACCAGCCCTGTTCACCATTCACTCTTTGACGGCTTTACAGCTGAGCATGTAATAAATATTAGTTGGAGGAAAGAAGCAAAGAGAGAAGAATTGAAAAAAAGTGAGAGCGTTCTCTTCAGTTGACAGTAAAGTAATGTTGCTTTTCTTTTTTTTCCTAAAACTTTAACGGGACTGTCACAGTCATATAAAAAGTAGTTAATAACTGTATGCAAAACCAGGATTTATTCTCAAGTTCTGTGGGCAATGGAAAGAGCAGGAGCTTTGTAATCAAAGGACACTGGGCGGGCTTCCCTGGTGGCGCAGTGGTTGAGAGTCCGCCTGCCAATGCAGGGGACACGGGTTCGTGCCCCGGTCCAGGAAGATCCCACATGCCGCGGAGCGGCTGGGCCCCTGAGCCATGGCCTCTGGGCCTGCGCGTCCGGAGCCTGTGCTCCGCAACGGGAGAGGCCACAACAGTGAGAGGCCTGCGTACCGCAAAAAAAAAAAAAAAAAAAGACATTGAGTTTGAACCTTGGTTCAGCGAATTACTAACTTCATTGTACTCAGTAGTAAGACAGGCATTCCTGTTACCTACCACGTGAGGCTACTGTGAGAATTAGAAATAAATTACGGGAATGGCGTGGCCCGTGTAAGCTGTCTGATATGTTACAGTGATGTCCTCATCGTCCTCCATTGTGGTAGGCGTCTTTGCTGCTGTGATTTCTGTGGTTTTCATTAAGAGCAGAGCTCTTTCTATCTCAACTGATTGCGTTCTTCAAGGAACACAGAGTTCTAGCAAATTAGCAGTTTAGCCCATCTCTCCAATCAGCAAACATTTTAAAACATGTTCTGGACCCTGCCCTAAGCAGAACTTGACACTCGTTTCTGTGCTTGCCTAGAGGAGTTCATAGTCCTAAATTCAGGAACTAGAAAGCATACTGGGTATGTTGGCTAGAGTGCCAGGCTGAACTCATCAGACAGCGTCTTCGTTTCAAGGAAACAGAAGATGGATGCTCCCCGGGGATGTGTGTGGTCAGGCTTGGGCACTCTATTTCTTCTTGCTGCTGTAACAAATCACCACAAACCTGGTGGCTTAAAAGCTACACGGATTTATTATGTGACAGTTCTGGAGGTCAGAAGGCTGATACGGGTCTCTGCACTAAAATCAAGATGTCAGCTGGGCTGTGTTCCTTCTGGAGGCTCCAGGGGAGAATCGGTTTCCTTGCTGTTCCCAGCTTCTAGAGGCCACCTGCATTCCTTGGCTCCTGGCCTATCCTCCATCTTCAAAGCCAGCAAGGGCAGCTTTCTCATGCTATGTCAGTCTGGCTCTGACTCTCCTGTCTCCTTTTTTCATTTCTGGGGACCCGTGTGACGACATTCGAATCATCCAAGGTAATCTTCCCATCTCAAGATCCTTGAGATCATGTCGGCAAAGTCCTTTCCACCATGTAAGGTCACGCATTCACTGACTCTGGGGTTCTTCACGTGGACATCTGTGCGGGCCATTCTTCTGTCTGCCACCGATTCCCCGGACCCCACAAGGGGCCTCGAGTGGAGCTTTGCTGACGCACAGAGTGGTGCACCAAAAGCTTTGACAAGCGGGGCTTATTTATAGGGAAACATGGGGGAAATGTATCCTTTTAAGTTTATTATCATGCTTTCCATGAAAGGACGTTTTTATTTTAGGTAGGAGGTGATGATCCTGGTGCTAACTGTACATTCTGTGAAGTTTCTGACCACATATACTTATTTAGTCTTTATAATAATCCAGCAAAGCATTATCTTCATCCTATTCAAGGAGGGCCTGTAGCTTTTACATTTGAACCCGAATCTGTCCAGCTTGAAAGCCTAATTTTTTCTCATAGGTCACACGAATTTCTAGAAAAGAATTCACTTTTTCCATGGACTGGGGCTACTGGCCAGCAGTCTCTTTTCCCAGCCAGATGCGGACAGATGCGAAACAAGGGGGCAGTCATACGTTTTTTCTTGAACACCAGCTTGGTGGGGAGGTCTGGGTGGGCAAGAGCTCAGAGTCATCTGCTCTGATCTCACTGCCCTTCGAGAAGCAAGCCGATGAAGGGGAAAGGATTTCCCCTCCAGCCTGACATCAAAAGGTTCCGGTCAGGAGCTCCCTGGGCCAGGATGCTGTTAGCATGGGATATTAACCAAACACACTTCACCCCTGTGTTTGTCAGTGGTGGTTGTGTCTTTGACACAGCCTCATTCCTTGGACTTAATTAAAACCCAGTTCCCTCTTTTATTCAATTTATGAGGCCTAGCCAGCAGGATTAAGCGATTACAGACAAAAAGCCCCATTTGTGAAACACTCCTAAACTCAAGCTGTTACGCTGCTTACTTGTACTCCATTAAATTAATAAGGAATGAATGGGCTGATCCATTATGAATAAAGCAGTGGGGAGTCTCTGCCCCTGTTCATACTTCCTGCTCCCTCCTCAGAGAACATTTGTGTAAAATGATTACGTTCATGTTCATTCAACTGGAATTCTCTAAAAGTGGAATGCATAAATTACTCTAGAGACAGAGTTTATCTTAAACATGAACTACGAAGGGTGAATTAATATGACTATTATAAAACCATTAGCATTCAGTATATTTACCTACAGCTGCAGTATACCTAAACCAAATTCAACCCACGATTGCCATTTGTGTTGGGTGATCAGGCTAGTTTACTTTAGCCCTCAGTTCATTTAAACTCATAACACACCCTTGAATATCCAATTTTTCCATTAGCTCCTTTTTTCAGGGGTTAAGTTGGTTGGAAACTGACTTTTGTTGTTTCCTGATTCAACCACAAACCTCTATCCAGCTATTATAACACCCAAAAGTTTCCAAAGATTGGTTGTGTAACTACGAGATGGGAACCAAGAGGCTAACTTTAATCATATGAGATGTACGTTCACACTTTGAGGTCCAGCCAAGTCAGTTACCTAAGGAGTGTGGGGCATACAGCTGGAGAGAGGGGGCATCCAAGGATCTTTCGTTGACCACATGCCCAGGCTGTTTTGAGAGGATATGGTATGTAACGTGACTACGTATGTAACATGGCTTTGTAAGAGTCGAATCTTGCTTTGATCCAGGATTTTCCTACTTGTTAACTCTTGCCATTTGGGGCTGGATCATTCTTTGTTGTGGGCTGTCCTGTAGGATATTAAGCAGCATCCCTGGTCCTACTCACCAGATACCAGTAACCATACCTGCTCCCTCCCCAACAGCTGTGACAACCAAAAATGTTTCCAGATATTGCCAAGTGCCCTCTGGAGGTGAGGGGGTTTGCAAAATAGCCCCTAGTTGAGAGCCACTGCCTTAATTCCCTTATAGAAGTGAGGAGACACTTCAACTCTTTCGGACTTCTTTTTCTGGCTCTAAACTGAAAGAAGGCGCCCTCTGAAGGATTCTTACAACCCTCCAGATACCGATTGTCGTGGAATATAAACCTGCTTGACAGTAGCTTCTGTGTCCTTCCTCCAGTGGGCACATCATCGCTTGGCAAGATGAACCACTGCACGCTCTAAAACCACTCTCCTCTCTTCACCCACACCCTTTCCCTGGTCACAAATTAATTTCCCATTTCAGCCTTGAGTGGTGAAGCAGAATCCATCAGAGGAGAATTTCCACATGCTTTTTTCACCTACCTTTCCACCTACATTCGCCTCCACAGGCTCTGCCTCCCTCCTGCGCGTGTAAGTCGGAATCAGGTCCGCCTGCTTCTAAACTCTTCACTGTCACTCCAGTGGACTTGTGCAGGGGATGCTTTCGGACAAGGGCACAGGTGTTGCCTCTTCCCTGCTCGAGATTCCAAAGTATACACACACGCACACACGTTCCCCCAAAACTACGCCTAAGAGATGCCTGCTCCGGAGGTCCCCCAGCTCAGGAAGGAATTCAGATGCACTGAAATCCAGGCTGTCTCGTCAGCATGGGAATACCAAGTTCTCTTCCTTTTGTGACAACAAAATCCATACTGCCAACACAGCCTCGTATTCCAGCTCCCATCCCCACACTCTGGGGGGTCTCCAAAGTTAGACATGAGTGGTTGCGAGCCAAGCCAACGGGAGTGAGGGGAGTGCTTGGTGCAGACACAGCGGGGGCGGTAGACTTAAGGACGGCTTCTATTTTCCCACCTAAGGCTGGACTGTGGATTCAGTCTGTTACTAGGCGGTGCTATCCTTGTTTAGGGTATACAAGATGGAAATGTACACGAGGTGACTTGCTGATTGACACACATCTAGTGAGAAGGGAAAAGAGGTATAACCCCAAGTGCCTGGAGCCCAGTCTGTCGGCTCAGACCTCAGCACACTGCTCTCGTATTACCTTTGAATTACTGCAGTCATTACAACCCGTCAAAATCTAACTCTTCATGGCCAGGACTGAGCCTGAGTAATTAAATGCGTTTAAAAATCTTCTTTATACCCAGAGTTTTGAACTCTTGCCTTGTCATATTTTTCTTTGTTTTAAATAGTGTCATAAGCAGTTTTACCATCGGCTGGTTTTTCTTTTTCATCTCATTTTCTCCCTTCTCCTCTCTGAGTCAGCTGCTGTCATGTTGTGCATCTATCAGACTTTTAAGAAGAAGGAAAGAGTAAGCCAGGTAGCTGGATAATCCGCAGCATGGATCATTGGCACAGTTCTCGGCGTCATTCGGTACTGAAGGAGCTGGCCATGTCAGCTGCATGTCCCTCCACCACGGGCTTTGCAATCAGATAGGACAGGCCCAGACCCCAGCGGACATCTTATTACTTGCACACACTTGGGCAAGTTACTTAAAATGTGAGTCTCAGTTTTCTCATCTGTCTAAAAAAAATCACTTTCTGTGCCCCTTGGTGCTGTAGTGAGAATAAAGCGATTCCACTTACTAAAGTCTCCGTTAAGTGGTCCTGGCCCACCCTTTAAACACATAACTAAGGCCGGGGAGGCGCCCTCCTCCGTGAGGCCCCTAACCCCCTCATCCCCCGGCCCAGTGGGAAGGATTAATGCATTCTTTCTTGAGAGAACTTACATGTACATATGGAATTGGCAAAAGTCTGGCTCTTTGGCCCAATTCCAAGCAAAACTAATCATCAGAAACTTCATGCAGATTTACGATTACTCTTTCTATAACAGGGTGAGGCCCAAGCTGCTGAGACAGAATTAAAAAGGAGCTGCTGCAAGCAGAGGGGCACAGGGCTTCACAAAGAAGCATTTTCAGACGGGGCCCCTGGCATGGAGCTCTGACTCCAGGTTGGCTGTAAATTAATATCAAATGTTAAAACGGCCTCACTCCCCTCTCCTGCGATTGTGGTGATGGGCCCTCACGACTGGGCTACCGGCTTTCATTTAATGCTAATAAAGAGAGGCGCATAGGCTCTTCCCAATCTAGTGTGCTTAATCCAAGGCATAATTTAATTTTATGATGGCTGGTTTGTCTCAATTAAGCCAGATGTGTGCATTGAGCTCTTTCTCCTCGTGGGTCGAGTGGAAATGACATTGAGAGCGCTGAGCTCGGGCCATATCTTGCCATGCACTAACCGTGAGATCTGTAATGAGCCCTCTCCTTTCTCTACAGCCCTGTTCGCCTTTTATAAAACAGCTGATTGGGGTCAGAACAGAGGATGCCAGCTGCAGGCAGCAGCCCACAGAAGTAGTTTGCTACACACTCTTAAGAAACATTAAATCTATTACCAATACTAAAAAGTTGGCAGAGTTCCCATTCAAAACTGGGGATTTGGGGCTCCTCTTGGAAAACTGGGAGATTGGGTAACAGTCTGCATTCCAAGATGGCAGCAGCTGGATGCTGCCGACTGTCGGCTGCTGCATTCTGCTTGATCATATGCTGGCTTTTCCGTTTGCCACTGTCCCCCCCACTCCCTAGTATGGCATCTGGCCTCTGCTATTCATTCATCTATTTTCTAGTTCCTGAACTATAGCTTGAAATCCCCATATTGCAAAAATTCTTCTGGCGTTTAGGATTTTGAGGCTCAGTGTGATCTAGAATCATCTGATTGAAAATACTCTTGCTGGGTAAATATTTTCGTGAGAAAAATCTGTTCTAATTCTACTAACAAATCTAAGGTGCCTTTGCTCCAATTTATTCAATCTCTCTATTTTGAAAGCCTGCTGTGTGAGAAGTGTCTGCGGGCATATACTGGAGATATTAAGATGAATATAAATTTGAAGAGAAGGCAGAAAATAAACAAAGAAATGGCCAAATAAATGTTAATGAAATTAACACCTGAGAGAATCCCAATGTCATAGAGCAACAGAATTTTATGGAAAAGAACGATTTAGATGGCGGCTCCTATGGGCTGAGGAGTTGCCATCTAAGCGGAGAATTAGAGCTGAAGAAGCCAGGCAAAGGTCAGCGTGGCTGGATACCAGAGGGTGGGAGAACGCGGTGTGCAGAGGAAGCTAGTGAGGTAGGCAGGGGCTAGACCAACAGGGCACTGGAAGATCTGACAGAGAGCCCAGCTTGATTTCTCAAAGCTTTTGGAAAATAATAGATGGAACCGTTAATGGACGCCCACACTGACATGGATCAGAGTCTCTGCTCAGGGGACCCACAGAAACTGAAACAAATACGTCCATGTCACCCCCTCCATCCAAATTTCTGACCTTCCCTCTGGGCCCTTTTTCCAAATTATTGGCCCCCCAGTGAGTTGATGCCATTAAAGACATCATTTGTAGATAGAGGTTTCTTTTCTTGCAGAGGTTATGATTGAATCATTTGAGGAAAGAAAACTCGCCCTTACTGAAAATGTTTACATGCCAGAAGCTGTTCCATATAATTAAAAAAAAAAAAAAAAAACCGAAACACCTTTGTATTGAAGTATAAGCTTGTATTGAAGTTCACAGAACATCAGTGTACAGGTTGATGGATTTCACAGACTGAACTCATTGTGACCAGCACCCAGATCAGGAAGGAGAAAGTCTGCAACACGCGAGGTACCTCTTTGTACCCACTTCCACACACCATCCCCTGCCCCTGCCAAGGGTAGCCACTAACCCAGATTCTAACCCGCCTGTTTTTGAACTTTATGTAAATGGAACCATACAGTATGCACTGGCTCCTTGGGCTCAACGTTATATTTTGTGAGGTGCGTTTATGTTGTTGCTTGCAGCTGTACCTCCTTCATTGTCATTACTCTAAATTATTCTATTATGAAATGTAGCACAAGCTCTCATTTTTACTGTCAGTGGACATTTTGGTTATTTGGAGTGGTCTTGAAGGGTGCTGCAGCGGACTTCCTCGTAGATGTCTCTTCATATACGTGTGCATGCCATTTCTGTTGGGTATCTACCCACAGAGTCATGTTCCGCTTCATTAGGTCCTGCCAGTTTTCTATCTTTACACCTTTTCCTTACATTTATTCTTTGAGTTCTCACGTCAGCCTTTTGATGCAGGTATGTTATCCCCTTTGGACAGGTGAGAAAACAAGGGCTCAGAAAGGCTCTGTCAGTTCCTCGAGGTCACAGAGCCAGTGAGTGGCAGAGCCAGGGCACGAACTTGAATTTGTCTGGCTCCACTGTCTGTGTTCTCATCACATGGTGAGCAGTGTGGTCCCTCTCCAATACTACCTCTCCGTCAACGCTTTCCGGACCCATCCTGGAGGAGTTAATCGTGCCGCTCTCTGTTTCCCAGGCATCTTCTAGGTGTCCCTGTGGCCACCGTCATGGATAGTGTTACTGCGGGTGAAAGGGAAGCTCTGTGGTTAGACAGACCTGGTTTGAGTGTCAACTCTGCCACTCAGGTCACATGGGCTTGAAGTAAGTTGTGTCTGTTCATGGGTACAAGGAGGGTGATAATAACGGAGAACTCCCAGGTATGGTGTGAAGATTAAGTAACATGTAAGTACAGCACTTGAGCAGGATCTGGCACAGAGCATAGGCACTCAGCAAAAAAGATGGATGGACAGACAGATGGATAAATAGAGAGGGGTATAGGTATTCCCAGAGACAACGGTTAATTACAGTTTTGGGCACACGCATGTATGTATATGTGTATGTCTGTGCCTCATACATGTGCAGTTACATCTACATGTTCCCCCACTTAGCACCTTCCACTTGACGGGGCTTGACTAACCTTTCTCCTTCTGGGGGTCTGGCACTCCTCCACCGTAATTGAGGAGATGAGAGCAGATTCAGATTCAGCAAGCAGTTGTTGATCACCTCCTCTCTGCCAGGAACTTTTAGAACCTCTGTTCCCGTTAACTTCATCATTTTCATCAAGTAAACCTGAAGGATTTTGTGCCCAATTTACAGTAGGGAAAATGAGGCTCAGAGAGGTCAAGTAACTTACCCAAGGTCACCAGCTTATGAGCAGCAGAGACAAGACTCAGTTTGGGGTCTCATTTCCAGAGCAGAATGTTTCTCTTATTTCCTGCATCATAGTGTTTCCCTACCGAGTCTTTGGTGGTCCTCTGTGATCCTTCTGGGGTTCTCTGTGTTCCTGGCTAAGGAGAGTTTTGCAGAGGTGTGGTCTACACTTGTGAGAAGTGGTTTGGAGCCAGCCTGTAATAAGGAAATAAAGGACATTCAAGGGAGCCCAGTGGAAAGCTGGGAAGCCAGAGGCAGTGTGGGCAAATGTAGCATCACACAGCCACGTGTCTCTGTATGAGTGGCTTTGCCCTCAAAGAGACCTGGTTCAGCTCCTGTTCCCCTTACTTACAGCCCTGGGTTAAATAGTGTCCTCCCCAGTATATGGCCACCAGAACCTCAGAATGTGACCTTATGTGGAAAGAGCCTCCTTGTAGATGTAAATAGTTAAGGATCTTGAGATGAAATCACCCTGGATTTAGGGTGGGCTCTCTATCCAAGGACAGGTGTCCTTATAAGTAGAGGACAGGACCCGGAAACCAGAGAGAAGAGGCCACGTGAAGATGGAGGCAGAGATCAGGGTGACGCAGGTTCAAGCCACGGAACGCCGAGCATTGCCAGCGGCCGCCAGCAGCGAGAAGAGATACATGAGGCCGGTTCTCCTTCAGGGCGTCCGAAGTAACCAACCCGGCCAGCACCTTGATTTGGGACTTCTGGCCTCCAAAGCTGTGAGAGCCTAAGTTTCTGTTGCTTTAGGCTATACAGTTTATTGTAATTTGTTATGGAACACTGGGAAGCTCATGCACTTTTAGACTGTGTCCTCCCGGGGAGACCACTAACCTCTGAGACTTGGTTTGCACACATGGAAAATGGGTGTATAGAGTGGGAACCACCTTATGCAGTTCTGAAGGTTATAGATCAGTCAGGTAAAGAACCTACACATATCGGATGGGTATTCCTTCTATGACATGACACTAGGGCAGCTGCTTGGGAAAACTACCAAGACAAATCGTCCCTCCTGAGAGGACCCTGCCGGTTCTGACCACTCCTGCGCCCGTAACCAGTCCTCTCGACCACACTCCCGAAGGCAATGCCCATCAGCCCGAGCTCTGAGGGATTTTGCAGTGGCTCTTGGAATCAGCACACCCTGTTGCTTTCAGTTACAAGCACGTATTGCCAAAGACGCATATCCCCCTTAGAACCATAAACGCTCTAATAGCAGTAACGGGGCAGCCTCGATCATGACCAAGCGTGATTACATTCCACATAAAAATATAAAAGCTCATTTGAGCCAGGACTCCCTCTGGGCCCATTGCCTGCACTTTTATTGAAAACCCCACATTCCTGACTCCATGAGCACTGATGTCAGGGCCCAGTGAGGCTGAATCTCGAGGACCCTTGTAAAGCCCCGAGGCGGCCTAGTGGGCTGGACTCAACTGAAAATCCCTGATGTCTCCGGGTGTCCTGAGGCACAGACCCTCCTCACCCTTTATTGTCTGGGAGCCCCTGTCTGCTTGGAGAACCTCACACCCACAGTCCCAGCCCATGCCCCGTGCTTTGCTGTCCCGCTAGAATGGGAGGCCGTGGAAGCAGGGAACTGCTCTGTCCTGTTCCCTGCTGTATCCTGAAGGCCCAACCCTTGAATGAATCAGCCTCAGAGGACACCCCTTCCTTCCCTGTGCCTGGCCCTCTCACAGTCCTGCTTCATTCACCCCTGCTTTGCTCTCGAGCTTCACCTTCCAGTCGTCCCAATAACCTGAGACCCAGCCACAGCTAACCTCTGTGGGCCCCCCCCATGTGCCGTGCTGTTCACCTCTTGGCTTTCGGTCATGCTTTTCCCTCTGCTGGGGACTCTGGTCAGTTATTCATCACTAACTTCTGAACATTACTTGGGTGTCGGTTTCAGCATCACTTTTTCCCCGAGATGTGTTCCTTTCTTCTTGTTTTAAAAATTGAACTATAGTTAACTTAGAGTATGGAGTTAGTTTCAGGTATACAGCAAAGTGATTCAGATATAGATATATAGATAGATATAGGTATAGGTTCTTTTCCATTATAGTTTATTATAAGATATTGAATATAATTCCCTGTGCTGTACATCTCTTTTATATATAGTCGTGTGTATCTGTTAATCCCAACCTCCTAATTTATGCCTTCCCTCTCCTTTCTCCTTTGGTAACTGTAAGTTTGTTTTCTATGTTTGTGAGTCTGTTTCTATCTTATAAATAAGTTTATTTGTATTATTTTTTGGATTCCACATGTAAGTGATGTCATATTTGTCTTTCTCTGTCTGACTTACTTCACTTAGTATGATAATCTCTAGGTCTTTCCATGTTGCTGAAAATGGCAGTATTTCATTCTTTTTTATGGCTGAATAATATTCCATTGTGTGTGTGTGTGTGTGTGTGTGTGTGTGTGTGTGTGCGTATTTGCCACATCTTCTTTATCCATTCATCTGTCAATGGTCACTGAGGTTGCTTCCACGTCTTGGCTATTATAAATAGTGCTGCTATGAACATTGGGGTGCATATATCGTTTCTGAATTAGGGTTTTCATCTTTTCTGGATATGTGCCCAGGAGAGGGATTGCTGGATCATATGGTAGCTCTGTTTGTAGTTTTCTAAGGAACCTCCATACTGTTCTCCGTAGTGGCTGCACCAGTTTGCATTTACACCAACACTGTAGGAAGGTTCCCTTTTCTCCATACCTTCTCCACGATGTCTTTATTGTGCCAAACCTGGCATGGCACTCCTTCTCTGGTCACCTGTGCCTCCGAGTCACCCTGACCAGCCAGCCACCCCATCACCTCCATGGACATGTCTCTGTACCCCAAGCACCATGAGGTCCTGGGCAGTGTCTTCTCCCCCAGGGCCTGGAGAATGTCTGACTCATGGTCACGTTGATAAGTGGTGGTTGAATAGATGGACAGAGTGCTGAGAGAAGAACACATCTTCATAAAAGTAGACACAAAGCGGGGGGAAGGAGAGAGGAGGGACAGGGACTGCTCAGCCAGTGTGATGGCAAAAGCCATGAAAAGTGGTTTCACAAGTACTGACTCCATTGATCCCACAGCAACCGTGGGAGAAAGCTGTTATTCTCTCCCTCTTTCCCTCTCTTTTACACATGTAGAAAAAGCACTCAGAGAAATTTACTTGGCCAGTGTCACATAAACAGTATGTAGGCAGAGCCAGGATTTTCATGTAGATTTGTTCAACTCTAGATCCAAATTCACAGCAAGGTCAGGATATAAGAATCCTAAGGAACAAAATACTAAGAAATATTTCTAGGGAGTGTGATTGTTCAGAGCACTGAACTAGGAGTCCAGGCATCCATTCTGCCATCCGCACCTTGACAGGCCTGGGACAAATCAGTTCCTGGCTCTGGGCCTTGGTTTCCTCACCTGAAACGAGACATTTGGGCGTTGGATTAGGTGATTTCAAACAATGCCCGCCCAGCTCCAAAAATATTCTGGAAGTATGCACAATTTATGAAAAAAATATATACTTTGAAATTCAGTGATTGAGGCAACAGCTGTCAGCATGAGATTTTTGTTCTATCTTTTAAAAATAGATTATACAGAAGTGTGTGTGTGTGTGTGTGTGTGTGTGTGTGTGTACGTTCACATGCATATGAACCCATGAACTGAACAGTGACAAGTGTGCCTTCTAAAGAGTACTGTTCCCACTCACAACCCTCAGGGAAAAAATAAACGCGTTGTTGATAGCGCTGATCTGGAATCAGACCACATGCTGTGGGTGTTGTCATCGTGTTTGTCTTGATTTACCTGGATTTCTGTTCAAGTGGCACCTCTTCTCTAATTCAAGGAGACTGTCAGTTCAACATGAAGAACTGTGGGTCAGGAGGGGCAGGGGGGGATGCTGAAGAAGCCTGGTGCAATGGGAAACGAAAGCAGGCCTGAATCAAGACAGACATGTTGGCAATACCTAATGAGAAGGAAGGCTCATTGGCATCAGTAGTTTATACTTGGTGTAACGTGAGGGGCAATTGTAGTTTCCAAAAATATTTAGGCTAAATGGATGCTTAATAAGCTGTTCATGGATTTTCCTGCAGGGTGGTTTCTTTCTGATGGAGGAATTCCATCGTTTGTTCATTCATTCATTCACACACACACACACACACACACACACACACACACACACTCCAGCAATGTGCCAGATACTTGGCACGTTGGCAGTGATGAGCAGTCCTTGCTGTCACAGAGCTTATGAAATAGTCCGGGAGTGTGACAGGCAGAATAGCGGCCCCCAAAGATGTCCACGTCGGAATCCCTGGAAGCTGGGATTACGTGGCAAAAGGGAGTTGATAGATATGAAGGATCTTCATATCTATCTGAGATGGAGATTATCCTGAATTACCCAGGTGGGCCCAATGCAGTCACGAGGGTCCTCGATATGGAGGAGGTGGGAAGGAGAGTCAGGTGGTTTTGAAGATGCAGGAAGGGGCCATGAGCCAAGGAGTGCCGATGGCCTCCAGAAGCTGGAAAAGGCAAAGAAATGGATTCTGTCCTGGAGCCTCCAGAAGGAATGCAGCTCTGCTGACACCTTGACTTTATCCCACTGAGAGTGATTTTGGATTTCTGACCTCCAGAACTGTAAGTGAATAAACGTGTGTGGTTTTAAGCAGCTAAGTTTGTGGTACCTTGTTAAGCAGCCAGAGAAAACTAACACTTAATCAGGAAATCAGAAGACTAAATATATCAATGTACAAAGTGGGGAGTGATAGGAAGGAAGAAAACAGGGAGATGTAAGAAGGTCCAGTCGAGGTTCCAAAAGCTACTGGTTGGGGAAGGCTCCCCTGGGCCTTCCTGAAGGAGAAGGACGTTGGCGCCTTGGGGAAGGTGCAAGTTGGGAGGGAATTCCAGGCAGAGTGTGTTCTCTGTGTGAGGGCCCCACTCAGGGAGGGGACATGGCACAGATTAGGGAGTGCAGGGAGGCTAGAGGGCCTAGCTCGCCAAGCATGAGGAGGAAATGATGCAAACTCAGCCTGGAAATGGTCTGCTGGATCAGGCAGCCTCTGTAAACTGGGTGAGGGGTTTGGGTTCTTAACCTACGAGAAATGCGAGTATTTTTAAAAAAATTTTATTGGAGTAGAGTTGGTTTACAGTGTTGCATCAGTTCCTGCTGTACAGCAAAGTGTATCAGTTACACATATACATGGATCCACTCTTTTTTAGGTTGTTTTCCCATAGAGGTCATTACAGAGTCTTGAGTAGAGTTCCCTGTGCTACGCAGGAGGTCCTTATTAGTTATCTATTACATATATAGTAGTGTGTATATGTCAATCGCAGTCTCCCAATTTATCCCTCCCTCGACCACACCGCTTTCCCTCCTGGTAGCCATACATTTGTTTTCTACATCTGTGACTCTATTTCTGTTTTGTAAATAAGTTCATTTGAAATGGAAGTATTTTGAATAGTGTTAAGTCACAGGGAAATCAGGTTAGATGTATACTTTAGATCTGTGTTGTCAAATGCAGTAGCCGCTACTATGTGTAGCAATGTAAATTTAAATTAATAAAAACTAAATAGTTAAAGAAATTCAGCTTCCTGGTGACATTAGCCACATTTTAAGTGCTCAGTAGCCACGCGTGGCTAGTAGCTACCACATCAGACGGAACAGATAGAGAACATTTCCAACATTGAAGAAAGTTCTGTTGGCCTGTGCTGCTGTAGAAGAAACACCCCAACTGCAGAGGGGAGCATGGACTAGGAAGGGAGGTAAGAATAGATGTGGGAGAGCAGGTAGGAAGAAGCTTCCCGATATTCCAGGTGAGATTTGATGGTAGGTCAACCTAAGATGGCGGCAGTAGAGGTGGACGTAAGTGGGCAGATTTGAAATCTACGTAGGAGGTACCCAGGGATTTGGGGAAGTTTCTGCCTTACTTGACTCTTCATTAAAACCATCACTTAAGTTCATGGGACCTCAATTTCCTCATCTGTGAGTGGGAGTAAAACCTGCTTCAAAGGGGATATTGTAGGGGAAAACCCCTGGCATAATGGGTGTTCAATAAAGTGTACATCTCACACCCTTTATGTCTCCAACTTGAAACGGTGTTTCGAATATTTAGATCCAGATGGAGTCACTTTGGAGTTACAAACACCTGCTGATCAGGTGAGCTGTCTCTCTTGAGAGTGGAGCCTGATCAGAGAATCTCCCGCTCAGCTGGACAAGCCCTAAGTCTAGAACAGCCCTTGGGTGTGAAGGTCACCGGGAAAGGTACAGAGGGAAAGAGCCATATGTGGAAAATGAGCAATTCTGTTCCCACCATGACGGCAGGGCGCCCAAATGGAGCTATTTTGTAGTCAGAATACCACGTAGGACCATACCAGGAGAGCGAGCTTGAGGGAGGCAAGGAGGAGAGCGTGCCATCGTGTAGAGAAGATAATTGAATCCATGGGAGGTCGACTGGGGCTCATTTCACACGGAACCACACGACAGCGCATAGCTCGCTCAAAGACAATACAGGCCTTCAAAGGGAACCGCTGAGGGGTGTGCATTTCGCTATTAAGGGCACAACATACTCTAAGTGAGATACATTGTTATGCCTCTTCTTCCCAGCCACAGCCGGGAAATAGCCATAAAAGAAATGAAGTATATTTGCCTTGTTAACGCAGTTTGTATTACATATTCATAAACCATTTTGTGAAGCTGCAAGGGAAAGATTCAATTGTCCTGGAAGCGGATAATGGCCAAAGTGCCGAGGAGAAAGCAGGCAGCGCGTTATGGAACTAGCCGCACAATGAATGAAATGCGACGCCTCTGATAAAGCCGTTCAGATACAAATTATGGCCGAGTAGATGCAGTGTTTGTTAAGCAATAAAGCTTGCCGCCTACGTGGGAAACGGAATGAGATTTATCATAAAATATGGCGGAGGACACACTAAGAACCTGACTCCCCGAAGTGGACTAAATCAAAACAATCTAGCGAGCAGGCTTCCAGGAACAGGAAACGAAAAGAAAATGATAGCAGTGGGTCCAAAGGGCATTATGACATTGTGACTCGAAATACCCCTGGTCTCAGCAATTCCACCAAGAATAGTTTGCATTTTGAAAAAAAACAAAGCTGTTTTGACTTTTCCTTTGAGAATTATCAAAATGCCTTAAGCTCTGGGAATACAAAATGTGACCAATAATTGACTTCCTGGTTGGCCAGGGAAATAACTGAATTCAAGGGCAGGGAACTTGTCCAAGTGACAGTGGGCTCTTGGTTTCCCTTGGAAATCGTTGAGGCTGACGATCCCCAGGGAGGAAGCTGGTTTTTCGACCACACTGTTGGACGTTTCACTGGGTCCTTGAAGGACGTGTGGCTCATTTTCTCAGAAGGCCTCCCACAGATCTTCCACGCACCATGCTAAATGAATATGAGGGCACGTTATGTATCGTCTCCTGGAGCTGGAGCTTGGGTTTATCTCGGACTCCACTTTCTGGGAAAAATAAAACGAAACCAAATAAAATAAAACCAGAATTAACCCAGCATGATGCAGTCTTTCTGGTATTGTTACTTGAAAATAACTGCAAATATTTTATGGCTTTACAAGTTGCAGTCAACGATTTCAGTGTATTGAGAACAATGAAAAATACCTTAGGAATGTAATATAGTCCCAGAGTTGGATTAAGAGTGCTCAGAAGCCAAAAGGACTTTTCTGCCTGCTAATAACGTTACCCTGAAATCTCATGAAATAGTCTCCCTAAAGTCAAGTTTATTTTCCCATTTGCTGTTAAAAATAAAACAAATGTCTTCTTTGGTCAGCTCATCACTCAATCCATATACCATCAAACTGTGCTTCAGATAGCAAAATCATACGACTTAAATGGGCCAATTATGAGTTTTTAGAAGTACAGATTGTTTCCAACCTTCAGTGAAGTAAGCAGACAATGAGAATTTGACAACAGGCTTCAACACACTCCCAGAGAAGCTTAAAAAGCACACATTTTGGAGTTGTTATTGGTGACTTCAGCTACACTGTATTCACTGTGTCCTCTCTCTGTGTGTGTAAACGTAAATGTACAAGTATGTGCATATGTATATAAACATGTATATGCTTTTAGACACATGTAGATACATGCACAAATTTTATATATATATCTCAACAAGAAACTATAAGTATTAGCCAAAAGATTGGAAAAATCAGAAGTCATATTAGAGTCTAATAAACTGATAACATCTTTCCTTCCCTCTCATCAAAACCCATCCTCCACATTCCTTCCTCCAACTAAGATGAAACAAGTGCTAAGTATTTGGAAAGGTAATCAGAATAATAGGGTACTGAAATAAAACATAAAGGTGATAATTGTTCTCAATATCTTATTTAGGAGGATAACGCCAATAGCTTGCATTTGTATTGGCTATTAATTTTTTCCTTGCTGTCACCTCATTCACTTCTCACAGAAATCTCTACAGAAGAGGCATCTCCATCACCACTTTATGGGTTAGGGACTCAAGGAAGCTCATGCATCATTAAAAAAATTCTTTCAGGTAAAGAAATAGACACCTTGACTTAAAGTGATGAAGGGTTCATTTGTCCTACGTAACAGGAAGTCTGGTGGTAAGCCTTTCAGAGTAGAGTGTGCCAGCAGATTCCTAGATGTTTTCTCTCTTTCCTCACCATCATCCACTAGGCTTTCCAGAATGAAAAAAGGTGAAGGGCCACACCCCCAGACTGGGTCCTTTTTTATCACCAAAATCAATGCTTCCCCAGCAGCCCCATTCTGCAGACTTTCCCACTTTCATTTCCCTGATCAGAACTTTTACTTGGCCACCCCTAACTGGGAAATGGCCAGAGAGAGGGGGCTGTGGGTATAATATTATGTATAAATTATTAAATGTAGATCTGGGTTTGTCCAATTGGCACTTCTGTATAATGGCGTTTACCCTGAACTTGAGATGGATTGGACAGACCCACACACTGAAGGTTTTTAAGTTCTGGTTTATGATTCTGAATTAGCTTAACCAATGACGATAATTTAGCGTAATTTCTGAAGCATTTGGCTTTTCTGGGAAGGCTAGGTGAGGCAGCCATTAAGGCTGATTTTTAAAGCTGTGTAAGCAGTACGTTCTCTGCTTCCCACTGAAAACTCTAATGTGCATTCTGGATTGGTTAACCAGTATCCCAGTGATTGTGTAACTAGGGCACCAGCCATTTTTCCTCCCCTGGAGAATGACCAGAAGTTGAGCTGAGAGTTTGAAAATCCAAGAGAAAGAAAGAATATGCTTTCTCTTTAGAATCCAATTCATCATCTTTGTTGATCAAGCCAACCGTCATCTTGACTATGGGTACATCCAATTTGGTATGGATGCTTTTCAGTTCCCATGATTCAGTGTGGCCACTCCCACAGCATGAACCCTTCCACACACCACGCGTGTGGGAGGGAAGGAGAGAAAGGGGCTGAACAAACAAAACACGCTACGGACTCCACTCGCCTCTAAGGCGACACCTGCCTCTAAGACAATCCTCAGTGAGATGTGGGAACCAAATGTTACCTCCCACACTTGCATCCCCTGCACTTAGTTCAAAGCACAGGGTCTCTGTTGAGCAGGGTTTGGCTGAGGCAGAAACTTTCTCAAAGTTGCAGTTATCTGTTACTGTGCAATAAACCGTCCTAAAACAGAGGGACTTAAAACAGCAGCATGCATCGGCCCGCGGGACTTAAAACAGCAGCGTGCATCGGCCCGCGGGACTTAAAACAGCAGCGTGCATCGGCCCGCGGGACTTAAAACAGCACCGTGCATCGGCCCGCGGGACTTAAAACAGCAGCATGCATCGGCCCGCGGGACTTAAAACAGCACCATGCATCGGCCCGCGGGACTTAAAACAGCAGCATGCATCGGCCCACGGGACTTAAAACAGCACCATGCATCGGCCCGCAGCACTGCAATTTCAGCACGTGGTGGAATTGGTGGCTTATCTGCCTGCCAGCTGATGTTGCTGGCATGTGACTCATTCATCTGGGAGTCATACAGGAGCCTATTCAGAGCTTTTCTACATGGCAGCTGGATCCCAAGAAAATGAAGGTGGAAAATTCCAGGCCTCTTGAGCGCTAGATTCAAGAACTTACACATCTCTTTGACACGTTGCATTGGTCATAGCAAGGCACCAGCCAGCCCAGATTCTAGGGAAGGGGAAACACAGTTCAACCCTTGATGCCAACAGTCGCATGTGCTCAGGGGGTGGGAGGGATCCTTGGCAACCATCTTTGCAGGCAGCCCGCACATCCGGGATCAACTCTCTCCGAAGACTTTATGGGTTCCCTCGAGGAATCCTTGCTCTCCCAGGAACCTGCACATCCCTCAGATGGAGCAGCAGCAACACGGTGTGGAGAGCTTCAGAGCAAGGGATTTAAAGTTGGATTTCTGGACTCTAAGTCTGGCTGTCCTGCTGGCTCACTGTCAAATCTTCATCAGGTTATTTACTGTGTTTCGGCTTCAGTGTTCTCAGTAAAATGAAGGTAATAGCAATGCCCTCCTCGTAGGCTATTTGTAGTATTTTACAGAGTTAATCCACCTAAACTACTTAGGACAGTACCTGATACTTGACAGGGGTTCAGTAACATTGATTCACAGCTGCCTCCTCCTCTTCTAGGAGTTTCCAGGGCAGGGCTGCTGTTGTCACCTCTGTGCTTTGGGATCCGGTAAAGATTTTAATATGGTGGGTGCTCAGTGAATATGTAATAAATGAATAATGAACTGAGGCTACCCTTTTCTTTAACAGTGTCCATCTGAAGGCAAATATTTATGTTCAAAAAAGTATGAATTGGGGTAGCATATGTCATGTGTGCCATGTGTGTGTCATGCGTGTTCACTTATTCATTCATTCATTCATCAGATATTATTGAGCACCAATTATAAGCTGAGAGTCCATTATGTCCTGGAGGTACCGTGGTGCATAAGCCATGTGTAGCTTCTGCCCTCATGGTAGTTATATTCTAATGAGAGGAGAAAATAAATAAACTCAAGATAATAATAAGTGTTTTGAAGAATATAGCTGTAGGATAGAGTGTTTGGTTAAACCAGGAATAGGCATAGGATGAGATGCAGCTTTGGGCTGGTGATATAACTTCGGGTTGGTGGAACTCCCAACTTTTCCAAAAAGTTAGAATTTCAGGAGAGACCTCAAGGAGAAAAAGTCAGTCATTTGGAGATGCATGGATAGAGTCTTCCAGGAAGAGAGAGGAGCAAAAACAGAGACTTGTTGTGGAAATAAGCATGGAATTTAAAAATATGAGGAAGCCCCATATGCCTGGAGATTGACAAGCCAAGGGGAGAAAAGGTAGATGGGTTAAATGGGGCAGCACTTTTGATTCAGTGCAGTGGAGTACCATCAAAGGGTCTTAAACATGGAGGGGGAAATAGCTTCCCTTCCTTGTATTTCATTCTTGGGTTATTTTATTGCTGATAGCCACCCAGCACAGCCCTGACCCTGTATACACAGAACTGGGGAAATCCTGTTCTGAGGTATGTGTGTATAGGAGTAGGTAATGGTGGTGGTAGTTTAGGGTTGGTGGAGAGGGTCCTCTTCAGACAGCACTGGAAATGTATTGAGTTCCCCGAGCAAATCCAGATGGTCCAGGTTCTTTTTGTACCAAGGATGAAATGATGGTGGTGCCTGACGACGGTGGCCAGTGATTTCACTTTGACTATGTGCTGGGCACTGCTAAGTGCTTCACAGACATCGTGTTTGAGCCTCACGCACACCCAAGAGTTCGCTGCCATCGGTGTCTGGGTTTTACAGATGAACACGCTGAGATCTGCGAGGTGAAGTGCCTGCCCCGAGGTTAACCCGCTCAGGATTTGAGTCCAAAGCTCTGGACCTTCTCTTTCCAGCACATTTCAAAGTTCTGCTCATCTGCACCTCCTCCCATGAAGCCTCCCCAGATGGTGCAGATAGATGGGGACTGAAACTCAGTGATCAGTTACAAGATACTCTCTAGAACTTGTGGAACTCATAGGGTGTGTGAGCTGGTTTCGCAACAGCGCTCCTAAGGAGCCATTCAGCGATGAGTGCACACGCGTGGGGGAGTCTCAGCACAGCTCGCCTTTGGTGCACTTGTGTCGCTCTTTGGTGTCTGTACACAACTTGAGATTTCCAAACTGTTCTCCAAGGAAGTGGATCAATGGCATTTCTTAGATTTTATAGATTTGGGGCTGAGGCAAGCTGAACCTCGGCCTTGAGTCACACGGCAGAAGGATGGAAGCTTCCGAAGCCCAAACGGAGAAGCCATATTCCACGTCCTTTCATCTAGAGGTTAAGTGATTTGACCTTCACCTGAGGTCATTATATCCAGGAGAGGTTGGCTGGGTCATAGCACATCAATTACTTCTTTTCTTTTTTTTTTAATCAATTTATTGATTTATTTTTGACTGCACTGGGTCTTCGTTGCTGCGCGCGGGCTTCCTCTAGTTGTGGCGAGTGGGGGGGGCTGCTCTCCGTTGCGGTGCGCGGGCTTCTCATTGCTGTGGCTTCTCTTGTTGTGGAGCACAGGCTCTAGGCACGCGGACTTCACTAGTTGTGGCATTCGAGCTCAGTAGTTGTGGCTCAGGGGCTTAGTAGTTACGGCTCATGGGCTCTAGAGCACAGGCTCAGTAGCTGTGGTGCACAGGCTTAGTTGCTCCGCGGTATGTGGGATCTTCCCGGACCAGGGCTGGAACCCATGTCCCCTGCACTGGCAGGCGGATTTTTAACCGCTGTGCCACCAGGGAATTCCTGTCAATTACTGCTTTAGTTTGTCCATCAAACATTAAATGCCTCCGAGGTCTCAGGTGCTCTGCTAGATGAGGGGAGTACAGGTGTGAATGAGACTTGCCCTGTCCTTGAAGATGTGTCAGCTGTTTCCACGTGGACATCTGTCCTCATTCTACCTCAGCATGTCCCAACCCAATCCAGTGGTGGTTAGGGATGCAGGCACTGATACAAAACTACCTGGGTTCAAATCCTGGCTCTGTGTAACTAGGGCTAGTGCCTTAACTTTTCTGCCCTTCTGTGTCCTCACCTATAGAGCTGTAAGATTAATAGTACATAAATAAAAGAACTGTTGTGTAAATAAAGTGATACAATACAGCTTTTGTTTTCAAGTTCCCTAATGATAACCATCACCAGGGATGCTTGTTAAAAATACAGCTTCTCAGGACCCTCTCATGCAGATTCTGAGGCAGTGGCTTTGGGGTTCAAAGCCTTGGGTTTTTGTTTGGATTGGGTTTTTTTTTTTTTTATTTTAAACAAATATTCCAGGTCGTAGTTGTCATCAGGATAATCTGGGAAACATTGATAAAACACGTGAAGAGCGGTGGTTCTCGACTTTCATTGCATATTGCTTGGAACTTTAAAAATCCAGATGCGTGGGTCCAACTTGAGAGATTCTGTTTTCATAGGCGTGGGTGCCTACTGGGGTTTAAAGCCTCCCCAGGAATTCCTAACGTGCAGCCGAGGTTGAGGATAACCTGCTACAAACCGTTTAGCACAGTACGTGGCACAAAGTGATGGGCAACAAACACCCCGTCATCCTCGCCATTCTTTTCATCTTCCCCAGAGGCAGTGAGAAACACGCAATTAAGGGGAGAATTAAGAATGTCAACTTCTGTGTAAGAAGAATGGAAAGAGTCATTCTGAGCTCCTGTGACGCTTACTCTTTCATTATGACATTTAGATTCTCTCCTGGGCTCCACATGGTAAACATTTTTGTCTTTCTCCTTCTTGACTGTAAACCTCTATCAGGAGCATGATAATGTGTTTGGTTTTAATTTTTTAATATGCCCCCAAAGATTTATGCAATACCTTGTATATATAGTAGTAGTAGACAACTGTTTATCAAAGTAATAAGATAAATGTGTTAATGGAAGAATCACAGAGGGAAAATATTACAGAAAAGGTGAGGAAGGAGAGAATTTCGTACTATTGGAGAGTGTGGGAATCATCACTTGAAGGCTGGCCTGAACGTTTTGAAGTGGAGCGGAGGAGGGCACTTCTGCTGGGAGAAATGGTTTCTGTGAATTTGGGGACGGGGAAATATACATCTGTACAAGGAAAACAGCGTACTCATGTTGGGATGGAGGAAATATCTCAGGCAGACCTAAGCTAAGAGGACGGGTGGAAGAAGGTGCTAGAGGGTTCACAGTATTAACTCCGAGAACTGGGTCAGTTTTCCATGGCATGCGAGGTGGATCTGGAATTTGAAGCTTGGCTGGGGCAGCTTGCACCCTCCAAGCTGCTGCACCCTCCAAGCTGCTACACCCTCCTGGCTCCCAACCTCCTGGCTCCCAGTGTCTTGAACAGCAGGGGGATAATGAAGACTTTCTCAGCAGAAGCATGACAGCCTCAGACAGATTTTGTAGAACAATCACGTTGGCAGCCGTGAGGAGGAACAATGGCAGAGCCGCAAAAGTAGCGATCAGGGGAGCAGTTCTTTCCGAAGTCTTTTCTTCTCATACAGGGTGAGTGACATGCATGCTTCCGACAAACAAGCAAACAAACAAAAACCGGCACCGAGGTCAGCACACAAAGTGCATAAATACATGCCATGCGTTCTCGACTCCTGAGTGTAGGAGGGCCGCCAGTTTCGATCTGAGCGTTCTGGCAGCAACGTGATTCACAGAGGTTATAAAAGGTAAATAGGATGGTTACTCAGGAGATGCCCAGCCCTTGCTGTTACTGAAACTAGAGAGCACATCCTCCCTGCGGATTTCAAAGTGAGGACCCCATGCAAAACGCTGCATGTTGCTCTCAACAGTGAAAACAGCAAGGAGTCCGTACTGCTGTTTTGTGAATGGTCCTTAACGAAGGCAGGCGGTCTTGCCAGTGGGTAACGCTCCGTCTTAACCCTGCAGGATCTATGTTTAGGATTTGTACACTCCAACTTAAGATTTTTCATAGCATTTTTGTTTACTAAAATAAATCACTCCTCTACCACCTCCCAAAAGTAACAGTTGCCTCTTTTTTTGCGGTACGCGGGCCTCTCACTGTTGTGGCCTCTCCCATTGCGGAGCACAGGCTCCGGACGCGCAGGCTCAGCGGCCATGGCTCACGGGCCCAGCCGCTCCGTGGCAAGTGGGATCTTCCTGGACAGGGGCATGAACCCGTGTCCCCTGCATCAGCAGGCAGACTCTCAACCACTGCGCCACCAGGGAAGCCCACCTCTTTTTTTTTTTTTTAAGTCAACTAAATGATTGATCAGTTCCTACTATATCCCACTTTATCTCCAGTGTTGCAAATGTAAGGCTGGGCTTTTAAATATGTATATTGTAATTTCTTGATGTCGTACCTAAAGCGTTTATAATGAAGTGTCAATCGCCGTGGTGGTATGTGAATATAAATCTTCCTAATGACATATTAAACAGAGCAGAAGCATCTCAGCCTTGCTCCCTTGAGGCTTTTATGCTGTTTTCAAAACTCTTCATATCTTGTCTGCATAGAACCATAGGTTCTCATGTTTAAAGTTGCCTAAAGCTTATGCAGCCACGAACTCTTTTCCATCCCCTTCTCACCACTTCCGGTCACAAGAAGTTGCAAAATCAGATTGAACAGATTTCTCACACTCCGAAGTTCTCTCTCTCACCATGACTCCAGGAGAGCAGCTTCGGAGAGGAAGAAGCGGGAGGGGAGGCAATAAATGGATAGAAGTTAAGTACCTGCTCTGTGTCAGTCACTTTGCACATTACTTTCTGGAACTAGACAACATCAGCGACATGTATTCACTTCCCACTTAACAAGGACGGGAAGTGAGGCTTGGAGAAGCCAACTAGCACGTTTAGGTTTACACAGCTAGTAAGTGTCAGAGAAAAATTCTGTCTCAAATCTGACATCACTACCCAAGTTTTGTCCATGGTAATATGCACCTTCAAGGATAAATCTGAAAACATAGGTGCCGTGGGTTTTAATTCCAGGTAAAATGATGTACACACCTTCTTCCATCCTGTCTCTTCCACTGAATGAAGCTATAAAAGCTCAGTAGAATGTATGGGGAAGCTATGCCTGGAGAAACAATTTGAAGTCTCTGAAAGTAGCAGCAGCAGGCAAATTGGGGAAGAAGAGCCACATTAAGAGTCACTGAAAGTTTGGTGAGTTTACCAGCTTTTTACCTCCTCTGCCCCACAGCCTGGACTCGAGGCAGCGCAAAACACAAAGTGGTCGTCCATGCATACAGACAGAACTCCCAAAGAAGCCCTCTAGCCCTGGCTTGAGAAGCAGGAAAAGGGACACCCAAAGTTCAGCGAGAGCAGGAAAATCATCTCTTTTGAAAAATACCTTTACTCTCTTGAGCCCGAGTGCCCAGGAAATCATTGCATGGTGGTGACAGTGCGGTGTTAGTGATGGAACTGGGGCTCTTCAAACTACTAAAACTCAGAGGGAGATGAGCCTGCCTCTCTACTTGGTCCCGAAAGGGTGAGGAATACCCCACTGCTCTTTTCCTCTCCTGTCTTCCCACCACTTGGCTGTGGATGAAGGTACCGTTGTGGGAAAGAGCAGGGGAACAAAAGCCCTAGCTTTCTGGTAGGGGCACCAAAACAGGAAGCCTCGGGAAGGTGGAACGTAGCAGGGAGATGATGGAGAGAGAGGAGATTGGCAACAATCAACCCAGTAAGTTGTGTTTAAACTCCTGGAATCACTCCCACACTGAGCATGTGCGTTTATGATCCCAAAGAACATACCAAAGAGTTTGAGATGCGAACTAAGAGAGAGAGACCCCACTCACTGGGGTGGTGTCCCAGACAGCCCACTGGGTGGGACACATGCAGGATAAGTTCAAACAGCACTGCAGAGGCTTTGAAAAAGGGACTGAAATGGAAACCACAACCTGCAAAAGTCTGGGGAGAACTTGCAGCTTCACCCAACAGGGTTGATTGCCTGGTAAACCCTAAGTGTCAACATTCTCCATGGGATTTAAATAAGATCCAGTATCTCCTAACCTAATATTCAAAATGTCCAGTATACAATCCAATGTTAGCTGTCATATAAAGAACCAGGAAAATATCAACTTGTCTGGGAAAAGATAATCAATAGAATACCAATGCCAAAATGCACGGACATTAGGATTATCTGATAAAGACTTTTTTTTTCTTTTAATTTTTATTTATTTATTTTTGGCTGCATTGGGTCTCCGTTGCTGCATGCGGGCTTTCTCTAGTTGTGGCAAGCAGGGGCTACTCTTCGTTGCTGCACACGCGCCGCTTATTGCAGAGCACGGGCTCCAGGCGCGCAGGCCTCAGTAGTTGTGGCATGTGGCCTCAGTAGTTGTGGCTCATAGGCCCTAGAGCACAGGCTCAGTAGTTGTGGCGCACAGGCCCAGTTGCTCCATGGCATGTGGGATCTTCCCGGACCAGGGATCGAACCCATGTCCTCTGCATTGGCAGGCAGATTCTTATCCACTGCACCACCAGGGAAACCCTGATAAAGACTTTAAAACAGCTATTATTAAAATGATCCAAGAAGTAAGTGCCTACACTTTTGAAAAGAAAGGAATGATAGAACAGAAAATAAATGGAAGATATACAAAAATGGAAATTTTAGAAATAGAATAACCTAAATTATAAAAAAACCCACCTCACTGAATGTACTTTATAACAGAATAGAGATTAAAAGAGGAGAGTCACTAGGTGAACCTGATCGATAGAAATTATCCAACCTGAGCAATGGATAGAAAAAGAGTGAAAAGAGCCTCAGGGACCTTGGGACACTACCAAAGGTTCAACATTTGTGTTACAAGAGTCCCAGAGGAGAGGAGAAATAGTGTGGTGAAGAGAAAAAAATATTTGAAGAAGTAATAGCTGAAAACTTCCCAAATTTGGGAGAAGACATAAATTTACAGATTCATCAATTTTAATGAATTCCAAATAAAATAAACCAAATGAAATACCCTCTGATACATTATCATCAAACTATTTAAACCTACAGATACAGAAAAAAAAATCTTGAAAACAGCTGGAGGAAAACAGCTGTTTACTTATAGGGACTAACGATTTGAATGACTATGGTTTTCTTCTCAGAAATCATGGAGGACAGAGGAAGTAGAATGACACTTTTAAAGGGTTGAAAGAAAAGAATTGCCATCCCAGAATTCTACAATCAGTGAAAATAGAGGTAATATTCAATCAATGAATAAAGGTAAAATAAAGAGACTTAGGGGAACCAACTGTCCCAATTTGGTTCCCCAGGACTGAGGGGTTTCTCTGGATGCAGCACTTCTAATCCTAAAACTAGGCAAACAAGAACAGTTGGTCACCCTAACATTCTCAGATGAAAGAAAATGAAGAGAATTTGTTGCCATTAGTCCTGCTTTAAAAAAATTGCTAAAGGAAGTGCTTTAGACAGAGGGAGGTGAAAACAGGTGGAATACTTGAAACATCAGGAATGAAGAAAGAAAAAAGGAAATGATTCTTCTCCCTTGAGTTTTTAAAATGTGCTTGATGGTTGAAAGCAAAAATATAACATAGTCTGATGAAGTTTTCTATGTATGCATGCTATCTAGCATCATACTCAATGGTGAAAGACTGAAGGTCCCCCCCCACACCCCAAGATTGGAATAAGGAACGGAGATCTACTATTAGCGCTCCCATTCAACATTTTGGTGGAAATTCTAGCAAGTGTAACAAGGCAATCAGAGGAAATAAAATTCATACAGATTAGAAAGGAAGAAATAAAACCCACTCCATTCCTTAGAGGATGTGATTGGATTTGTAGAAACTCCCAATTAGTTTACAACCAACAGCAACAACAATATAAACTCTTAGTACTAATATGTTAATTTAGGAGAATTACAGGATCCCAATTACACACTAAAATCAATTGTATTTCTACATACTAGCAACGAAGACCTGAAACCAAAATTTGAAAAACAAATCAAAAAAATATTACCATCTACAATAGCTCCACAGGTGAAATACTTAGATATAAACCTAAAAGTCATATTTAGGATCTATATGCTGAAAACTACAAAATGCTGATAAAAGAAATAAAAGGAGACCTAAATCAATGGGGAGACATCCCTCGATCACGGATTGGGAGACTCAACACTGTAAAATGTCAGTTTGCCCCCAATTAATCCATAGATTCAATGTACTTTCCAGTCAACATCCCAATGTTTTGTTTGTTTGTTTGCTTGTTTTTTGTAGACAAACTTATTCCAAAATCTATATGGAAAGGCAAAGGAGCTGAAATAATCAAAAGAAATTTGTAAAAGAAAAGTGAAGTTGGAGAAATCACTCTACCCAATTTTAAGACTTACTATAAATCTATAGCAATTTAGACATGAGGTATTAGTTAAGGGAGATCCATATAGACCAAATGGAGCAAAGTAGAGAGTTCAGAAATAGACCCACACAAACATGGCAAATTGATTTTTGAAAAAAATAAAAAAGGTAGTTCAATGAAGAAAGGTGCTGGAAATTTGGAGCACCAAATATTTTTTATAATAAATGGTGCTGGAAAGTTAGAGATATATGTGTATATATATCTATATGTATATATACATATATATATATGTATGTGTGTGTATATATATATTATATATATATATATAATATATATAAAACCTCAACCTAAACTTCACATCCTATTCAAAAATTAAATCATACAATAGATCTAATAATAAAATGCAGAACTATAATACTTTTAGAAGAAAACATAGGAGAAGATATTTGTCTCCTGGGGTTAGGGAAAGAGTTCTTAGACATAACCCCAAATCATAATTTATTAAGGAAAAAAAAATTGGACTTAAAGATGTTTGCTCTGTGAGTGACACTGCTAAAAGAATGAAAACATAAACTACAGACTAGGAAAAAATGTTTGCAAATTGCATATCAGCAAAGGACTTCTATGTGGAATATATAAAGAACTCTCAAAATTCAATAGTAAGAAAGCAAATAACCTGATTTTTTTTAAAAAGGGCAAAAGACTTGAATAGATATTTCACCAAAGGGAAGGCAAATTAGCACATGAAAAGATATCCAATCAAAAGAAATTAATTGAATGCAAATTAAAAAGGAGTGATGCCAGAATGAGATACCACTACAGTTTACTAGAATAGCAAGAAAAAAATACTGACAATACCAAGTGGTGGCTGTAGGAGGTGGTCGCCACAGGCCCATTGAGAAGATGTGGGCTGCTGACCCATGAGCTGGTTCCAGGGAGATGAAGGCTCCTCACCTCCTCCCCTGTCCTTGGGATATATGTTCTGCCCACTGTTCCCACAGTGGAAACTGTTCCAAGGGCATAGCCTTGAGAGAATAAGCTGTGGTTGAGGCCATCTGGACACTCTAGTGATGGAACCCCTTTAAGGCCTCTATATAAACTTCTAAGATTCTGACTGTTGAGCACGGAGATCTACTCTTCTTGTGGCCATCCAAGACAAGCCTTGGAAGTAATTTCTCCTACCAATTTGGAGTGGTCTGCCTGTTTCTTCCATCTTTACTTGCCCCTCTGTGTACAGGAGCCAGTTTGAGATTTCATCTGGGAAAACTGCCACAGCTGCAAACCATCTATGGCAAGGATGTGGAGCAACAGGAACTCTCATAGGTTGTTGGTGGGATTATAAAATGGTACAGTCTCTCTGGACAACAATTTGGTAGATTCCCCAAAGTTAAATACACACCTGTCTTGTGATACAGCAGTCCCACTCTTGGGTGTTTGCTCTAGAGAAATGAAAACTTGTGTTCAGAGAAAAACTTGCACGTGAATGTTTATAGGAGCTCTACTCACAACTGCTAAAATTGGGAAACAACCCAAATTTCCTTCAGTGAATGATGGGTAAGCAGAATGTGGTGCCTCCGTCCGATAGGATACTCTCAGCAATAAAAAGGAACGGACTCTTGATACGTACGACTTAGATGAACCTCAACACACTATACTGAATAAAAAAAGCCACTCTCAAAAAGTTACATTATATTCCATTCCTATGATATTCTCGAAAAGACAAAACTGTTGTGAGTGACAAAGAACAGATGAGTTGTTGCCAGGTGTTAGGGATGTGGGAAGGGGTGGCTACAAAGGCAGGAGGGGGTTTGGGGCAGAGGAGACGGGCCTCTTCTGTATTTTGATTGTGGTCGTAGTTGTATGAATCTATGCATGTGTTATATAGAATTTATAGAACTACAGGTGTAAAATAGAAGCCAATTTTACTGTATCTTAAGCTAAAAAATAATAAGTGTAGCAATTATTTTGGTTGTATTTATTTTTACTTACAAACATATTTCCTAAATACATTCTCACTGCAAAAACAATAGTAATAAAGACGCGGGTGAAGTTCCTACACCGCCTTGACTAAACCTGTCAGTCTCACTCTCCTCCCCAGTGGTAACCTCTCTTATCAGTCCATCTCTTTTTTTCTAAAGGAGTAATCATTTCTAATGTTTGGAATCATTTCAAAAGCTCAACTCTTTAATGATGAAATAAGTGAGATCAAACAAGCAAAGATACCTGAAGCATTTAAATATGTGGGAAAAGACTGACACAAAATAGGTGATGATGCTGTTGTTATGACGTTGTAGGACACACAGACGTGTATCTGAGTTCACTGAGATTATTTAAAAAATAATCTTCTGTTACCATCCACCACACTCACTCACACTTCAACTCTTTTCGTATTACGTCATGCTATTCATTTTCCGTGAGTTACTTCATGCCTTTTAAACCTTCCCATCTAAAATCTCCCCCATCAATCATGGACTATCACTAAATCAATCTTAGCGTAGATATTATGAACAGACACTCCACAGAGGCAGAATCACAGCCAAAACAAATCACTCCTTTTTGACCTGCTGGTCCCAGTGCTCACGTGTTGGATATTCCCCACACCATCTTTTACCTCGTACCTCTGATGAAATGCACTGATTTCCCACATTTCCGGTTTTAAATCTGGGCCCCATTTTCCAATTTCTGACCATCTCTCTTGTTTGAGTGTGGGGTCATTCCAGGCTGAGCTGGCCATGGCACCTGTATGGTATACCCCTGGGGACTCCTTTATTGGTCAGCCCCCATGGACGGGCCCTGCTAACATAAAGCAAATCACGGCCTAAGCTCAAGCCTCTGGCACAGTCCACCTTTCTTCCTGTCTTGCCCGTCCACATTCTGGATTGTTTTTCCTCTTTGCTCAATCATAGATGGTATCTCTATGCTGCCAGTAACTCAACCATATTTTAATCACATTAGTTAGTCCAGTTGTCAAGTGGCAAAAAATAGATTAGTAGCTTGAATAGTTGAGCTGATATGGTTATTTCATCATCGGTGGTTGTAATAGTTCAACGATTATAATGGGATCAGATTGAATATTTATCATCCAATGCATTGAATAGAAGTTGACCTAAAACAGTCAATTTGGCCTTTCAGTTAGAGCCAGACTCTGTTCTTATTTTTAAGCACTGTCTTTCGCAGTAGGATCACAAGGACACTTTCCATAATCACATGTCGTGACTTGTGTCCTGATTTACATGAATTTTCTTTGATAAACACTGTCATATAACAGCCATATCGACAGATATGATGATAATGAGCTATGTGATTATAAGTGATATTTTCCTGTTTCCTCAGATTCCTGTGATATTCGTTATATTGATTGTATAACAAAACAACAACCCAAAGAAAGACCACCTTTATGAATAGACCTGTAAAGGGAGAAGCTTCCTACATATTTAAACCCACAAAAGGAGATGCCTTCCTCGCTCTCCTACTCCTTTTCTTAGCACCCAGGACAAGAACTGCATATAGCAGGTACTCACCCTGGAGAAGGCAACAAATGTGGCCCAAAATATGTATAGGATGTCCTGCAGTCTGCTACACCCTTTACTTGTGTGATATGTAGAAAATTCCCACAGTGATCCTGTGAAGTTCATGATTCTATTTCTATTTTATAGGTAGGGAAACAGGCCGAGAGTCAGGACCTCCACAAATTTATGTAGTGACTTTGTGCAAATGAATCCCCTGGAAGACACAGTCCCATGACTTGGCTAGTGGAACACACATAGGATTTCAGTCTTTACTTGCCCCCTAAGTTGGGACACATTTTGCAGTACAACTGTATATGGTGGCCCTGCTCAGAAAAGTCAAGAAAATTACCCGGGGTCACAAATTAGAAATCAAGGTTTAACCAGCTCTGAAGTTCATGTTCTTCCTGTTTTCACAAACTGCTTACTGGTAGATGAATAAGATTCATGCTATCCTTACACTGAGAATATTCAGTGATCCAGACTCTAAAACTGAAACTTTCAAAGATCGGATGTAACAAAACACATATAGCTGATTTCCCCAAATTCAGCTCAGATCGCCTCTGATTGAGAACGTCTTTATCTTTGCATGTTGTGGTTGATTTTAAATTCTACTCAGTCAAGCTCCAAAACCATCCCCGCCATCACCTCCCCACCTCCCAACCCCAGGGGCCAAGTTCAACAATAGCCTTGCTTTATGTCATAGACAGGGCCGTGAAATATTGGCAGTGGCATCAGTGAAAGCCACAACGGCATTAAGAGAATTCAAAGGAACCAATTTTCTTTTAGTAGCTCAAGTAGCCAACACTTTCCAAAAATATCTGCAGCTTTGTCTAATGCAGATTTGTAACTCGACTCCTAATAAAGCTTCATTTCTCCCAAGCTGTGGTTTTTAAAATTCACATGATATAATGCTGTTAACTAATGTTGCAAGTTATTTCTTTTTAAGGCATTATGTAGGGGAAACAGACTAGCTTAATGGGAATGATTCAGAATGATATTAAGTGTTAATCAAAGCACAATAAAGTAACAATGAACTGGATTTTCTGACCCAGGTTGGAGGTAAATTTTCCCCGAATCTTGCCCACCTCCTTATTAATTGATAATGCCGTGCCCCTCTGAACTTCCCCTCTTCTGCCTTGTTGAGATTTGGGTCCATGATTCACTATTTTTGCCTTCAGTAGTTCTGTTTAAGGGGGTGTATAGCCAGACGAGACACAATACACCTATTTTATTAAAAAGTGGGCAAATGCCTGGCATAGACATGCAAACTTTCTGGTATAAAACAAATCTAAAGAATACGTACCCAATAGAATGCATACATATGTTCCCTGAAAGACGGGCGGTACACTGTTCACAGGGGCAACGTTTGTATTAGCCCAAATCTGAAAACTACGAAAGTGCCATCAGCAGTAGAAAGTGCACTGGAGGGCTCCGGCCGGTGGCTGGTGCTCACTGTATCTTGCCTTCCTTGCTTCTGCTCCTCGAGATTTGCTGATTTTAGCTGATTCCAAACTGACCACCAAGCCCTCTCCCAGTTGCTGCATTCCTAGGGTGCTCGTGGGTGCTTCTTGTGAATAGCAAGAAGCATGTTGCCTCTGAGCCCTTGGTCAACTGGGTGAGAGGCAGAAGCCAACTCTAGTTGTTGATGAAGTATCAGAGACTGATCTTTCCACTCCAAGTCCTTGGGGAGTAAAACGAAGGGGAAACAGTATATCCTGCTCTGGGGCTGCTGTATTAAATGAAATGATGCCAAGAAAGCCCTAGGAACCAAGTATCCACTTGATGCACACTGTTAATTATTTTTATCAGCTTTTAAAAGAGAGGAATAGCATATAATGAAAACATCCCACTTCTTGATATTCCCTCAAAGGTTCAAGAAAACCATCCATTCCCTTCATATCTTCAATGGCTCCCTAACACTTATAGAATAAGTAACTTAATAAGTCATTTCAAATGCAACCATCCCCAAATCAGACATTGCAAACTATGGCCTGTGTGTCAAATCTGGCCCACCATCTGATCTTGTAAATAAAGTTTTATTGGAACCCAGCAGTGTCCCTTTGTTTACATATTGTTTGTGGCTGCTTTTGTACTTTAAGAGCAATGGCATAGTTGTGACAGAGACTGTATGGTCCACAAACCCTCGAGTCTTTGGTCCTTTACGGAAAATATTTGCTGACCCCTTTCTAGCCTCATCTTCCCTCTAGGTCTCATCTCAAAGAGGGTTTCCTCCTGGATCAGTGATTTCTTTCCTGCCTCCAGCTTTTCCCTCACATGGTTCGTTCAACCCAGAGTTACCTTTCCACTGTGCCTTTCTTTCAAAAACTTATTCTTTTTTTTCCCCAGCCTTATTGAGATGTAATTGACATATGACATTGTGTAATTTCAAGCTGCACTTATGATGATTTGCTACCTGTGTGTATATTGCAAAATGATAAACACAATAAGGTTGGTTAACATATCCATCAACTCACATAACTACATGACTCGTTTTTTTTTTCTTTTTCTTTTTTTTTTGGTGTGTGGTGATAACATCTAAGATCTACTCTCTTAGCAACTTTCAAGTATATAATGCAATGTTGTTAACTATAGTCACTATGTCTTATGTCAGATCCCCCAACTTACTCATAACTGAAAATTTGTACCCTTTTATCAACATCTTCTCATTTCTTCCACCACCACCTCCTGGCAACCACCATTGTACTTTCTTCTTCTGTAAGTTCAGCTTTTTTAGATTCCATATATAAGTGACATCATACAGAATTTATCTTTACCTATACGACTTATTTCACTTAGCATAATGCCCACGAGTTCTGTTTATGTTGTTACAAGTGGCAGGATTTTCTTCTTTTTTATGTCTGAATAATATTCCATGGTGTATGTGTGTGTGTGTGTGTGTGTGTGTGTGTATCACATTTTCTTTATTCTTTCATGCGTCAGTGGATGCTTACGTTGTTTTCGTGTATACCTTGGCTGTTGTGAATAATGCTGCCATGAACGGGTGTAGATGTTGAAATACTGATTTCATTTCCTTTGGATGTATTCCCAGAAGTGAGATTGCTAAATAATATTCTAGTCGTATTTTAAACTTTTTGAGAAATCTGCATATTGTTTTCCATAGTGGCTGTACCAATTTACATCCCTACCCATCCTTTTGTCCACATCCTTGTCAACACTTGTTGTCTCTTGCCATTTTGATAATAGCCATTCTAACAGGTGTGAGATGATATCTCATTGTGGTTTTGATTTAAATTTCCCTGAAGATTAGTAATGTTGAGCATCTTTTCGTGTAAATGTTGGCCATTTGTATGTCTTCTTTGGAAAAATTCCTATTCAGGTTTTCTCACCATTTAAAAATCAGATTATTTGTTTTATTGCTATTGAGTTATATGAATTCCTTATGTATTTTGGCTGTTAATTCCTTATCTGATACATGGCTTGCATATATTTTCTCCCATTTCGTAGGTTGCCTCTTCATTTTGTTGATTATTTCTTTTCCTGTGCAGAAGCTTCTAAGTTTGTTGGAGTCCCAATAGTTTATTTTTGCTTTCATTGCTTGTGCTTTTAGTGTCATATAAAAAAAAGTCATTGTCAAGACGAATGTCAAGGAGGTTTTCCCCTGTGTTTTCTTCGGCTCTTACATTTTAGCCTTTAATCCATTTCAAGTCATTTTTTGTGCATGGTGTAAGATAGGGGTACAGTTTCCTTCTTTCATATGTGAATATCCAGTTTTCCCAAGACCAGTTATTGAAAAGACTGTCCTTTCCCCACTATATAGTTTTGGCTCCCTTGTCAAATGTTAATTGACCATATGTGCATGGGTTTGTTTCTAGGCTCTTGATTCTGTTCCACTGGTCTATGTGTCTGTTTTTATGCCAGTACCATGCTGTTTTAGTTACTATAGCTTTGTAAAATCGTTTGAAATCAGTAAGTGTGGTGCTTTCAACTTTGTTCTTTCTCAGGAGTGCTTTGGCTATAGTGTGTCTTTGTGGTTCCACACAAATTTTTAGGATTGTTTTTTCTATTTCTGTGAAAAATGCCATTGGAATTTTGATATGGATTGCCTTGAACCTATAGATGGTTTGCTATCAGGTAATGCTGGCCTCATAAAATGAGTTTGGGAGTGTTCCCTCTGGAAGGGTTTGAGAAGGATTGGCATTAATTCTTTAAATGTGTGATAGAATTCACCAGTGAAGCCATCTGTTCCTGGCTTGTCTTTGTTGGGAGGTTTGATTACTGCTTTAGTCTCCTTAGTCATTGTTGGTCTGTTTAGATTTTGTACTTCTCCATGATTCAGTCTTGGTTGGTTAATCTTTTCTATAAATATATCACTTCTAGATTATCCAATTTGTTGGTGTATAATTAATTATTCATAGTAGTCTCTTATGATCCTTTGTTTTTCTGTGGTGTCAGTTATGTTTCCTCTTTCATTTAGAATTTTGTTTATTTGAGTGCTCTTTTTTTCTTGGTTAGTTTAGCTAGACATTTGTCCATTTTGTTTATCTTTTCAAAAACCCAACTCTGTTTCATTGATTTTTTTGTACTGCCTTTTTAGTCTCTATTTCATTTATTTCTGCTCTAATCTTTATTATTTTTGTTCTGTTTGGCCTTAGCTTGTTCTTATTTTTCCAATTCCTTGAGGTGTAACATTAGGTTGTTTATTTGAGATCTTCCTTTTCTCTTAATGTAAGTATTTATTACTGTAAACTTTTTTCTTAGAACTGTTCTTGCTGCATCCCATAAGTTTCTATATTGTGTGTTTTCATTTTCATTTGTCTCAAGGTACTTTCTGATTCATCTTTTGATATCTTCTTTGACCCAATGATTTTCAGGGGAGTGTTGCTTAATGTGTTTGTGGATTTGGATTTTTCCATTTTCCTTGTTATTGGTTTTTAGTTTCATACATTATAGTCAAAAGATACTTGATATGATTTCAGTCTTCTTAAATTTGTTAAGGCTTGCTTTGTGGTCCAACATATTCTCTATCCTAGGGAATGTTCCATGCATACTTGAGAAGAATGTGTATTTTGGTGCTGCTGAATCTTGGCTTTCTGTAATGCATTCAGCCACTTTAGTTTAGAGAATTTCGTCCATTTATGTTTAAAGTACTTATTGATAGGTAAGGCCATTTAGTTCATTGTTTCATGATTTTTTTCCCCACTTCCTTTCTTCCTCTGTGACTTATTTTTCTGTAGTGGTATAGTTTAATTCCTGTTTCTTTATAGTTTGGTATCTACTGTAGGTTTTTGCTTTGTGGTTACTATGAGGCTTACATAAAATATCTTATGGATTTAACAGTCTATTTTAAGCTGATAACAAGTTAACTTCAATTGCATTCAAAGACTCTACACTTCTGCTTCTCACATTTTACACTATTGATGTCACAGTTTACATCTTTTTATGTTGTATATCCATTGACAAATTATAGCTGTAGTTATTTTTAGTATCATTGCTTTTTTAGCTTTCATACTGGAAATAAAAGTGATTTACACTTCACCAGTACCATATTTGGGTATTCTGAATTTGACTATATATTTAACTTTACCAGTGAGTTTTATACTTTTTTATGTTTTCATGTTGTCACTTAGTGTCCTTTTGTTTCAACTTGAAGAACTCCCTTAAGCATTTCTTGTAAGGTAGGTCTGGTGGTGATGAACCCCATTAGTTTTTGTTTGTCTGAGAATGTCTTTTATCCCTCCATCATTTCTGAAGAACAGTTTTGCCAGGTATAGTATTATTTGACCATGGTTTTTAGTTAGGTGCCCTCTTCAAGGGCAAGGACCTGGGAGTCTTGCCCAGAATAGATCCTCCATCTACAACAGTGCAATAGAGAAATGAATGCACATGGGACTCAACCAACTGGTGAAGGTCCAGCCCTAAAATTCAGGCCTCTGATATCAAGAGACTTCCTGCTTTCAGAGATCATTTCCAGACTAATGGCTTCTTTAATGCAGTGGCTTCTGGCTCACTCCCCCAGGCAACAGGCAACAGGAGTGACTGGATTGGTAGACACTAGATTTTCACTGGGGGTTGTAAAAGCCACACTCCCTAATGAGAAACAATGTAGGGACTAGATCCAGGAAACCAGCCCAGTTGGTAACACCCTTGTAAAAGAGACTGATAAATAAATAAGCAAGCCATCTAGCTTTTCTTCTCCTCAGCAAATGAGATGGAACAGCTGGCCTTGGAAAGAGGCCCTGTGCTTTGTTAACTGGAAACAGATTAGCAAACTCAATCAGGCTGACCAGTTTTTCAGTCCACGGCCTTGCAACATTTGAAAAAGGGAATTTTTATTAAAAGTTTCTCTGGCAAGGGCCAGGCAACAAATGACACTAGCTTGCCCTGAATGTTTCATGCTGGTGGGTAAAAATACTTTTTTGAGGGGGGGATTCTTATCTTTAACTTTCCTATGGGTCTTTGACAAAAACCTCAGGGAATTCTACAGAGTGCATGTTGTCAGTATTTTAATCAGTTTCAGCTGTCAAAACTCTTGTAACCCGCCTCTTCTATTTAAAATGTGTCTTCTAGGCATAAAATAATTAAAGGTGCAGGGCCATACAGCAGGCTTAGAGCCATCGTGATGTGACAAAACCCTCTGGATGAAAGGTATTATTTCAGGAAGTTTTAAATATAAATTTTGTTTTGTCACAAGGCTGCAGGGCACACATTTTCTATACTGTCAAGCTTGATAGTGACAATATTTATATTTCAAATAAGAAGATTAAATTGCAGTCTTCTGTGTTCCTGCTTCTCGTCAATTTTTTTTTTACTAGTTTATCATAGTGCTGCGTTCTCAGTATGTCATCATCATACCTTTTTTTTTTGCTGACAATACTTTAATTTTATTGAAATATTTTGTCTTTCACTGTCAATCTCAGGGCTGAAATAACGAAGGCAGACAGCCACACCACTCGGGTTTGGTTGTTTTACAAACGTCTTGTTTTACACCTTGTTGAAGGTTTGGTGAAGGAAATGCAAAACAACACCACCATACCAAATAACAGACGCGCTCAGACCAATGTGTTTAGCGCATGTGATGGAGAAAGCTTTGGGTTCTTCACCTGGAGTCGTGTGTACACCTTTTTATCTCAGGTGTTGGGAAACCAACAGCGAACAGGCAAGGCCAGCGAGCCCCAGGAAGGAGCATTTGCTGTGAACGGCCGCGCTGGCTGCTTTGTGTCAGGGCTTGTTAGCTGCTGCAGCTCAGAGTCTCCAAAGGGGCCAAGGCAGCCCCGGGGAACTTTCTGAGCCATGGGAGCTGATGAATTTCTGAGTTTCCGGGCTGGCTCAGTGTCAACCCTTCAATACTGCGCTTGACAGAGCTGTTTGGGGGAACTGTGCACGTGAACGACTCTCACACCTGTTGCACCTGAGCCTGACTATGGCTGGGGGTTCTGGGCCTGCTCACGTGGAAATGGAGGGGACATCCTTGCTTTCAGATGGCAGCTTCCTCTCTCAGAATGGCTGCACCCTCTTCTTCCCACTTAGCGCTTTGCTCTGCTGAGGGAGAGTCAACTGGTTGATCAGAACTCTTCTCCCCTCCCCCAGTCTATGGAGTTTGACCTTTTTCAAGTCAACTAGGCCCAAGGAACGTAGTCTCATCTCTGAGATGACAAATCACAGAGGAGCAGAAATTTTTCACTCTTTGCCCATGGCAGACATCCATAATCAATCTCAGCACTTTAACACTCAACCAGCTGCATCCTCAGATTCCCTTGCAACCTAGCTCCCTAGGCAGTGAATTATTTTTGCCTCATCAGTTCCCTCTGCAGGGCCCAGGGCACCAGTCCCGGCACATGTGTCCCATCTCAGGACTCAAGCAACAGTGCCATTTTTATTTTAATTAATTAATTTATTTTATTTAGTTGGTTGTGCCAGATCTTATTTGTGGCAGGCGTGCTCCTTAGTTGCGGCAGGTGTGCTCCTTAGATGTGGCTCACGGGCTCCTTAGTTGCAGCTCTCCGGTTCCTTAGTTGCAGCACATGTGCTCCTTAGTTGTGGCTGGCAGTCTCCTTAGTTGTGGCTCACGGGCTTCTTAGTTGCAGCAGGTGGGCTCCTTAGTTGTGGCTTGCCGGCTCCTTAGTTGTGGTATGTGAACTCTTCGTTGCGGCATACCTGTGGGATCTAGTTCCCTGATCAGGTATCAAACCTGAACCCCCTGCATTGGGAGCGTGGAGTCTTAACCACTGTGCCACCGGGGAAGTCCCAACACTGCCATTTAAATGTTGCACTTCACAGCCCCAACTAAATCACGTTTTAACCATATTTCCATTCACAAAGTCCTTTCATATCCTGATCATACATGGCAGCTTGGAGTTTTTAAAAGCCCCAAAGTGAAAGCTGCCAAGCATAGAGTCACTTCCACGTCTGTCTGTGGAAGGGAGGCACAGGAGAGGCCCACATTCTGCATGGAAGGTGACTACAGCTGGGGCACACACACTTGGAGGTGAGGTTCACTGGAGGCTGTCTTTAGAATCCGGCTATTACAAGACCACTCACCAATCTGGGTTATGACATTTGACTCATGTAGAAGGATTTCCTATTAGATCAGTTCAAAAGTGACCTTTTCGCTTTTGTGTTAAAACCCAAACTCTTTAGCGTAACTATCAAGGCATCTCACAGTTTAGCCTGCATTCTCCCAGTGTCAAGCTGTGTTCTTTCAACATATGAAATTATGTCTTTGAAGCACTTATTTTCTTCAAGTTCCTCATCTTCACCCACCCCATGTGATCACCTAGTTATTCTGGAAGATCCAGTTCTAATGACTCTTACCACCTGCCCCTAGCAGAGCCAGAATGACTTATTCCCTCCCCTGGGCTCTTATAGGACCATGGAAGGGAAGAGAAGGAGAAAAGGGGGATGGAGGAAGTTATTTGCATGAATTGTGGACAAGAGGGAAGGCCCTATAGTTTGAACCAGTGATTAGATGAACATAGACTTAAAGATTGAAAACTTTTTTTTCAATGTGTACACACACACACACACACACACACACACACACAGACACTGAAGTTCAAAGGACAGAAGCTGAATCAGACCTTATTCTTGAAGGAAGATTTTTTTCCCATGTCTAAACTACACTGATCTGGAAACCTATTGATAATATCACCCTGTTTAAACTTATGCCACTATAACATTTTCCAGAATACAAAGGCTGTCTGTCAAATGCATGTCACGTGTCACCTTGTACATGGAAAGGGAAACTAAAGTATTGGTTAAATCTAAGTCATTCACTGTGCCAGGCAAGTTCACTGTCTATCTCCCTTTATCTTTACATCTTACAGTGATCTTCAGTGGCAAAGAGCAGCTTAAGCAAAAGTAAAAGGGGGTTAGAAGAAAGGTACAGAGAGGTCTTATAGAAGCCGAGGAGAGGAAGCGTAAGCAAACCTCACGGGGCATGGGAACTGGGACCAGAATATTGTCCGTGGAAGCAAGAAGTACCCCCTCCCGGAGTTGTATCAGCTTTTGTGCCTAATTCTATACCGGTGTCTCCCCTCTTTCTCTCTCTCTCCCTGCATTTCATTTGTTGCAAACCAGGTTTCTTCACCTCACTGCATGTGATCCAAACGTGGCCATAACATGGAAAAGTTTATATTCTCCATGGCCACAACTTAAGACTCAGGGTTTCTATGTTTGTTTGTTTGTTTCCATAATACATATACAGATGTTTAATGAATGGATGTACATTCGTGCATATACATAGCTTTTTAAAAATTGAAATATAGTTGATTTACAATGTTGTGTTAGTTTCAGGTGTACAGCAAGGCAACTCAGTTATACATACAAACATATCTATTTCTTTTCAGATTCTTTTCCCTCATAGGTTGTTACAAAATAGTTATGTCTTGATTCCATATTCCCAAGGGGGAGAATCTGATTGGTCTAGCTGGCCACCCAATATTTTCCCTGGGACAAGTGGCCATGTTTGGTTCAAAGGGACATGACCACTGTAACCGGGACTGGGGACTTCAATTGCCACTGTGTGGTTTTAGAGGCTCCTTCATGTATAATGTATTGTGGGGGCATATTTTCAGATGAAAGATTATGGGATGGCTGGGAAGAGGTCTGAAGATGCTTACTGAGCCTTGTCATTTTATCGACAAGAAAATGGAATTTCAGAGACTTCATTTTTGGAGAAACAGACTCTTCCTCAGACTGTACATTTAACACAGAGGCGGTCTTAATAGGCCACAACTCAGTATCTACGTCAGCTCAACATCTCAGGATCTAGACATTATTTCCAAACACCAGCCTTTTGTTTTTTCTCTTTTTGTTTAATCACAGAGGGGACCATCATTATGACACAGACCATTTAATTTAGGGTTGACAGATCAATGGCATGACCAGTATAGAGCATAAAAGAAAAGACACTTCCTAAAACTCCTGGAGGGGACATCACTAACCTCTGGTTTCGTAACCAGAAATTCATAAGGATAGAAGTCATTAGAAAAAAATGGTCTTTTTTTCAAACAGGTGATTAATAGACCTGAAATTACTGGCAAAGGAGGGTTATCAAGAGCCAAAGGACTCATTCTTAAGCTTAAGCAATAATGTGTCACAGGGCGGTTTTCAAAGTTATACTCCATTTAGAAAAGTCTGACAGAGCCCGTTCTAGTTCACCTCCATCTATCAAATACCTTTTCAGGCTTCACTGAGAAACTTAAATAGTCTCTGTTTTTAAAAAAAGAAAAAGAAAAAGAAAAGAAAACCAAAACCAAAACCAAACCGATATTCCAATGTTGTCAAATCACAGAGTAGGATTTGTAGGGATTTATCATGTGGATCTAACCCATTTTCCAAAGAAATATATAAGGGGACTCACCCAAACACAGAGAACACAGAACTTTTTCGAAAGCTATAACCAAGCTATTTAGAAGGAACAGAAAAATACACGTAACAGGCTTCTACGAAGCAAGTTAATATGGGTGATCTCTAGTCAACTACCTATAGGAGGCCTGGTTGGAATATTTATGTAATTCCACATCATCCCTAAGTCAGTTCCTCAGGACCTGTGAAGAAGGGGAGACATTTTGAGTTAGATGTTTCCTGAGTAAAACAGATTTTTTAAAAGACTGGCACAAGCTCAAGAAAAGAGGCAACGTTCTACCTAGCACTAGAATCGTGCTTTAAGGAGGAATTTATCTATTAGAGGCTCTTAGTAATAGGATGTGGGGAATTACCAGAGCAAGTGGAGATTCAGTCCTTTCTGGGGAGAAGAGAAGCAGCAGGGAAGAATGAGGAGGGGAGAAATGGGCTCATATCCAGCTCTGCCATGGAGTGTTATTGACAGTACCAGCAAATGAATCAGGAAGCTCACGGGTTCGATGGTGAGGAAGCTGTCACTTTCCCTGCTGAGACTGACATGCCTCATGCCATCAGTATAATTGATGTCTGTTCAATAATACCCAGCCCTATCCCAGAATCTGTGCAAGAACATCTGATAGTTATAACAAACTTAAAAGTGAGATGCTAGGGAGGAGAGTGTCCAGATGGACACAGATGTTCTCAGACAAAATAAGATTTTTTAAAAAAATATTCAAAGCTGTTTAACAGATGTCACATTCCACAAAGTAATGGTTCATGGTGCACATGCTGGTTCTAAAGAAAGCGTTGGTGCTGGCCTGGGCACCAGGGCCCTGAGAGTCATTTGTCCCAGACCTGGCTTAAGTTTGTGGGCGGCCAATGTGGTTCCCTCCAGGGGAAGTGTGCCTTTCTTCCTGAACCATCGGTGAGCGTTTGTTCAGCACAAGAAGTGGTCTCCTTTTAGCTTTAGTCATTAAGTCACCTCAGAGGAGACTGAACACCTAAAGGGCCAGATCTTTGCCCAACCCGAAGTTCCTACATTCCTGATTTCTGATCTAAAAGATAAATGCAGCAGGTGAGAAGCATGTCAGGTGGCACCAGAGAACAGTTTAGCAAGTAATCTCTCCAGTAGATGCATGAGTGAAGGCTGTGGAATTGCCCAGAAGGACACTAATGATGGCACAGCTATCAGGAAAGCTTCGTAGAGGGGAAGGCCTGATCCGGGGTCTGTTTAGGAGAGAGGTCGGCAAAGAAAGGCCCACGAGCCACATCTGCCCTGCCACCTGTTTTTGTAAATAAATTTATATACGTGAACTATTATTCCGCCTTTAGAAAAAGAAGGAAATTCTTCAGTTTGTGATAACATGGATGAAGCTGGGGGACCTCTAAGTGAAATAAGTAAAATAAGCCAGATACAGAAAGACAAATAGTGTATGAGCTCGCGTATATGTGGAATCTTAAAAAGTTAAATTCATAGAATCAGAGAGCAGAATGGTAGTTGCCATGGGCTGGGGGATGGGAGGAAACTGGGAAGTTTTGGTCGAAGGGCACAAAGTTTGAGTTACAAGATGAATACGTTCTGGGGACCTCACGTACAGCATGGTGACTGTACTTAATAATCATGTGTTGTATATTTGGAATTTGCTAATAGAATAAGTCTTAAGTGTTCTCATCACAAAAAGGAAATGGTAACTGTGGGAGGTGAGGTGATAGCTATTAGCTTGATTGTGGTAACCATTTCAGAATGTGTACATATACAGATTCATCAAGTTGTACACCTTAAGTATGCAGCTGAATAACGTGGGTGTGAACTGTGCACGTCCTCTTATATTGTACAGAGACGTTTTTCAGTACATGCATACAGTACTATGAGATCTGTACTTCATTACCAGTAACCTTCATCATTATGACCTCGTGCTCAGACTCCTGACACGTTTTAGCCTCTCTCATCCCCAAAAGAAAGCACCTGAGTTTCCATTCTTGTTCCTTTGGATACTAAGGGCACAGAATTTGCTTAAGCAGCAGGTGAGGTTTATTTGACAAAGCAGTTTTCTACCCCAGAAGGCCCGATCAGCCCCATGAGGCAAAAGCCTGTTAAATCAGTCTCAGTGGAGTTGGGTGGCAGGGTCTGTTACATCATTGTCAGCTTTCTTGGATCCACAGAGGGGAAATCCTCCCCCCAACTATCCAGGCTAGAATGGGCTCTCAAGCCAGGGGTCAGTGAAGTTCCCCAACAGAGGAGTCAGGGTGTTGTGGATGTTGTCTGTGGATTCGTGTCCAGTAAACCCTCTCCCAACAGCAAGCTCATTGCATTCAATTTTTTATTTATTTTCATGTTTCCATCTTTTTTTTTTTTTTTGGGGGGGGGAGGGGGGAGGTTCACGGGCCTCTCACCGCTGTGGCCTCTCCCGTTGCGGAGCACAGGCTCCGGACGCACAGGCTCAGCGGCCGTGGCTCATGGGCCCAGCTGCTCCGTGACATGTGGGATCTCCCCGGACCGGGGCACGAACCCGCGTCCCCTGCATTGGCAGGCGGACTCTCAACCACTGCGCCACCAGGGAAGTCCTCCATCATCTTTAAGTAGTCCATGCACCTCAGGGGGAAATTACTCCGTCTGCAATATCAAAGGTAAACTGGGTTCATCCAAGGAAATTGCCTCTCCTACCAGTGATCATTCCATGAAGAGCAAAGTACACCACTGGGCCAATGGGGTACATGAAACAGTTTTCTGGGGGCTTCCTCACTCTTCTGGGGGAATTTTCTAGAGCCGTGCTGTATAATAAGATGGTCTGTCCACCTGGGGTGAGTCCAAATTGACCTCAGATCTCAAAGACTTAGTGTGAAAAAATAACGCAGAATCTCTTATTAATACTTTTTACTGTTGATTTCATGTTGAAATACCAGTCTTTTGCATATATTGGGTTAAATAAAATCTATTTTAGTAAATTTAATTTCATCTGCTTCTCTTCACTTTCAAAAATGTGAACAGTAGGCAGTTAAACATTAGCGTGTGTCTTGCATTCTTTTGGACAGAGCTGTTTGAAAGTGACCCCCTCTCATCTTTGGGGCATGGTTGTATGAAACTAGAGGTCAGTAATGCTGCAGCCACACGGGGAGAGGGGCAGAGCGAGGAACCAGAGCCAGAGCATGGTGTTCAAAGAACCTCTGTGCTTCCAGTTATGTGACCCAATGGGTAACCACATGGTTCAAGCGAGTCTGAGGTAGGGCTTACTCTTACTTGCTGTGGAAAGAATTTAAACCATACATGGCCAAAGCCTGGGATCTCCCAAGTCTTGTGACCAAGGTCTGAAGGAACTGGGCAGGAAGCATGGGTTCAGCCTCTCACAGTTGTGGTAAAGTGTTTCCAGAAGGTTGAACTATCAGTGATGCTTTGGAACCTGGAGCCTACCTGTGAGGATAAGGTCCTGAAAGGAGACTATAGGGAAAATACAGAGCCTGGGCCTTCTGGCCTTCCAACGACAATAATGATGGGCACCTCCCCAACAATTGCTGCAGGAGAAGATGAGGCTCACTCAACCTGAGCAGGCAGGGTGACTGTGCTGGGAGCTGCCCTCTGCGCCTCCAAGGCACTCTCCACCCTTCTACACCCTGCCCCCCTGGAAAGCAGGATTTATCAACAGAATCCTTGCTGTCTGCCTCTTAGTTGGGTTTAGCCAATGGGGAGCACCAGGAAGAGAGGAGAAAGAGGGAGGAGCGCGTGATTGGGGTATTTGTTCTTCTGACTCCTTCCCTGAAGGTTAACATGAGCTGGTGGCGTCCCTCAACTTAAGATCTCAGCTCCTGTCAGGCAGTCCTCGTCTTCCAGGTGCCATATCCCTCCCCCTCTCCCTTGTCCAATTAAGTCTATCAATAATCATGGTGCCATCTTGCTAATAGCCCCAAGACCCTAAACCTTGTGGTTTGCCTATACCCTGCCCATACCTTTTTGTTAAACTCTCTTCCAGAGATCCAAGTTGAGTGTCGTATCTTTTCCTTTAGTGACACAGATACAATGGTGCTTCCAACTTTCCTGTGGTTTTCCTTAGACCAGATTATGGGACAAGATTACCAAGGTCACAGAGGCGGCATATTTCAATATGGAGGATGTCCTATGATCAGAGAATGGAGATGCTACTGGTGGGTTAGGACAGGACGGTGAAGGGAGTTGGCTCAAGGAATGAGCCATATGTGGGGGTGAGGGAGATGGACCCTCCCAGGTGATGATGACTTGCTTTTGGACAGTCAACATGGAAAGCCAGGGAGTACAGGTCAGAACGTCCTGGTTTTCACTCTTGAGTTGTGACCTACAAACCTGCAAATCACCCTCAGATTCGGGATCTTTATGGTGCAGTGTAATGTTTCTAGAACCCTGTCCCAAAGATCCCGCATGTGTGGGGAGTTCATACTGAATGACACCCCTAGAAGTGCCACAAAGATTGAGCTTATGGAGTTAAGGAGCATGTATTGACTCTTTTACTACGTGGGGGGGTGGCCCACTAATATGGTCTGGTTCCACCTAGAGCAAAACTGGAAGGTTAGAGAAATCTGACTTGGACATTCTTACCTCTCTCCCTCTCAGCTCTGCTATTTTTCTTCCTTCTTTCGCCTCTTCTTCAGTTTCCTGAGCCTTGGGGTCAGCATTTTTCAAACATCAGTCATTTTTTTGTATACTATTTCAAGATTTTTGCCAGATTATTATAACCAATATTGATTTATTTAAAATTCCCTAAACCGACTTGACACACTTGGTTTTTTTTTTCTTTTAAACTTTACATTACTTTAACTACCTTGTCCTAAGTATTGACATGTGTGAAACCACAGATTTGGTAACTAAGTTACGATATTTTTTTATACATGCACACAGATGCATAGTAATGGTAATACAGAAACTCACATGCCAATTAAGCCATCCCAGGTACCACCTGATCTGCGGTTCCCCCAGCACAAGAAACGTGAAATTGTCACACACATTCTGGAATAGCACTGTCCCTCAGAACTCCATGCAATGAGTGAAGTGTGTCTGTGTCTGCCCTATCCCATACACAGCCATTAGCCACGTGTAGCTATTAAGCACCTAAAATGTGGCAAATGCAACTGTGAAACCGAATGTTTAGTTTATTTAATTTTAATAAATGTTAAGTTTAAATTTGAAGAGCACGTGTGGTGAGTGGCTGCCATACTGGACAGCAGAGCTCTGGGGTATCTGCGTTTAAAAATAAATCATAGCAGAAGGGATGAACCTTGTGCCAGATACTGTATGAGCAATTTACATATTTTTTTCCTTATGTATTCCTAAGGACCCTGTGAGGGATGTATTACGTCATTCTGGTGGTAGGCGCATGTCAAAGAGGATTTTCTGCTGCATCCTTAGATACACAATGAAACCATCCTCTGTTATTTACAGAGAGAGAGAGAGAGAAAGAGGGAGAGGGAGAGAACTGTAAGTGAACAAACTGTCATCCAGTCCCAACCACATTCAAGATTTAAAAGGTTGACATTTCCTTTTTTCCTTCTCTCTCCCTTTTTTTTAAACATCTAGCCTTCTCATTAACCAGATATCTTTATTCTCTAAATATTTACCACCCAAATGAAATTTACAGTTTAATATGCTGTATAAAATCATTTACTGACTGATAAACCTCATTACTAAGCTCCAGCACAGCCCAGGGTACTCCCGACAGTTTTAATTCTTGTAACAGCAGGCTGCTGCGAGAGAAAAACAATCCTGTCAAATTAACGGTGAGGGTCTAAATTATTCAAATACACTAACTCCATGCAGAGCCGTCCCCCTGTTCATAATTCTTCTTTCAGAGCCAACAATTAACCAGCAATATTCTAACTTAAACACTGACAGCCTTTCTAAAAGAATTCTGGGAACGGGTGCATTCCACCTCCCCACGTGTCCCTCCGCACCCGGGGGCACCTAAGGAGTGACCTCTGCAGGGGCCCGTGTGGAAAGGGGAGGGTTTTTTCCCCTCCAAACCCCTCACCTGTTCAGAGTATCATTCTCTGTGTATCTCTCTCACACCCCCCAGGTCAGAGATGGAGTTCTGGATGTCATGGTGTGTGTGTCTGTGTGTGTTTCTAGCATTTATACCAGATAAGCCTCAGCCTGCAATTAGTTAATTGCACATGTACCTTTCTGCCTGTGGGGGAAAAAAATGCCTCCAGTTTTCTACCTGCAAATGCAACCAAACTAATTATTGAGCTGCTGATTCAGAAGGCAGGCCCATCTAACTGAGCCTGTGAAACAGAAAAAAAAAAAAAAAAAAAAAAAAAAAACTAAAAATGGTATTAGCTTCAGAACGACAAATAATAGCAAGAATGTCTCTCACATTTGAGAAAGAAAATCCTTCCCACCACGTTGGACCTCAGTCAGGTTCTGCAGAATGAATGGCCTTGGGTGTCAGTAGATGTTTTTTTTTAAAACTAATTTCCCATAGCTTGGGTCCCCTAATAGTGATGGATCGCTGGGCATGACACCCATTGTCAAAGTTCTTAAACAGAAAAAAAAAAAATTAAATGTTGATCTTGACAGCTCGTGCATGCATGCGTTCATTCTTTTATCAAATATTTATCGAGTGTCAACTATCTGCCAAGCTCATGGTACCTGGGAAGCATCGTGGTGCTAGCTAGATGTGGAATGAGAAGCAAAAGAATGACACTTAGTCGAAAATGAGGCTTAGTCCCTGCCCTTTAGTTCAGGGTTGAGCAGAATGTGTGACTCAGGAAAACCTCAGAGGTTTATTAAAAATGCATATTATGGGCTTCCCTGGTGGCGCAGTGGTTGAGAGTCCGCCTGCCAATGCAGGGGACGCGGGTTCGTGCCCCGGTCCGGGAAGGTCCCACATGCCGCAGAGCGGCTAGGCCCGTGAGCCATGGCCGCTGAGCCTGCATGTCCGGAGCCTGTGCTCCACACCGGGAGAGGCCACAACAACTGAGAGGCCCACGTACTGCAAAAAAAAAAAAAAGAAAGTGTTGGCTTTGAGACTTACACCTGAAAGCATCAGGCAACAGTGGATGGCCATAAAAGAGATACCAGCATCAATACGCGGATAAGTAACCCAGGAAATAGTGCTGGGGACATACCCAGGGTCCAGCATTGCACCAAAGACTTGGGGAAGGTGCAGCGTGAGGAGGCCTGTTTGCACGACTCCAAGGGCACCTTTGTTATCTTAAACAATGGCAATCCTACCCATGGTGTTCATGGGGACCTTTAGTTTTGTTTTGTTTTTATTTTCTTTGTAGCTTTGTTTACCTTATGAAACTTTTTAAATTTTAGAGTAGTTTTAACATATGGAAAAGTCACAGGGATAGTACGCAGAGTATCCACGTACCTCCCACCCACTTTCCCCTATCGTTAACATCTTACGTGAGTGTGGAACGTTTGTCACCATTCGTGGATGAATATTGATGCATTATTATTCATTCCTCTCCATTTAAGCTAATTTCCATAATTTTAAGCTTCATATCCTTTTCCCATCTGCGATCTCATGTTACATTTAGTTGTCACGTCTCCTTAGGCTCCTCCTGGCTGTGACAGTTTCCCAGACCCTCCTTGTTTCTGATGACCTTGAGAGTTTTGAGGTGTGCTGTTCAGGTAAATATTTTGTAGCAGGACCTTCAGCTGGCATTTGGCTGATGTATTTTCTCCTGATTAGACTGGCGTTATGGATTTGGGGGGAGGAAGAGCCCGGAGGTAAGGTGCAATTTTCATCACATCACATCAAAAGTATATGGGATCAATGTGACTTATCACTATTGATGTTGACCATGGTCACCTGGCTGAGTATGTTTGTCGGGCTTCCCCACTGTAAAGTTACTTTTCCTCTCTCTTCGCATATGGAACTCTTCAGAAGGAAGTCACTACCTGCAGCCCAAACTTAAGGGATTATGCTCTACCTCCTTGAGCACAGAGTAAATTATTTGGAACTCTTTTCTACGGGAGATTTGTATATTCTCCTTTATTTACTTATCCCATCATTTGTTAAGTCCTTTTGAACTTAACAGGTATTTATGTTAGACTTTGGATTTTAACACAGTGTTTTGTTATTAATTTTTCTTGTTCAGATTGTTCCAGCTGAAGTCATTGGGAGCTCTTCCATTTGGTTCCTGTGTTCCTCTGACATACTCATCCAGTTTTGTCTTTTGAGCACTTCTTTAATTCCTCACACACGAAGATGCTCCAGGCTCATCTTATACATTCCCTGACCCAGTCCTAGAATCAGCCATTTCTTCAAGGAGACTTGGTTTCCTTTATTGGAGAACAGTATTTAGGAACCAAAATCTGGACGTTGCATGTGCTTATTATTACTGGGATATTATTGCTTCTGCGCCTTCCCAGAACTAGGATAGAACTAGGAAATAAATGTGTGTGTATTAACATATCTCTGCATATACACATGATATCTCTATACCTATGTAGCATCTATGTGTTTCTAGCATCTATTTATATATCTATTCATATCTGTATTAAGCTAAACATGGGTTCATGCTAATGTCTCTAACTCTAATCCATTACCACCTTGGTCATTCTAGCCTCCTTCTGTTGTTTCTCTATAACCACCCACACCAGCAGTGAGAAGCCTGGCTTTCATCATCTGTCACCCATTTGTTTGTTTAGCCTCACTATACATGTATAGTGGCTTCACGGTTAACCTGGGGTCCCCTTTTTATGTAGTGTCCATTTACAACCAAAGCAATGTCTGTTAACTGCGACACACTTTGGGACACTCTGGCTTGAAAGAACCCCTTTCTCTGGTTACTACCCTAGAGACACAGTGAGTTCCCTGGGCCACCTCTCCTTTTTGTGGCCTATCCTTCCAGATCCTTGTTCAGGTCCCACTGGCAGCCATCCCAAAGTTTGCCCAAGATTCATAACAGCTGCCACTGACTTTCTGAGCCATAGTGGAGTTATCAGTATCCATTCAAGGAGCGCTTGCTGAGAGCACGTACTCCATACCTAGGTCTGTAAAGATGCTAAAGATAAGGACACGGATATTAATATAGCAGAGTCCTGTCTCTAGTAGCTCTGTTTCTAATTGGGCATGGGGACGGGGGGCTTGGCCCTTGTTGCCATTTTGCATTGTCGGTTTATTTCTCTAAGTGCCACCACAAGGGAGCGTGAAATGCCACAGTGTCTCTAGAGGAAAGCACCTTCCTCTAGTTTGGGACATGCAGGAAAGCTTCTCAGCGGCGATAAGTCTTTAGCTGAGTCCTGAAGAATTGATGAATGCTTTCAGTGGGTACCTACTGAGCATCCTAATGTAGGCTGTGTGTTGAGAACACGATGCAGGGGGAAAAACCCAGATAAGGTCAGTGGTTTCATGGAGACGCCAGTTAAGTGAGGGATTCGGGCACTTAGTACCATAAGTGGTAGTTAATCAGGTGGGGAATGGGGGGTTGCAGCCCTGAGATTTCACCTGCAAAGCTTTCCTTCAGTTCTCGCATCTCCGTATCCATCAAGCCCCTTTGGGAGGATGCTCTGCAAAGATTCCAAAGCCCCTGGCTTACAGGGGAGCTGTGTACTGACTCCTGTGCACAAGAGAGAGGGGTGGGAGTCGGGTGCCAAGTGGGACAACATCCATTTGATCCTTTTTATATGTAAATGTGACTTTAAATAATATTTTGTAATGACCTGCATTTCTGTTAGGAAATATCTCTTGATGATCTTTTTTCCCTGCAATTACGACAGCCTAGTGATCTTTTTTTTTAATTTATTTATTATTTTATTTATTTATTTTTGGCTGCGTTGGGTCTTTGTTGCTGAATGCAGGCTTTCTCTAGTTGCGGCGAGCGGGGACTACTCTTCGTTGCGGTGTGCGGGCTTCTCATCGCAGTGGCTTCGCCTGTTGTGGAGCATGGGCTCTAGGTGCGTGGGCTTCAGTAATTGTGGCTCACGGGCTCCAGAGCGCAGGCTCAGTAGTTGTCATGCACGGGCTTAGCTGCTCCGCGGCATGTGGGATCTTCTGGGACCAGGGCTTGAACCCGTGTCCCCTGCATTGGCAGGCAGGTTCTTAACCACTGCGCCACCAGGGAGGCCCCTAGTGATCTTGTTAATTAATGCCAAAGAAGGTTTTTCAGCACCTCATTAAAGGTTTTCCCTTTCAGGACAGCAACACTCTTGTGCACAGCCAGGGCAGAGAAAGTCATTTTCCTGCGGGTGGAAACGCATCTTTTGATCCTCCACCTCTTTCTTTTCTTATCCTTTGCCTTTTTACTACAATCCGTTTTTTCCATTCTATGTCTCCCCTTCTTCTCCTTTTTCTTTTCTTTTATTCCCAAAACACAGTCACTTCTTGTTGCTCTGAAACATTGTTTCAAATAGTTCAGCTGTCATCAGTGTGTCCCCTTAGGGGCCCTCTTTCTCCTGGAACAATTGTTTTATTTTGCTATTTAATTCAGTGTTTCCTATTCAGTGACTTTTGGTTGAGAGTTTTCTGTGTCCTAAGTTCCCTTGTAGATATCAGGGAAATAATCCTGAACCAGAGAGTGTCCTGTCTGTAAGACTTTTAGTTTTGTCCCATAAAAATAACACATGAAAGGATGAATGAATGAAGGGTTCTGTGGTCCAGTAAATTTTATTAATCCTACCCCAGGGGTTGTCACACTATGGCCTGGAGGGCAAATCCTGCCCCCTGCTTGTTTTTGTAAATAAAGTTTTATTGGAACAGCCACAATATTCACTTGCCTATTGTCCATGGCTTTGCAGCAGCTTTACTGCTACAACAGCAGAGTTGAGTTGTTGTTATAGAGACCATTTGCCCCACAAAGCCTATCTGGCCCTTTATAGAAAAAGTTTGCTGACCCCTGCTCTACCCCATCACTGGAGATTCTGATTGCCCATTATATATTTAAAAGTCTGAAAAATTCTGTAGTCAGAAAACATATTAATTTTCTTCAACCCATTCCCCCCCAAACATATTTGATCACAGAACCGTCTTCCAAACCACCACTTTTTTATGAATTTATTTGTAGACATTTCCCCCGGATGAAATCGCAGGCCCTGAAGGTTGTCTTTCTCTGCCTGATTTCAGTTTGGTGGGCACCCTCGTCTTCTGACTTCCGGCGGCACTGTCTCCTGGACTGTCCAAATCCAGCTCCTCTCTCAGCCTCTGTGAAAGTGTCCTCCACGCAGGCATGAGGGTGGGGATTCTCCTTGGCTCCAGTGAGATACTGTTTTTCTCTTTCCAGGAGCAATGAGGTGTAAAACCCAAGTCACCACTAATGGCCAAACAGGTTAGACTGGTTTCCTATCCAGGGGGTTTCCACTCTTGCCTCATCTGACGCATCTCAAAGAAAACTCCTTCTGATTTATGGTTCATTTTTCTGAGGCATTGTTGAAGGTTGGATTAGGCTGGGATGGCCTGAAGATCAGCCAGAACTGAAGGAAGGGTCATGGTGGTGTTGAGAAATCCCAGCAGGTAAAAGTTCCCCTAAGGTCCAGAGAAGACGCTACGTTAGGGGAGACATCCTTCCTTGTCCTTGGAGACAGGGAGGTGGTTTTTGGAAGAAAAGACTCAGATTACACCTTGGCGTTTGGACAGTGCCCTGAAAGTAGAAACGGGTTTCTGTGTTACCTGGAAGTTCTGCTAGTTCTTTTCTTCTCATAAATAAGGCCTGAAGAAGAGAGCAGAATGTCGGGTACCACAGGTGGGGTGTGGGGTGGATACGTCTTCAACAGGTCAGGAGGCATGTAGTCAGTAGGTAGATGTCAGACCTACAAGGAGAGGCCTGCAAGGAACTGAATTTTGCCACCAACTTGAATGAGCCTGGAAGCATGTTCTTCCCCAGAGCCTTCAGACAAGACTTCAGCCTGGCTCACGCTTTGATTCCAGCCTGTGAGATCAGATATTGGGTAGAGAACTAGCCATGCCATGCTGGACCTCTGATCTTCAGAACTGTGAGCTGCTCAGTGTATTTTGTTGAAGTGCGTAACTTTGTGGTCACTTGTTACACAGCAATAGGAAACTAATATAATGAGCAAAGTATCAGGGTGGCTAAGGATTTAATGAGGAGTGTTATGGGCACATATGATAGTGTTTATGCAGCATCCCTCCCTTTGGTGAACTAACACTTCCCCTTCCATAATAATCTTGGCTAGTCTATATGGTTCCTTTAAAATTTATTTCATGCCCCTACTTAACCCCAGGAGTTGACGCCAGACTCAGGCCTTGCTAATGACGGGATTCCCTCCTCTTGGCCACGCTGATAGGATCAGCAGTGAGTCCATAACACAAGGAGGGCGAATGTGAATTATTGGAAAGACAGTCTCTTTGAGCTCTTGAGCCATAAAGAGTATGTGAGCCTCTTTCCTGGTAGCTCAAGAAAATTTGCCTGGGAAGGAAGCAAACACAGAGGAAAACAGAACTGACAGATGGGTAGAGAAACAGAGCCCTGATCTAGCCATACCTGTAGCCATGAATACCTTGGAATTTTCAGTTACATGAATCCCTTCCCTTTTATTTCGCTTTAGCTACTTTAAATTGCGTTTCTATAACATGAAACTAAAAGTAGCTCCAACTAGTACTCACGGTAAAGTGGAGGAGGTGTGAAGTCCATGCCATTGTTTGAGATAGGACTGAGCTTACATAATGGTTGAACCCCCCAAACAGACCCGTCATCTGCCAGTCAGGATGTACTCCAGCATCTGCCACTAACGCACACGTGACCTTGGGCAACTTGCTTCTCGTCTTTCATTTATAAAGTTAGGGTCTGGATTAGAACTGGCAGAGTCCTTGAAGCCCACCTAACACTGTGGGATTCCCTGAATGCACACCTACTATCAAATTCTCTCATTGATGCCCAATTTTTTATGTGAACATCAAACAGAGATTTGGAATCTTTGACATTGATTAATACTAATAATAATCATTCAGATTTTCATGGTACCCAAAGAGCTTTCATGGGTATGAGACTCTTTGCTTTCTCTAACTACCCTGTGAGCATCGTTATTCACATTTTATGGAAGAAGTAACTGAGGTTCAGAGAGGGGAAGTGACTTTCCCAAGAGCTGGTAAGTAGCAGAACCGAGATGAGAACCATGAGAGCCCAACCCCATGGCACTACCGTTCCTGCTGTGCTCCCTGCCATCATTCAGACTGTTCGGCGAGTGTGATTCTTCTGCGTGTACTGGGACGTCTCTGTTCCACATGCTCGTATTTGGGGATGTGTAGGACGAGCTGGTTGCATTGGCCTAGAGGTACCCACACCAGGGCCGTCCCATCACGAGGCTGTTAATGCTGCAGAACCAGCCTATGAGCATGGGCCACTGAAAAACTGGACCAAGGCAAAGTTTTACTCTCGCCTCCTGATAACAGTTGAGTATTTTGAAGAAGTCTAATAAAGGTTTGATTTTTCTTTCCTGAGCCTGAGTTCTGAACAAATTGAAAAAGAAGCAGAGGAGTAGCAGATGATGAACCAAAAATTCACCTTGATGACTAGTGTCTGGTTTGAGAGCCAAATGGGTCCAAAGACTGCACCAAGAATTTCACAGACATTCACTCGGTTATAGGTGGTTCTGAGTGAGACGGACTTTTGTGGGACCCACTAGGGAAGATTTACAGGATAAGGATGCAGAGCAGCCTACTTCCAGCAGGAATCTTACTCCAAGAGGAAAGAGGGAGGAGCTGAGCCAAATGGCGCAGTTTTCTTCCCAACTTTAGCGATCCAGTAAGTCACTTCCTCTCTCTTCGGGCACTGTGAGTAAAGAGCAGAAAGAGGAGAAAGTGACGCGCTAACCAGATTCATTCCACGTGGAAGGAAATAGCAGGAGTTAAGAAGAAGCGTTTCTCCCCAGTATAATCCTTGCACAAGGTTTTGCACGTTTTCCTGGATCATCGGCCATGAGAAGGGCATCGTGCCTCTGTGCTGTGATGTGCCACCTGTCCATCCATCCCTCCTTGGTCCCCAGCAGTGTCCAGGGATCCTTTTGGAATAGAGATGAAACCTGAGCATGCTCTGACCACTTTCCCCTTCCCTTTTACTTCTTCGCTGCCTGTAATAACAAGATATACCTGGAGAGGGGCTGATATCCTTCCTTCACAGAAAGTAACTCCTACTCCTAGGCTTATAGTGTCTTTAATCTCTGTGCCATAGGCAGAAAAAATTTAAATAGCCATTTTCAGGTTTTATAAAGAAAATCAAAATAAACCAGCCAGGGCAGGATATCTGCAGTATGTCCCAAATTCTCATTAGGTGCTAACAGGGAGGAAAAGTGCTCAGGGCAGAAGTCCCCTAAAGCCTTATAACTCAAAGTGTGCTCCATAGGCCAGCAGGATCTACATCACCGGGAAGCCTGTTAGAAATGCAGAATCTCAGGTCTCACCCTGACTTACCCTGAACGAGAACCTGCATCTGAACGAGGTCGCGGGTGATCTGTGTGCTTGTGACAACTTGAGAAACACTGCCTTGAAGTCCTTCCTGCCTCGGGAAGTAGGGAACACAACTGTGCCTACTTCAGTACACCTCCCTTCCCACCGCCAGGAAAATGATGGAAAACATGATTTACCGGCGAGAGGAATGGGGGAGCATACATTTAGGTGTGTGGTATCTCTAGTCCTTCTCTCTCAGGGAAGGTTGGTTGCCTCAAACATATTCATTCACTTTTTGTTTCATTGAGAGCTTACCTGGGCTATACACTTTGTGACAACTTTGGTATATTCCGGTGAAAACCAGACCTCGTCACTGACTGCATGGAATTTATAGTCTGCTGGGAGAGACCTATGTTTACTTTTGTATTTGCTTGCAGTAGTGACGAGGAGGAAAAGCACAGGGGGCTAAGAAGGGACTACTTAAAAGCAGGGCGATTTCAGGGAATTTTAGAGGAGGAATCATACAAATCATGTAGACCAGGGCGCAGCAAACTAGTGCCCGTGGGCCAATTCCAGCTTGCCACTTGTTTTTGTAAATAAAGTTTTATTGGAACACGAACACACCTATCCATGTATGTATTTATGGCAGCTTCTGTGCTTCAGTAGTGAAGCTGAATAGTTGTGACAGAGACCACGTGGCTCCACAAAGTCTAAAATACTTACTTTGGCCCTTTAAGAAAAAGTTTGCTCATCCTTTTAGCGTCTTTGTTTTGTTTTTATTGTTGTTGTTTGTTTGTTTGTAAATGAATGAAATGAGATCCAGCCAGGGAAAGTTTATCATCCATGATCGCATAGCATATAAATACAGAGCAAGCGTAGGAATTTCCTGAATCTCCGAGTTTAAAGGGGCCCTGGGAACATCTTGGACATGAACAATGGAGAGACAAGTCCAGCTGAGGGGCCGGGGGTGGGAGCAGGGTCCCCAGACAACAGTCCGTGGACTTAGAAGTTGGCCTTAGGGTAGATTAGGGAGGAGTCTTCCAAGGCCCACCTGGAGAGGGAGTGGTTAGTCAAACACACCTGGGCAGGAGGGGGGCTAAACTGTGAGCTGAGAGGCAGACAACAAACCAAGGGGTCCAAGTGGTGAGGTTTTAGATGCAACAAGAGTGCAAGCAACAGTGCAAAAGGCACACAAACGGTGTGTCCCTCCAGAAAACTCCATTTAAGCAAAGACCTGAAATATAAACCCTAGTAGGATGAGAATGAGAGCAGTGTGTGGGTAGAGGGGGCTGTGGGTGGGCTCCAGAGTGCTACAGGCAGGAAGCAGCAGATGCAAAATCCCAGGGCAGAAGAGCACGTGAAGTGATTAAGAAACTTTAAGGAACTCAACGTGAATCGTCCAACTTGAACATTTTCTGAACCTGACCTCACTCTGGGGTAAGACCACCTGCATGGTCATCCCCAAGCTAAACCCTTAGCTGGGGATCTTGCACCGTAAGCATTTTTTTGAGCAAAATCTTTCCACCTATAGGAAGAGGGTGCTCATTCATTGTTCTGGGTCAAAACAAAATAAAACAAAACAAATTCCTGGTGTGAACCATCTGCTGAAATCGGGTTCTGCTTACGAGGGAGACTGTCTTTGCCTATGCTTTTCAATGAAGAGGATATACTAGAAATGATATCGGAATCATTATAGTCAAACCACATTCATCAATGTTATATTGATTGATCTGAGTTATATTTAAACAGAATAATGATGATGAAAAGGGGAAGGTGTTATTTATTTTTTCTATTAAGTCCAGTTAGATAAACTTGAAAGTACAGAAAATAAAGGTATTAAATTTGCTCAAGTTGTCAAAGAGATCTAGCAATTAATTTAAACAAAAAACTGAGTGGCAGCTTCCTCTTTGGTGCTATTTGTTTATCTCTTGCTCTCAGGTAATATGTCTAATCTCATTCTTAGGGGTGAACCACTCTGCTCCTGGATTAAGGCAGTGTCCTGAAACTTGTACTGGCTAATTGTTTGGGAACCTTTCTGCATAATATTCTCATATGAACAAAAACTTAAGACTAGAGTCTCGTTTATTACAATGATTCCTTTAAAGCAGGGATGAACATGGAATTTAAATACCATTCTCTTCTAAAAGCCATGCTACTTGCTCACACACAGAAATGTTCACTGAATTTACTGAAACGTCAAAAGCAAGACTTTCATGAAATCTTGTAGCTATGTTTGACATGCCCTGGAAAATTCTCCAGTAGAGCAGACAGAGGGCTCCAAGGCTGAAATTTAACTCTTTTCCTCGAAGTTTAGTTTCCATGGCTTGATTTCACAGAAAGCAATTTCATCATGGTTTTTAGGTGGTCATAACTGAAAGCGGAAATTCTCCCCCTGAGAGAGTCTCCCTCGATAGCTGCTTTCGACATTGATACGTCTCCCTCTTGGCCAGAAGCCAAAGGGTCCCGCTCATGTTAGATCATTAATTTGTTCTTATACACGCACACACACACACACACACACACACAGAGGTCTACACACACTCAGCTGAGAACCAAGGCAATTATGCAATTAAGTCAAGCAAAAAACGATGCTCCTGCTCCAGTGAGCCACAGTTTCAGTTGACAGTGGCTTTGACTTGACTTGTCCAGATAATTGCTTCAAGTCCTCCATGACCCTCCTACAGAATCTGCGAGTTCCTTAAGAGAAGGTGTAATTTGTGTGTGTTGGTGGTGGGGTGGGGGGGGACAGTGCCACCATCTTCTTAGAAAAAGACAGGGGATGAATACTGATGTCCTTTGTTCAAGTCAGATACGACCCGTGTGAGACTTCCCTGGTGCTCCAGTGATTGGGACTTCGCCTTCCAAATGTGGGGGTCTGGGTTCAATCCCTGGTCAGGGAGCTGGGCTCCCACATGGCCCTCGGCCAAAGACCCAAACATAAAACAGAAGCAATATTGTAACAAATTCAATAAAGACTTTAAAAATGGTCCACATGAAAGCAATCTTTAAAAAAAAATTTCTATTAAAAAAAGAATACCACCCGTGTTAGTTCGGCTTCCCCCAGAAGCTGACCCTTAGACAAGAATCCAAATAAAATGGTTTATTCTGGAAGTGATTCCAGGAAACATTGGTAGAGGGATGGGAAAGTAAGACAACAGAGTAAGAGTAAGCAAATAATGAGCTCGCTCCTACAGGGGAGATCTGTAAACCAATGTAGAACGCTGCTTAGAGTTCCCACCTGAGGGGGATATACTAGCTGCCAGGGGTCATTGTTGAGGGTCCACCCTGGGGGTGTTAATTCTTTAGCACTTGGGACAGAATGGCCTCCATCTTACGGGGAAAGCCCTAAAAAGAAAGCAAATGCTGGCCTGGGAGGTCTGACTGGCAGGCACTGCCAAGATGAATCCCAAAGGGACATTGATGGGGCACCAGCTATACTTCCAGACTTCCTCAAGCCAAAAGACCTCAATTTCTGTCGTTCCAGATCTGGATCCACCTTACTTCCATTCTCTGCTTTCAGAACAAATCTAGATGTTTGGACATGGACATGACAGTGATCACCTTGTTCTTCTCCTAAAGACAGTAAGTCACTGGCGTCGTACATAACTTTTCAGCCTATTTGAAATCTGAAATGTTGCCTGTTTTTACTCTCGGATACCCTTTAAAAAAAAAAAAAAAAAAAAACTTTAAACTTTGAAACTGAAAGACCACACTGTACCTGTGTTTGAATCATATACCTTTCAACAGCCTTTGCCCCAAGGTAGTACAATTCTGCCCAGACTGTTTTCTTTGGTACCCTGCAAACATAGCCAGGGTGAGCCAAATCAACAAGTATTTGTTGAACAGTTAATATGTATTATGATTTCCTAAGGTAAATACTTCTAAACCACATACTGTGTTACTTGCTCTAAATCAACTTTTCTTCTTTTCCTGTGGTATTATTTGCAAATACAGCCAGTAAAGAAATGGAAAGAGAGCTAACAATGGGTTTGTGGGATGGAAAACATAATTTCTTTCTCAGCATTTTGGCTCATGTAACATTCTTTGAAAACCCGAGTACATAGAACTCCAGAATCGTCACTACAGTTACTTACCATGGAATTCTTTATTCTGTCAATTACAGCCTCCTTTAAGAATACTTGAGAATATTAGACTTATCAAAATGTGATGTGATTCAGGACACTCCTTTGACTCTATGAAATGAAATCCACATGTATAGATAAACACCAAAAGAGAGTTTTTAAGGGAGTAGCCCTTGTATATCATTCTTATTAACCGGAACATCATTTATCTCATACGTTGAGCCCTTCCTATAATACTTCGTGCTTTGAGAAACTTCACTAACTCTTCTGCATAGAGTGAGTTGCTTTTCCAATTCCCCTCTGCTACCCTACATGATGAATTTCTCAGAGCAAGGATAGTCTCATTTATTTTTAAATTCTCTCTTTCCTGGGATAGTGACTAGGACATAATGGGTGATCAGAAAAAGCTTGTTGAGTTGACCTGAGGGGGAGCCTTCCTTTTTCTGATAAAGAATAGCTACCAGAAAATCTATACTGAGTATTATAATTAATGGTGAAATATTTAAAGCTTTCTCTTGCGACTGGGGCCCAAACAAGCATGCCCACTATCATCACTTCTTTTTAACGTCACACTGCATGCCCCAGCCAGTTCAGTAAGGGAAGGAAAAGAAAATTTTAAATAGTAGGATAAGACAGGAAGATGTATAGCTATCACTAGGAGATAACATCATTGGAAAATAGAAATCTTAAAGAGTTTGTAAATAAACTATAAGAACTAATAAGTGAATTTAGCAAGGTTGCTTAATCTAAAGTCATTATGCAAAAATCAGTTTTATTTCTACATACTTGCAACAAATAATTAGAAAATAAAATGAGGATAACTAGGATGCATTAGCAATGGTATCACACACATTAAATACTTAGGAAAAAATCTAATGAAAGATGTGCAAGAGTTCTATCCAGAAAACTATAAAACATCACTGAAAGAAATTAAAGTCTGTGGTCCTGTGCTTTTCATGTTTGCCAAAGTACAGAGTGTACAAGGGAATACAGCATGGCTGGAGAGGATACCTCAGAGTTAAGAGGAAGCCAGTTTACATACTGCCTTGCATGCTGTTCTAGTTACCTATTGCTTTGTAACAAACTATACGAAACTTTGTGGCCAAAAACAACATATAATTGCTTGCAAATCTGTTGTTTGGGCAGGGCTCAGCCGGGATGGTTCATCATTGCTTTATGCTGGAGCAGGTGGACTGGGGGGGCTGGAGAATTTCAAGAGGATTCTTAGCCATGGCTGATAAGTTGGTGCTGGGTGTTGGTGAAAGCTGTGTGCCTCTTCCTGGGTGCCTTGGGCTTTCTCATAGAGTGGTGGCTGGGTTCCAAGGGTGAGTGTCCCAAGAGAACAAGATAGAAGTGCATGGCATTTTTATGACCTAGCCTCAGAAGTCACATAGTGTCACTTTCACCATACTCTGTTGATCCAGGCTGTCACAGAATGCTGTTCAGCTTCAAGAGGAGGGCCGTAGACTCTACCTCTTTACAGGGGAGTATCAAGGTTCTGGAAGAACGCATGGGACAGGAGATATTATTGTGGCCACCTTAGAAAATAAAATCTGCCCTGTAGGCCGAAAATAAAATCTGCCCTGTAGGCCGTGGTAAGGTCTTTGGTTTTTCTCTTCCATTATAGGGTTTGAGCAGAGGAGTGACATGACCTGACCTAGGACATTTTTTGCCTCATTATTTTACCTTATAGTTGTATATGAGATTTGATATCACAGATATGATTTCATCCTAGGACTAAAACACATGGGTAATTTCTAATGTCTGACTGTGACCCTATGGAAGTCAAGTGCCCAGCATAGTGTAGAAGATCATCAAGGGCTAGGTCCCTTCAGATTTTTGTGTGGCCATACCCATCTGCTGGGCAAACCTAGGAGCTGTGGGCAAATTTATCTCTGAGCCAAAGCAGTTTTGTACACACAGGTGTTTGCTTGTGTCAGGGAAAGGGGTAGAAGAGACCAGGTTTCTCAGGCTTGCTTCCTGGCTCCCTAGGTAAAGACCAAACTTCCCAGAGAGACGACATAGAGGCAAGATCTGTTGGAATGTGTCTTGACTCTACGGGAAAGGAAGTTCTTCCCCTCTTGGTTTCCTAATTCTTACACGGAGGCAGAAAAGTCTTTGGATGAGATGAATAAAGGCAGACAGCGTGCCTGTTTTCTCTCCTCCTGGCTTTAGAGAGAAGGCAAGGGAGAGAAGTAGATCACCAGGTGAGAGAAAAGAGAAGCCCTAGAGATGGAATTTCTAGGGGAAGACTCACCAACTTGGATGAAATACTCTTTAGACTACTTTTAAAGGACAGTATGGCATCAAAAAAATTATGGTTTTGGCAGTCCGAAAACACTGGATTTGATTCCTACTTCCATCACTCATTAGTTGTGTGGCTATAGATATGTAATGAAATTGCATCTCAATCTGTCCATTAAAAAATAATAACAGCTACCAAGAGCATTTTGAGGATTAAATGAGATCATATATGCAAGCCCCTAGAACAGTTACTGTTATAAACATTCTGTAAGTACCTTCCTCTCTCTAAAATGCCTACATTCATCCTTTCTTTTCCATTTCCTGGTCTGGCATAGCTAAAATCTTATATTTTCTGCCAGTACTTCTGGGGAGTTTTTTCTAGAAATGGGGCATAAAATCCACAGAAGAAGACTCACTGAAGTTCTAACAACTTTTTGTGGAATAAAACGAGGTTGGGAGGTATTTTGAGTTACTTAGTAATTATGAAGTGACGAGGGTAGTAGAATGAAGGAAAATGAACTTAACATTTTCTTTGACTTGTAGCAATTGTAAGTGCTCTTTTGATCTTAAAAAGCAAAAAACATAAAGGGAACGTGAATGGATTGACTGCACATAAAACCAAATAAATACATATTTTAATGGATCCCTGATAAACCAGAAAGCAGAGATTTTGTTTTAACCTAACGATGTTCAATACCTAAGTATATTGTCTAGGTCATGTAGTGATCATACTGCCATTGTCAAGAAGCACCTGTCATGTATCTCCATGAAGATGAAGCACAGCTGAGAATGGGGTGCATGTTGTTGCCTGCTCATTGGTCACATTCTAGATGGACAATAATTGCAGATTCAGACTTATAAAGTAAGACTCAGTGATATGCCAGAGTCAGCTTGTACCAGCTCATCAGAGCGGATTGATCACATTTCTTTTTAACTCCAGGTTCATTGTCATCAGTCACTTTAGTAGCTTGAAATTGTGAGCTATGCTGGGAGTGTTTACATCATGGAAATTGGGAGATGCTACAAGTCAGTACTTACCCCCTCCCCAGCCAAGGCTGGTCACTAAACATTTACTAATGCACCACTGGCCAGACAGACAGATAATGAAATGAAACATTCTGATAGCTTCATTAAAGGCAAAGAAGCTATTTATTTATTTTTTTAATTTTATTATTATTTTTTTTAATAAATAGGTTTTTTCTATTTTTTTTTATACAGAAGGTTTTTATTAGTCATCAGTTTTATACATATCAGTGTATACATGTCAATCCCAATCGCCCAATTCATCCCATCCCACCACCACCCCCCTGCCACTTTCCCCCCCTTGGTGTCTATATGTTTGTTCTCTACATTTGTGTCTCAATTTCTACCCTGCAAACTGGTTCATCTGTACCATTTTTCTAGGTTCCACATATATGTGTTAATATACGGTATTTGTTTTTCTCTTTCTGACTTACTTCACTCTGTATGACACTCTCTAGATCCATCCACGTCTCTACAAATGGCCCAATTTCGTTCCTTTTTATGGCTGAGTAATATTGCATTGTATATATGTACCACATCTTCTTTATCCATTCATCTGTCGATGGGCATTTAGGTTGCTTCCATGACCTGGCTATTGTAAATAGTGCTGCAATGAACATTGGGGTGCATGTGTCTTTTTGAATTGTGGTTTTCTCTGGGTATATGCCCAGTAATGGGATTGCTGGATCATTTGGTAATTCTATTTTTAGTTTTTTAAGGAACCTCAGTACCCAAAGTCTGGAGACAAGGTCTGTCAAGAGACTGGGGTAGCACCAGGCATCTAACAGACCCTCAATACACTGTGGCCTGAATCCTCCCAGCGGGGAGGCAGGTGTGATTCTGAAAGAAGGGCTGACCTCACAGGGGGAACCAGGTGGGCTACTTGCTGTCTGCAAGGTTACCTGCCTGGAACGAGGGCGTGAGTAGGTCCAAAGAAGTCTACAGAGTCTAAAAATCTGACATTGACTTCTGACTCTCCTATTTTCTTGGGCACAAACCTGAGTTGATCGTTTCACCATTTTGAGCCTCGTTTTCCTCAAGAAGAACTAACTTTTGTCAGTGACAGGAGATTAGGGGCCCCAAAAATCAAGTATGGGGCAGATAATGAATATGAACACAGGGTCAGCCTCCTGCTTTTGTTAATGACAATATCTGTCCTTGAGCATCTGTTTTCTTCCCTTTCCAGAAATCTGTAAGGAAAGAGTTGTGTCTTCTGGAGGCTCCCAAGTTCCAATGTGAGAGGATTAAATGAAACAATGTTTGTAGAAACAGCAGGGCTCTGGAGAAAGGGAGGGGCTGTTTGCATTGTGACGATCTTCAAGACTTCTTGGATGGTTTTCTTGGTGTTTCTCCAGGGGTGCGGATCCATCCCCCGACCCCGGAGTGGGGTGGGGTGCACCGTGGGATTTGCATTCAGGGAGTCTTTTCCCAGCTCTCCAGTCTTTTTGAACACAGCCCTGCATTGGCTGAGTCATAGTAGAGGGTGGGTTCTGGTATTCATTTCTGGAATATTCACTGTGCCAGGCCCTGTGCTAGCTGCTGGGAGCACTAAGATGAAAACAGAGCAGCCCCCTCCCTGAAATCACTCGTGGGCTGGGGAGGGGAACAGATGTACATACCAACTGATCATTAAGCCACAAAGCAGTGAATGCTGGGAGAATCCAGGAAAAGTGCTTAGAATACTGTCTGAGCACATGATAAGGGCTCAATACATCTTGATTACTATTATGATCAATATAATTATTATTATTAAGCAGGCAGGTTGCAGTGGGAACATCAAGGAGTGGGAGGCAGGGGGATGGGGGTGGCTCATTTTGCCTGGAAGCTCAGAGGAGGCTTCACTGAGAGAAGGTGACATTTGAGCCTTGAAAAAATGAGAATGTGGCCAAGTTCAGGAAAGGGAAGGCGTATCCCTCTGGTCAGAGAGACGCGTGCAAAAGCTTGACGTGAATATATGAATATCCAGGCATGTCAAGATAACTGCAAGTATCTCAGCATGGTTGAGGCAGAAGGAGTGTGTGTGTGTGTGTGTGTGTGTGTCTGTCTGTGTGTGTGTGTGTGTGTGTGTGTCTGTGTGTGTGTGTGTGTGTGTGTGTGTCTGTGTGGCCAGAGACAAAGATGGGAAGGTGAGTGGATAAAAGTCAGCTTGAGAAGGTGCTCGCTTTTCCTGTTGTCAAGTTTGTCATTAAGCCTGTTTGCAATAGGAACATGGCTGTTTTTTTTTTCTTTAAGAAATGTAAATTAAAATAATTAAAAACTCTATGACCAATTGACCCTGATTCAGGGAGTCTATCCTCATAAAGCAGAATTGTTTATGTCAAAACATTAGAAAGAATCTGAATGAAGAGGAATTGTCGAATACACTTGAATATGTCTCCATGATTCCATTAAGTAACTATTAAGATTGTTATTAAAGAACAATATGAAATAGCTGGGGAGAATGCAAACAGTGTAGCATCAAGAGAAAAAGTCTAGAAATAAAACTGACCACAAGAAAGAATCTCAACTCTATTACCAAATGTGCTTAGCTAGAAGATTAGAAGGCAATATTCTGATAGGTTAAAGTCATTATCTGTGGACGGAGGGGTCATGGGAATTTTTTTTTCTTTCTTTTTTTTTTTGGTATTTATTCCACTCAAGGGAAAAACATGGGGGTGGCGTCTTGTATTCCAGTGGAGAACCCCGGTAATCACCCTGCAGGTTACAGCCTCTCCAAAGCTGCCTGGTTTGTGACTTGCCTTCCCGAGCTCCTGGGACATTGAGCCGTTCCTCCGGGCTGACGGTGGAGCTGAAAGATAAGGCTTGGTGAGCTAGTGAGCAGAACGAAACCCCACAACCACAGGTGGTAACAGTAAAGCTGAGCCTTTGTCTCCACCAAAGGCTACGGGAGTTCTCAGGGGAGAGGTCAGGGTGGCCGTGGGGAAAGGGAAGGTGTCTTGAAGGGTATGGAGGTTTAGATGGGTAGAAGGAAGGAAACTTAACCTGAAGCCTCTTATCTTTTCTAGCTCTTTAATGAGGAGTTTAAACCCCCATTCTTGAAGGTCTGTTGCCCACTGGAGCCATATTTACCGGTCGATGGTTCTTAGTGGGAAGTGTGCTACCCTGAGCCGGTGGCTGGTTGGATCCATCATAGAAGTGGTGATGATAGCTACCAATTGCTGAGAACTCGCTATGCACTTTCCCTGCCTGGCCTCATTAATACTCACAGGAGCCCTGTTATAAATTGCTCTTTGTACAGATTGGAAAACTGAGGCTTTGAAAGATTCCCCGGGACAATGCATAAGTGCTAGAGGTAAAAGGCAATCCAGGCCAGTTGAGCTCCAAGTTACGTGAGGGGAAGCAATGGAGGCTTTCCATGGCATGAGTTTTCCTTTCGTAACTATTTTCCTTGCCTTTATTCAATTACTATCTCATCTGTCGTCATCACACCTGGTGAGAGAATCAGGCTCCGCGATATCCAGGATGCTTTTCCTGGATGAGAGCAGTGAGGTACTGGATCCGTTCATTCGGTCAACAAGTATTTGAGTGTTGGTTGAATAAGTACAGTGTGAATAATGCTGAGCTAGGCGGGGTGACGGCAGTACACAGGGAGCTCTTAGAATGGACCTGATTACAGAGCCCCGAGGCTCCGGGGGCTGTGAGGGGACACCGAGGCTTTAGTCCTGAAGCCCTGCATTCACTGCGGCTATCGGTGTGGGAGCCTTCTCTTCGAGGGGAGAGACCTCGGGGCAAGTTGTGTGACTTTTGGGCAACCCTCTGCCCATCTCTGTGCCTCCTTCTCTCACTAAAAAAATGACAAAACTGAATGCATCGATTTCCAAAGTCTCTCCAATTCTCTGATATGACCCTCTGTCCCACCTTAGAAAAATACAGTTCCTCCTAACACAGAGGCGGGATGAATCATACAAATGAACACAGAGTGAGGAAGCATTGCCACATGTATGGCTTACTTTGTATACAGGTCAAAACAGGTGAGACTCACCTGTGGAGTTAGAAGTCGGGACACTGGTCACCCTTGGAAGGAAGGGCGAATGGGAGAGAAGGGGCTGCTTCCGGGAGGGCTGGCTCTGCTCTGGACGTGGATCGAATGCTGATTCCACGGGTGTGCTCGCTTTGTGATGCTCTGTCAACCTGTACACTTACGAATCTGGGCTCTTTACGGTTAAAAAAACCCCAAAAAACTTTAAAAAAAATGCAAACAGCATCAGAAGAGAGTGGTAGGGTGGGAAGTGTCCCTGACGGGTGGCAGGGAGAGGGCAGGGGCTCTGGACTGGCTTTATGACTCAGGCAAGTCCCTGTCCTTCTCTGAGCAGTAGGAGGTCGCTGGGGACTACAGCATCCCTTTACCAACGGTAGTGCAGAAGGCGCTGGCTGGCGGCACTGGCTGGATTTCCCCTGAAGCATCCCGCCCTAAGCCCGGAGCCCTTGGAAGGAGCACGCTATCACCAGCACTCAACAGGTGGCAGTCTTCCCTCAGCTTCGGCAGGCTCGGGGTGCCGGTGAGGGCTGCGTTTACCCAGCGGCATTAGCTAGGATGCTGATATCCAGGGGAGTTCTCTCCCTTCCCTGGCGTGGGGGTCTCATGCCGGGGCTCCCCACTCAAATATTCTGCGCCTGCCTACTCTCCTAGGGCTCCCAGTATCCCTAGGAAGAGCCTGAAACTTCCTCTGCCTGCGCCACCCCCAGTCCCCTCCTCTGTGGAGGAGTGCTCCCACAGCCCCTCTGCCGGCCTCAGCTGGGGGGTCCTAGGCCTCAATTTGGAGCGGGATTTGAAAACAAGAGAGAGAATTTCTGGGAACCGGGGTGACTGCTCCAACAGAGAAAGGACTGTGGATATTTCATTAAGGTGGTTCAGCTAGCAAACAACATTACAAAACTGAGTGTGTTGGCAGGAACCTGAGAAGCACATTAACATGGGTGAGATAGTGGAAAAAGAAGCCCAGAGTGGGAAAAGCCCCTGGGGGGGGTCTCTGAGCAGAGGTCCCAGTTCTTCAGGCTCCCTCCTGGTCTGCCTGAAGTGGCCTCCTCCACACCGGTACCCCCCTTCCAAAGACATTCCAAAGGGGGTCTCAGAAGTGGCAGGATGGGGTAGGGCGGAGCCCTTCCGGCACCGCAGGGACTTTGGCTCTTGAGTCTGGGTCCTTCTGGAGCATGGGGCTCTCAGGCACCACTTCCCTGGTCTGAGAGGCCCAAGGAGCTGGAAGAGACTTGGAACCCAGAGTTGCCCCAAGAGGCTGCCCTAGAGTCTCAGGTGCCTGAGGCAGGGGATATCAAGGCCGGACAGATGGTGAGACCTGCTTGTCACAGTGAGGGTGGGTGGGATCCAGCATGGGGTTCTGTGACACCTCTGGACCACCACCGGGCTGGATGTCTCCCAGGTCTTCCCCCAGGCGTCCCTCTGGCTAAAGGACAGGAACACACAGAGGCCCCTTTGTTTGGCCTGCACCAAATGCTTAAGACATCTTTCCTCTGCATCTTGTGTGTCTCCCCCGGTGCAACTCAAGGCTACTTCTGTGTAGACTCTTCTGTGTTATTTCTGTATGAAATAGTAACACAGCAACATGCATTGAACTTAGCACTTTGCATGTTTAATTTCTCATCAAGCTCTGAGGTAGATGCTATTATTATCCCCATTTTACAGACTAGGACATTGAGGCTTAGAGAGGTTAGGAAATTGCCGGGAGTCACATTACTAGTAGATACAGGAGAAGAATTTACATGCAGGTTTGTTTGAATCCAGAGTCCTCCTCAAGCCATCTTGGTGGGAGAATGTGTCAGAAGCCTCTGGTTCTCCAAGTCCCTGACAATCCCAGAGAGAGGCATGGGGGAGGGGAACTCATGAAGGAACTGCAGAGTAAGGGCAGGGGAGCAGGAGAAAGCCAGGCCATTTATGAAGTCTGCCATTCACTCGAGGCACTTGGGCGGACAGCTTAACTGCTTAGAGCCTCCGTTTTCTCCAGTTGCTGTGAAAACGACCCAGTGGAAAACCTGTGATGTGCCAAACCTGGTGTCTGGCAAGAATTGGTGCTCAGTAAATGGTACAGCCCTTTTTTTACTTCCTGCTGCTTCCTTTGTCTGCCCAGCTACACGTGGTTCTCTTACAGGGTCAGTCCTTCTACCCAGGCAGCGTTTCCTCAGAGAGGCTGTGACAGGTGACTCCAAACCCAAGTTACGTGTCAGCTGGATGTTCTCTCCCTGCACCTTGAACTCCTCCTATCTCAGTACTTATCACCTTGTTCTGTAGATTGTTTAATTATCCACGTATCTCTCCTCAGCTGAGGACTTGAGGTGGCAGGAAATGTGTCTACCTGGTTCACTGTGGAAAATCAAGGTACCGTCCAAGAGCCTAAAATGTTAGAGTGCTCAGTAGATACCTGTTGATGTATGGATGTATCGATGCATGGATGGATGGGTGGATGGATGGATGGAAGGTTAGATGTGAGGGTGGATGGACTGATGGGTGAATTGGATGAATCATTTGTATACAGATAATCAGCTTAAGTACCTTCATTTATAACATTTTATCTCATGTATATGCACTGGTATTTTTAGGAACACTGTCCTGCTTACTATTAAATTTTTGGCTTTTACCATCCTGAGATAGATAGAAGCAATAACTAAGGCTGGCCCTGCCCAAGTAGATAAGTGCTGCTGTATAGCTGAACACTCACAAACAAACAAAAGCATTTCCTAAGCCTTCTCCTTCTTCACAAGCTTCTGGAAAATTGTTTTTAATTCTGTTTGGCGAGAGTAGATGCCACGCTCTGTCACTCATTACCACAACCTGTCCTCCGCTCAGGAAAAGGGGCTGCCTTCTGCCTTCCGGAATCTTAAGCTCCCCCCCTTTTTTGGTGTTGATAGGAAGGAGGGGGACTGATAACCACTGATAGCCAGGTTGCTAATTGCTCCACTTATCAGAAGATGGTCTTTCATTGCAGTGCGTATGTGGGCAGCGTGTGGTTCAAGAGGCGGAGCGGTGCTGGGGTCTGTGGCTTGGCAGTGACAGGGTTCCAGTGGAGAGATCAGGGTTCAGAGAGAAGTGAGGGAGGGCAGGGTCAGTGGAACGCTCTCAGGATCATCTCCCGTTCTTATCGACGGCTCGGTTCCCCAACACACACGCTCAATGTACTTGAACTTATAACCCCGGGAAGCCAAATAGCAGCTCCAGCCTGTTGGGCCCCGAAGGAAGCAGATTCTGGTTCTGGTTCTTGAGAAGGCTTGACTGGAGAGCCCCTTCTTCCTTGGAAATGTCATTGGGGGTTCTCTTCATGCCCACCCCACACCCGCTCCTGAACAAGTTCTCAAAGTATTGATAGAATCAGACCAAGGTAGATCCATGGAGGTTTTAAGGACTGAGAAAGCTCTCAACTGCACTGGTGATTGGAATTATACCAAATCCAATCGGTATAATCTGAAGCTCCCGTTTGCGTTTAGCCAAAGAAATGAAGTTCATGTCTTAGAATAACAGATTCCCCAATAAAGGAAGGTATGGATGTGACCTGTCAAGAGCTACTGCAATTCTTCCTATAGGAGGGAGAAACAGGATAAAGGGATGGAAGGAAGGGAAGGGGAGCCCAGGAGGAAGGAAAGAAGGGGCATTTGAAAGGATGAGTGGTAAGAAAAGAGAGGGAATGGTGTAGAACGTTTATGGAGCATCTGCTTCAGTCAGGGACTAAGCCACACGTACGTCTTTGCTAATATCCACAGCAATCTGGCCAGGCAGATTTGTTGACTTACAGTTAATAGATGAGGAAACCTAGGCCCGGCAAAGTTAATTAACGGTGCACGAGGCCACACAGCAACTGGAACTGAAGCCTGGAAATCTGACTCTTGCAGGCTGCCTTCTGTCTCTCCCTCTTGCTGTGATTAGGTGGGTCGAGCAGGGCCCAGTGGGGTTCGTATGGTCAGCGGGACAGCACCTCACTCTTAAGCGGTGACTAGGGCCTCCTTCCTGGGCCAATTCCTCCTTCTCCAACTCAGGAGCTGGAATTGTCAGATCTTAGAACGCACTACCTGGAGACTGAGGCCCAGTGAGAGGAAAGGTCTTGTCCGGGGACCCACAGTAGTTGGAGGCAGGAGCTGGGACTAGATCTTTGTCTCTTGAATCTCAGTGTGGCTGTTTTGGGTCTACTTCAAGGCCCCTGTATAGTCAATTCCATTATCGTATCTAAAGTCACATTTCAAGGGGGAAATAGCATAGGAGGATTAGATGGAGCATATGAGGCCATAAATCACTGGCATCTACCTTCACACAGCTTATCTGTGAAATGGGATTGCTATGGGCTGGTGTGTTCAGAACAGTCCTCATGACGTCATCCTTTCAGTCTATTAGTGGAGTATTTTGAAGACATTACTAGAAAGCATTCTGTAGATATGAACTATATGCAGTGACCTATGACTCCAGAAGCAAGTTCACGGGCGTGGTACTTTGAACTCTCATTATTGAGGTTGGTCAATACAGCTGATAGGGATTCCAGGAAAGGAGGCCCTCAAGGCGAAGGGAAAAGACACCTGGAGTCAGAATGCTTAGCTTGTGCTCAGGCTTTGACTAAACTTCCTGGTGTCAATTTCCTCATTTTTTAAAACAAATGAAGATGATATAAACAAGCTTTCCTGTAGCCTTATTTCACCCAGTGCTTATGAACAGCAGCTCTGAGCAAGCCTCTTGCCCCTTTAGGGCCTTTCAGTGGTCCTCATCATCCTGGCAATAAAGCCCAGTTCTTTTTTTTTTTTTTTTGCGGTACACGGGCCTCTCACTGTCGTGGCCTCTCCTGTTGCAGAGCACAGGCTCCGGACGTGGAGGCTCAGCGGCCACGGCCCACGAGCCCAGCCGCTCCGCGGCACGTGGCATCCTCCCGGACCGGGGTACGAACCCGTGTACCCTGCATCGGCAGGTGGACTCCCAACCACTGAGCCACCAGGGAAGCCCAGGCCCAGTTCTTGAGAGTGGCCTGTGGGGCCTCTTCTGGGAAATCTCATCTTCCTCCCTCCCCGTCCCATCCTCAGGTCATCAGATTGTCATGTTGCCTCCTCTGCGGGGCCGCTGTACTGGGATGCCACCCCCCCCACATTTTCCCGTCCAGTTCCTCTCCTCTCCCTCTGACCTCGTCCCTGTTGTCATTTCCTCAGGAAAGCATTTATTGATCCTCACATGCATGTCCCCTTGTGTTGTGTATCTTCTTTCCCACATAACTCTTACAATCACACTTTTATGTTTATTTGTGCATTACCTTTAAAAAGAAACTGAATGATAAACTCCATGAGGTTTGGGATCATGTTGGGTCATGCTGAACATTTTATTCCTACACTGAGAATATAAAGTCAAACATTTGCATGAATGAGTGAAGGAACAGATGGAGGGAGGGTGATCCCCAGATGTAGCTGACTTCTCCAAAAAGACATTTATGGTCGATTACTAATTGGTGGACCTGTCAAATGTGATGCCAAGGCAGTACGGCTCCTTTGAATTCCTTCTGATTCCCCAAGGCTGAATTCTCATGGAAGCCCCACTCTGGTACTTGAAGTCCTGAAAGAAGATTCCATACTTTCTGAGCTCTGGCCAGCAGACTGTGCACATTATTTATTGCTAAGGACTGGTGGCTTGCTTAATGCCCATCCCCATTCTTTTATTACATACTTTCTAGATCAAACTGTAAACCAACAAGAGAATGCTCAGCAATCATTAACAGCTGTTCTTGGAAAAGGACTAGATCACATAATTGTACCTTTTACAACGTTCACCCTGACCACTGTTCCACCTCCGTGGCCACGCGTGTCCTCTGGAGCTGGAAGCATCACAAACAAGTCTCTTGGCTAAAATCAGAATAGGAAGGAACAAGAAGATGGGGAGAAAGATCCAGAAAACAATTGACTCATTATAAAGTTGCTGAGAAGCTTAAGGCCGCTGCATTTCTGTTGGCTGCCAAGTGAATATGTAACTACTTTATATATTTCAACAAAATTAAACTTAAACCTACAGAATTAGGTTTATTAATTTCTGTCAGGGCTCAGTGGGGGAATAAGAATGGCCATTCATTATGGACACACAATTACTGGAGACAAAAATGAAACCCAGCACTATTAAGTATAATAAAAATGTTGAACAGTGAGGAAATTTTCATTAAATATAATCTATTCTTTATATTACTACACTTAATCCTTGCTGTCTGCTTCTCTGTTTTTCTCCAACCTATTTAATTTTATTACTTAACTTTTTATAAATGTTTCTTAATATAATTATGATTAAATATTTGGGAGAAGAGAAGAATGTTAGTCTCTTAAAAAAGAAAAAGAAAGGAAGAAGTCTCCTTCCATGTCCTCTTTTCTTCACTCCTAAGATGGTGAAAAATGATGTTTTTTGGGAAAAAGCAAGTGCTAAGTGGGATTTTATTGTTGGGGCAAGGCCGGAGCATGAGAGAAGGGAAGGCAATAAATAAGAAAGAAGCTCCGATCAGCAATGGTAGGAGAGCTCTTTATATTACGCATTTAAATGAAAGTCCATTGCCTTACTAAAAATGTCTGCAAATATTTGCGTGGCCAAACCATGTAATTAAAAGATGGGCCCGGCTAATGTTATTGTTTGCACTACATGAAGACATTTGTGATCTGAGCACTTATTTTTTTTTAAGTCACGATGTGTTCTTCTGTGAATTGCTCTCTGTTTTATGGAGTGGTGAGGGTGGATAGTGGGAAGTGAAATGGGGAATTTCATTTTCTTTGCCAAAATACGGCTGTCACCGTGTCTCCAAGCTTCTTGTTGGGCCTACCATGGTCTTACGTATTTTTCTTTGCACGACTCAATCAAGAAGCGGCCGTCAATCCAAGCGTGGGAAATAGGGGTACTGAAATAAAACCAAGACTCAAGCTTCTTCCACTAACGACTGCTTTAATGACTATGTTCAGAACAGAGGAGTCTTGGTTCCATGGCCACGTCATTTTGGGAGTTCAGTTCTGGGCCTCACATGTTGGGTTTTAAGAGTTGTCTGTTTTCTTCCAGCTATGTAAGATGAGAATTGAACTTTCGTTCTTCACAACCACACAACCCTGCCCAACTTCCAGGACCCACTCCATATATTCGTATTTTCCAGACCCCATCCTCCCAGTATGCTTATGTGTAACTGTACTCAGCCAAGTGTTTGATGTTTATATGGTAATGGTTGTGTATGATATTTCGTATGATGCCTTTTTCATTCAGGGATTTGTTTCTTTGGAAGCTGACAATGTTTGTCATCCTTGTTGGTGCTGATATTATTACTATTTGCATAGTTCTTGACATAATTTTTCTTCCCCTAAGCCTGCCCACCATTGGTGTAAATCCCGTCAAACTAGGATATTCTGTCAATACCCTCTTCTTGGAAAAAGCTCTCTGAGCCTTCCGACCTGCTCCAGCCTGGATTGGTGGCTTGCTTGGTGGCTCCCAGCTGTGGTCTTGGGATCTCCTTTCACCACTGTCCTAGGTGTCCTTCCCTGCCTCTCACACTGTGTCCCTGTTTCCTGAGTCCTGTGTGTGCCTGTTGATTTCACCCCGTGTTTTGTAGAGCATATCTTCTAGTAACTTCCAAAGATGGAATGCATGGGAATTAAACCTTGGGGAACTTGCCCTGTTAGAGAAGACTTCTCTACCAGAACCACTGAAGTAATCTCCTCCTGTTTCTCTCTAGAAGATCACCTTATTTTAGTCCTCTGCATAGCCTTTATGTAAACTGGTGACCCTCATTCTTACTCACTAGCTTACAGTAGTTTTGGGCAAGCCTGTAAGAAAGTAAGGTCATGAGTGGTGAGAGTTCGTCTGCTTTGCTCACTGCTGAGTCCCAGTGCCAGGAACAATAACACATCTATTAGACACTCAGTAAATATTCATTGAATAAAGGAATTGACGAATTTATTAGCTTGGTTGAACATGTGCGTCTACACAGAACAGGAGGTGTTGGAGAAGTCTAGCCCTCATGTGACATAGCCCATCTTGAGACAGAGGGCATGTGGTTCTCTATATGGACCAGAACGTGCATCAGCCTTTAAAACTGAAATCGAAAGCAGCCTTCCACTGGGCCACCTACTCCTGGCTCCTCCAGCATGGGGCTCCCCTTAGAGCGATGACACAGAAAACCTGGATTTCAGGCGCTTGCTGGAGCTCTCTTCTTGAGAGATTTGCTATTGCCCTCCTGTCAAAAGTGCAGAAAGACAAAATCCAGAGAGGTAGACTAAGGGGTGTCCTCCCCAAGGATTCAGTATTCCAGACTGGGAGTCTCCGGACTGTTTTGAATATGTGTGGTGTGTGTGTGTGTGTGTGTGTGTGTGTGTGTGTGTAAACACATAGACATGGTATACATACACACTAATTTTTTTTAAGTAAGTGATACATTTAGAGTATTGTACTAATGTATTATAGCCAGTATAAAATATGTGAAAAATTGATTTTAAAAACAGCAGAAATAAAAATAACTTTGAAGACAGAAACTTTAATATTTTCTTTGTATACTCTATAGGGTCACTCTCTTTTCGGAGACCCTGATGTAGGTTAGTATTTGCCAAACTTTAGCATGCTGAGGAACCATCTGGATGGCTTCTTAAAAATGTAGGTTTCCAGGCTCCTTTCAGAGAGTGACTCATTAGGACGTGTAAGTCTGCATTCTCCCCAGGCACTCCAGTTGTTCCAGTCTCTGTGGTTCACAGATCCCATCCACCTAAATACTCTGGGCACTGCTTCCTTATTTGGGCAGATTCAAGCAAAGTGACGTATTGGGAGCATGTTAGCTTAGCTTCTGTTTGAAATGCCTTCACAGAAACATACAAAATAGTAGGGAGGGGGTATCAGTTAACAACAGCAAAAAAGGACCAGGATCTTCCATTTCTGCATCTCTTATTAAAGAGTTAGTATCAATGCCTTCCATGTAACTGTTGATGTTCCTTAAGTTATAAAGTCTTCAAATTTAGCGTTAAGTAGTGTTGTTACTGTTGGTGTTGTTTCTTACTTAAAAATGGTGCAGTAATACTGATAGCTATCTATTTTGGATCACGTATTTTGCACCTCATTTAGTGCCAGTCACTTTTCTTTTCTTTAGTGCTCACAAGAAAGAGCATAATGGGGTAAGTAATGTTATTCCCGTTTTATAGATGTAGAAACTGAGGCCTAGAGAAGTAATTTTGTCAGTCACTGTGCTACCAAACAAAGCAAAACGAATGGAAACATAAACCAAAACCTCTTGACTCCAGACTTACAAAGTAATATATTAAAACTTAGAGCAAGTAAGTGGTTGGTGGGATGTGAACTGGGGCCTCCTGACCCAAGTTCCATGCTCTTTACATAAGATAGTAGCCGGCTTCACTTCCTAACACCCCTCCACCAGCCCTTGGCTCAGTCAGCAAGTGCATGGCAGAACTCTTCAATCCTTTGCTCTGTTCTTCTTCCGTTAAATCCCCAGTCAGCTGCTCAGCTTTATAGCCTTCCTGTGATAAGCAGTGGACTACACAAAAGACGATTCAGCTGTCATCACAAGTTATAGTGTCTAGTACACCACCAGTGAACGGGACCTAAAGTTCCGCCTCAGTCATTCAGCAATACCCCATTTTGCTAGGAAACCCTTCACATACTCGGTCTTGGGGATGGTTTCCTGCTCAGCCAGCACCCACACGCCCATCACTCCGTCCACATGCTTGGCACCAGCTAAGCAAAACAGGAGGATGCCAAACAACTTTCTCTCTTTTCATCCCGATGTTTTGGCACTGTGTACACATGGCCTCTGGGGGCATTTTGATGGATGCCTTTTTCCCCCCTCCATCACAGTAATATTAACCTTCTTTAATAATCTATTAACAAAGAGGATAAAGGTCTTATTAACATTTATGTGCTTTTCCTGCCACTGAAATAACACTGTCTTTTTGTGTATTCAGAAGGCTGGTTTTTGGGGTTTTTTTTCAGTGACAGAGGGTTGATGGATGTGGCGGAAAGGCACTGGTAGAAAGACGGTAGTTCACCTGGTTCAGACCCCAGCCTGCCACTTACTCTCTGTGTGACCTTGGTGAGGCCACTTAGCCTCTCTGAGCCTCCATTTCCTCATTTGTAAAACGGGGACATTTGAATCTACATCCATTGTTACTTTGAAGGTTCGAGAAGACTTACAACTTGGGATACAGAAAGTGTTAATATATATTGGCCCTTTTTACAGCTCTTCCACCCATGAAATGAGTTTCCATGGAATTTTAATTAGGGCCACCAATGAGTGATGCATAACCAAGTTCCCCCTTTAAGATGCTTGCTTTTGGCTCCTGAGACAAAAACCACCCTGTCCACCACGATAGCTGTGTCTCTTCATGAGATCAACCAATACCTGATGAAAAGAAAAAGAAACCCAATGGACACAGCTATGCTGGATGTTAGGAAACAGTTACGAGGAAGAACAAAGATTCTGTTTTCCTCTGAAATGGCTGTTTTCATAAATGACATGTCTCCAGATCATCCTGGGCTTGAACGAATCACGCAGCCTCTCTGGCCATTTATATTTATAGCTAGTCAGAAGCTGCTGAGTGACTCACAGAGTCCAGTCCAGTTGTGTGTCCGTGAAGAGCTGTCATGGAGAGGAAGAGAAAGCAGGGGACAGCCATTAACTCCAATCACAGGGCGGTTCTGCTGGCCTCTCACAGAATACCCAAGAGGTGTTTCTCAGACTTGCCACGCCTGTGCATAACCGGGGTTGTATTAAAATGCAGATTATGGATTGAAAATGCAGATTTCCAATCTTGGGGTGGGGCCCAAGACTCCATTTCTGAGACGTTCCCCCTTCCTGCTGGTGCTGGTCCTTAGACCACACTTGGAGTGACAGGTGCTAGGCATCCTGCACACCTCACTCCGTGGGCACAGAGACATGTTTTTTCCTGCTCCATTTATCAACCCCCCTTATGCCTCCATGTGATTTATATCCTTCCTTCTTCTCAGCCCTTTGATGCTGTGACATCCCCTTGTCCTTCTCTGGTATTCCTGTCATTCTCTGTCTTGTTTAGAGCCTGCATGGCCACAAACAGCTTCTAGTTTGATCTCTAAAGGAGGAGAGGGCAACAAAGCAACACAAAACAAACAGGACTGCAAAGCTACAGAACAAAGTTATCACTGAGGAGGGTAAGATATCAAACACTAGTTAAAGGAGAGAGGTTGTCCTTCCAGAAAACCTCACATTTCTGAGGTCCTGATTGAAAGTTTAAGGTACTTGGCCCTGCTAGGAAGTCTGGGGAGAGGCGGTCAAGATGCCGCACACACCTGTGGAGACGCTTACCTTCACTGCTACCAAGTGGAACTCTTGCGTTGGAAGGCTGGGAACGAGAATCTGACTTCTGGTGTGTTGGCCTTAGAGGCAGTGAGAGAGAGAGAGACCGACAGAGAGAGAGAGAGAGTGAAAGGAAGGAAGGGAAGGAGGGAGGAAGGAAGAGGGAGGGAGGACAGAAGGAAGATAGATATCAAAATCCACTCCCACCTCCTCTCTCCATCCCAGTCAAAGAATCTGAGGTGAGACTCAAGTATTGATTTTATTTTTAAAAGCCACTATAATTGAGAATAGTGCCCCAAGGCGAATTGTGGGGCTGGGGGTGTAGGCTGAGAGGGACATACTCTGCCCCAACCCCCAATTCAGGGTTATTTGGCATAGAAATGTAAGAGTACATTTCCATAGGGATTCAGAACTGATATCTTCATTAAAAAAAATAATAAAACACGTCTCCCACGTGCTATGCTTTCCAAACACATTCTTCAACAGAGAAATATTCATCTCCCTCCTGGATTAATTGCAGCCCTGTTGCTGATGGGTTTTGAGCTAAGTTCAGCTGCTGCTTCCCGTGGGTAAAGGCGCTCTGATTGGGAATGAACACCAAAGCAGAGGGGCAGCTGCAATTCTTGGGGAAATTATTACCATTTCACATGTCACTCAGCTTGATTTGTGATTAAGGGGAACGGGAGTCTCCTCCCGTCTGGACTGCTACAAAAAGTGGAAATCTCTTCTCCAGGCCCAGCGCGATGCATTGTCATAACCAATGCCTGTCACCTCCCAGCCGCCTCTTCCTGCACACCCGGGAGCCTGAAACATTTAGCTTCAATTACACACGTCACTCGTCGTGTCTGGGATGCCAACTACATTAATAAACTTTTTTTTCCTTTTTGGAGAATTTGATCAAAGTGTCTTGTGGATAACTAACATTTCCCTATTTTCCTTTCATTCCCGTGTTGTGTCAGGGAACAGCAGGAATGCAGAAACACCTGAATTTCCAGGTCCGGGGTGGGTACATCTCAGTCTGTACTCCAAGGCTCTTGCACAATCTTAGGGAGGTTTTTGTTTAACTTGGTACACTGAACCTTTCAACCAACAGCCTTCCATGCACACAGGGATGTGGTGAATTCTTGGAAGAAGAAGGAGCCAACTCTGCAAAAAGTGCAGGGCCTCTTGGAGCCAAGGCGGGCAGGCTGGGCTCAAAGGTGTGGGGAAGGGGGCACGTGGCCAAGGGGGGCAGGAGACGCGAAGATGACCCATTGGCAGGTGTTTTCTTGCACGACTGCAGTTTCCATGCTTACATAATACATCTGTGGTTCCAGTCCAGCTGGACCCCAGAGCACATGGCTCTTACCAATGGCAGCAGAGCTCGTGGGGAAAAAGATAGGGGCTCTGGGTTGGACAGAAATGGGATTGAGTCCCAGCTCTGTCCTCAGGCACCTTGGTCCGGACACGTATCTGGGCCTCAGGCTTCGGTAGAGAGGAACAAAGTAATGGGGATTCCGTGAGAATACTCCCTTGGCAAGTGCCTCTTATCACTGCTGAGGTGTGACCCTCAATATGTAACAACCAGTAAGACCTGTCACCACTGGCACAGAGCTCTGGAGCCAGGTTCTGGAGGCCCCTGCTGGGTCGGGCCTTAACCCTTTCCTTGCTGAATTGTAGAGAAAAATAGGAGAGCCACACGGGGATGGTGGGAGACAGCTTGCACGGAAGTATTTCAGTGTTTTAACAACTGAACAAGTGCATTAGTCCAAACAGGCTGAATAGCAACCTTGGCACTACAGGGACTAATGGAGTGGCCTGTTTCGTGCCAGCCCTCTGTGCAGGCTGGGCAAGAGGACTCCGTGGAGGGCGCTGTAACCCCAGGGGCTCACGGTGCAATCAGACCCACCCAGAGGTTCCTGGCGAGACCCTCTGGCTGATTCCCGTGTGCTGAGCACCTTCTGCATATGAAGTACGTGGTTAAACAGCAAGTGACAGAGGTGGGCAGGAAATTCCTCAGCCCTCAGTGAGCACGTGTACACATGAGGGAGACACGTATGTAAACAGATAATCACAAGACAGAACATTCAAATAATTCAAAAGCGTACAGATGCCAGGGGAGTGGATTCTGCCAGGGAGACTTAGAGAAAGTTTTGGAGACATTTGAGCTTTTTGAAAAATTATGAAATTTTAGTTATTCCAGATAACATACATTATTAAATATCACCTGTAAAAAATTGAAAGTTTGGAGATAAGGCTAAAGACCCCTAGGATCCCCCCATCTCCATCCCCAAGACCACGGGTAACCACGGTTATTAGTTAGATGTGAATCTTTGAGTCTGTTGCTCTGGGAAACATAGTAACGGTGTACCTGTATGTTTGTGTGTGTCAGTGGATGTTTACATAAATTGTATCAGATTACACATATCAACTTTCTACTTGCATTTTATTTCTCGCCAGTATGCCCAGAGGGCTCTCCAGTGAGTGCTCAGAGAACCAGCTGATCTTCTAACATTGACAGTAGGTTCATAATTGGTAGAGCTATTCTCCTGTTGATGGGTATTTATGTAATTTTTGATTTTTCATGTTATAACCAGTATTACACTAAACATCCTATTCTGGTCTTCTTGTTAGTAAGCGTGAACGTTCGATGGGGGAGATGTAGAAATATGCGTTTGTTGAGTGATTAACTATGCAGTAATTGTCCCCCTCTGCCCACAGCCCAAGTAGCCGTACACATGCAAGTATCTCCCCACCAGCTGGGGGATAGAAATACCAGTTTTCCACACCCCTGCCACCTATGTGATATTATCAACCTTTTTCCCTCCCCTTACCTTACAGCTGAAAACATTAATCATTCTCCAGCAGGATGTGTGGGTATCACATTTTAACTGATCTTCCCCTGAGCATTATTTTAAAAGTACACCAGCCATTTATATTCCTTTGGGTTTGGATTTAGAAGATGATTAAGGCTCTACCGGGCAAGTATGTTTACCATGGAAGAGAAAGCAGTCAGGGCAAAGGTAGCAAGCATTGTCAGAGGTCTGCAGGTTTGGGGAACGTGTTGTGGACGAAATATTAGGCGCCGAGAGAGGCACGTGGATGAGGCTGGTGAGCGTATTAGAACCAGAGGTGCAGGGTTCCAGACCGCACTGAGCAACCTGCTTTCATCACGTTGTCAATGAAGACATACGTAGCAGGACCTAAGAAAGGCCCTGAAGGTTTGAGGTGACGTTTGAATTTCAACAGGATGCTTTTGGCCCCCTTCCAGTCAGAAGAAGGACTGAACGCAAGCTAATTGAAGAATAAATGGAGAGACGCAGGACCTATTTCAAAGGTAAAATCAACAGGGCTTGATGACTCAGTAAATATGGAGGCTGAAGATGAAGTTGTCCTGGACACATCTTATGCAGCCCCAAAGAGCTTTTTTCTGTAGCCTTCCAGCTGGATACAGATGTCCGTGTAGAAAGGTTCTGCTCAGAGTATGGTCCACGGACCAGCAGCATCAGCATCACCTGGGACCTTGTCCAAAGTGCAGATTCATGGTCCCACCTCACACCTGCTGAATCAGAACCTCTGCTGGTGGGTCACCCTCTGAGAGATGATTTTGTACGCTAAAACTTGAGAAGGGCTGATGTCCAAGATTCCATCCAGGTTTCCAGATGTGCGGAATTTGGATCCCTAGTCACCATTTGGAGGAGGGCCTCTCAGGAGAGCCAGCTGAACAGGATCACCTGCATTGGATTTTATGCAAGGGAAAAAAGAAACACATCTGGTGAAGTGGCTGAGATCATTACTGTGTGTTACAGCGCTTAGCCTTGTCTTCAGTGACCAGTACACAGTTAATTTGAATGAGGATCCAGGTTTCCACTCAGTGCCTCTCCTAGCAGACATTTGCAACCCCACCTCTGGGAGAAGAGTGTTTTTATAACCAATGGCCGGGTTTGCAGCTTCCAGGTCGCCACCGGAGAACAGGGCTAGGATAACGTCCTCGCCCTCCTATGGAGGGGGGCTGGGCGGGGGAGGGACCAGGGCCAGCACAGCTGGTCAGTCGCCATCTTGATTACTGATGAAATACTTTCAAAGACCAATTTCTTCCTTGTTCGGGTCTGACATTCTTCAGATTGAGAAGTGACCACAGAGGTTTCTTCACTGGGAGGAAGACCTGGAGGAAAAAAAAACATCTCTCTCCTCACATTCTTGTTTCCCATTCACCACCCCTGACTTCCTTAACCACAGCTGCCCTGAAGACGAAACACCAGCATGGCGGCTAGCCAGGTGCCTTCAGCCGAGGATCCTGTGGTCCTCTATCTAGAAAAAGGAAAAAAAAAAAAAGGAAAGAAACGTATTTGATGGCAGACTTCACTTTGTGCGCTTGCATCATGCTGTCGAGAGTGTCTGCCCAGATCACTGGGTTGTGAAAGATTCTGAGGTTTTGTTGTAACAGTGGGAGACGGCGCTAGTCAGTTAATCAGCCTGTGAATTGCGTTGCACTGCTACCTATTGCCAGTCCTATTCTGGTTAATGCCCTGCTTGCTGTATCTGCCAGCCTCCTCCTCTGACCCCACACACTTTCTTCTCTGCCTGCAGAATGAAATTGCACTCAGGGGTCCTGAAATCCCCTCTGAGGCTCCTTCAGGATTCCACCCAGGAGCCCTGTCTCCTGTGGGAATTCCCCATTGGCCTCCCAGAGGGTTAGTGTCTCAGCAAGAAGGTACATAGAGAGAAGTGACGCCAACCACCTACTCTACGCCACAAAGAGCAGTTCTGGGTTCAACAGAGCATCCTTGGATTTGGGTGCTGCAGGAGGCATCTGAGGCCATTCAACCCAACGCCCTCTATACCAGGAGCCAGCAAACTAGATATAGCCTGTGGGCCAGATGTGGCCCAACAGCTGTCTTTGTACAGCTCACAAGCTAAGAATGGGCTTTATATTTTGAAATGATAGGAGGAAAATCAAAAGAAGGAAATTTAGTGACACATAGTGAAAAATTACCTGAAATTCAAATTTCGTTGTCCATAAATAAGTTTTACTGGGACTCAGCCATGCTCATTTGTTTACATACTGTCCGTGGTTGCTTTTGCACCACAGTGGCAGGGCTGACTGGTCTGAGATGGAGGCTTGTACGACCCGCAAAGTCCAAAATGTTTGCCATCTGGCCTTCTCCAGAAAAAGTTAGCCAATCCCGGTCAGCCCAGTTGGGGAACTGGAGGCTTTTAGTAACACTTTCCCATGCTGTCACATGGATTTCCTGGACGGACGCAGGAACGGCGTGGCTCCGTTTACAATGGTTCAGAGGGATAGGGTGGTTTTGAGGGTTTTCTGATTTGAAAATTGGGCTTCAGGCAGGGCGTGGAGTCAGGCGGACGTTTTGCCTGAAGTGCCTGGGGAATCACACAGGTGTGAAAGAATTTGCCTGGTTGGTAGTGGCTTTCACCTGAGGGAGGAGGCCAGAGGGAAGCTTTAATGGTGAAGGCTTTGCTTTCGCAGGTGCCATTCTTTTATATTAGGGTGTGGACTGGTGAGGCCCAGCTCCACCCCAGAGGCATCACGGGAAAGGGGTGGAATCCATCAGACATCAAACAAATGGCTTTGGGTGAGAGCATCTCACCGCCGGCCTGCACATACATAACCGTGGGACTCGTGGCTCCCAATGGGAGCTCAGGAAATTAAGATGAGATTCAAGATGGCATTTCCCACCTCCCCTGGAAATGGGGGGAAATCAGTTTTATTTATTAATTCCATCTTGCCGGCTCCCAATTGGGTGCAGACAGTTATGTTTTGCAGCCTGTTTCCACCTTGCAACTAGCAGAGTTAATTTAATGAAATGAGTAGTCTTGTGATGACCTGAAGGGGAAAAACACATTAATCTGAAAACTATCAAAGCCATCTGACATGTATTATTGTAGGACTCAGAAAAAATAAACAATTTATGTAGAAGACTAAGTGGCAGTGTGGATTTGTTTTTGACATATCTTGTCTCCAAATCTAAGTTGAGGATTTATTATTGCGCTATCATGTCACAGCTATCTCATTTATATGATAACACATCTGTAATGTTTTACAAGTGCAGCACTACTTGCTCGAAATGGGGCTTTTTTAAGTCCTAAATTATAGTACCTGGAGAGGCACGCATAATTATAGTGCCTGTTAGCAAATGAGAGGGTGCATTTTCCACCCGCACTCAGCATTAATCGTCAGCACAGTGGGCACAATAAGATCATAATTGCTTCTTCCAAACTTCTCATCTGAGCTGTACAGGTTGAAGTTGGTGGTTTGGTGGAGAGATGCCTACCGTCATGCCTACTCCCCTGTTCGCCGAGAGCCCCTGGATTGTATGGCCAGAGACAGCTCGGAGTCCAGACAGAGAGCTAGACCCCACTGGGGCTACACACTGATCTCCCCTGATCTCAATTATACTCGCAAGTCAGTATATCAGAAGGCACTCTAGAATGGTAATTATGGGTCCTCGTGTTTGGAACTGGGTTTGGATTCTAGCTCTGCTTTTCAAGTTTGGACAAATTATCTTACTACTTCTCTGAACAATTGTTTTCTCATCTGTAAATGAAAGTTGCGAGTCCTGAACTCAAGGTGTTCTTAAGGCAATTAACAATGTTTATAAAGCACAAAATACCTGCGTGATAAAGTCCGACGTTATTTCAACTCTCTCCTAAAGATAACTGCCTGAGTCTTTGCTGTCCAGGATGGCAGTCATTGGCCACATGTGGCTATAGAGCTCTTGAGACATGCCCAGCCCAACTTAGAAAGGCCAGAAATACAAAATATACACCACTTTTTGAAGACTAATTATGAAAAAGAATGTAAAATACATCAATAATGGTTTATATTGATTACATTTGAAGTGATAATATTTTGGCTATATTGGCTTAAATATATTAACATAAGTTCCACCTCTTTTTGTTTTTTTTTTTTACTTTTACTTTTTTATTGTGACTAGAACATTTAAAACTATTCAAGAGTCTCACATTATAGTTTTATTGGACAACACTGGTCTAAACAGATGAATGCTGACGAAAATGTTATGTATGTGTTTTGAGTTGCAGCTCATGGTTACTGGTATTAATATTACTGTTCTCATTGATTTATACTTAGCCTACTTTGGAAAAGGTATTTTAGATGGTTTGCTAGAGAAAAATGGAGAAGAGTTAGTGATTGCAATGAGGTACACAATTTAACTCTAAGCTCCCTGGTAGCTAAGGCCAAAAAAAAAAAAAAAAGCACATATTTGGATCATATGGGTCTTTTTATTTTTTTAACATCTTTATAGGAATATAATTGCTTTACAATGTTGTGTTAGTTTCTCCTGTATAACAAAGTGAATCAGCTGTATGTATACATATATCCCCATATCCCCCCCATCTTTCATCTCCCTCCCACCCTCCCTATCCCACCCCTCTAGGTGGTCACAAAGCACTGAGCTGATCTCCCCATGTGATGCAGCTGCTTCCCACTAGCTATGTATTTTACATTTGGTAGTGTATATATGTCAATTCTACTTTCTCACTTCGTCCCAGCTTACCTTTCCCCCCCCCATGTCCTCAAGTCCATTCTCTACGTCTGTGTCTTTGTTCCTGTCCTGCCCCTAGGTTCATCAGAACCATTTTTTCTTTTTCTTTTAGATTCCATATATATGTGTTAGCATACAGTATTTGTTTTTCTCTTCCTGACTTACTTCACTCTGTATGAGAGACTCTAGGTCCATCCACCTCACTACAAATAACTCAATTTTGTTTCTTTTAATGGCTGAGTAATATTCCATTGTATATATGTGCCACATCTTCTTTATCCATTTATCTGTCGCTGGACACTTAGGTTGCTTCCATGTCCTGGCTATTGTAAATAGAGCTGCAATGAACATTGTGGTACATGACTCTTTTTGAATTATGGTTTTCTCAGGGTATATGCCCGGTAGTGGGATTGCTGGGTCATATGGTAGTTCTATTCTTAGGTTTTTAAGGAACCTCCATACTGTTCTCCATAGTGGCTGTATGGGTCTTTTTAAAAGGTCGAGGATTCACTTAAGTTCATTGGAAAAGAAAGGCTTTCTCCCAGCAGGGAATTCTCCAAGGACCATTTCCCGGTGCAATCCTGAAATTTGCAGATACACCTGCACCTCTCCTCCCTAAACAAGGCTTTTGTGGACTTAGAATGAGTCATACCGACGCAATGATGATAATTACACCTCCCTTCATTTATGTAAATGATCTGATTTGATCCTCACGGCAGCCCTGCGGGATGGGCTGTGCAGGGACTATTGTTCCTTTCTTTATGGATCAGGAACCTGAGGATCAGGTAGGACTTCAGGGACTTGTTCAAGTTTTGGTAGCCAGTTAAGTGGTGAGGCCAAAGCTCAAGCCCTCATTGCCCCAAAAGGAAACTTCTTCTGCTTTTAGCAGTCACGTACACTCCAGCATGAAAGAAAGCTCAGAGGAGTGACTGATGCGAGGGAGCGAGCAGGGAGCGTCAGGTCCCCTGCCAAGAAAGGGGACACACATGCAGCTGGGAGGCTGATCGCTCCAAAGGCAAACTTTGCTTTAGCCAGAGAGAAGAAATCGCTGTTTATACACATGCGTTCCATTCTTTTACTAACTGCGGCACACCCAGCTCAAGACAGCCTATGCCTGGGCCTCAAGGGATGACTGATACTAGAGCATATTAGCTTGCTTACCTCTGAGATCAGCTCTCCTGCAACGTTAATGCACACGCCCATCATCTAGGACCTTGTCGCAGTGCAGATTTCATTCAGAGGCCTGGGGCGGGGGCCGAGCATTTCTCCCAAGCTCCCAGGTGATGCCCCTTCTGTTGGTCTGAAGGTTGAGTAGCAAACTCTGTCTTCTGCTTTCCCCCCAAACTGCCTCACCATAGTGCTTTATACAAGGAGTAAGGATGGATTCTCCACCTTGGCTATAAATGAAAACCTCCTTGGGGGCTTTTCAGCAAAACCCATGCCCAAGACCCACTCTAGATCAATTAAATTAAACAGTTCCTGGGAGCGGGGCTCTGAGTTTGATGATCTTCACCGTTCCCCGCGTGTCCTGACATTAGAAGACGACATGTGTGAACAATGGGATCTTGTAGCTTAGACATTTTTTGCCCACCTAGGAATTGCCCGAGTACCCCAAATCCGAGCACTGGCTCAGAGGGCTTTTACCCTTTTGCCACCTAAGGCAAGGTGTGTTACACCACCTGGTCCTTCATTCTTGCATTCATCTATTGAGGGCCAGCAGCCAGCAAAGCAGGAGTCTCGCTATGGATGCAGACTGGACGCAGCAGGCAAGGTCCTTGCCTTCTCAGCGCTTATATTCGAGTGGGTTAAATTGCTAATGTAAGTGTGACCAAGAAGAGTGACAGAGCCATTTCAGGTAGTGATAAGTGCCGTGAAAGAAATAAAATAGGGCGGGGTAGAGAGATACCGATAGAGCTTGATGGTGAGGATTTCTTTGGGGTGAACTCAATTCACCAAAATGTTGACTGTAAAATGTGTATGAAGATAAGGCCCTTTGGCAAGGGGGTGGCACTCTGGAGAGGCTTTTCTTTTCCCTGTCCTGTTAGATGCTTTCCTTGATTCTAAGGCTGAAATGCTACCATCAGCAGCGGTTGACGTCCATGGTGTGGCCAAGGAAGATGCTGAGGGGAGCTGGGAGAACAGGGACTGGGCCCAGGAAAAGCAGGGGAAGGGGATTCTAGTGGGAGGGGAACCCGAGCTCACAGGCTGTGCTGGCTACCAGGAGACCAACACTGGGAACATCAGCTGTTTTCAACCCAGGGCAGCTTTTAGAGACACTGGCAGGGGATTGTAAAAGTCTGGATCCCTGGGTCCCACCTCCATCCTGGTTCATCAGAATCTGCAGGGTGGGGTATGAACGTCTGCATGTAGATGTTAAAAGCAACTGGGATGACTCTGATGAGAAGCCCCAATCTAGACTTTGAAGAGCGCTGACATTAGCCAAAAATAGAAGGTACGTTGTCAAGCCTTCTCACGGCTAAACAAATAGCTCACATATCTTCTTTAAAGTACAGGCACAGTCCTCAAAGCAGCCTGCACAATTCCCAGATCACTCCCTTTCTTTTCCTTTTGAATAAACAGCTGGCGAATATGACATCAATTTAACTGTAATGACTGCTTTTAATTTTCATTTTAAATCTATACCATGACTATATATTGGGATCCTGGCTGTGCGAACTGCTCCGGCCACACGTCTGGTTTTCATTTAGTCTCTGAGTTCCTTTTGGGTAGTCGTGTTCAGAGGCCTGGTTTAATGCATAACCCTAATTGCAACGTGGAATCAAGTTGGTGCTGACTGTAGCATTTTTAGTCTTAGAATCAAGGAAAGTATCTAATAGGAGGGGGAAAGAAAAGCCTCTCCAGAGTTCCACCCCTTACCAGGGGCTTATCTTTATAAATTTTTTTACATTCAACTTTTTTTTTTAATCGAGTACATAATATGGCTATAAAACATAAGTTTAGATAATGTGCTCAGCCTACTGGTTTATATATGTCTCTTCTCAGTTTCAGAATATCCCCTTCTCCTCTTCCTAGTTTGACACTGGCCTCATTTCTCATTGAAAATGTTGGCAACTTGGAAGCGAGGGTAAAAATGCAGGCTGAGTTCCTTCTTCCAAGTTCTGTTCGGCACTGAGTCCCTCCTGGAACCCTCAAAGCTTTTGAGGGAAGCTACGTTGCCAGCTGATAGTTATTTCCAACAATTTTTGGCCAGAGATCTCCTACATAAAGGATTAAATGTAATATTTTCACATCCAATGTATAAGAAAAAAAAAATACTTTCTCTGTGATGGCAAGTACCTCTTGATAAACTAGGCTGGGGCCACGGTGGTGAAAATTTACCCACGTTTCTAGTTCATGGGAAAACATAGATAAAAGGAGAAGCTGAATGGAGTTTGAGCAGTGGATGGAAAAGAAGCTGAGCTGGTCAGGCTCTATTGGGGTGGGATGGGAGGGATAAAGCAGAAGCAGTAACAGTGCCCAGACCTGTGCTTGACATATAATCCTTCACTATACAAATGTTTGCTGAATGAAAGTTAGTCATTAGCGAAGACAGGTTGATTCCCCTCCAACATAGTTGCCTCGCATTGGTTTCTCTCTTCTGTTTGTTTCTTCGTGCACTCATTCAATATGCTCATTGTTGAGTAATTGCTGTAGTAGGTGTTGGGGGCCATGGGAAACCCTGGAGATAGCGAATGAGCAAGAGGGCCATGTCCCCACCCTCCTGGACCTTCTAGTGTAGCGATAAATAGGGAAGAAAATGTGCAATGAGGGGCTTCCCTGGTGGCTCAGTGGTTGAGGGTCCGCCTGCCGATGCAGGGGACATGGGTTTGTGCCCCGGTCCGGCAAGATCCCACGTGCCGCGGAGCGGCTGGGCCCGTGGGCCATGGCCACTGAGCCTGCGCGTCCAGAGCCTGTGCTCCGTAATGGGAGAGACCACAGTGGTGAGAAGCCCGCGTACCGCAAAAAAAAAAAAAAAAAATGTGCAATGAGAAATGTCCTGGCATATATACACTACTATGTATAAAATAGATAACTAATGTGAACCTACTGTACAGCACAGGGAACTCTACTCAGTGGTCTGTGGTGACCTAAATGGGAAGGAAAGCTAAAAAAGAGGGGATATATGTATACGTATGGCTGATTCACTTTGCTGTACAGCAGAAACTAACATTGTAAAATGACTGTACTCCGATAAAAATTAATTAGAAAAAAAAAAAAAGAAAGAAGTGTTCCAGGTGGATTTGTAGGGGGCAGGTAGCGATGCTCTTGAGCACCAGCAGGTGCCTGACCCAGGCTGAAGGGGCTCAGTCCTCACCCAAACCATCAGGAAATGGCCTGTTCTTAGAGCGTTCTCCTGGGATCACACCCGGGGCCCAGCTTGGAGGCTGATGCGAAACAATCACATGGGAAAATTTGTACTGACTGAAATGATACTGTTGAAGAAGATTTTGAGTCTATCATAGTTTCTTTTCGGGTAGACCCACAGCAGAGATGTCTCTCTGGTCTCCATACCAGGAAATGCTGTACTTTTCCTAGTTCGGTGTATCTTCAGAGCAGTGCAAACTTTGTCACTGAAGATATGGGTTTCCCTTGAGAGCTAGATAACTCTGGTCACACTTGCATCTCCCTTTTGGAAATCATGCAGGATCATAGAGTGAACTGTTTAGAAGTTAATATCACCCCGATCTTACTACTCCTCTACCCTTATTTTCTCATTTTACCCTATTCCTTTATTTATTTTATTTTGTGTTTTATCCATTTTTTTAGAAACCATCTCCTGTCCACCAAGAAGGAAAACAAGGGAGGGAGGGCAGAAGTTTGGTTTCTGTTGAGAATAACTTCCAGGCTGGTCTAGGAACACATTGGGTGTCAGTGAAATCATTTGAGAAGATAAGCAACTTCCAATGGGACGATGTAATCAGAGTAGAGCGAAAGGAGAAATCGGAGGGTGGGGTGGAGCTTAAAAGTCAGGTTTGAACTGTAGCGGTGATTCAAAATAGTTAAGTTAAAAAACAAAAAGGGAAACAAGAGCAAATCCTTCCAGTTTCTCCAAATCCTGAGCATCTGACACCCAGCCAGTGTCATTATTAGCTAAAGAGGTTTGTCCCCTGTTCAGTCTGATCAAAAATAAATTAGGAGGATGCTTGTAAACAGGGGGAGGGGGAGGGACACACACACACACACACTCTGACACCCCACAAGTAAGGATAATAATTACAGGCTTTTAATAAATGCTAATTTAGTGATAACAACTTTACAGAGAGTTGTTTATGCCAAGGTCTGACATTAGCTGATTTGAGATTTTAGCCATTGACTTAGAAGCCAGCTGGTGCGTTCACTCGACATCTCCTGCTTCCCCTCCCCACTGCTTCCTCCTCCCCCATTTCTGACCTGCTGCTTGCCTGCTTCGCATTGGCTTGACCCCGGCATAGCTCAGGGTAATCCCCGTGGTGGGACCTGGCATACATCGCTGCGCCTTGATGCCCAGTCTCTCTCACTATCCACCAGACCGAGTTTCTTCACTTGTCTATGGAGGGAATGTTGAATACGTAGCATGGGAATTCTGGTTGTTAGGGTCCAGGTTTTCCTTCCTCCTTTGCTTTCCCTCTGGTAGGTCTTGGCTCCAGATTTTTCCAGATCACAAGAGAGAGAAAGGTTTTTTCAACTCTGCACAGGCTGCGTTGGGAGTAGTAGGGAAGAGAGCACTAAAATTCTAGCCAGTGATTCTAGCAGAAGCTTGAGCATGTGGAGCAAAGCTGCATACTTAGGTTGCCCCTTGCTCCAACTAAGCCAGAGCGGTCCTTGTATAGCTGTGTAGACACAGCGACATATTATCGAAAGCATGGGTTTTAGTTCAGTGGCTCTGTGTCCGAACTTGGGTCCCCCATTTGCTAAGTATGTGACGTGGAGCCCACTTCCACCTCCTGAGTTCAGTTTCCTCATTTGTAAAAGAGCAGAAATGTTAACTGCTTTATAATATTATTCTGAAGATCCAAAGTGATGGTGAATAGAATTCAAGTTCTATGGCAGTGCCTGCTATGTGGTAGATCCGCAATTAATCACAGCTAACATTTCTCTTGGATCATTTTGTGCCAGGCACTGTGCTCAACAATTCGTGTGTAGTTTTTATTATTATTATTATTATAATCTTCCCCTGAGAAAGCTCCAAGAGAAGTATTCTGAGGCCATAGTAGATACTTCATAAATTCTTGTTAAAGAAGGGCCAGTTCCATTTAATCCTCTAAAGAACCTCAGTTAAGTTTGTACCATAAGTATCCCCCATTTGTCAGATGGGGAAACTAAGGCACAAGCAGATTAACTAGTTTGTGCAAGGCTGTGCTCGGCTAACAAATGCCACAGTGAGCATTTAAATGCAGACGCTCCCATTTGCAGCAACATGGATGGACCTAGAGATTATTGTACTAAGTGAGTCAGACAGAGAGAGACAGAGACCGTATGATATCACATATGTGGAATCCAAAAAACTGAGACAAGTGAACCTATTTACGAAACAGAAGTAGGCTCACAGACATAGAAAACGAACTTACAGTTACTAAAGGGGAAAGGAGAAGGATGGATTAGCAGTTTGGGATTAAAATATATGCATTACTATATATAAAATACACAGCAAGGTCCTACTGTATAGCACAGGGAGCTATACTCAATATCCTGTGATAACCTATAATGGGAAACACTCTAGAAAAGAATGTGTGTGTGTGTGTGTGTGTGTGTGTGTGTGTGTGTATCACTGAATCATTGTACACCTGAAACTAACACAACACCGTAAATCAACTTAAGTCCACTAACAATTAAAATAAATAAATAAACAAATGCAGGCACTCCTAGAGCCTCTGGCCTTGCCCACGGCACTCGACCAGCTCTGTAAATATTTTGAAGGTGGAGTAAGCAGCTCCCATGGGCTTCTCCAGTCCTCCGCCCGGCTGTGCCCAATGCTAGTGTACACACCAACCCTGGGGCACGTCCTGAGCGGGACCGAGCCGGCAATAAGGCAGCGCCTGGTTTTAGAGCCCGTGGGTGTGTGCCGGGGATGTAAAACAGCACGTGCTACAGGAAGTCCCGGGAAGGACTCCTTTGACACCAAGGAAGCTGTGAGCCTCTTGGTGGGCCCCAGCTTGCCACATGCAAGTCGTCTGTGAGCGGGTGATCTGGCCTCCATCCACAGCGTGTTCACGGAAGCTCCATGCCAAGGCTCAAGAAGGAAGGGGAAGCTCTCCCTAAGACTGTGATCTCTCAGCCTGAATGGCTGGGTGGGAGGACGGGTGAGGGACGCTGGCGGAGGCAGCGGGCGAAGCAGAGACAGGGAGAACTTAGAGCGGGCTGGGGTTTCTACTCCCCCACTGCTGTTCTCTCCTTACCCTCGAGTCCTCAGCGACCTGCTCTGTTCTCCCCCTTCTTCCTCTCTTTCTTCGCTTCTCTCTCCATCTTTTCTTCTTCCTTTCTTGCTCGTTCCTTTGTAACTTTCTATCTCGATCTTTGTCTCTTTCTCATCTTCATTTTCTTTCTCTCTTTAAAAATTATTTTCCTGGGCTTCCCTGGTGGCGCAGTGGTTGAGAGTCTGCCTGCCAATGCAGGGGACACGGGTTCGTGTCCCGGTCTGGGAAGATCCCATATGCCACGGAGCGGCTGGGCCCATGAGCCATGGCCGCTGAGCCTGTGCGTCTGGAGCCTGTGCTCCGCAATGGGAGAGGCCACAACAGTGAGAGGCCCGCGTACCGCAAAAAAAAAAAAAAAAAAAAAAAAAAAAAAATTATTTTCCTCTCTTTCTGTTTCTGCATCTTTCTTTCATTCCATCTGCATCTCTCTCTGTCCAGGTGTCCTTCCCCTCCACCCTTCTGTCTCCTTTCGATGTCTCTCTTTCTCTCTCCATCTCTGCGTCTCAGCTCATTTCTCTCTGTGTGTCTCCTTCTCCCCACCCCTCCTTCCCTTGAAAATTTGAGATCTTTTCTCAGAGCCCTTGCAGTCCAGGGGAAGAGTTAGAGAAATCAACAGTTAACTGCCGGAGACTGAGACTCCCCCTACCCCCCACTCCTGCCATGATGGTACAGAGTCCAGAAAGAAGCAGCTATTTGGTGACCTGTCCTACAACTGATTTATACCGGGGGAGAAATACTCTAAGGTTTTGGTTTTAGAGAGATACCTCTGGCAGCTTTGATGGATAGATTGAGTGGAAGTGAGACTGAAGGCTGGGAGAGGAGTGGATGGGAGCAAACTGCGGACGTCTGGGGGGATCTTTTCTTGACTGAATGAAGCCACTGCTGGTATTTAAGGTCTAGGAAGGCATTGTTTGGATGTCACTGATGGAGAACTAAAAACATTTAGGACAGTGGTGGTCTGCCTTAGGGTTTAGAGCCAAGTTATACCTCAATTTTTCCATCACTTGTTTGCTGAACACAGGGCACAGTGACAAGCATCACTGTAGTCACCTCCGTCGAGCTCACAGTCTGGTCTGGCGCACTGAGGGAACTTCTCCAGTGCAGGAGCCATGGGAACACGTAACACTCAGAGGCACAAGCTAAACGCGAAGAAGAGCTGAATGACGGCTTGAATTTGGGCTGCAGAAAAGAGACTTTGGCTCAGCTCTGCATTGTTCTACCGCTTGGGGTGAATTGTGCCCCTCCAAGGGTTAGAATAATGACAATAATAATAATAACCCCGTATCAGAGAGCCCTGTGCAGGTGAAGAACCATCTTATACTTTTATATATTCCAGTCACATTAAATGTCCCTCACGAGGCAAAAAAGGGAAGTTACCATGGTTCAATTATGTCAAAATTATCTCCAAAAAAGGCAGGAAAAATAGCTATTTCTCGTGGAGCTGCTATGAGTCAAGTACCGAGCTAGGCACTTTATATTCAATATCTAATTTAGCACTATGTAGCTGGCACTTCTACACTGCCTGTCACGCAGCAGACATTTATCCAATGCTGTTAAGAAGCTACTGTTAGTTATTATCCCCATTTTACAGGTGAGGAACCTTAAGGAGTGTCATGAGAGAGGCACAAAAAGGAGTTGGGGACCTTTGGCGTGGGCTGTCTGTAGTGACTTCCACAGAGTTCAGTGTGGACAGAGGGGTTACAGAGAAGCAGGTGACCCAGGGCGATATCAACAGTGATGTCATGTTGATAGCTTATACTTTTGATATCACATGATGAAAATGGCACTTTTCCCTGTGGTCGTCTTCCCCCAAACCCATAATCCCAGCATAATCATGAAAAAAAAAAGTCAGAGAAATCACAACTGAGGGACATTCTATGAAGCGCCTGACCAGAAGTCCTCAAAGCTGTCAAGGTCATTAAAAAAAGAAAAGTGTACGAAACTGCCACAGTCAAGAGAAGCCTAAGGAGACGTGATGATTAAATATAACGAGGTGTGCTGATAGGATCCTGGAACACAAAAGGGACATTAGGTAAAAACTAAGGAAATCTGGGTAAAACATGTACTGTATTTAATAATAATCTGCCAGTGTTGGATTATTAATTCTAACAAATGCATATCTATAGTTTGTATCTGTGTCTATTGCTGGGTTTCTTATTAAAGTTTACTATTTATCCTCCGTATTCACTTTTAATCTACATGTCAATGGGGCGAAGAAACTTTTATTCATCATGCTTCTAGCTACAACATTTAGTTTGGGCTACATAAAAAATGTGTATTATTATTTTTTTTTGGCCATTTAAAAATCCTTTCTTTCTTTCTTTCTTTCTTTCTTTCTTTCTTTCTTTCTTTCTTCCTTCCTTCCTTCCTTCCTTCCTTTCTTCCTTTCTTCCTTCCTTTCTTCCTTTCTTCCTTTCTTCCTTCCTTCCTTCCTTCCTTCCTTCCTTTCTTCCTTCCTTCCTTCCTTCCTTCCTTCCTTTCTTCTTTCCTGCCATGCCACGCAGCAAGCAGGATCTTAGTTCCCCAACCAGGGATCAAACGGGTGCCCCCTGTAGTGGAAACGCAGAGTCCTAACCACTGGAATGCCAGGGAAGTCCCCCCTAAATGTGTATTATTTTGTTGAACTGAAGAGACCTCTTGCATCTGTAAAGTGCTACATTGCCATAAAGAATAGTTTTATCTATTAAAATTCTGAACTTGCAAGAGAGGCTCATTTGCTAATGATAAAATAGTTCTCTTTACAGATGCCTAGTGATTCTTCTAGATTTGCCCAAACAGCTTATCAGCTGTCTCCTGCTTCCTCTTATTTTCTCTGGGTTCAAATGCATTGGGAGCCCAAATTTCTCACTCTGTTATTGCTGACAAATGAAACATCTGGCCAAGGCTATTACACAACCCACTGGGATTGACTGATTGGAAGAGGGTGAGAGATGAGACCCTCCTGCCCTGATACAGATGTGTCAGTGCCATTGTTCCCCAGCCATGGTCCCATCAGACAAGGGTGATTCCCTTGAGACTGAAGCCCTCAACTTAGTTTCCTGTTTATGGCACCACAGCCAAACTCTGTTGGCTGATACCAGGGTACTCTCTTAGCAACCAGACTGGACCAAGCTTTATGTCACTTAAGATGATGGTAGTAGACACAGCTGAGGAGAGGATCAAGAGTTGGTACCAAAACAAATACCCATTGTCTATCCAGGGGTTCACCAAGAGGTGATGCAGGAAGTCAAGGCCAAGGATTCCAGTAACAGGTCAGGAAATGGAGTACATGTTGATTCAAGACCAAGTCTACAAACAAAAAAATAGTATTTTCCCTTAGGTTCTTATTAGTTGCTGAATCTTATTGTGAGAAAGTTCATAGAGGGAAAAGGCAGAGGACTAGGGTGACGCCATCCCATGGAACAGGCGTCTCTTACTGCCTGGTGACATGGGAAGGGCAGCATTTCCACCATTGTTCACCTTCCCCTCTAAGCTGCCTGGTAGTTTCTTTTCTATGGTTCTTTCAGCACTAACCTGTCTGCTCCTTGAAAACATTAGCCATCCTTACGGGTTCTTTAGAAAGGGAGTTAAATAGCATTTAGTACTTTGTCCATTACCCTATTCTAATGAAATGTGTTCTTTGAAAGAATTATTTAAGTCTATGTAAATTGGTCAATGCGAGAAGATGTGGTGCTGGGGTGAGGGCCAGCAGAGTTGAGCTGGGTGATAAAAATAGAGAGTTTTCTCTCCCTTGGGACTGATTTTGAAAAGGTTTTTAACCATTGCAACTGAATCCTTTTCAGAACCCTCCTTTTTTTTTTTTTTTTTTTTTTTTACCCGAGTTACTATGAGACCATGAATCATCTCTTTAGCACAATGACAGCAAGTGTAGCATTTAGGAGCGGACCCTGATTTTTCACTGTTTGTTCTTTGCTCTCAACAAGATAAGCTGTTGTTATTTCTTTCTTCTTGAACAAGCACACCATGATTGCTGAAGTGGGAAGAATAATTGGACCAAATAGTCATGCGATTAATGCAAACAGAGAGAATTCATCTGTTTCGAGTATAGTAAATGCACTTCTGAAGATGTGGAGAGCTTGCTTTCTCTGTTTATTCTTGGGCTGGGTAACAAATGTTGCTGAGTTCACTGCCACAGATTCCTGTGTTCCTTCCATGGGGCGGAGACCTTAAATGAACTGAGTTCAGGGAGAAATCAGTCCTATCTGGGAAGTGGCTGGGCTTGGAGTTGGGGGCTGCGGGGTGAACAGGAAGCGCAGAGAAGACCGCTGGGCCCCAGCATGACACCCTCCTCCCCACCCACTTCGTGGGCGCGGGGGTTGCGAGGTGAGCTCTGCTTTCTTAATGATACATTTTAATTACAAGATGATGTGACCAACTGAAACAGAAGGGGAATCAGCACTGATTGGAGCCTTCATAGAGCCCTAGCTCTGAGCTCAGCATTTCTGTCTTAGATGCCTCAGGCATGAGGCGGGTTCCATTGTCCCCATTGGACAGAGAAGGAGACTGAGATCCAAACTCACAAAAATGGTTTGATGAAGCTCTGGGGTTTGAATCCGGGTCTTCTGGCTACTGTTGTGGTGAAGGCAAAAGGCCAGACTGTCTGATTTTGAATCCCGATTCTGCCACATAGTAACTGGGTGACCTTGAACAAGGGGCTTCACCACTCAGGACTTGAGTTTCCCCATCAGTAGAAAAACTGGGAATGATCATCGTACTTACAAGGCTGTTTCAGGATTAATTGAGTTATTACATGAAAAGAGCATAGAATTGTGCCCGGCAGACAGAATGTCCCTAATTCACAGTAGCCACTGTGATGACTTAATGCCCAGGTGCTTCTACTATAGAGGGTGACTTTCACAGCATACCTGTGGTTCACTACAATGGTACCTGAACTCATCTGTCTTCATGCTGTCACCCTGGCACAACCTAGCCAGGCGAATGGCCTAAAATCCCATTTTCCAGGTCACTTGCTAACTTCGGCAGCTGCCCATTGCCTCTAGGGACAAAGCTTGAATGTTCATCCGTTGACTGACCGTGTCCCATCTTCCCCATTGATTTCCCACTGCACCCCTCACCGCCTTTGGAGGTGCTCCCTGCACACATCTGTCAGCTCCCACCTCTGGCTCTCAGGTCACTCCCCCTTCTATCATCAGTCTGTCTACATCCTGGGCATCTCTCAAGTCCTCCACCCAATTCCATCTTCTTCCAGAAATGCCCCCTGCAACATGAACTCACAGAGATCTCAGCCCCCTCCCCAGCCCCCAGAGCCTATCCTATGGGTGGCCCTCAGTCAGTGCTTTTTATTCACTCACCAGTGCCACCCCACAAATCCCTGTTTCTCTTAACGGCAGATGTGAGGGAGGGGACCAAGGTTGTCTGTTAACTTCTCTTTTCCGATGATATGCAGAGGGTACTGTGGTTCTGGAAGCCTAGGAGACTTCGAAGGTCGCTGCAGGAGGAGAAGTCAGAGTCTTGAAGGATCAGGTGAAGTTTGGCACCTAGGAAAGTAGACGAAGGAATCCTAGGCAGAGGGAAGCCTTGTGCAAAGTCAAGAAGGCAGGGAATCTATGCAGATGCAAGAGTCTGAGTTTCAGCAGATGATGGAGAGGCTGCACCGTGAGGCTGAAAGTTCTCAGTGACCAGGGGCAACAAACGTGATTCTCCTCCTTCGCACACTCCCTTTGCCCTTCACCTCTCCTCTAGAATCTGCTTCAGCTCTGAGGAGCTTGGTTTTTCTTTCAGTCTGATAGATGGTTCCACCCTTTTGCTTAATTGTTTCCTTCCAGTATTCACTAAACAGAATGAAGATTAAATCCAATTAAATAAATAAAGCACATTGCATCAGCTTTGGCCAGGAGCGCCTCATCCATTTGTGTTTGTTTGGAGTGAAGGAGTCACTGGATGCTAATTACTATAAATCAGTGGTCTGTCCTGGGTTGGAGAACGTGGGGGACATCTGTCCTCCTTCTGGGCCCTTTCTCTCGGTTAGAGCACCTCAGTGTCTCTCAGAGGATCTGACCTCTCCCCTGTCCTCAGCGCACATCTTTAGTTCCAGGAATGGCTCTGGCCTGTGGTTCTGGCCAATTAGCTCGTGACATTCTCCAGTCACTGTGACTGGTTTGGTGACGAGGACAGGATCCACATTACAGACAGACAGCGGGGCCGTTGCTGGGTCACCCGGGAAAGAGATGTTAATCTGTAGAGGAGCAAGCCTGGCCCTGCTGCCCCACCTTCCCCTCTGTGTGGCTGACACAAAGGAAGGAAAGGAAGGAAACTGATGCAGAAGTACCGAATCTGGGAGCCACCGTGTGGTCCCCTTGGTTAAGCCAGGCCTGAAGCTGGACATATTCCAGGAATTTTCATTTAAATGAGCCCAGATATTCCATTTTTGTTTAAACAAGTTTGGGTTGGGCTTTCTATCTTCTTGCAAACCAAAAATATCTCACTAATTTATGGATATAAGAATTTCACCGGAAGTGGCTACCATGTTATACATACATTGAGCCTTATAATGCATTGAACTTCTCTTTGGCTCAGCATTAGGAAAAATGGGCTTCCAAAATTAGTGCGTGGAGGTGGTAACTTTCTTAGCATCCTTTGCTTCACCCCACCCACAAATCCTATCCGTCCCTGCCTATAACTGGGCACCTTCCCTGCCCCAAACAGTGAGAGAACTGACTCAAATGGCATTTTATATCTCAAGCAGCAGACACTTATTATGGGCATGAAATGATTTCCCGGAGACTCCAGCCAGGCCTGAGGTCTTTGTGTTCTGAATTTACCAATCAGTGGCAATTTGCTAAAATAATCATCTTCACATTTGCTGTTAATAATCTTGCTTCAGGCCGTTACAACCAAATTGTTGGTCACTTCCAGTAATGGCCAATTTTTCAGGGATTATTGCTAAAATGATTAGGTGCATTGTGATTTCCCAGGGCACATGCTTTGGAGTTGAGCCATTAACAAATAAAAGGCTTCAGGGCTGATTTGGAAAGTGGGGAATGCTTATCTAAAAAGGTAAATAGATGTCATCATGTCTGTTTTTTTTCCTTAGCCAAGTGCTACCTTTACTTTTTTTCTTGCCCGTTATTGGTTCATTATTTAGTCACTAGACAGTGTGCTTCTTTGCTTGCTCTAAGCCGTTCATTGGAGCTGATGGGCCTGGGAAACCTTTTACAGCAAACCAGAGGAATCAATTAATCTCCTTTTAGGAAACATCCGTTCTTGGATGAGCCAGGCACCAGCCTAGAAATATCTCATTGAATTTTCTCTGCAAAGTCCTGGTGCCCACTTTGCATATGAGGAGCTGAGCCCCAGAGAGGTCATTCACCTATTGCATGCCATACAGCTAGTACACTCATGGCCTACTTTCGAATCCAGTGTTCTTCCCACTGCACCAGGATGCCTGCCTTTCTCATTCAGCTCCACTTGCCCAGGGCCGAGCGTGGCACCTGAGAGCCCAGCCCCAAGTGGAGGCAGGTTAGGACACCAGTAGGCGAGCATGGGAAACCACAGCGAGAGCAGGCCCGGTTTGCGCGTGGCTGCCTGGCTCACACCCAACACCAGCATGTCTGTTGCAAACCCTGGGCTTTCAGCCCCAGCTCCTGCAGCTGGAGACACAAGGTGAAAGAGGGGAGAAAGAAAAGAGACTTCAGGGAGGGCATTCTAGGCAGAACTTGACCTGAAAAGTACTCTTATCTTCCAAAACAAAGAGGGGAAAGTACCTTCTCATTGCAGTTGTAGTAGGCATTTTATAGACGCCATCCACAGACCCTCAACTGAGAGTACAAAGATGTCAGACCTTGATCCTTTCCTTTGGCATTGAATCAATGCACGTAAGAGTAAGTTGGGCCACAAATTCTAGAGAATTAGGAAAAAATGAACAAAATTAGAAGCAGACGTTGTCAGGTCTTTATAGAATAGACAGCATTTGGGGCAAAGCTGGCCATTCTCTGCAATTTGAACACTACCTATGACACCAGGAAGTGGCTATTCTAAAATGGATCGATGTGAGCACTAGAAAGAGATCCTTACATGACACAGAAGCTCAATATTGAAAGGGAAGAAGATCCCACCTGGATCAGAGCAGACATATCTCTAGACACACCTGGCAAGATGTTTCACCAACAAATTAATGAGAAGCCTTTGGTAACTAATAGAAGAACTGCACTGTGCTTTTCTGGGTATTGTATCCTTGAATGTTTTACTCTTAAAAATAAGTTGTTTACTTTTTACAACAAAGCTACTACTTATTTGCCTCAAAATGCAAGTGCAGGACCCTTTCTTAACTTGATAGACATCGTTCGTGAAAAATCAACATCAAATGTTCACCTTAATAGTAAAGTGGTGAAGGCATTTCAGTTAAACCCTTCAGGGTATCCAAGCTGGGCATATTAATACTTATGTTCAGTCTTAGTAAATTGTACAAAGTTCATTCTGTGGGGTAGGCTAATTGATCAACTCTGGCTGCTTGGAGAGGTTACTATTGCTTTCAACTCATTGGTTGGAACAGGTGACATGATGCTGACTTAACTGCGAGGGGCTGAAAAGTAATCTTCAGTGCCTAGGAGCAAGAGAACTGGATCCGGGTAAGTTCAAAAGTATCACTTCCGGGACAAGGCAGGTGAAAACCCATGTACCTGTCCTTGCTCTCTTCCCCTGCTGAGATGACCTTGAAAGCCATGCACTTCAGATGGCTCAGCCACATGATGGTGGCGTTTCTGTTAGCCTGGATCCCTGAGTGACACTGTGGAGCAGAGGTGCCCATTGACCCAAGCTGGGGATCTTTGTGAAGTTAAGTCACTGAAATTCCAGGGTTAATTTGTTTTCTGTAGTGCAACCTGGTCTCTTCTGACAAAAACAGATGAACTGAGAGACCCAGATTCAAAGAATCTCTGCAGATCTTTCAAAGGACACATATCTGAAACAGATGAACTTAACTGGTGTAATCAGTCCCTGACTCAGTGTCCACATTTGACAGACCAAGACAGGGATCCTAGCAGAGATGATTCCTTTTTGAGGGAGTAGTTTTTTGTAACTGCAGTAGGATTTAAAGCACGAGAAGAAGAAGTGTGTGCCACAATATTTGCTTCTGCTCTTGGAGGATAAAGAAAATTGTTCATAAGAACAGAAGGAGAATGACCTAAGAATTAAGGAAGCAGACATGGAGAAAAGGGAGTCAACCATGTCTGCACCTTGGTGCTATGCTGGATGTTGAAGCTCTGGGTTATCCCCTTGTCTTTTGCTTTGAGTCCCTAAGTTAGAGTCTCTCGAAGTGGATTGACATGATGAATCATTCTTTCCCAAACCAGAAACAAACTTTGTAAGCAGGTGATGACTAGGGAATATTTTCAAGGAGGGTTTCTTCAAGTGGGATTTTGCAACTGCCTGATGTAGAATTATTTAGTGAATCAGAAACTCAAAGGCTGAGGCTGAGAGAGGTTCCTATGGGCAAACTCTGCAGTAATACGCTCTCCACTAATGTTTGAAAATAACTGGTCTAAATCCTCCCCTCTGGCTACTGTGTCATGCTTTGACTAGTAGATCTACCCTGAGTCTCTTGACTAGATTATTGGAAAGCACGTTCCTCCACTCCTTTTCTCCTCAGTCATGATAACTATCAAGGGAAGCTAAGAAAAATGATGATCCATGAGAAAAGATGTCATAGTGAACTGGTCACAAGCAAACGTGACCAGTCTCACAGGTGCCGGTTTGGGACAAACCTCTGCTTTCCCTGTTGATGCAGTCAGAGAAACCACATACCTTTCCTAGAACAGGTGCTCCCAGAGGTCTGGGTGTCTGAGCACGGATGAGTCACTGACTGCAGGTGGCCAAGTGGCGTGAGGTTTACGTGCATTAAGACCCTCTACCTCTTCCTCGTTGTGAACCTGCCTCCAAGTCTCAGGCTGGAATTTGTCATGGGCTTCAACCACAGAGGAAAGCCCAGGTTTTGGCACCTCTTCCTCCTTTGTGGAAGGTAGTACTTTCAGTCATCACCTGAGGCGTGCCAGAGACTTGGAGACTTGGTCTGAATTGATGTCTGAGGCTGGGATTTGCATCTGAATTAGAACTGCTCTGTACGCCATAGGGCTTGCCAAGTGAATCACTACACATTGTGCCACAACAGACTCGCAAAAATTAAGTAAAAGTAGAGCTACTTCCCGGGAGATGGAAAACCTTTTCGGATTTTGTTCACCTCCTGGCACACTGAAAACTAAACTGACCTAAATGAGGTCACCGCAAACTACAAAGCCCAAACAAATTTTAAGGATTACCATTAAGTCAGGGAGCTTTTTCATGAGTTCTCCTATGTGTTCTGCAAGCGAATGCAATGGGATGGGCAGGGCAGGGATGATCCTGATTTTACACATGAGGAATCGGGTGTGAAGGGATCAAATCCCCTGCAGGGAGCGGCACATTCCTCTGATCCTCTGATTCCAAGTGTATACAGTCATTTTGCATGTGGAAAAACAGCGAGAATCATACTCAGAGCCTGAGTTTCAATCCTGGAACATTTCCTTAACCTCAGCTTCTTCTCTTGTGTAATGACTATAATATCTTCCTCACAGTGTGATCGGGAGGTTTAAATGAGATTACTTTTACAAGTACCTAGTATAGCAGACCTTCATGCCGCTAGACATTCTACAATGCACAGGTCAGCAACAAAGAATTTTCTGGAACCAGCGGTCAACAGGGCTGAGCTTCAGAACCTTTGCTACAAAGTAGTACCAACATCCTTCCAGACATTTTGGGGTCCCCCTAGAAATCCTACCGTAATTGGCACCCTCCTTAAGGACATCTACAAACCAAGTCCGTTTCTTTTCAGTTTTCTGACTCCTCTAGCAAAGACGTAATCCCATGATGGGAATGAGTTCCTCAAGCATGTGGTAACACTGCCCCAGAGGGGGTGATGTGAGAATTGGGTAAGAAATTGCATATCTTTAACTAGCAAGAGGCCTTCCCACAGTCAGGGCATAATGCATGGGGGCTCTTCTTGCTACATTGTTATAATCACTGATCTGGAGACATCACTGTTACTCTCCCCACAATATCTGTCAGAGATCCCTTGTCTCCATGCGAGGCTGTCTCTGCTTCCCTCTTCTTGTCTTTCTGGTCATTGCCTTGGGAACCTCTGTTACCCCTTTCGATGCGTTTTACCAACTCCAAACCTCCCGGGGGGAAAAAAGTGAATTTAATTTCCTGTAGCTATTTGTTTACCTTGTGAATACCTTTGGCCCAGACTCAAGCTTGCATCAGAGAGTTTCCGTTTCCAAACCATGAGTCACTTAGCAAAGGAGCAGGCTAAGGGCGAGACACCCCAGGGCTCTTGACAGTGGTGGACCATGCCTAGGCTCAGGGACCCTGGACGTGCCACTGCTGACCTGCAGCAGAACTAACAGCTCCCAGCACGGGTACCTGGTTAGAACCAGAGAGATCGTGTTATCTCCTATCTGGGGGGTAGGGTGGTAAGCAAACTCGTATCTTAAGAGGATGCGTGAAAGCTCACCAGATACATGTTGTAGATACATCAGAACCATCTTTGCAAGTTCACCAGACACACATCCCTGGCACCTCAGATGCATTAAAAAATGTCTTATTGGAGTATAGCATATATTCCAAAAAGTACACACATCCTAAGTGCAAAGCTTAAAGACTCAACCAAAAGAATATCACCATGTGACCCACGACCCAGGCCAGAAAACAGACAGCTATTAGCTCCCTGGAAGCCCCCTTGTGTTCCTGTCCAGTGACCACCACCCCTCTTCCCCAAAGTAGCCAGACTGCTGATTTCTATCATCATAGATTAGCGTTCCCTGTTTTTGAAATGTATGTAACTTATTATATGGGATGTGCTTTTTCCTATTTAGTTTTTTTCCTCAGTATCTGAAATTCAACCCCGCTGATATTATAGCAATAATTAATTACTTTTCACCATTATATATGGTACATTTTAAAGTATGTACCATAATGTATTTATCTTGTTCTATTTTTGGTAGACATTTGGGTTCTTTTCCAGGTCTATTATGTGATGGTATCACGGGCGCTCTCATCACTGGCTCTCGGTACACATACACTTCCTTGGATTTATACACAGGAGCGGCATAGCTCCACCACAGAGGTCTCTGGGGTTTGGCTTGAGGAGATACCGCCAGTTTCCCAAAGTTGTTGTACCATGTTACTCTCCCACAATAAGTGCCGGGGATTTCTAGTTGTTTCACCTCTTTGCAGACATTGGTGATGTCCACTACTTTTGTTTTTTTTCATTTTAGCTATTCTGGTTGACATCTTCTCATGGTTTTAATTTGCATTTCTCTGATGACTAATGGGATTGAGCATATTTTCATATGCGTATTATCAATATGGTTGTCCTGTTCTGTGAAACGCCCATTCAAGTCTTTTGCCCACATTTTCATTAGATTGTCAGTTTTTTATTGATTCATAGAATTTCAGTTTATATTCTGGATAAGAGCTCTTTGATGAATATCTATCTATCTCTCTAGCTAGCTAGCTATCCATCCATCCATCCATCCGTCTCTTGTTTCCTCTATATGCATCTATCTATCTATACGCTATTATTCCACTATGTGTCTTATCCTTTCACTGAGTTATTGGTGTCTTTGGGTGAATAGACATTCTTTATTTTAAAGAAATCCAATTTATCAATTATTTTCTTGAAGATTAATAATATTTGTATCTGGTTTACCGTTTTCTTATCTTAAGCTCATGAATATATGCTTTTTTTATATTCTAGAAATTTGACTGCTTTAATTTTCACCTTTAGGTTAACAATCCATCTGGAAATGATATTTCTGTACGGTGTGAAATAGGGGTCAAAATTCAACTTTTTCAATTGATTGCTTCAGCACCATTTCACCAACAAACCATAATTTCCCCACTGCACTGATGTTTATTTATTTAACATAATATTTATATGCTAAATCAAGCAACCATATATATGTGGATATGTTTCTGGACTCTCTATTATGTGACACTGATTCATTTGTTTATCCTTGTATCAATAACTACACTTTTAATTATCATACATTTAGGATGTCTTGATATCTTGTAGAGTAAGTCCTTCAGCGTTGTTCTTTTTCAGGATTGTCCTGGCTATTTTTGGTCTTTTGCATTTCCATATTAATTTTAGAGTCAGCTTGTCAATCTCAACAAACAACCTGTTAGGATTTTGATTGGCATTACATTGACTCTGTAAATCAGTTTGGGGAGAATTAATATCTAACCAATATCGTTTTCATCCATTTACTTTCAATATTTAATGATTCCTCGTACTGCAGTTACATCTCTTATAAGTAGCATAAAATATTTTTCAGGTTGACAATCTTCGTATTTTAATTTAGATGCTTGAAAATCTATCCACTCCATTTATATTTAATGTAATTACATTACATGTGTATTTTCAGTTTTAATCTGCCATTCTGCTCTTGGTTTTCTATTCTTTCCGCTATTTATGCTCTTTCCCACCCCCACTTCTTCCCTTATTTTGGATTAATCAAGCATTTCTTATTTATCCATTCCCATAGTATTCTTAGGTATATATTACTCTTTTTTTTTTTTTTTAACCTTACTGGCCACACAAAAGATTAAACCAAACATCACCGACTGATTAGAGTTTAACATAAATAAGTACCTTTACCAATTCTCAGAAAACATGACAAATTTAGGGCACTTTAACTCCATTTATTCCCTCACATATGATGTATCTTTTTTTTCATGTATGTTAATTGACAAATGACATTCTGTCATTTTATTCAGCTAATATTATTTTAGAATTATCCATATACTTACCTTTTTCACTGTTTTTCATTCCTTCGTGCATTTCTGATTTTAAATCTAGGATCATATTTCTTTCACCTGAAGCACTCCGTATAGTGATTTCTTTAATGTGCTTCTGTGAGGGGTGATTTTCTCAGTTTATGTTTTCTGGAAATGTCTATTTTTTTCTTCATATTTTAAAAATATTCTTGCTTGGAATAGAATTCAAGTTTGGTTATTATTTTCTTGCTGTTTTTGTAATGGTGTCATTACAGAATCTTTTGGATTCCATCTTTTCAGTGGAGAATCAGCCATCATACTTACTGTTGCTCTTTGAAGGTAATGCGCCTTTTTTGCTCTTCAGGCTTTTAAGATTTTCTCTTTATCTTTGGTGATGTTGTAAATGGAATTGCTTCCTTAATTTCATTTTCAGACTGTTCATCGGTAGTGTTTAAGAGTACAACTGCTTTTCTGTGTTATTTTTTATCCTGCAACTTCGCTGAATTTGTTTACTAGCTCTAATAGTTGTGTGTGTGTATTCTTTAGGATTTTCTATACATAAGATAATGTCATCTGCAAATAAAGATAGTTTTGCTTCTTTCTTTCCAATTGGGATGCCTTTTTTTTTTTCTTGCCTATTTGCCCTGGTTAGAACTTCTACTACAGTGCTAAACAGAAGTGGTGAGAGCAGGCACCCTTGTCTTGTTTCTGATGTTAGGGGAAAAGCTTTCAGTCTTTTACCGTTAGGTATGATGTTAGCTGTGGGTTTGTCATAGATGCCCTTTATCAGGTTGAGGAAATTTACTTCTATTCTTAGTTTGTTGAGTGTTTTTATAATGAATGGGTTTTGGATTTTGTCAAATGCTTTTCTTGTATCAACTGAGATGATCATGCATTTTTTTCCTTCATTTTATTAATATAGTTTGTTACCTGGATTGATTTTCATTGCTGAACCACCCTTGCATTCTTGGGATAAATCCCACTTGATCATGATATATAATCCTTTTAATATGCTGCTGGATTTAACTTGGTAGTATTTTATTGAGGTATCTTTATCTTTCTAGTAGTTTTTCTATGATATGCCTAATTGTGTTTTTCTTTGTACTTATCTTCCTTGGGATTTGTGATGTTTTTTATATTGTGGCTTGAAGTCTTTCATCATTTTTGGAAAATTCTTAGCTATTGTCTCTTCATATATTGCTTCTGCGTCTTTTTCTCTTTCCCTTCCCTTTAGGTCTCAAATTACACATATAATAGACCTATTTCCCGTTCCTCATAGGTCTCTTACACCCTTTTATGCATTTTTATCCTTTATTCTCTCCATGCTTCAGTCTAGTTTCTGCTAACTTATAGTTTCTTCCAGTTATCCACTTCCTCTGGGTCTAAACTGCTGATAAACTCATCTGCTGAGTTCTTAATTTCACCAATTGTAGTTTCTAGAATTCTAGAATTTCCATTTTATTCTCTTTATAAATTTCTGTTCTTTTGTGACATTTTCTAACTTGTCATGATAATTTAAAAATCTGGGGGGGGGGGCATTCCCTGGTGGCACAGTGGTTGAGAGTCCACCTGCCGATGCAGGGGACGCGGGTTCGTGCCCCGGTCCGGGAAGATCCCACATGCCGCGGAGCGGCTGGGCCCGTGAGCCATGGCCGCTGAGCCTGCGCGTCCGGAGCATGTGCTCCGCAGCAGGAGAGGCCACAACAGTGAGAGGCCCACGTAATGCAAAAAAAAAAAAAAGTCTGGGGACTTCCCTGGTGGTCCAGTGGTTAACACTCCACAGTCCCAATGCAGGAGGCCCAGGTTTGATCCCTGGTCAGGTAACTAGATCCTGAATGCTGCAACTAAAAATCCCACATTGCTGCAACTAAGACCCAGTGCAGCCAAAAAAAAAAAAAATCTGTCTGACAGCTTCAGTATTTGCTTCATCTGTATTCTGTTCCTTTTGTTGGTCTTTTTTGTTCAGTGTTTAGTCCTGTCTTTTGTTAGCTCTGATAATTTTTTTATTGAGCACTGAACATAGACATTATATATGAAAAATTAGAGAAAGTCTAGATGAGCCTTCAGCTTCTGGTGGGCAGATAGAGTAGGACTGAGCTATTCCAAGCCTGGGAAAGATCTGGTCTATTTCTCTTTGCCTTATATAGAGAGTGTAGTTCTCTCAGAATCACAGTGGAGAGCCTGGTGAGTTTACCTCTGCTCAGCCTCTTTGATGGAAACTGAACTCCAAATTTTATCCCCCAGGACAGTGAGACACCTGAAATCTCTGTCTCTTCAGCCCACTGCCTGCTATTTCTTCCTGGACCTTCTTGGCCTGTAGAGCTCATGAATTGGCAAGTGCCTTCCTGGAATAAATCATTCAGACCTTTACACTTTTTCCTCTCTGCTTCCCTTTACACGATTGTGGTCCCTCAAGTCTTGGTTACCTCAGAAGCCTAAACTTCAGATTCTCCCTTCCTCACACCATAGGACTGTCAAAAGTTCTGTTTAGCTTCTTTGCTTCATACACTCTGTCACCACTTGGCTTCTTACTCTGTCTGCCCAGGATTCTTACAAATTGGTAAATGCCCCAAAGGACAACACTGTATAGGGTGCTGTGCTAGCTTCACTGAGCTTTCCTTCTCTTCAGAGGTTGTCCCCTGTTGTTTTGGCTGCCTTGATAGCTCTTTAATGGTATTTAGGTTTTCTAGTCATTCTCGGTGAGAGGTTTGTTTACTACAGGTTAGTCTGCTATTACTGCAAGCAGAAGTTCCCCAGAGTGACTCTGGACTGTGTATCCGTAAACGTGAGAGGACTAACAAGGGTGAAGTGAGTGATGCCTTTAACCACAGAGAGTGCTTAGGGAAGCTCCCTTCACTTCCACCTCTGAGGAGACCCATCCTCAGGTCCTTATCATATCTTACTCCCTGTCAGTCTCTCGGCCTGAAGTCTGTTTTCCAAAAAAGACCCTCAACCTTTTGGACTAGAATGATCAGTGTTACACTGAAAGTATAAATTAATAGCATGTGGTTATGTTTAAAAATATATAGTCCTTATCGATTAGAGATTTATTCTAAAACATTTAGAGATTAAATGATGAGTACCTAAAATTTCCTTTAAAATAATCCAGCAGGGGTTTCTAGTAGGGAGAGGAGAAAAGTTGCTGTATGTTGATATTTGTTAAAGCTGCGTGATGGGTACATGGTGGTCCATTATACTGTTGTATGTCAGGGTGTTTGGATATTTCCATAATAAGAAAATTAGGCATGTAAAGAGAGTCACAACCATGAAAAATATATACCTACCCCTCATAGAATAAAAAGCAGAATTTCTAGCCTATTGTACAAAGGTTCATACACCCTTTGCACCCCCTAGTTATGCTGTGTTCTCAGTCCCTTACAAATGCTGGTGTATTTGCTTGTTATATTTCTTGCCTAATATTCTTTGAAAAAAAAAATAAAAATAATTGTCTTTATTATTGTTAAGACAGTGAGTTTCAAAAGAGTTTGAAGGGGAATTTATAAGCTATTGGAGGTACAACAGAACCCCCTGAGGAGTTTTGCACACTGTCACATTCCATAAAGGTACAAATAAGCATTCCCCTGCCCCCAAGCCTCTACCATATTATAAAACCACTGCCTTTGAAATCAGCATTAATCTTCACTGACTGTTCGATATGTGCAAAGCGTTATGCTAAGTGCTTTACCTGGATTGCTTCAGTTAATTCCCTAAGATTATTATTATGCATTATTCCCTTGCCAGGTGGGGAAACTGAGGTTTACAAAGTCTAAGTAGCTAGAAACAGGTAATAGCTACCAAGTGGCAGCCTCGAGCATACTTAATTAATAGAACAGCGGTCCTCAAACTTTGAGTGGAGGGTTTGTTAAAACACATATTACTGAGCTTACTACCCCGCAAGTTTCTGATTTAGTAGGTCTGGGTGGGGCCCAAGAATTTGCATTTTGGTAAATTTCCAGGTAATGCTGATGCTGTATGTTCAGGGACCAGGCTTTGAGAAGTGTTGTGCTAGAGTATATCATTTTAGGCAAGCAGTAATGTGATTTGTTCCCCTTAGGCATGCGAGAGAACCTTGGTGGTTCCTCTGGGTCCTGGGGAGACCGGGACTCTACTGAGGGCAGAACAGATGACCTGTGGTTTTGGGTTCTTTCCCTAGTGGATTGGACCCCCTCTGGTAACGGCCATAGCCAGAAGGAGACTAGACTTGCCCCTTGGGCCGGGAACACTCTCAGTCTTTCCTGTCGGCTGGTAAACGTGGCCATCTTCATCTTGCAGCAGCACGTTAGATGGTCTCCATTTATGAGCTGTTTTGATAAGTTCCTTAGCACCTCTCAAGGCCACGGTGTGGGGCCCATTAGGTCCTTTCTTGGTGAGGCCTCGAGTGCACTCACAGTAAACCGGTGAACCCTTCCTCCTCTCCTGGCCCCATCTGCCAGTCCAGCCTAGTCTTCCATTCTTATTTTTCAGCTCCCAAAGCTGCACATTCTCGCTCTTTCTTCCCAGAGCATTTTCTGCAAGACTTACAGTCTAGTGGGGGGATGGTTACATTCAACAGCGGTGTCTCATATTCAAAAGGGTGAATCAGGATAATGGCGATAGAGAGGTTTAGGGGCTCTGGGGCCCTACTGCCTAACAATGAAGGACCTGCCTGCCTTCTAATCCAGCTATTGTGTTTTGGAGCTGGATGGTCTTATGGAAGTTACTTGGCTACTTGGTGTGTCCGTTTCCTCATTTACAAAATAAAATAACTATGATGTATGCCAGAGTTGTTTGGAATATCAAATGACTTATTGCATGCAACGGTCTTAACAAGTTGTCTGGCACAGAATAAGAGCTTAATACACTAGAGAAGAGTTCCTTCTCATATACATAAAGGTCAACAAGAGCATGGAGGAATGACGTTTGGACTGGAACTTGCAATGACCAGTTATTAGGATTTGGATGAGAACAGTCTTGGTGGAAGGGATGGGATAAGCAAAGGCACAGAAGTGGGATGCAGGGTTGGGTCTTTAGCAAAGATAAGATCCCTTGCCTGTTCTTGAGCCTCTTCTTCCTTTCTACCCACCACTCCTGCTGGGCTAGAAATTCAGAGAACGGTTCACCGTCCTTGGAATACTGGACCTCTACAACCCATGAAAACATCACAACTGGCTGGGCTCACCTGGGCTTCCTCACACCATGTTTTGGAGTGCTGGCCCTTACTCATGGCTGGAATCACCCCTGCTTTGTGCACCATGCTGCAGAACGAGTCCTTCTGTTTTAGATCTTGTCATGTTCTATTATAATCATGGTTGTGTGTGGTGGGGTTTTGTTTCCTTGTTGAACTGATTTTTCTCTTTGTTTGCCATGGAGATGTGCCCATCTTTATTTTCTCAGTGCTTGACTCATGGTGAGGGTTCAGTGGCTGTTGGCTGGATGTGTAAATGGACAATGAATGGGTAAAAAGATGAAGGAATAAGTGAATAAAATGTTTTCCAACTAAATAATAGCCCAAGGCATAGTGAAAATACTGTAACATAGAGCCTTTTACTCAAACTCTGGTCCAAGGACCAGTGGCATCTGCCTTTCCCGGATGCTTGTTAGAAATGCAGAGTCTTTGACCTGCCGCAGACCTGCCAAATCAGAATCTGCCTTTTAACAAGACTCCTGGGTGATTCGTGTACACCTGACACATTAAGATGACTGGTCTGGTGGTTAAGAGAGAAAGCTCTGGAGCCTGGGTTCAAATTCTAGGTCTGCTTCTTCCCCAGCTGTGTGGACTGGACTTGATCAAATCACTTACTCCCACTGGGCCTTAGTTTCCACATCTGTCAAATGGGCATAATGGTATAGCCACTTCTCAGTCTTGCTGTGAGGATTCAATGTGTTAACGGATGTCAAGTGCCTTGGGTGACACCTGGCAGGCTGTAAGGGCTCAAAAATATCAGTGATTATTTTTATTATTCATGTTCCTCTGACTGCCCATGAGGCAATGAGGGAAGGACTGAAAGTCACTGAAGATGTAAACAGCTGCTGTGCCCTTGTGTTTCCTCTCCGCACCTGGGAGCTGGGTGGAGGAGGCCACTGGCCTCAGGGCTGTCCCTTCCTGTGCGGGGCTCCCTCTGAGGGGCATTGCTGACGTGCGTGGCGTGGCGCTGAGAGGAAGGCCGCTGAGCTCCAAGTCTGGAGCTTCCTGGAGATGAGGACACTAGCCAGACAGAGAGAACCACCCTTCCCTGGTGCTGAGTCATGCTATCTCTGTTCAGACAGGGATCAAGGCTGGTGGGAAGCTCTAGGAGCCTGGCGCTGGTGCCCCAGGCACGAGATTGGGTGACGCATCCTGTAACATGACTCATCCGTATTACAAAAGGGCAGATCAAGAGCATTCAAATGCCACACAAGCCCAAATCTGTCCCCACAGACTGGGGAGGGGAGCGGGGGTGTCAGGGGGAGATTTTCCCAGAGACACGTCTTGGAATCTTCAAAACAATTTGACTCCACTTGTCATAGATGTCTTGTTACATACGTGCCCAAGGACAATGTCATCATCACCGTCATCATCATTGATGTGGTTATAATTTGAAACAGACAGGAAAATTACCTCTCAGAATCAGAGAAAAGCTGTAGATAACTTACTTTAACTTAAAGCGACAGAGATTAGTTAGCGCCCAAAGATTGGGGATATGGAACAGCATTAACTTTTTCTTAAAAGCTACGTAGTAAAGAAAAAAAAAAGCGAAGTTAGAGTAAAAAGCAACTCAACAGAGGAAGTCCATTTATTTAGCAAACAAAGGAACAAGGATTTTATACCGATTAAGTGAACAAAGTTCTTCTCTTAACATATGAAAAGTTAGGGATTGTGAAGGTAGGGAGGGATGAACACCCACGCTCCCAGTGGTGACAAAAAAATCAGTCGATGATTTCTGGTAGCAAATTGGCCTTAGAGAGACCTGTGACATTCACCCTTCTAGGTTCATGCTAAAGACACAGTCTGAAACGAAAGATGTCTATATATAAAGAGAAAAATGTTTACTAAATTATTACTTATAATAAGGGCATGTTGAAGGCTTCTTTTTAGCCCAACTTTACAGGTGGGTTGTATCTATAAATATTAAACCTACTGGCCATGCAGCTATCAAAAAGGCCTTTGAAAAGTCCTCCACACCATAGAATATGTTATCGCTCAAATACTAGGTAAAATAATAACGCAGAAAACAAGATTTTTTTTTAAGCTTGAGGATCAAAGTTGCATTAATAACAACAACAAAAGGTTGCCCTACTTTGAAAAAAAAAATCAAAATGTGAAAGACTCAAATGAAACATTAAAAAGTGACTAGTTGTTATCGGGATCCAGTAAACATTTTTTTCTACCTTGGGTAAATTTTCAAATTTTTCTATAATTAACATTATTTTTATACTATAAATAGGTATATATATATAAATTAATGAATATATGTTGGTATATAACACATATGAATATATATTATAAAAGCTGTATATAGCATCTATAACAAATATAATATAATATGCAGTAAACTGTAAGATTAAACTTGAAAGAAAGGGTCTTTATATCTAGTGCTTTATATTCATTCAAGTCTTGTTCTGTATCATATTCTCCTTTATATTTATTTGCAAATGCTGACCAAAGGTTAGGTAATTTATAACTTGCGTCCAGAGGAAAACTCTGTGGGTGTGGATTATGCACTTTATTAATCTCTCTGGACTATCCATTTCTGCATAGAGAACTCTGGATTGGTTTCCCTGTTGCTGGCTAACCAGGTACCAGCTTTTACTTGTAGTAGTTACAGGTCTTTCAGCTTCACAGTAGGTAAATCAGGTGGCACCTGAGTGCGTTATCCACTCTTTCATCCTCTCCCTCACCCCTTCAATAAATGCTAATGAATTGGGTTTTCCTGGGCCATAGAATATCACTGTCATGGCCAAGTTCACTGGAATTCCCAATCCAAACACAGTTGTGGAAACTCCACATCCACCTGCATGGAATAGGGTTCTCTGGCCCTACACCCCAAAATGTAAAAGAGTCTCCCACCCCCTATGCAATCTCCAGAAATCCATTTTATGAAAAGAAGGACATTGGCTGAACCAGATACCTCTCTCCTGATACATCAATCTGGTTAATCCTCTCATTGGACTAGGCAGCAGGGACTTTGAAACACACTCACCACTAATTGTAAGGCATAAAGTTCTTTCCAAGCCCTGATCCACGCTGCAAACAGCTGCCATATCCACTTGACAAAGGCCGTCTCTTCTCCTGTTGTCCCCTAACCAGGGCTCCACACACTGCAGCCTGGGGTCCAAATATAGCCAGCTGCCTGGGTTTGGTTTGGTGTTGTTTTACAGACCTTGAGCTAAGAGTGACTTTTTTTTCTTTATTTTTAACACAATGGTTTTAAATGCTTGCATAAATAGGTAGCTATTAGTCCTGAGTCTACCTTTTGGCCTCAGTTTTGCCTAAAATATTTACTCTCTGGGTCTTTAAGGAAGCATTTCCTGAAGGTTTTCGTTGTTACCACTCCAGCCCAAGCTATTACTTCCTGTTGGACCTACTGCCAGGATCCTTAGTGGTATCTCTGTCCCACTTGCCCACACCCCCATTTCTTTCTGCACATAGCGGCCAGAATGCAAATCAGAGCACGATTTTCCCTTGCTTAGAGCCTTCCAGAAGCTCCTCGTTGCTCTTAAATAAAAGTTCAAGCTCCCTACCCTGCTCCCCAAGCCTGGAGCCCCTGCCTACCTCCACTCTGGTCACCAGCCATCCTATTGCCTCACTGGGTTCCAGCCACCCAACCTTGCCAATCTTTCTGACATCGAGCCTTTGAACACAGCCCTAGGATATAAGCCTCACAGAGGTATGGACCTGGTCTTGGTGACATCATCCTCCCCCAGAATGGTATCTGGCACATAATAAGTACTCAATAAATATTTATTGACTAAAGACCTTAAATCTTTTTTTTTTCTTGTCTGAGAACCATTTTCTCCCAAAATACTGTAGAAATTGTGGACAACGTATTTGTCACTCTCTAGACATGAGCAGAGATTTTAGAAACTAAATCTTGTTCTAAGCATCCACCTTGGAAAGACCTTAAATCTTCAAAGCACCCCTGTAAAGCAGGATTTTATTTTTTTAAATCACCATTTTTCAGATGAATAAAAAGAGGTTCAGGAAGGGGGGAAAATCCAGTAAGTTGTAGAATTGGGATTAGGATTCAGGACTTTCTGACATCCCCCCCACTGCCCCACTACATTAGGTTCCCTTCATTCAAGCATTATGGCTGCCTAACTACATAGAACAAGTCACGGCACCTGGCAACACATGACCTTCTCCTAGAGGAAGTGTCTTCCTCCTTGGATCAGTTGTCTGTTCAGCGTGCCCTGACCCTGGCTGCCTTGTGGTACTAAACAATTCAAATTGAAGTTTGCCTGTAATCCCCTAAAACCAGTGTCTGGCTTTGGGCTTCGCAGCCTTGTTTTTATGCTGGAACATTCCCATGTAACTACTGCCTAGTAGAGGACTTAAAAAACACCGCCTGTCCATCTTCTTCCCTCCCGACTAGGAAGCATGAGGCCAACCCTCTGATCAGAAGTCTGGGCTCCGGCTGCTTTTTGCTGATGCTCAGATGTCTCCCTATTTATGGTCAGAATAGGGATTTGGGGGTGGGGTGGGGATCTGAAACATCACTGCAGCCTTGCTGTCCATGTGGAACATGACCCTTTTACTGGATTTCCATCACCAGCCATAGTTTTTCCCAAACTTTGGTCATGCTGTTGCTACTCTCCTGACTTGTGCTATACTTACCTAATTAGCTCATTTTTTTAAAAAAACGTGTTATTTTGAAATAGTTACCAGAAAGTTGCAGGAGCTCTTACATACGTTTCATGTAGATTCTCTGAATGATAACATTTTATTGCATTTGCTTTATTATTCTCTTTCATATATAAGTGAAATAAAAAATTTATATATGTATAAATTTTCTGAATTTTTATACATATATGTCTACACATATATGTATAGATATAATTTATGCATATGTATAATTTATACATATATATGTATAGATATAATTTCTGCACTGTAGGAGAATACGTTGTAGACATGAGTATGTGTTTCTTAAAATGACGGACATTCTCACATAACCAGAATACAGTTATCAAAGTTATGATGAACTGTTCCAGGCTCATGTTAGACTTTCCCAGTCCCAGCTCTGGACTCAGCCATTTCTCCAAGGAGCCCCAGGTTCTTTGAGAGTATGATGACATTTGAGAACTAAGTAGCTCATTGTTATGGGGATGGCATTGCTTCTAGGCCCTTTCAGTGAGCAGAGCTACAGAATACATGTATGATACCTGGGTATATGTATAAGTCCATACGCACACCCATACACATCTATATCTTATAAATCATGAGTGCAAGCCAGTACCTTGAATGCCAATCCAGAACACAGGGTTCATGCTGATCTGGACCCTTTCCGCATTTATTTCTTCCTTCTCTGACTGTGAGAAACCACGATTCCATTCTCCACAACATATTTACTTATTTCATCAACCCTAGAGTACACAGACAGTGGTTTCAGAATCACTAATCCATATTACTGTGAAGAACAAACCTACTAACTAGATTTCAATGTTTACGTAGTTATTTTTGTCTGTATTGTGAGGGATGTCATCCAAATACTGTGTTTAGGTTATTTGGGCTCATTTCTTCTTCTCCTTTCAGTGTGGTCATCTGATTCATTTGAAATGGAGTTAGCTCATTTGTCACTGTTCATGTTCCACTTTGGGGTTTTTCCCTCCTCCTCGACGATTTTTTTTTTCCCATGGGAAACATTAACATCCTTCCAAATGTCACTACTCTACAAAAAGAGATCCTCTGAGAAGTATCCCTCCCCCATCCCTGCACCCACCCCTCTAGTCTTTTCCGTCCTTTCTGATCCTTTCCCGCCCACCCCTGGAGATAACCAAGCTCATTAGTTTCTGATTTATCCCTCCTGTGTTTCTTTTTGCATCAATTAGGAGGTGCAAGTGCATCTTCTCATTTACCTTTCCTTCTTACACAAGAGGTAGTATATCGTGGATACTCTTTGTACTTTGATCTTTTTCACTCAGCAATAATTCCTGGAAATCACTCCCTATCAGTTAGTAGAACCCATCCCCCTTCTTTTTCACTGTGACATTGTTCTCTACTGTGTGTGGATGTCCCAGAGTTGATTCACCCGTGTCTTCCCTGTATGGGCATTTAAGTTGTTTCCAATGCTGAGATGAATAAACGTGTGCACCTCTTATTGTTGGAGCTATATCTCCAGGGTAAATTCCTAGAAGTGAAACTGCTGGGTCAAAAACTAAAGGCATGCTGTTTTGTTAAATACTGTCAAATTCCCCTCCACAAGGGTTGTACCAACCCACATTCCCACCAGCAATGTATGAGAGCGCCTCAGGCAGTTCACTTTTTAAAAACTTAGGCAGACTTTGAAAATAAATATATGTTATCACTAACATTATTGAACTAAATCACTGTTCAGAAAAAGACGATAATCTGGGAAATAAATGCAGTGTCAAGAAAAGGTAAAATGTAGTATATTATAGCAGTGACTGTGGACTGACTGCCTAGGCTGCATGCCTGGGGCCCTGTAACTATGTTAAAAAGGGAAATCAGCAAATGCTCAAGCAATGCTGATGATCAGCTAGTGTCAAGGTGAGACTTCTTAGTAACATAAGCAGAAGGTTTAAAGCAGGGATGAGAGGTCAGGAACACTGTCTCTGTGATCCAGGGTTGGTTAGTGCTTGGTCAAGGTACCTTGTAGAATCTGACACCTTCTGCTCACTTCACATTTGTGATATTCGAGTCTGTGGACACCGGACCACACTTTCAGAAGGCTCGTCACTCTCTGCCTGGCCTGTATCTCGGCCAAGTCTCTGTCTGCTCCCCATACATCACTAGACTTTCATGTGACTGGAGTCTCATCATGGCCGCTGACTGAAGGTTTGCCCAAGGGCTTACCTTGTCCTAGGCTTCTGTGCATCATATTTAGTTAATCTTCGCGATAACCCAACCATTTGCCAAGGTCTCACAAACATGAAGCAAGGCACAGCAGGGGTGGGAATCCTGGGGATGTTCCCATACTTATTTTTTTCCAGGTCCAAACCACCCCCCATCCCCCCCAAATGACTTTTCTCTCTCAGTCAGGATCCTTCAGCCATAAGCCCAGAAACAAGCATGCATTTGACACTTTCGGTCTTTTTCTAAAACTGCCCAATGGCTGGTGACTGGAGGGGACCATTTCCAAGCTTGACACCTGTGCCACGGAGTCCAGGGTCTGAGGCTTTGTTGTATTGGCCAGAGGAGGGAAAAAAAACATTTAAAAAGATATTTTCATGAAGAGATGAAGAAGTAGGCATACACTGGTCTACTTCCAAATCGGCAACAGATAAAGGTCTCGTTTATTTATTTTTTAACCTGGTGCCAACTCTTCTTTATCCAGAAAACGCATTTACTTTGCTTCTTTTATTTCCCCCTTGAGACGGGCTCCCAAGGCCAGGGAATAAAAGGGCCACAAGCCGTAAGCCATGGGTAAGCTGGCCTGCCATTCAGTGTCTTTTCTTATACAACATTTATTTGTAAACTAATCAATAAACTTTTCTTATTTTGTGTGCTCCTCTGGAACTCTTAGCAGCTGCCTGCTGAACCATGAAGAAACTTAAAATAGCGATGATCTCCCTTCCACGCTGCCTCTTTTCCCCCATAGAACCCGCAAGCCAATCTGTGGTGTTTATACTCAAGGCCCCTATGAAGCTAATCTGTATGGAAATAAAGGATAGAAATATTCAGATTGAGTTTTACTAAGTGAGCCTGAGGTTTTTCTGTTTAGCAAAATCGACCAGGTAAATGCGTTTCTGATACAGAATAAATCACTCGTATGAAGACCTGTATTTCCCTTTTGCCATTTTGCTTAGAAGTGAAGAATTCACAGCCTTCTGCATGGACTGTGGAAAGCCCAAGTCCCTCCCCCCGAGGCTGTTCCCTGAGCTGGACTCATTTTCCTCTTAGGGTCTGAGGGTCCTGCTCTCCCAGCCTGGGGCTGAAGCTGCCGGGGCTCTTCATAAATGGCCAAGGAAGAGACAAGACAGGACAAGGGTCAGGGATACACTGACAGAGCACTTTACAAGCCAGACCCCGGGTCCTCAGTCAGGGAATCTTGAACGTGAAAAGGATAGTGTCTGGCTTTGACTAATAGGTTGTGGTCGCACAGTTATTGTTGTAAATGTGCAGAGGTGCCGTAGGGGAACATAGGAGGCGATACCCACCAGCAAGGCCTGTGGCCAGGCCAACCTTTCTGAAGCACTTGATTCTGGACTAGGTCTTTTCATTCATTCATTCACTTAGTCATTAATTCAACTAATGCCTATTGAATGCAGGTAGCTTTTTAGGAAGATAGCAATGGACAAGACAGACAAGGTCCTTTCTCTCAAGAAGCAGTAGTCTTAGAGTGTCGTAAAACAATACTCAAGGTTTGGGCAAGAAGGAAGTGGAGAAAAAGAAAGGCAAAGGCATTTCGGGTAGAGCGAACAGCAGGTGCAAACACAGGGAGGCGAGAAGTAGCTCAGTGCTCTCTGCAACTGCACCACTGGGTTCGTTATTACTTCACTGTAACGGGAGGCTGGAAATGGGAAGAAATAATCATGGCAAAGGCCATGTCACGAGTTTGTCTAGTAGGTAGTAGAGAATAACTAGAATCTCTCTTTTATGACTCTCCCATGTGCTTCTTCAATGTCTCAGGTGGGGAGGAAAGTAAATCTTATTTTATTTTAGAACAAATTTTAGAGCACATCTTTCGTAGACAGCTCTTTGGTTCTGTATGGCCGACATATTTCAGTCTGTCTAGGGACATAATGCCACGTGGCAGAAGCAAGGGAAGCAAAGCCATGGACAGGTACTGACTTGGTCTTGAGAGAAGACCATTGGCCCAGGCCACCCACCTATGGCAAAGTGGTTACAAACTCGGTGACAGAGCTTGTATAGACGTGATTGAGTCCATATAGTCCACTTAGAGAATCCAGTTGAAGGGGAAGCATCTGAATGTGCTCTGGTTTATGAATCCTGAGCCATGAATAGCCCTTCCTGAATTATGAGAATTCTGCCAGGAGTGAAATCAGCTCCTATTAACTGACATTTATAACTTAAACCGTATGAAACTGTCAAAAGATCAAAAATGACAATTTCATATGGTTTAACTAGTATGTTGCAGGGACAGCATGGGGCTCTTGATATTTATCATCTCCCCAGATCTCACATCCCCTAGCTGAGGTATATACTTTGATGATCCTCACTCCATAGCTGAAGAAATTTGCAACTCAGAAAAGTGATGTGAATTTCCGAAAGCCACACAACCAGAGGAACCAGGACGCGGGCTTAAGTCTGTTTGACGTCGAAGTCTGACTGTGATTGAGATACAGGAGATCTGTTCTCTCTTTATGGGAGCCTCTGGGGCCATGGAGAGCCCCATGGCCTGGGTGGGCCCAGCTGGACCTTTTCTACTCTGCAAATCAACCTCCGTGCTCTGAAGCCAGCCTGACTGTGGGTGTGCCAGTCCCCTGCTTGGACAAGACACAGACGTCTACTGAAGACTTGGCTTCTGATGATGGGGAAAGGCCAGGCAGGATTCTGGAAGTGTTTCAGAGGTGACTCAGTCTCTACTGGGGTTTCTCTTAATGAGTGTCTCAGCACCTGTTTCCCCCACCTCACCGCAGACCCTGTTTTGTCAGAAAGTCTCCATGACTGAATTGTTGACGTCAAATCTTGTAGAGCTGCCAGCCCTTCCCCAGACCCCTAGCCCGCCGAGGGTGAGAGCAGTCAGGGTGGGCAAGGTCATGCTGGGGACACCAACATCTTGCAACTCTCAGAGCCTTAACATCATTTCTCCTTGGGTCTCTCTCTTTCCCTCTGTCTCTTTCATGCTACATCTTCAGCAAGGGTCCGCCGGGAGGCTGTACCCATCAGAGTCACACAAGGTCCCTGGCTGAAGGAGGCTTCGTAGCAGCATGTGCTGCTACAGTCCTCTTGGTGTAGGGAGGGGACACGTCCAGTTGTGCACTGGCTCTCACAGCTTCCACAAAGAAGTGACACACGTCACCTGTGCTCGCACTTCACTGGCCATACCCAGTCACTTGGTCATAGCTATCCTAGAAGTGGGTGGGGAAATACAATCTTACCGTGTGTCTGGGAGACAGAGCACAAGAGGTATTTGTTGAGAGTGTCAATGACTTCTACAGCTGTTCAACGTAGTGCAGAGGAATGGGGGCTCATCCCTCGGCCATTAAACACGGCTCTGCCAGACATGCAGGCTCATGAAGGCTGGTTCAATAGGACAAGATTCTGAACCACGCAAACTCTAACAAACACAGAAATCACGAGGGCACCTCTGAGTGCAATCCCATCACTGCGTGTGTCTATTGTGATAAGAGGCTAGAATCCAGCGAGCAAGGAGAGTTTGCTTTCCAGCATGTCTCTGTCTTGCTAAGGCATCTCTTTTCCCTTAGTCTCCTACCTCAAGTAAGCCTGGGCCCAGAAAGTAGACTTACTTGAATAAGTGATAATAAAAGTTAGACATTACATCTCAATAATCCTTCTAGAGGAAAGTCAATGGTAATTTTATGGGAAAATACGCCAAAATGCCATTCTAGGATCTCTCTCCGAGTTAGGCAAGACAAATAAACATTCTGAAAGCTTGCTTTGAACAGATGTCAGTCACTGGGATGAGTTGCACACTCTAAATTGATGACATTTAATGTTCATACCAAATAAATTAAAACTGTTTATATGTAGTTTATGTCTTTATGTAATAGAATACATTGAAGAGTTCTTACAAATTCTGACGTGTCTGATGTGAGTGCAGAGAGCTTATAGGCAATACTAGGAGTAAAGTAATAAAAAGAGAAAGCTACTGGTTTACTGTATATTGTGACATTATGTCACAATGTACAGTAAACCATTTGCTTAAACTCCATCTAACTTTGGAGGAGATAGAGCTAGTGGGAAGAGATTTACATAAAGTTTTGATGCCAACACAAGCTGTCTTCTCTTGCTGCTTTTCTTATTTAAGCCAAATGATCAGGCCTAATGTGAATACAACGAAGTAAAAGTGCTGAGAGCATTTCACAGTTATTATTATTTCTACCAATAGTATCAATCATTTCTACCAGTAGTATCAATTGTATCAAGAAGTGTTTCTTTAGCATCTACAATGTGCTGTATATTGAACACTGGATGAGGTGGGTGAGGTCCTTGATCTCATGGAAATTATATTCTAGTGGAGACATGGACAGTGAGTGAGGAAACAAATACTGGTATAATGGAATTTCAGGTAATAAGGCTCTTTTAAAGAAAAACAGTGCAAGGAATGAGGTTGATGAATGACATGTTGGCTTTAGGGTGGTAGTCAGAGATTCTTCTCTGAAGAGGTAATATTTGGGCCAATAAATGAATGAAGTGAGTGAGTAAGTCATTTAAAGGTTTGGAGGAAGAGTTGCAAGCAGGGAGAACTACGGATACAAGGGCTCCGACTTGGGAATGAATCTCGTGTGTCTATAAGCATTAAGGCCAATACAGTAGATCAGAGCTAGTGAGGCTAGAGTATGGGAGGTGAATCCAGAGAGATAAGTGAAGGTAAGATCATGACAGCCAAGGTGAAGAGTGTGGATTGTATTCCATGCTTGTTACAGGATCACTGGAGTTTTATGAAAAAAGAAGTGACATGATCCAATTTACGTGTATCTTGACCAAGCTCACTCTGGCTGCTGTGTGGAGAATCGACAGTAGGGCCAAGACTGGAAGAAGGGAGACCTCTTAGGATATTTCGCGGGTCCAGCTTAGAAATCATGGTGGCCATACAGGTGCTCAGAAGAGGCAAACGTTGATATATCTTAAAGGTAAAGCCAACAGGACTTGCTGATGGGTTGCATGTAAGGGTGATGGAAAGAAAGGAAGGCCAACCTCTTCATTTTTTAATTGAGCAACTGAGTACAAGGCAGCACCTTTCACTGAAAGAGGAAAGAATGAGTTTGAGGATGGAAATGATGAATTCTGTTTTGCATCTCTAATGTTTGAGATGCTTATTAGGCATCCAAGTGGAGATATCAACTATGCAGATGAATATATGAGTCTGGAGTTCCAGGGAGACACCATAACTAGGTATAAACTTAGAAGTCATCAGCAGAGAGTTGATATTTAAAGCCAAGAGGCCATATGAGGTCATCGTGAGAATGAGTTGTAGATATGGGAAAGAAGAGGACTAAGGTCAAATCCTTGAATGAACCAATATTAAAGATTGGGAAAAAAACAAAAGAATTGGATGGGCCAGTGGTGAGGGAGGAAAACTAGGGAAGTGTAGTGACTGAAAAGCTAAGAGGTAAAACAGGCTTTGGGAGGGACTTCCCTGGTGGTCCCGTGGTAGAGAATCTGCCTTCCCATGCAGGGGATGCGGGTTCGATCCCTGGTTGGGGAACTAAGATCCCACGTGCCGTGGGGCAACTAAGCCCACGTGCCACAACTACTGAGCTCGTGTGCCTCAACGAGAGAGCCCACGTGCCGCAAACTGCAGAGCCCACGCACCCTGGAGCCCACGCGCCACAACTAGAGAGAGAAAGCCTACACAACACAACTAGAGAGAAGCCTGTGCACCGCAACAAAGACCCGACGCAGCCAAAGGAATAAATAAAATAAATAAATATTTTTAAAAAGGCTTTACGAAGGAATGTCTCGACCAAGTGTACCAAATGACACAGAATTCAAAGACACTGCAGTCTAAGATATGGGAATTGAGTTGAAAGAGATGAAAAACTTAAGGGAGTTTCACAAGAGCTGTTTCAGTGGAACAGTAGTGAGGAAAGTTTTGAAGTTTGCTGAAACGGTGGCAAATAAATGGGTTGAGGTACTCTACAGAGTTGTGAGGTCAAGGGAAAGTTTCTTTATCTGTCAGTGGGAGATCTCTTGGCATGTTCAGATGCTGATGTGAATGACTCAGTTGATTGATGATGCAGGGGGTGGAGGAGTAACTTCGGGAACCAAGTCCTTGGATGGGTGAGGGAGGGTGGGTTTAGAGAACAGTAGGGATGTTTGAGTCATCATAGCAGAGAAGAGGAGGCTGCGTCTACATGTAGAGATTCAGGTAGAAAAGAGAAAATGCTCTTCTGATTGCTTCTACTTTCTCAGTAAAATAAGAATCAAGGGGGCTTCCCTGGTGGCGCAGTGGTTAAGAATCCTCCTGCCAATGCACGGGACACAGGTTCAAGCCCTGGTCCCAGAAGATTCCACATGCTGTGGAGCAACTAAGCCTGTGCACCACAACTACTGAGCCCGTGTGCCACAGCTACTGAGCCCACACACCTAGAGCCCATGCTCCACAACAGAGAAGCCCCCGCAACGAGAAGCCTATGCACCGCAACGAAAAGTAGCTCCGGCTCGCGGCACCTAGAGAAAGCCCGCGAGCAGCAACAAAGACCCCACGCAGCCAAAAATAAATAAATTAAATAAACAAACAAAAAAAAGAATCAAGGGCTTCCCTGGTGGCGCAGTGGTTGAGAGTCCGCCTGCCGATGCAGGGGACACGGGTTCGTGCCCCGGTCCGGGAGGATCCCACATGCCGCGGAGCGGCTGGGCCCGTGAGCCATGGCCGCTGAGCCTGCGCGTCCGGAGCCTGTGCTCCACAACGGGAGAGGCCACAGCAGTGAGAGGCCCGTGCACAGAAAAAAATAAAAATTAAAAAAAAAAAAAAAAAGAAAAAGAATCAAGGTCATCTATAGACAATGAGTGTTGGCTGCCTTAGGAGTGAGAAGACGTGTCAATAGTCATCTGGATAAACGGAAGGAGGTTTTGACTGGGGAAATTGTGTTTAGCTTTTCAGATGGTGCTTGAAGACCCACTTGTGATATGTGGTCATACATCTAAAGTGAGGCAAGTAAGCATGGTTGTAAATTTTCCTCTAGCCACGTTCTGCTTCTCAGGTCGAGGCACAGAGCAAGAAGGGAGGTGCGTTTTAACAGGGATGAGGTTTACCATGGCAGCAACAGAAGGGGAGCAGGAACTGAGAGGGAACAGGGATTATTGTAGGGATGGACTGTGGAATCCAAACTGGAGAAAGGTGGGTGGTAGTGTGTGAAGCTAAGATCCGGGTCTCTGTGGTGTGTAAGCACTGTTTGTTGGAGAGTGTAGATTAGAAGAAGTCATCTGTTTGTGGCTACAATGACTGATGGTTAAAACCTAGATACAGGAAATGGTGTGGCTGTTAACAATATACAGCTTTGAGGTATATCTTTGGAAGAGGATGGCTGATGTGTGCTGGAGGAAAATCACTAGAAGGTCACTATCCAGGGGGAAGAAAATGTAACAAGAAAATATTGACGTGTTATTTTTAGACTGCAGCTACTGGAAAAAAAAAAAAGTGGGGAGGTGGGAATGAATTCCTAACTTGAATAAGTTATTTTGACTGGTGAATCCTACCCCAATGCATTGACTCTTAGCAGTTTTGAGGTCTGCTCCCACAATTTGTTACTAATAACAAAGTGTTAACAGTGAGATAAATGACTTTTTTTAAAAGAAAACAAGACAAGGCTAATCTTGATAATAATCTGACAGCGTATGACTCACGTTGGCCATTCTTTCTGAATGTGAGAGAAGAGATAGATTTAGAACAGGGTGGGAAATGCTATGGATTCCACAGCCTCTCTTGGCAATAATGCAAACCGCAGTGAGCAACCTTGAACTGATGTGCCGTTAATAGTTGCGGTGATTGTGTAGTTTTGCGGTACTGTGTAATCCCCGTGTAACCTGCGGGCTTTCATGAGCATCTGGACACCACCACGGGTGCACGTTAGTCATGTGAACAACATCCAGTGTGCGAGTCTTTGTGGAGACATAGGGAGGAGGGTGTTGTGGGCTCAGCTGTAGGCAGACAATGCGGTCGCTCGTAGAAATGGCCCCGGTGAATCACACTCCCTGTGCACACACGCCTTTGCGACGTGCCTTTGCTGCTTCTACCTAGAAGTGGAGTTTATTTCCCCTTGCTTGATCTGAGCTGACCTTGTGGCTTGTTTTGACTAACAAAACGTGGTTGAAGCAACATGGTGTGACTTCTCAGTCTAGGCTTCAAGATGCCTTGTGGTTCCTGCTCTTGTTTTACTGGAATAGGGCTGCTTCCACGTAAAGGTCCAGGCTAGCCTTTTGGAGCAAGAGCCATAGGCAGTGCGAGGCCCTGCAGACAGCCGGCTCTAACAGCCAGACTTGTGAAGGAGGCCATCAACCAGCCACTATTAAGTGAACGGATCGACCAGCCCGTTTAAGTCAATGCTGCCATAGACAGGACCCAAATCAAGGCCAGCAGAAGAGCCACTCTCCTGAGCTCAGCCCAAACTGGCAGCACCTGGAGTTGTGAGCTAAGGCGTGGCTATTGTTTTATGCCACTGAGTTCTCGGATTGCTACACAACAATAGGTAGTTGATGCAACCCATAAGAGTTACTAACAACAAAAACAAAGGGAGGGGGAGAAGTAGCATTTATCGAGTACCTATCTGGCGTTGAGTAACTCCTGAGAACATTTCCTTGGTTTTGCTCGACAACACCTCTGGGAGGAGGGATCATCTTCTCCCCAGGGAGGAGACTAGAGGTCTAAGAAACTTAGTAATTGGTCCAAAGTCACATATCCAATGAGTAATAGAGCTTAGATAAAACATGCCCAAATCCCACTCTTGAAATGTATCAGTTTCACGACCTCAACTCATAGAACATCTTCATAAATTCTGGCATACCTTTACACTATCTAAACTATTATTTATTTAAGAATATATTTTTTAATTGGCTCACTTGAATAAGTGACTGAACAAATAAATATGTGTAAAGCAGAGCCACTTCGTTACTAGGACAAATGGCCATGGCTAATATTAATTGCATGCTTTCCTCCGGTGAACTCCCTCCTGATTGCTTTGCATGAACTAATGGATTTAATCCTCACAGCAGCTCAGTGAGGTTGGAGCTACTGTCTTCATCATCCCCATTTTACAGATGAGGAAAAGGAGGCAGGGGAAGAAAGAGTTGCTCAGTGTCACTAAAGAAGTGACATGGCTTGTGCTTCTGGCATCTAGTGGGTGGAGACCAGGGATAATGCTCAATATCCAACAATGCACAGTACAGCCCTCCCGCCCCCAACAAAAAATTATCCAGCCCAAATGTCAACAATGCCCAGGTTAACAAGCCCTGTGTCTGCCTTTCTAAATGGTAAACAGAAACAAATATCACGTGCAGTCAATAGAAACTCTGCAAAAACCAAAGCTGAAGAATCTCTCTAGAAACTGTTGCTTGCCAAGGCTAAGAGCCTTGTGATCTCTCCTTTTGTTGAAAAAGCGATTAGCAAAATGTTAGAGGTATGGTAAAGGCTAGCACCCTACAGAGACTTTCTCCTTGGTGTAATCAGAGGATTATAAGAGACTTAAATTGGAATGAAATCTCCTCGTGTGATTCTAAGTTATTTACACCGTGTCTGTGTACCTACCAAATCAGCCCACAATCCACTGGCGCATAGCCCGTCTTGGGAAATGCGATGCTATACCTGGGTGGGCAAGCTGTGCTCTAGTTCATCACCTGTTTTGTAAATAAAGTTTTATTGGAACATAGCCACACCCATTCATTTACGTATTGTGTATGGCTGCTTTTGTGCTACAAACAAGAGTGGCTTAGAGACCGTTTTGCCCTCACAGCCTAAAATATCTACTCTGGGATGATTGACAGAAAAACTTTGCAGCCCTGCCTAGAACTATGCTTGGTCCATAGCAGGCACTCAGTAAATATTTGCCGAATGAGTCAAGCCCAGGCAGACACCGCTTTGGGCTAAAACCCTCTTTCTCCGTTTCTCTTTCCTCCCTTTCTAGTGGCATTCCCTTCCTCCTGCTCCATCCCACTTGTCCCTACTTAATTCATTATTTGTTAGTTTGTTTATCTCTTTTGCATTTCCATTTCTCTCATCACAAAGCCATGATTCCATTCTTAGAACAAACACTTGTCGGCTGTGTAGCTGGTCACTGGGAGCTGCTCCGTTGTAGGGCTCAGAGGTATAAATGGATCTCCCTGTAAGGCGATGGTGATGGATCACCAGCATCTCAGGAGTTTGAGCTGTTTGTTCCCTTTCTCCTCTTAGCTGTTGGCGTTCACCACGCTCTCTCAGTTCCAGAGCTAAGGGATATGTAATAGACGCGGGAAGACCTATAAAAGTAACATCCGAAGCTGCCGCAGAGCTGAGTATTGATTTATTCATTACTATAAACTTTTTGTCATTACTGGGCAATTGCTCTATCTCAGGAAGAATTGATAGATGTGGTTGGAAGCTGCAATCCACTGTGCAAAACTTTTTCCCTCTTCTGTAGTTCCCCGTAACTGTTCTAAAGAATCATTATTCCTTATTACATGGTTCTGGCATGCCACCTATTTAGATAAATGCGTGAACAAGTGTGCAGTAAATATTCATAGTGGCCCATGTGTCAACGATGTATGTCACTAATTAGATAATTTAGTGGCTCAAATAAATAAATAAGAAAATAGAAGCACACCCAGGAAAACAGTGAAATAAAATACAGACTCCTTGTAGGAATCAAGGCAAAAAAGGACAGGTTTTTGGGCTGTAGTATCATGTTATATGTTGGAGGCCAATCAAAAGGTCACAGGAGGGCTGCATGAGGCTGCTTACACATGGGAGAAAGCCGGACCCATGTGTGCATAACATCTAGTTGGCTCTTGTCAGCAAGCCACACACTCGTTACCTAGGCAGGTCTGTTCTGGAGGGTCTCAGGAGGTTCAGTGGCCCTTTGTCTCTTCCATCCTCTTTGTTCTGTTGAGTCTGCTATTAATGATCCCATTAATACAAAGAGAACTGGGCTCAGAGTCTGAAGATGATGAGTTCAAGTTTGACTCTGACTCTGACTGGAAGTGGATAAGTTCCTTATTCAACTCGGGCCTCAGTGTTCTTATCTGTAGAATGGGAATCGTTATAATTTTGATGATCATGACAATGACGGTGATGGTGATACACAAATGAGGTAATGGACATGAAGGCCCTTTGCAAAGTTCAGAGTTTCAAACGGACATCAAAACAGGTTGTTTTTTTTTAAAAAATAAATGATCTCAAAGAAAGTGAACTAGGCAGACAGAGCAACTATTCAGAGAATCAGGAAATGAGGATCTACTATTTATTGGGGGCCATCTTTGTATTATCAGGTGTTGAGCTAGACTCTCATGTAGGTTATCAACTGGAGTCCAACTGTGTGAAGTAAAGGATACTTTTCACATTTTCAGGATGGGGAAACTGAGGATGAGAGACATTCCGTGTACTTTGCCCAAGACCACAGATCTAGTAAGTGATGCCTGATGAAAATCTACATCTCTCTGGCTTTATCCCCATGTCCTCTATGCTACTAGTGACATGCTGTGTTGCCTCCAGGCTTAAATTTACAAGACTTACTTATTTTATTTTTTAGAAATCAAAGTCAGGACTTTAATCTGTGTCGTCCAGATAGCTTGACTGTCTTGACCAAACTCAAAGAGTGATCTTCCTCAACTGAATACATCAGAGTTCTGTTTATACAAATGTAGTTATCCCAAACAGTCAGTTTGATTAAGGGCTTCTGTGGAGGCCTCCTGATGTGGTGTTAAACAAAAAGAATTGGATCTACTGAATTCTGCAGTCTGACTGGTTAGCCCCTGATACATGGATCTGGCTTCAGCCTTTTCCAGTGGTGTGTTAGAACCTGAGGGAGATGGATTCACTTTGTCAAACGGCTAAAGCCAAGTCTTGTAGACATGCCTAAACTAGTCATGGCCTCATCTGGGCATATTAACTGCTTAAGTGTAGTTAGGGTAAATCCTGCACAGTACCATTAAGCAATCATATAAAAAGTAAATGTATGCATATCGGCCCTAGTGCCAGCCAAATTATCTGATCAAGGGGCCACATTTCTGGTTGGGTTTATCTCATCAAAACTGAGAGCCCTCATTCATTTATTTAGCAAATATTTAATTTGCACTTGCTGTGTGTCAGTAGCAATGGAAGAGACTGGGAATGCAAGGATGAATTAAACTTATGCAATTGTACCTATTCATGAAACCCTGGTTAAGACCCCCTGCTATAATAGTTGAACAGTAAAAATGTAGATGGATGGATGGGTGAATCCATGGATTTGTGAATAAGTGGATAGATGGATGAATTGTTGGATGGGAAAACGGAAATGTCTTAAACATCTCGGCACTTCTATTTTTTTTTTTTTTTTTTGCGGTACGCGGACCTCTCCCATTGCGGAGCACAGGCTCCGGACGCGCACGCCCAGCGGCCACGGCTCACGGGCCCAGCCGCTCCGCGGCACGCGGGATCCTCCCGGACCGGGGCGCGAACCCGCGCCCCCCGCATCGGCAGGCTGACTCCCAACCACTGCGCCACCAGGGAAGCCCTCTTCTATTTTTTTTAATTTTAATTTTTATAAATTTATTTATTTTTGGCTGCATTGGGTCTTTGTTGCTGCGCGTGGGTGCAGGCTTCAGTAGTCGTGGCACTCGGGTTCAGTAGTTGTGGCTCGCGGGCTCTAGAGCGCAGGCTCAGTAGTTGTGGCACATGGGCTTAGTTGCTCCGTGGCATGTGGGATCGAACCCGTGTCCCCTGCGTTGGCAGGCGGATTCTTAACCGCTGCGTCACCAGGGAAGCCCTCTAGGCATTTTTAAAGCTTCCTTCTGACCCACAAGAAGGCTCAGAACTATTTATTAATATCTCTGTGACTAACTTCAGTACCAGAAGGAATCTCCAGTTCCAGACTCTTGTCTCTAGTCTAGTTTCTGTCTTGCAGCCAAGTCCTTCCCAACTATCATTTTGGTTGCACTCTGTGCATGGACTTGAATCAGCATTCGTCTCTACTTCTCTCTTTGAAACTCCCTGGGATCCACCCAGTAACCAATTCAGGGCCCAGAGGGGTGGAATTCTACAGGTTGGATAAATAAATAGATGCCAATCAATGGGAGATTGGTGGGTGGTTGGGGGAATGGGAACCATACTGTCCGTCCTTGTTCTTCTAACATCAATAGCATTGCCTGACTCATAACAGGTGATTATAGATTTCGTAAGAAGGTGATTAGGTGATTGAGTAAGTAAGCAGTTGAGAGACTGAGTGAAGAAATGGTGGGTACTGAGTAGGTGATGAATGGAGACATGCACCTATGCATGAGTAAATGGGTACCTCCCTGGGTCCGTTATTGAGTCAGTGGGTAGGTAAACAGAGGAATTGATAAGTAGGTGAATGATTAAGGGCGTGTATGGGTGGATGCCTGAATCAATAAGTGAATGAGTGGATGAGGGGTGAATAGATTAATGGATGGGTGGCTGGATGGATGTACAGGTGCCGGGATACAACTTGGGAGGATCTAGAGGTAAGTGTGAATAAGAGAATGGACGGCGGGATGAATGTTTAGATTATAGCTTTAAAGCCTTGGGCACTGAGAGAGGGCAGGCTGATTCTTAAAATCTGCCCTGATTATGGCCAAAGTAAACAATTCTCTTGGTCTAGGGGAATGAGGCTGCTGGCTTAGGAAAGATTAAGGGCATCACACATAAGGGCATGGAAAGTCTGACTGGCTGGCCAGAAGAGTGATAATTTCTCGTGGTTTCCAAGCACTGTTTATAAAATAACCAAAGAGGCACTGAGTGTGTTTCCTGGGTTCCTTGAGGCCACGGTGAGGAGGGATGTAACCTCAGCAGGCATAGCCTCATGTGTAAAGCCAGCCAGCAAGCAGTGCATGACTGCCTGGAGCTTAGAGCCCCACTGTTAACTGGACAGCCTCTCTATTTTCTGCTTTCCTTTTTCTTTCTCTCCTCCTTTCTCTTTCTCCTTCCTCCCTCCTTCTTTCCTCCTTCCCGCCTTCCCTCCCTTCCTTCCTTCCTCCCTTCCTTCCTTGCCTTCTCACTGTCAGGGATGACCCAAGGCCAGGAAGCAGAGCCTTCTGGAAACCGACCCATGCTTTGCCTTGCAATCTGGAACTTCACCCAGGAGGCTGGTCTAGACTTCTAGCTGAGCTGGCGGGATGATTTACCTCATTTGTGTTCAGATTAACGGAGGGGGAGCTGTGCCATAGTGGATGGGCAGAGGGCTTGGAGCCAAACAGTTATTATTGTCTGGTGACCTTGGAGAGTTTCCTGCACTCTCCAGCTCTGCTTTTCCTGCTAAAAATAATGGAGAAAGGGTATAAAATGAAAAACAGTTGCTTCATATGGTTATCGTAAGAATCGGAAGAGATAATGTGAAAAAGTCAGTACCTGATGGGCGCATTCTAGATGTCTTATAAAAGTTATTAATTCTTTTTTGTTGTTAATTGCTAAATGTCTCTTCTATAGTTAGGGCACACCAGCCCATATGAGACCTGGGTATGGGTTAGGTATCAGGGGGGCTCATTCATCCGGTCTGTTGAAGACTTGTGGCAAACAGTTACCGTAAGATATGGCAATGACACAGATATTCAATTCTTTCAATATCCCCAAAAGAATCGAAAGCCAGAACTCAAACAGGTGTTTTTACACCAATGTTTTATAGCAGCATTATTCACTCTAGCAAGAAGGTGGAAACAGCACAAATGTTCATCAACAGATGAACGAATAAACAAAGTGTGTTTTTTTTCCAAACAATGGAATATCATTCGGCCTTAAAAAGTAATGAAACTCTGATACACACTATGACATAGATGAACCTTGAAAACAATATCCTAAATGAAATAAGCTAAAGGACCAAAGGATGATTATTGTCTGATGCAGTTATAGGAGGTAAATTCATAGAGACAGAAAGTAGATTAGAGGTTACCAAGGGCTGGGGGCGGGGGGATGGGGAGTTATCGTTTCATGGTACAGAACTTCTGCTCGGGATGATGATAAGTTTTGGACATGGACAGTGGTGTTGGTTGCACAGCACTGTGAATGCACTTTATGCCACTGAATCGTGTACTTAAAAGTCATTAAAATGGCCAATTTGGGGCTTCCCTGGTGGCGCAGTGGTTGAGAGTCCGCCTGCCGATGCAGGGGACGCGGGTTCGTGCCCCGGTCCGGGAAGATCCCACGTGCCGCGGAGCGGCTGGGCCCGTGAGCCATGGCCGCTGAGCCTGCGCGTCTGGAGCCTGTGCTCCGCAACGGGAGAGACCACAACAGTGAGAGGCCCGCATACCGCAAAGAAAAAAAAGGCCAATTTTGTTGTGTATATTTTAATCTGATTAAAAATCGCCCCCAAAGAAACCTAAAAAAATAAAACAACAACCATACTTGTGCCCCTGAGCTACAAGGGTGAAGACACTGGTGCATTCCCATTCTTGGGTCAGAGAGCCTGGCTAAGCTAGTTAATCTCAAAAATATATTTAAGCTGTTCTAGCACAGCTTGGCTTTCTAGGATGGGAGACAGGGGCGATCAGCATTAGGGGTCCTTTCGCTCATATTCCTGCAGGCATTGCTATCTTATCATTAATCTCATTGGTTTCAATGAGATGGCTGTTTACTAACTGTGCTTCAGACCATCCAGCCCCATAGAGGGCAGGATCCTTCCAGGTCCCAAGATGAGTTGCTGGTTCTTTAGATGTGCTCAAGTTACACTCTGAGCTTTTCCTCACATAGCACTTGCATGTTATATAGTAATTGCTTGTGCAGTATCTTTCCTCCCCCTTAGACATTACGATCTGTAAGGAAAGAGCGTGCGTCAACTTGTTCACTGCTGGATGCCAGTAACACACACATAGTAGGGACTCCAAATAAAATGTTAAAAAAAAAAAAAAGAATGCTCAACTTGGTCTTATTCAAAAAAAATCCAAAGAGGTTTTGTTCACTATTGAATCCCCAGCTGCTAGCACAATGTCTGGAAGGAGAGGAGAAGGATTTAGTTGGGGTTCTTTGATTATAAGCGATAGAAGCCAACTCCAATGATTTTAAGCATAAAATATGAGATGTGTTGAAAGACACTGGATCGGTCACAGATTACAGGGAAGAGCTGGACCACCAAGACTTGGAAAGGACAGTGGCCGGGAATTCACAACCAGTCCCTTTAGCACAAAGACACTGGAAATGATTTAGTTGCCATCGGCTTTTGACTGGATGATTGTACTCAAGGTTTACATTTCTGAAAGTGGAAGAGTGACTGGCCTAAGGTCCTAGCAAAAGGACAATGGACCCTGAACAGACAAGAACAGCAGTGATGATGAAGGCGATGATGTTAAGACTATTCTCACTCCCCCCATCATCACCCAGAAGCCTTGAAGACCATCTTACCCCATCACCCCTCCTGTTCCCAGATACTTAGGAGCTTTGAAAACTTGCCTGCGTCAGACTGGGGAGGCCACAGAACGAAGCAAGACTTTTCTGGCCCAAACAGAGAATGGCATACGTGGAAAAGCCAAGCCCTGCTGGAGTCCTGTTACAGTATGTGAAGAGCCAGAGCCTCAATTATGGGTACTCTGAGGGCAGAATTTCAGACTTTGCTCTGGCTTTTGTCAGCTTAAGACTCTTAAGGTAGTTTACACAGAGATTTGTATGTCTGAATTTTTCCCTGGCAGGTTCTCATTATAACCTAGATAACACAAACCCTAAATATTTGTGGTTGGCAACAATGAGGAATTTTTAAGTTGTCTGACATCTTCTAACTGTGCAGATCACCTCCCAGGATCAGCATTCGGCCCTGAGACAAAAGGAGACAGAAGGATGGTGGGAGATTTTTCCATGGTTTGTGCAATGTCTGAGTTTAAGCTCCTCTAACACCTTTGATCTCTCTCTCTCTCTTTCTCTCTCTCTCTTTTTCTTTCTCTCTCTCTCTCTCTCATACACTCACACACCCTCCCAACCTTTTTACCCTCCAAAGTGTTCTCTCAGAGCTAAGAAAAGAAAATGTTGATGTCAACCATTGGTTGGATGGTGTCACCTAACCTAGTGTCACCATCAAACTAATGCCTTCCAACACTGCAGAAGAGGGAAGGGACACTTCTAAGTGAGGTTTTTGTGTTCTCTTTCCCTGGCAGTCTCCCGGCCATGGGTTATACCCTTTGCTTCCACGGCAAGCTGGTTTCATATCTTCCAGAGTTGAGCAAAACAACTGGACCACGTCGGTAAACAGAAGAGTGTTTACATAAAAAATATAGATTTCCTTTAAGCACTCGGCTTAAGCCTTTAGTCAGTCATACTTACGTTATTATTGTTTATGTTCCCAGAAGTCAGCAGGAGGATGGCCTTGCTGCAGTGTATGTGGTTTCATGATTCACACTTGATGAGGCAGCTATCGCATGGGGTGGGGATGCGGAGGGGGGCAGAGTCAGGGAAGCACAGAGAGGATTAGAGCAAGCTCGCTTGTGGGATCCACGGCCTTAACGTAATGGTCCATCCAAGGACCTGGGAATTTCTGAGTCAGTCTTTCAAATTCCCAGACATGTTTATCAGTTTTGGGTTTCAAAACGGGCCCACCCAGAATAAAGCTCTGTTTGCACCTGATGTTTCGTTTTGGCTGCATTTTGGGAGATGCTTCTGAGCTCTGAGCTCCTTCCCCAGCTGTCAGCTTGACAATGTACTTGGCACTGTCCCTGGGTCCTGTGAGCGCCATGCGGTGACCTGCTCTGCCAGCCTGCAAGCAGCTACTGGCTGAGCTCCTTCTCTGCACAAGAGCTGCCCATCCAGATGTGTTTCTGGACTTTGGTGGTAGCGGGTGTTGGACGAGGGGCATCTGATTCCCAGGGCCAGAGGTTTTCCAGCATGAAAACTTGGTGGGTCACCACCGTGAGTTCTCACCTATGGGCCTGTCCCCTTAGGGCCACGTTAGTGAGTTCAGAGCCAGATTTCCAAGACAAGATGAGGGAAAATAACAAAGAGGACACACTCTCTTTTACGAGGCGTTGAAACAGAGCGGATAAGAACCTGGGTTTTGGAGACTTTCAGATCTTTTTGTTTGCTTGATTCTTTGTTGTTTGTTTTGTTTTTAAGACCTGGCTCTGCTTCTTGTTAGCCCCATGGCTTTGGGTAAATTTCTTAACCTCTTTGTGCCTTATTTTACTCGTCTGTAACTGAGAGATACTCTCTACCTCAGAGGCTTCTTTTTTTTTTTTTGGCTGCACTGGGTCTTTGTTGCTGTGCACGGGCTTTTCTCTAGTTGTGGCGAGCGGGGGCTACTCTTCGTTGTGGTGTGCGGGCTTCTCATTGCGGTGGCTTCTCTTGTTGCAGAGCACGGGCTCTAAGTGCATGGGCTTCAGTAGTTGTGGCACGCGGCCTCAGTAGTTGTGGCGCATGGGCTTAGTTGCTCTGCAGCATGTGGGATCTTCCTGGACCAGGGCTCGAACCCGTGTTCCCTGCATTGGCAGGTGGATTCTTAACCACTCCGCCACCAGGGAAGTCCCGTCAGAGGCTTCTGAGAGGATTAGATGAAATAATGAGTGGAAAGCACTGGGCATAGCAAGTGGTAAATAATAAGCTCGTAATGCCTGGTAGCAGGACATAAAAAGTATTTCTATTATTAAAGGCAGCAAGCAGGGAAGCAGAGAGGCTTCTGGGTTGGGAGGAGAGTAAACCAGGAGGAATTTCCTGGGCCATGTTTCCCGTGGAGGCATTATGGCTTTGGTGTGAGATGCTGGGAATACTTCAAGGAGTCTCAAGTTGCCAACTCTCCTGGGAGTAGCTCAAGAACCAGAAGGATTAGGGCATATGTCCACTTGGGATGCCTTGTCCTCTGGGACATCACAGAACCATCCTTTAACCAATTCTCTGGGCCCCTCATGTCCTGGACCCTGGATATTTTAACTTGTAAGCTTTCTTCGACTAAAGCTCTAGTCAGATACGACCACTAGATTTAATTTAATATTTGGGGACAATGTCTGTTATCAAAGTCTGCTAACTTTGACCACCAGATCTCTACTCTGAAGCTAAACCATTCATTCCATTATTCCTTTATTACTTTATTCAACAAATGTTTATTGAGTACCTACTGTGTGCCAGGCTTTATACTTAGTGCTAAGGATATTATGGTGAGTAAAACACACACAACATTATCATCATGAACATAGATCCTAGTGAGGGAGACAGTTATAAATAATCATAAAAAGAAGTACAGATTATAGCTTATTATCAGTGTTATGAAGGAAAAGTATGAGTCGCTATGAGAACGTATGGGAGGGTGCCTGAGCATCTGGGGTGACAGAAATGTCCCTCTGTGGGAATAATGTTTGAGTTGAAAAATGAGAAGGAATTAACATGTCTAAATGGGCTGGAGATGGACAGAGAAGCGTCCTAGGGTGTTCTGGTTATCTCCTGCTGTGTGACAAATCACCCCAGAATGGTAGTGGCTTTTCACAGCACTTTACGATTGCCTCTCCCAGTTTTGTGGTTGACTGGGCTCAGCTGGGTGGGTTTTTGCTTGCAGTTGCAGCCAGTTGTTGACTGGGACTAGACTGGACTGGACATCCAAGATGGCGCCTCACATAAGTGGCAGTTGATCCTGGCTGTGGATTAGGAGCTCAGCTAGGCTTGTTCAGTAGAGCATCTGCATGTGGCCTCTGGGCTTCTCAAAGCATGGCACCTGGGATCGCTTGAGAGGGATCCAAGGGGTCCAGGGGAACCTGTATGACCTGGCCTCAGCAATTCCAGAATGTCACTTCCGTCCCATTCTAATAGTCAAGAGAATTGCCGTCGCCAGCGCAAATTCAAGGACAAAGGAGAAATAGATTACGCTTCTCAGTGGTGGGAAGGTATCAACATACAAAGAGGCAAGAACTTGTTGGCGGCCGTCTTGGGAACAAGTTACCACATGTGGCTTTTTGCTCTTGCTGTTCGTTCTGTCTGAAATGATCCTCCCAAAATATTCACACGACCTGCACCATTTAGACCTCTGTTCAAAATAGCTCCTCCTCAAAATATCCTTCTCAAAGGAGGTTTCATTGACCTCTGTATCCAGTCACTTTCTCTGCCACAACCCTGTTTAATTGTTTTCCTAGTACGTATCATGGCAAAATTATCCTTTTGTCGGATTATTTGCTTCAGTCTTCGCACAGTGACCCTCATACACCCATAAAACATAAGCTCCATGAGGCCACAGTCTTGGCCACCAGCGTATCCCCTATGAAAGTGCCTGACACTTTTGATTGACACTACTGAGTGAAGGAAAAGGACCCTAAGCAAAAAGAAATGGTGCATGCAGAGATCCTGAGGCAAGAAGCCAGCACGGTGATCTGAGGCAACGGACGAAGCCACATGTGTTGGCACATGGGAGTGCCACGGGGCTCGGAGCAGCATCTTGCTTGTCCACATCCAAACTGATTCAGCCCTGACCACGGCCACCATTTCTGAAATGCAAAAAGTGTCCTTATTTTCCGGTATATAAACGCTCCAGTTTGAACATGTCTGTGTGGCCAAAATTATTTATTCCACGGATACATGGAGCCCACTGAATTTGGGCTATTTCCTACTCTTTCTAAAAATAACTGAAAGATCAACAACAGAAACCAAACAACTAAGCGATGGTCTGCTTATGATCAGAGGAGAAGTTTTGCCCTTTTCCAGGTAGACACCAGGATATTGTTTCACTTATTTCTTACACTATCTCTATGAGGCTGATGTTTTAAACCCCTCCATTTTAATGCAAATGATGACCCCCCAGAACACAGGAAGGTTGCCCGAGTTTCTCCAGCCTGATACTGGTAGATGTTGGGTTCAAAGAGAGGTCTGCTTTACGTCAGAGCCCGGCAAGAGTGTTGGGTGATGGCTTAAGATGGAAGGAGAAAGAAATCAGGGGAGATGAATGTCTAAACCAAACCCCAGAATGATATATTTTCCCTGCGGCATTGAATCAACTTACTGAGCCCCATGGTAAGTGGCCGGCTCTGATTATAAGGCAAGGATCTGATTCCTGCCTCAACTATGACTGAATAACCACTAGTTAGGAATCATGAAAAGACCCAAACGAAGGCAGTGGGGATGAGGAGAGGGCTGCTGGTTGCCAGAGATGGAGGCAAAGGCTGTCAGAGGTGAGAGAACTTCAGTCAAGCCTAAACCAAAGCCATCAGAACATCTTGTTCGCGACCAGGCCGAGGGGAGGGGGCTGTGCTTGTGAAGATTGCTGGCGCTCCGTCTGCCATTCCCCATCATTTCTAACCGGGGGTCACCCTTGGTGAATATGAGCGTGTGTGTAAGTCACATCAGGGGACTTCCAGCTGGCTGTCACTTACACTCTCCGGCCCCGGGGCTCTCCCCACTAAACCCATGTGAACCATGGTCATTTCAATATTTTTCTGTGCTTGAATAGCCTCTCACTTTAGATCTCAGTCTACGTTTTGAGCTATTTTCCTCTTTATTTTTGCTCCATATAGGGAAACCTTAAATACATTTTTTAAAAAGACGGCTATAAAAACTTTTCTTAAGTCAGACCATCTGTGTTAGTGGAAACTTTAGCCTTTTGTCTGGGAAAGGAAATTTCTTTTTCTTGTTTTCTCCTGTTCTTTGGGAAATCCAGGGAATGAAAAAAAAAAAAAACAAAAAAAAAACCTGCAAAGAAAAAAAGCTTTCAAAGGAGAGCTGGAAACAAAAACATTAAGATACCTAACAGATACTGCAGCCAAGTTTAAAGGGGGATAGATTGAAGAATTTGTATTGGACTTGGAGAGCCAATGGTATGTGTTGCTTATTTCTTACCTAAATTGTGTGTGCTAAAGCCAAGATCGGCTTCTCAGAATAAATTCTAGGTAGGTTTGGAAGTTGAGGAGAAAAGTGGAGACGAATGGTGGAAGGAAGGGGAGAATCGTTCAGCCAATGTTGCCCATCGTTCAGATCGGTGTTCCTGGCCTCCATCTCTTACCTTGATGCCCTTCAGGGTAACTGTGACCTCAGCTGAACCCCTACCTGGCACATGATACCCAGAACCTTCAACTCCAGTTCTTGCCCACCCCAGATCCTTCTCTGGCTCATTACCGTCTTTGGCACCAAGTCTGACTCCGTGAATGGTGAATGAATCCACTAAAAATGGACTGCCAAGGCAATAAGAACCTCCCCACCCACGGGACCAGTGTGGCAACAGCTGATGACACTCCAGTGGCTGCCCTTAGTGGTGACACTGTTGAACTCAGGCATGGATGGGAGTTGAAGCATCTCATTGTCTATCATTTGTTTAAAGCCAACTATGGGCAAGGTGCGGTGATATTATGCCCGTTCTACAGGAGAGAAAATTGAGGCTCGGGGCTGTTCACTCACGGGTCTTCAGTGGAAATGTGATTTCAATCAAGGCCTCTCTGACTTCTAGGACTGAGTCAGTCAGTAATTTAAAATTGAATGTAGGAAAGGTCCAGCTGGAGGGAAGCTGTAACGTTATTCGTTCATTCTGTACTTATCTGGGGAGTGCCTGGGAGGCTCACCAGCTGACTACCAGGCCCCGGGGCTGCAGAAGTAACGGGCAAGATCTCTACCCTCAGGGAACTCATGGTGCACCTGAGTCTTGCTACTGAGAATGTGATCTACGGATCAGCGTCCCTGGGCCCCTGTGAGCAGTATGGGGCCTCAGGCCCCACCCCAGAGTCCTAAATTAGAATGGTCCTTTTAAGCTGGTCTCCAGGTCGTTTGTGTGCACATTAAGATTTGAGAAGATGAATAAAACCTAAGAGCAAGGCACATGGAGAAGAAAGTGGAAAATGGAAACTGGCCATCCAGGCAGTGGGCAGGCTGTGTACAAAACATGAGCCATCTGAGCACATTCAGGAAAAGCGGGTGATAAACCAGAGCAGGAGAGAATGTCTGCCTCTCACTGGCTGCAAGATCTCATCCAGCCTCAGTTTCCTCATTTGTAAAAGGGAGATAATATTAGTATCTGTTTCACAAAGTTGCAACGACGTTGAGTCAATCTCTGGAAAGTGTGTAGTAGAGAACTTGGCACATGGCAAGTCCAAGGTGTATTGGCTACTGTTATTGTCATTGTTATTCCTGTAAATTGGCTGCTCTGAAGACTTCCTGGGTGGGACACACTGCCCCCTTGAGGAACGTGCGTTCAGAGTAAAAGATGGAACAAGCATGTTAGCTTGGCTGTTGAGACTGAAGGCAAATGTCCAAGATGCTTTCTAATTGTCTTCAGAAAGGAGCCTAGGTATCACCTCCTCTTAAAACCATCCATGTATTTCTTCTTATGTTTTTATTAGTATGAACAATATTACATGTAATCATATAATTAATCATAGATAATGTCAAGAAAGATAATAGCCAATGTTTATTGAATGTCTGTTACATTCAGGTACTGTGTAAGTCCTTGTACAAACGTTGCCTCAGTTTAATCCTCTCAAATCTCTATGAGGCTATGAGTAATCTCACCCCCCTTTTCACAAATGGGGAAATCAAGACTTGGCAGATAGATAAGAAATCCATCTGTTGATGTTGTCATACAATGGAGGCACAGGCAGGATGCTACGGGGCAAGCACAGGCAGGGGCCAAAGAATGCACAGCCCCTCTCCAACTTCTCCCCACCTACAGCTCAGATGCCCATCCTCTGGTGCCCAGTTTTATCCCTACAGTGAGCAAAATTCCAAAGATCTTCCCCCAAGATTCCCATCCTCTGATTATTTAATTGAATGCTAATCTAGGTACTGCTGGGAAGAGGTTTTGCCGAAGTAATTAGAGTCCCAAGTCACCTTAACACATGGAGATTATCCAGTTTGGCCTGACCCCATCAGATAAGCTCTTTAAAAGCAGAGAGTTTTCTCCCGCTGGTGGCAGAAGGGGAGTCAGAAAGATTTAAAGCACCAGCGGGACTTGACGTGCCATCTCTGGCTTTGAAGATGAAAGAGACCACGTGATGAGGACCCCAGAGGGGCTTCTAGAAGCTGAGAGTGGTCCTACTGATAGCCAGGAAGGAAGCTACACTTCAGTCCTACAGCAGAGAGGAACTGGATTCTGCCCATAACCTGAATGCATTTGCAAGCAGATTCCCTCCCAAAACCTCAGGATAGAGCCCCATCCACCGGGCTGACACGTTGACTCTGGCCTTGTGAGGTCCTAAGCAGGGAACTCCACTAAGCCCACCTGGACTTCTGACCAATGGAAACAGTTAGGTACTAAATAGTTGTCATTTTAAGCTGCTAAATTTGCGGAAGTTTGTTACAGCAGTAGAAGACATACGGTAGTACAGTCTCCATCCATGAAAACATCACAGTATATCACACTGTTGGGTTTTCACTCCACAAATTTTTGGCTGTGAAATCAAAGGACATTGTTTTACTTTTCTCTCAAACAAGTAAACATAAAAGTGATAAAAATAAAAGGATGTTTCCTGAAGGAAAGACTGGAGGGGGCATAGGTTTTTCTCCTTTTGATATTACACTTCCCTGACTCAAAGTTCAACTTCTTCCCTTCGTAATTGTCTGGCCTTGAGTTTTTCAATCAGTTTCTCCAGGACTCACTGTTATATCCATAAAATTGGGATAATCATAGGCTTATTGTATCATTGAGGATTAACTGATACAATACTCATAAAGCATTTTTTTGTGTGTGTGGTACGCGGGCCTCTCACTGCTGTGGCCTCTCCCGTTGCGGAGCACAGGCTCCGGACGCGCAGGCTCAGCGGCCATGGCTCACGGGCCCAGCCGCTCCGCGGCATGTGGGATCTTCCCGGACCGGGGCACGATCCCGTATCCCCTGCATCGGCAGGCAGACTCTCAACCACTGTGCCACCAGGGAAGCCCATCTCATAAAGCATTTGACTCACTGCTGAGCACACAGTGATCACTCGATAAGTGTTTTCTGTACAACGGGGTCTCTCCCTGGGTGGGTTAATGAATGAATAAATCCAGCAAGAAGGAGATAAGCCTGTTAACATCATCACCATTAACACAGCTCTCAGGTTTTGCATCCCAGGCCGTGTTTTGTACTAGGTCAGATCAACGCGTATTCCCAGATCTGTGAACCTGATGGATGATTCTCACAATGGGTCCTGGAATGCAGAGGTATATCCTAAAGGAAATGGATGGGCAACCTAACTGGAGACTTTAATTGGAAACCGGAAGAACCACATGGCTCAGCTGGAATGACTCCGCAGGTGTTGGAACCACCAACAATTCGGTCATCCAAACTGCTAACTCAGGGAGTGGGCTGCTCACAGAAGGCTCACTGAATAACAGGACTGTCCATTCATTCAATCCTGAGCCAGCAGCCCCAGGTTGACAAAGCCAGACTCAACTCTAGCCTCATTTCACGGCATCTGTTCATTTCAAGCCTTGCCAAGGAACCAAAGGTAGAAATCTACAAACATGTCTGCTGTTTTAACCAAGTGTGTAATACTCTTATCTTTTTAGTTTTTCTAAAGGACAGGTAATCTGGACCAATGTTTGTATGGCCTGTTTTTGTTGTTGCTTTTAAATCTAATGTGCTTTGTCAAGAAAAACAGGTATCTTAAAAGAAAACAGTTTGTCACTGGAAAAAAACAAAACAAAACAGATATATTTAATGTCATACCTCAGCCCTGCACACAATGGCAACTGGATTTTATTAGAGCTGGGTATAAGCTGACATCCTAAAACATGCTGTATAGGGAAAGAGGGAAGGTTTCATCCACACCCAGACAATGACTAGAGTCTCTCTTGCACTTTTCCCCAACCGTCTATTATTTGCAAAGCCCTCATGGAAGTGCCTTTTTCTACTTTTCTTGCCCTATACCCCTATTCTCTAATTTTAGCAAGTTAGAAAAGACCGTGGCACGCTGTGGAGGAGGAAGCTGGAATACTTGTAAATAACTGGCGGATGCAAAGATCCAATTCAGCTGAAGGGAAAAAGAAGAATGCAGGGTGCCGCGTGGTCCCTGCATGGGTGTGCATTCAGGGTCTGGCGCACAGAGGAGGGGACAACAGCAGAGAGGGCTGACCGGAACAATGGGCCGTCACAAATGCCATGTTATGTAACTGGGTTATTTGAATTCACAATTGTGAAGGCCACAATTGTAGGAGAAGGCGTGTCCCCCGGCTCCATGGTGGGAGGGAAGCAGGCTCCTGTGCTCCCACCCAGGTGCCCTGGGAGCCGGCTCTGACCCTCCTGATGAGGCCAACAGCTGCCACTCAGGAGAGAAGGGCTGGGTTGCTCCTGGCATGGCAAAGGTGCCCAGTCACTGTGTGGAGCTGCACTTTTGGATGGTGGTAACAAAAGAAGGCAATGAGCGCATCAGATACCTTTCCCCGTACAGCAACGGGCCCTTGTGAATGACCCGGGTATTTCCATTCACTGCATACTCCTTGAGCTCAAATGGTCTTCTCTGGGGCTCTCTAGAGAGTGCCTTCAGGCTGTAATTCACACGTTGCACAGCTGGGTCAAAGGACATGGACATGAATTTGCAGAAATTCATAGCCTCGCAGGGAGTCAAGGAAAGCTGCTTGGGAGAGCCGAGCTTTGCAGGCAGCCTGGCCCTGGCGGTGGTAGAGACACCCAGGATCACTCTGAAGGCTACTTTCCATCGTGGTAGCTCGCGCATAGCGCCTGATGAACCCGGCAGGAGCAGTGAAAAGACAGGCTTTCCCGGGCCTGCCTCCCAGTTTCACGTGAGCGCCCTGTTTGTAAGCCCTGAGCTGTGGCGACGGCGACGCCCAAGAGTGCCAGGGTCGCCTTCCCCACCCCCTCATCCCTGCCCATCCAGCTCCTCAAACCCAGCTGCGATCTCCCTGCCTCTGTAACGCCCTCTTCAGGGTCCCTCCCCTAACCAGTCCCTCTTTGGTTACCATGCCCTCTTTCCTGGGATGTTTATTAGTTCCTGCAGTCACTCCCCCACCCCCCCTCCTGGTCTACTTGCAGACCTGCTCCCTCACTAGAGTGTGACCTGCCTGAGGGCCGAGGCCAGATCTTTCCACTTCTTTATCTTTCATGTTCAGCTCTAAGGCGGCTTTATAATGTCCGAGTAATAAGAGTGTTTCTCCTGGATTCTGGGTGGTTGTAAAGAAGCTTTAGAATCAGTAAGCTCACCTGGCAGCAGATACAGGCTGAGTCCTCTCTTCCTTGCACTTGCGGTTGTGTTGCTGTTGTGTGTTTAAGCTGGACGTGCCGTCAGAGGCTTGGCTCTCAGTCTTCAGCGATTCCACCTGTCTGGGCAGGTTCTGTTGGAGGTGATTTGCAATTCTTATTGGAGAGCGTTCCAGGCAGGAAGGGCCATGGGAACAAATGCCTCAGGGATTTGCTCACTCCCTGGTGTCCTCAGGTAGAAATAGAGGGATGATGTTGATGAGGATGACGATGTTCGTGATGATTTGGGGGTGATGTTGATAACTTGAATGGGTGTTTCTGCCTAAGAACTTTTCACTTCTTTCCATGCTCACACCACAGGAGATAAGCGGAGGGGAGGTATGATGGTTCTTCTTCTTTTTTCTTTCCTTTAAAGAAACACTTTATCGGGGTATGATTAACGTGTAAAAAACTGTATATATTTAACGTTTACAGCTCAGTGAGTTGGGGGAAGAGTGTACCCCTGTGAACCCGTTACCACCATCAAGGCCATAGACATACCGATCACCTCCCAAAGTTTCCTCCCACTTCCTTTATTAGTGTTACTGTTAAGTTATTATTATTGTATGAACACTTAAGATCTACCCTCCTAGAAAATGTTGCATATACAATAGAGTATTGCTAGCTATAGGCAGTATGCTGTATAGCAGATCTCCAGAAATCATTTATGTTGCGTAAAACTTAAATAATGCCCCTCCCTCAAGCTCCTGGCAACGACCATTCTACTCTCTGCTTCTGTGAGTCTGACTGTTAAAGTCCCGCATCTTAGGGAAGCGACCACTGGTGCCCGAGCAGCGCTATATGTCCACATACTTCTCATCGCTGCTTCCTGGTGTTACAAGTGCGTAAGCACGTGCACCCTTACGTTCATATGCACACATGAGTAGATACTTGCAGAGTTGGGTGTCTTACCTATGCTACGTGCCTGTGGGTAGGTGTGTGCCAGGGCATATCTTGTTTTGTCTGTTCACAGTAGAATGTCTGTATATGTGTGCGCCATGTTTGTATGTGTCTCTCTCAACTTGGAAAAAGTATCAGGGTCCGAATACGGCCATTATTAACATGGTGAAAAGTTCCCCTGGTGGCAGGTGCCCCCACCCCTGGTTTCCTCCCTCCTTGTCCTCTTTGAAACAAGAAGACATTAAGTAGAGTCTGCCTTGGGTGGGGTGTGTTCCCCAAGCAGTACTGCAGAGAGAGTTGCAGATTTGGGGGAGGTAAACTTCCACCAGTGAAGACTTGCCTTTCAATGGGAAATTTACATTTCAATGCACCCTGTCATTGTTAATCTCAGACACTTGGCACTATCACCTACTTCCAGCCAGGCAACGCCCAGTCTGCAGGAGTCCATGGTAGACTCCAGGGTCCAGAGGCATGTATGAGTGTGGATATATGCAGATTTCACCTTTCACCATCAGTGCCAAGGGGCATTTTGTGTTACCAGGCCATGGGTGGTGTCCCCTGAGACAGGAACCCTCCTGGTAGGAGCTGGGACTGCTGGGTGGCTTGTTCAGTCATATTAAAGGTGAGAATACGTTGAAGGTAGATGACAAGGTGAAGTTACCCTTTGTCTTACAAAGACAAACCGTTGACAGTTCAAAGAGGGAAGCAGGTTTCCTCGAAGTTCCCATCATTGCTCCCAATCCCAGATTCAGGGCACAGAAGCCTGGCTGGGGTTTATTTCTTTCCTTCATTGTCAGAAAGTAAGTTGCTTACTCCCAGGGTTTATTTTGCTTTGTTTTATTTTATTTCACATTATTTCATTTTGTTCAGATCTTCAAGTTCATGATTACTAGCCATGCCCTCATGGATCCTAGTACATAGGTACATGTTAGACCTTTGTTTCTACCCCTTGTAACTGCTCATCTTGTTTTGAGTCTGTATAAAATCTTCCTACTTTTTCAAAAGTTCCTATCTGAATTGAAAGCCCACAGCCTCTCTTACAGCATCAAGTGATCCAAAAGGAGTTTTCTAATGTTTGCTGTGGGTCTGGAGCGTGAAAAGCCTTTTTGTTTTACACAGAAAGACACTGAACTCGGGGTCTGGCAAAATGCCTGAGGCCACTCAGAAAGTAGCTTTAGGAGAGCCAAGAGCCTCGGTGTGACAGGCAAAAATATCCAATAAAAGTTTCAACTTGTAAACTTTGGCAGACCACTGGGTGATGTGAAATGAACCATCTATCATGGAGGATCCATTCAGACAAGACTTGAGTTGAGTCTTTATGACTCTATCGGATGCATGTCAGGTACGGAAAATAGTAAAGGCATATAACAGTCACTGATTTTTGAAATTCTAAAATAGTGCTTTTTCCTTACGGAGGCAAAATGGCCAGAAGGTATAAAGGAGGAATTTTCTTAAACATTTATATTTTCATCACACAGATGGAACCCAGATTTCCTTCCAGTCTTTTTTCTCCTTGTGTAAGAGTATCGATACTGGAGTTGGAGGAGGGCTGAGGTCTCAGCTGGCTGTGCGGCAGGGGAATACATTTCTGTTTTAAGCCACCCAGTTGGTGGTATTTTGTTATAGCAGCCCCAGGAAACTAATACAGTAAGATTCTTGTTTCTGTCCCTGTGTGAGCACTGGCCACCATGTTTGTTGGTTGGTTTTGTTTGGTTTGGCTTTTGATAGAAAAAGCACAGGTCATAAGACGTAAACGTTTGGGATTCGTGAGCCGAGAGGTTGCCTAGGGGTCAACAAAGTACAAGAACAGCTCCTGGGAAAGACATTAAATGCTATGTGTGTGCTTACCTGTTCCTCTTCCTGGACACACAGGGGACTTCCTGTGCTCCTGTAGAGTTAAGTTGATGACAACATCCTGTTGCCAGGCCTTCAGTTTCTCTTTCTGCTGCTGTGACCTTGGAGGCAACTGCTCTACATGCCCAGAGACAAGATGCAGGGGAGCCATCCACTCCCCATCAGACTTTGTGTGCCTGAGAAATAAACTTTATTTGTGTTATGCTGGGATATCGGGTTTACTTTGCAATTTAGAAAATTCCTATCCCATCCTCTTACCCCACCAGGGGTTGTTCGCAAAAGGTTTAAAGGGGATGTTCAGGGAACTGAGAATACAGTATCGTTGACCCTGGTGGCAGACTTTTAAAAGAAGTCCACACTCTGAGACCCATCTCCTCCTCCTACCCATATCCTTGCAGCTTGGAGAAAGTGTCATTAAACAAAGTGCAGTCATTGCGGGCTTGGGCTCAAGAGTCAGAAGTCCTGGATTTTACTATATACTAGCTACGTGACCCGGGGCAAATTCCCTGCATGCTCAGAACATCAGTTTGCTCATGTGTAAAGTGGGATGGTAGCAGCTATCTCTTAGACCCGTTGAGAGGTTTCAACCCAATATGAGGGCAATTGATAGCGTCCGTCCACTGGTAGATCACTAAGCACAGCACCTGTGCCGTGTCAGTTTGATTACCGTACTTCTCTTACTTTCTCAAGAAGGCTGATACCTTTGGTGATCAGGATGAGCTTCTCTCCCTGGTGGTTCAGGATCTTTGTATGTCTGAGCACCAGTGGGTACATACAAACCCACGAACTCCCTTCGCAGTTCCATATCTCTCTCTTAAAATGGACGGGATGAACATTGCCTGTGGACTAGGGTTTCCATGTTTTGTCCTCCAGATAGTGAAGGTCGACTTTGCTACACTTAGGGACTTGGGAACATACTTTAGAGTACATTTTAAGACAACGTCATTGCTTATTATATCCAAAAAGAGAAGATACTATAGCGATGTGTTTAAATAAAACTCAATTAAAAAGTAGGGGTGGGAGGGTGTTTCTTGATGTGGAAGAGAGTGATATTTCAGTTGAAATAATGGACATCAACATTTATGTTTAAAATGCTCTTCTTAAAGCTCTAGTTTTTCACCCTTTGCAATTTTTCCCTTCCCTGACCCTACTGAGTCCCCATGTGCCCCCCTCCCAATTCCCTCATTCTCCTCTTAAAATACCCAGGAAAGTCTTTCACCCTTCACTATGTTCCGTTTCTTGTACCTGGAACAAATAAATCGCAGTTTCTGGAGTGGGGCCCTGGGAAGATGTGTTTTTTGAGGACCCTGAAGTGATTCCAGTGGGCAACCAAGTTGAGAAACACTCCTTTGGAGAAAACTTGATCAAAGACCCATAATAATAATTCTTACCATCTTGGGGGTGCAGTTGGCAAAGGCTTCTAGAATTTTCCAAGGCACTTGTTTACAAAGTGACGATGAGATAATTAGCATTCTCTCCATTTTTTAGATACGGAAACAGAGTCTCAGAGAGTTGAAGTTAGGAAGTTAGGAAGCAGTGGAGTTAAAAATTGAACCCCGCTTTGTCTGCATACAAAGCCTTCTGCAGAGTGGACAGTCCCTTATTCTGCTGATTTCTCTTAGAATGGCTTAAGCATAATTCTGGTCATGAACATCTGAATCGGTTTGTTGCCTCTGGTGGTAAACCAAGTCATGAATTTCTAGGAAGCAACATTGTGTTGCAAAATTTTCAACCCAAGAGACAATGATATTGGTCATAGGGAGGACAGTTAAGTTCCCTCGCATTTTGTTCTGAAAATTCTGATGCAGAGGCCAGCCTGTTAACTGCATGGAATCACAGAATAAAATTAAAATCAGTAAGAGTGAGAGAGAAGGTGCATCTTCCTGGGTGGGGTTTTTAAAGGACCAACTTCCTGAGTCATACTCTCTGCACACAAACCAACCTCCCCATCCACCCAAATGGACCCTCTCATAATTCTAAATGTGCTTTGATACCCTAGCCTTTGAAAATGCCATCTCCTCATTGGTCCTTTCCCCCAAACGACTCCTACTTTTCTTACAGGAGTTTAAGCTTTGTTGTTTGTTTGTTTGTTTATTTGCCTGTTCTGTTCTGTTTGCTTTCATGGCCAACAGTCCGCTCTGGAATGGCTCTTTTCACACTGTAATCCAAAGGTCACTAGACCTGGCATTGGTCCCACAAGAGGGTCTGCCTCTATAGGGCTGGGACTACATCACATCACGTTCATCTCGGTATCCCAAGGTCTGGATTCAAGAACACTGTCTGGCATGTAGCAGGTGCATGACTTAAAGAAATGAACAAATAGAGAATCCATGGGGAGTTTGGTTCTTCTGAGCTAGGCCTAGAGATTTCACAAACCAAGGAATCCCTGCTAGCCCTCCAGCTATATTAAAAATAAAAGCACCAGTGCAGTGTGTGGAGCCATTTGCTGTCACCCCCTGGTTCATTGTATCATGGGAGAGTCACTTCAGCTTGGAGCCCAAGCCCCGGCTGAGAGGAGCATGAACGTACCATCCTCTGCCCCATTAAGAGAATGAGAATTCCGCCCCCCCCCCCCCCGCCCCACCCCAGTAATTACAGGGTGAATGACTTGTTAAATCCAAAGCCCTCACAGTACATGTCTCGACATGTAGTTCATATTCCTTGGGCAGTTTATCGCACTTTTGAGTGGTACATATTTTATAGAGAAAGGAGAGCTCTCCAATTAATAGTAATTGTGATCGAAGCGGTAGTGCCCGTCTCCAGCCTCACTGCGCAAGAGGAGACTGGAAGGCCCATCTTAATTGCCACAAAGAGCTATGCCTATCCGCGGCAGTATATAACTAATAAATTAGAGGAAGGGAGAGCATTGCAATTCTTATGGTCTTCGAGGAGGTACAGATATTTATGTAGTGCTGATTGCTAAAAATCCTCTCCAAGTAATTATTAGTAAAAGCGGAATGTCTATATTTGTGAGGGAATTTTAATTAAGGGGAAGGTGACTCTCATTATGGGGAAGCAGTAGCATTTGGGGATTAAAATGCAGGTCCAGGACTGGAGCATCAAGGTCTGATTGGCTCCCCTGCTGTCGTTTGGACAGTGGCAGGAAACTCAATTCCTCTGGGTTCAGTTTCCCCTGGTTTTTAAACCAGGGGAAATAAAGCAGTTATAAGTGCCTGAAGTTCCATTGGATAAACAAGCCCCACAGTTGGAGGCTTCTGATCTGATTCAGCTCAGGATTGCCCAGTAGGTATGGGACATATCTCCACTCTTTTGAGCCTCACTTTCTTCCTCTGTAGCATTTGAATATCACCATTTACATGGTGACTTCAGATGGAGAAATTGAGACCAAGTATGCAGAGGACATGGGACCATTTCTGGCGTATTGCAGACTTTCAGTAATACTGTGAGAACAGCTTTTGTCTATTGCTTCAATTTTCTTTGATGTAAGTACTTTGGCACTCGTGATTCAGGAATAAGGAGGGTATTCATGGTTCTTGACCCCCAGGCTACTCACCATCTACAACAGAATGAGGTTCTCTCAATTCTTCGTCACTCTTCATTTCCACAGTGAGTACAGAGGTTCTTAAATATTTATTTATTTTTGGTAGGGGTTAGGAGTGGAGGACAGACATAGATTCCTTTAAGGAGCTAATATAGGCCATGCAGTCTCTTCCCAAAAATTGCACATATTTTGCAGAATTCCACATTTCATGAAGCCCTGTGTTGACCATCCATGTACCTTCAGTTGAGGACCCATGGCCCAGAGGGCTGGGCTACAGAGATTTCCAGAGCTGGGTGCAGGAAATGGAGAAGCAAATGATCCCAGGTGACTTACGAGCCCTAGGAGTGATGAGTAGGATCCCTCTCCCCCTGTAGGAAGATAAGTTAATTTCAGACTCAGTCCAGCCCCTTCTGTACACACCAAAGAGGAGGCTCGTACATCCTGGACACGCATCCGTAGACAGATGGTCAGGGATTCTCATTTGGCCTGTGGGAAACACTGTTTAGTCTTGTCTCCCAACCATCCCAAATGTTAGAAATAATAACAGTTAAAGGGTCTGGCCCTTGGCAAAGAGGAACAAAATTCAAATAGAAGATGTAATGTGCAAGGAAATAGACTTGACAGAGGAAATAGAGACGTTTAAATTTATCTGTTATCCCTTGACCAATTCAGAGGGACATCATAACATTAATATGAAGACAGCTCTTGTTAAAAATCTGAGTTCTCTGAAATTAAATCTTCAGTTAGTTAAGGGAATGACTGGCAAAAATTGTACAATTAAAGATCACATTAGCACCCTAGAGCAGGGGTTGGCAGATTTTTTCTTAAAGGACCGGAAAGTAAATATATGCCGTTCTTTGGGCCACAAAGTCTCCGTCACAACTATTCAGTTCTGCCCTCATATCTTGAAAGCAGCCACAGACAACAGGTGAATGAACGAGCGTGCTGTTTTCCAATAAAATTTCGCTTGTGAACACTGAAATTAGAATTTCACGTAATTTTCGCATGTCACAAATATTCTTCTTTTCATTCTTTCTAACCACTTAAAAATGATCAAGCCATTATTAGCTCATGAGTTGTACAAAAATGTCTGATGGGCTGGGTTGCCTGCAGGCCGTAGCGTGTTGACCTCCAACATAGAAAATGAGGCTGAGTGATTTTTTGAAAATGTATTAGAAATGGGCAGCGGTGTGGAAATTCTGAAGGAGGAAACAAAAGTTGAAGATAGATTTAGCTAAAGTTTCTTTCTCACTGAAATTAAAAATGTGTTTATTTATTTGTTGTCTGCAGTGGGTCTTCGTTGCTGTGCGTGGGCTTTCTCTAGTTGCGGTGAGTGGGGGCTACTCTTCGTTGCAGTGCGCGGGCTTCTCATTTTGGTGGCTTCTCTTGTTGCAGAGCACAGGCTCTAGTTACGCAAGCTTCAGTAGTTGTGGCACACAGGCTCAGTAGTTGCGGCTCACAGGCTCTAGAGCGCAGGCTCAGTAGTTGTAGCACGCGGGTTTTGTTGCTCCGCAGCATGTGGGGTCTCCCTGGACCAGGGATGGAATCCATGTCCCCTGCATTGGTAGGCAGATTCTTAACCAATGCACCACCAATGCACAGGGAAATCCCTGTACCACTCTATTTTTTTAATTCATTCGTTTACCCATTCATTCACACTACCCTAAATAACTGGCAAGTGAAGAGAGAAATTAACATGTGATCAATCAATGTTAGCATGTTAACAAACATGTTATTTTTATGCCTCACCTTCCTGAAAGGTAAGCATTATTTTAGTTTTCAAGATGAGGCACCTGATTACAGAATAGGTAAAGTATCTTAAGCGCGAAGTACACAAGCAGAAAGCAGGGCTGCAAGCTGAGGCCAGGTTTGTCAGCTTCTGAAGCCCATTGTCATTCTGCTTCATGATGTGAGGGTTTTAATGATTCTTGACCTGGTCCTGGGCCCAGTATTCTTTATATTTTGTGTCTCATTTATTATCCCAATGTAGTTGAGAAAAATCAGCAATGAAGAGGAAATTTCAATCCTGTACAGCTGGTAAGTGGCAGAGCCAGGAGTCAGCAAAGAACCTAAACTTACCAAGGCACAGACCAACGCACTAAACTTAGTAAGTTATTAACTTAATGATGCAGATGTTTTTTCATTCTATAGAATTTAACTCGCAAGGCCCGACAGAGATAAGGTATGCCTTATATAAAATGGCAGCAGCCTGCAGGCTTGGATATCTCTTCTTTGCAAGGAGCTGTGATAAGAGCATCCCTTGCATCATTTGCACAGTGGATGCGTGGAGACAAACACTACTTCAGTCCTGGTTTTGCAGAAAGGAAACCAAGGCACAGGGAGGTTGAGTAACTTAGGCTCTGGAATTAGCTTGTAGTTATTCATTTTCTTGTTTATCATTGTCTCTCTCCTTTAGAATGTACGCTTCCTAGGGAAAGCATTTTCCTCTGACTTGGACTACATTCCCAGAATTTAGAACAGTGCCTATTGCATATAGAGATACTTTAAAAATATTTGTGTAATAACAGAATGAGTAAAGAAATGAATAAATGAGTGGATGAGTGAGTGAATTTATGCACTGTGACATAGCGTATAGGTAGCAGAGCAGGGGTGGCTAAGTATCTGCATCTCCTTAACAGCCTTCAGCTCCTGCAAAGAAACTTTAACAGGAGTGTGAAGAATGACTGACGGTCAGAAGTGAAGGAGAAATTAAGAGGAAGATGAGTGTCTGTGGATTTATAGTAAGCTATGTAAAAATAGTGCACGATTTGTGAAAACCCAGTATCCACCTTCATGGCCATATCTGATCTGCAAAGCCACGTATTGCAATACTGTGCCCACCATCAGACAGAGCACTGGTATTTTCTAAACCACATCATGTTTTCTTAATGTATTTTAAACAAAGCTACTCACATAGGAAGCACTTCATAAATATTTGCTGTTAGGATTAGTACAGGGTACAAAAGGTGGTTTGTTGGTGTGGCCAAGGGGGAAGACTTCAGTAAAAGCGGCTGCAGATGGTTGTGTCTGGGTTGGGCATTTGGGGAGGAAAGAAGGGAGAACAAAGGAAGGCCAGAGGGAGGGAGGGAAAGAGGGAGGGAGCAAGGATTGTTGATTTGGGCTGGTGGGTGGGTATAGCAATAAAAATATGGAAGCAGCCAGAGAGTTTTCTAGTTTCTGAGACTTCATTATTCTATTCTTGTCATCAAGGGGGTATACTTATAAAATTTCTGTTGAACTTGTATTGGAGCTGGAAGGATCTGGAAAACCTGCAGAGCAGGCTGATGAAATGCTCTTGGGAAGTGGCTTGGCAGTCACATATGAAAGGACACTGCTTTGGTCCCATCGGAGGTCAGAGCTCCTGGCAGTCACCAAAGCCACTGTTGTTCAGCAGACCCTTCCTGTGTCCCCCTGTGGTCCTGCCGGTGGGGTTCCTGCAGTCCGTCCATCCAGCCGCAGGGTGGCAGCTAGGCTGTCTTGTGGGGAGGAGGCCTGGCAGACTCGGGCGGCTTTGGCTGGTGTCTCCTCCAGGGGGGTTTCACCAACTCGACCTGACCTCTCAGATAACGGGTGCGCGCGCACACACACACACACACACACACACACACACACACAAACTCAAGTACACATAACAACACAGGCATATACCACACACACTCACGAGACACACAGATACTCATCATACACACCTTCACATGTACACTCTCGTTTCCCCACACACCCTAATGCATATACACATATTCACACATGTACACTCTCACGTGCACACCCTCACATACGTACACACACACATACGACACTCACGATGACACATCCACATACGCATGCACATACACTGTCATGCACACGCACATACACACGTGCTCACACACTCATACGTAGGAATACTCACGTCCGCACACGCTCCCACGCACAGAGACACAGACACATACACGATCGCACGTACACTCACACGTGTACACTCTTGCCCAGGTGCGCCCATGCACATTTGGACACGTGTTCTTCTGAACATGGTGTTTATTCTCAGACCTCAGAATTCACTGTGTGGTCCCAGAGAGACCTTGTAAGCCATGCTCCTTGAGCAAGAGTCACGAATCTCTCACAGGAAGATTCCTGCTCAAGTGAGTTAATCGGATTCCGTCAGGCTACCTGCGTGGTTCAGGTCGTCTCCCCGCTGCTGCAAAATTCTTGAAGAACCAGGTCAAATTCGTGGAAAAGCTGGACAGAGCCGGGGGGGAGGGGCCCCCTCTCTGCTCAATAACGTTGCCATTGGTGTAGCTGCTATTATTCGCCCGCCTTTGTGTTATTCAGAAATCCATACATTGTGTTTGCCTTTTGTGTCCTGTGCCCAACAAGCCTCCCTTTGTCCCCGTCACACAGCCCAGTCAACTCTGTGTGGCAAAGAAGTTTCAGGGACTTCTGGACATGATGACTAATTGTAACGCAGTCTATATCCTTGAGACTCTAAGCTGATACGAGACGACAGTGGCAAAGAGGGAGCCCATTGAGATGAGAGAGTCCCCTGGTCCCCCACCCGGGGGCCGAGATGGGCAACAAGGCGACTATTGATGACGGCCACCCCAGCTCAGACCCCGGCCGAGGGGGCGTGGGTGGCACGACCACATCGCTGGGCTCGAATGCCGCTTTTGTTTGCCCGGCAGTGAAAACTGGCACGTTAGAATTAGTTCTGTTTAGACTGCTCAGAAACTCGGAGAAGAAAATTTTTAAAAAAGAGGGAGAGAGGCCTTCCCAGCCCCCTCCCCGGCCCTGTGCGTGAACACAGGCCTGCTCTGCCACGAATCCTTGGACGTAGTACCACGAAGTTCAGCTCAACTACGATGGATGTTAAAAAGATACGGAGGAAAAAACTGATGGACACCCGTCTCACTTCCGCGCACTAAAAACTACCCCTTCCACCTGGCTCCTCTCTGCTCTGTCACCAGGGTACCTGTCCTCTTATGATGACAGGGTCATTGGCTCTGCCCAAGTCTCTAACACCAAATTCCTGGAGGAGAGCTGATCATTCTTCCAGATCATTCTTCCCGTACTTGTTTATCCATTCGACAGATGTTTCCCGCGTGCCTTCTGAAAGCCAGGTACCAGAGAGAGAGCTGTGGGAGAAGTTGGGGAAATCTCTAACCTTTCTCTCTCTGTTTTTTTAATAATAGCCTTGATTTGATTTACTATTTTCAGATTTAAAAATGATTTCTATTTTGAAAAAATGTCGAGTAGCCATTGAGATGGCTTTTTCTTTCCGTCACAGAACGTCACTGAACAACTAACTCAGGCATACAGCGTTCCGCTAGGCACTGTTGGGAACAGCCTGGACAACCTGAAATTCCAACGCAAATCCAAATGCTGGATTTGATTCATTCTGAGGCTGCTTCTGAGGAAAGTGGGCCCCTAACAAAAAGATCATTATGATACCATATATAATGTGCTCTTTTATTTTTCTGTCCCCCGTTACTGATTAGACTCCTTCCTCTTATTCACATTCTTATTCCCAGTGTGGAGAATGGAATAGAACGCAGTTACCTTGCCTATTTTTTAGCTGAAGGTCAAGAAAGTGAAAAGGCAGTGGAGTTCGAAATGTAAGGAAACGTCAGAGGCTGCTACGTTTATAACTTACAGGAAGCAAGTTTGCAAAGGAGAAAACTTTCCCCAGCAAAACACCAAAACATTATCACAATTCTAAAAGTAAATCCATTTTCAACAAACACCTTTCACAACATTACTGGTTGTAAAACTGTAATTTTTACACTTTTAACGTCAGCTTAAATTTTCCCTCTTAAAAGATGTAATCTCCGTGCCCCCTCGGGGCGGACATGCTGTTAAGAGAGGGAGCATGCCCCTGAGGACAGATGGCGACAGGTATTCAGAGAGAAAGCATGGGGACTGGGTGAGGAGAGCGGTAATGGACCATTTTACACGGAGCTCCCGGGAGGCCTCGTACTGAGGCGACTGAACTGAGACCCCAGGATGGGGCCTCAGCATGCTAGTGATGGGGAGAGCGGAAGCAGGTGACCTGGGGAGTGTGGACGGGGCCAAGTCAGGGGAGGCTGGACTCTTCCTCTGACTGACAGCTGTACCTAGGTCTGAGTTCCACTCCCATCACCTACTTCTTGTTGTCTCTGTGCCCGTGGATGAGTTGCTTAAACTCGCTGAGCTTTACTTGTCTCTAAAATGGATAAACAATCCTCCCCTTTGGATAGGGTTGATGACATAAGTCCATAAAGATTCTCGTACAGTTCCCGGCATCTGTTCAACATGAAGTACATACACTGTCATCTAATGGTCGAGGCTATTATTATTAATAGTCAATATGATGACGATGCTGTCTGGCTCAAATTTTCCTCTCAAGCCAGGCAAAATGTTATCTAGAGCAGAAATCCACGGGGTTAGGGAGGCCTTTCTCAGTACCCAGTGTTTGCCAAACTCAGTCTCTAGTGCTGGGTATAAAGAGATGTCTGAAGATTAAGGGAGGTCACAGACTAACAGGAAAAGTAGGTAAAAATGTCCCAAAAAAATGTTTTAATAAAATGTGTTAGGGGATGCACCAGATGCTGGGGAATACCGAGGAAGGCACGGAGCCAGTCAGAAATGGAACCGGGATGCTCCTTGGAGCAGGTGATAGTTGCCCAGAGCAGGAAATTCTAATAGGAATGAACCCGGCAGAGAAGAGGGGAAACAATGCAGGCCCCAGGTTCTACACGTCCAAAGGCAAGAAGACGCAGGTGCCCTTGGCATTCCCGTGAACGGTCGGCTGGAGATAGAGGAAATGAGGCAGTGAGGCAGGAGAGGTGGTGCCCAGGAAGCCCACCTGCGAAGCTGGAAGACAGAGGAGAGAAGGCCCTAAAAGCAGTGTCGGTCACCCTCACCTGTTCCAGAGCTTGGTTATATGAACTTCCCTCTTTGCTTAAGGTAGTTTGAATTGGAGTTTTTCTCGTTTACCACCTATGTGATCCTTACACAATGGCAGGATAAGTGGAAGGCTTTTCAGAGCAGAACAACAAGTGCCCTAAGCTCAAGTGTGACCACTCAGGGCCGTGGAGCCCTTGGCCGGTGTTCTGAGGAGTCATCCACCAGCTAATCCAATTTTCAAAAATTAATTACAAGGAAAAACGTGTCCAATCGATGGGCACAGTGTTTGATTCTCTCTCTCCGGCATGGTGCTCAGAGACTTACATGATAAGAGAAAATCCTTGTGTAGATTTTTAGGGCAAAGTGTTGTCAACTTTGCTGCGTACTCATTCTTTCACATGAGGAGTTTTAACATACGTATTCTTAGTTCACTTCTTCCGAGATTCTGATTTAATTGGTCCAGGTTTTATATTTAATTCTTCATTCAATTCTCATGTAGTTAAAATGTATGATGCACTGATTTAGAGCTATCTTTCCTGAAGGAAACAAAACAGTCAAAAGGCTTTAGGAAGAAATAAACTTTGGGAACTCAAGGAGCAGAACGGAGGACCGAGAAGCTAGGTTACAATGAGAGCAGGAAGTGTGATGGGAGATCAGTGCCAGAGGTCAGAGGTGAGCAAAGGCAAGTTCACAGTAGGTCAAGTTAAGGAGTCTGAGTTTTATTTTGATTGCAACGGGATGTCATTGGAGTAGTATCTTGCGTAATCAGATCTAATTTATACTTTTAAGATATTCTGTCTGTGAAACAGTAAGGATGGGTTAAGAGAAGAAACTATTGTGGGAGGGAATCTAGGAGAGAGGATGGTAGCTTGAACCAGAGTGAGGAAGAGAAGACGCTGAAAAACAAATTGGATTCCAGATATATTCTGGACATAGAACCATCATGGCTGGGTAGTGAAAGGAAAAATAGAAACGAAGAGCGACTTTTAGGATTTTGGGTCTGGCAACAGGATGGACTGATGTGCCATTGACATAGGTAGAAAAGATTGCCAGAGGCACAGAGTGTAGTTGGGGGGGAATTAAGAGTTCTGTTTTGGACACATCCTGTTAGAGATTCTTAGTAAATCTCCGAAGGGCGATATTGGTTGACTTCTCTGGAACTCAAAGAAGAGACAAAGTTGGAGATGTAAGTAAGAGAAGCATCAGTGTATAGATGGTATTTGAAACCTGGAGTGTTTCTAGAAGTGACCGGTCAGCTGTGTCAAATGAAGCTGAGCCATTGACTGAAAGGAATTCAGATAATTGACCACAGCTGCTTAGGTGGTACGTGGAAAGAAGGGAGGTTGAGGAAGTGGAGGGTATGGGTATGGGTGACTCTAGAGGAGTTTTAAACTTAAAAGATATGAAGAAATTGGGCTTCAGCTCAGGTCTGCTATTATTGTGTTTAAGATGGGCCATAAATGAGTGTATGGATGGACGGATGGATGAATGAGTGAATGAATCAATCAATCAATTGTTGATGCCTTGGGTGAAGCGCAAAGCTTAGGGCCTTAGGTGAAGCCCAAAGCTAATTGCTCGATGCTGTGTACACCCTGCAAATGGTCCTCTGGCCTCATGGAGTCTGCACAGTGCATTGTTTGGCATTGGCTTATCAAAGACCCTGTTCATTCTCAAGTGCCCTCATGGAAAAACAGCCATAAATTTTCCTTTCAGGATTGGGGCTGTTTCCAGGTGTTTCCTGGATGATCCAGGTGGATCTGTGAAAGCACTTCCCAGGGAGGCCTGGTACTTTCCTTGCCCAGCAGGCTAGGTTCTGAGAAATCCCATTGTAGTTATCAGACATGGAGTTTGTATTGAGTCTGCAAATAGATACAGCAGCTCACAGAGAGAGTTTTTAGGAGAAAAACTACACTTGATGTCAGTGTTCTTCCCAACAACCTGCCTTAATTTTTTCCCCCATAATTTTCTTTTCCTCCTTCCTTAAAAAAAGAAAAAGAAAAGGAAAAGAAACTCGATAAAGAAAAACATGCAAATGAAAAAGACTCTCTATTTTTCAAATTAGCCCAAAGCAAACAACATCAAATCAGGGGCCCTATCCTGCAATCTGTTATTTTGGCGTGGTTGTGTTTCACTCCCCTGTACCTGAATAATGTTCTTTGAAGGCTGCTTCATCAATAAACTGCTCTGGTGACATTTTGCAGGCCTAGAATAATGAATAACAATTAAAGGCATTTAAAAAGTAATATTTTTTCCTGCAATTTGGAAATTGATTTATGAATTTGGGGATCCTCCAATTTCATCAAATAAATGGTTTCTTCAATTGAGTTCTTTTGCCAGCTGAGAAAAGCCCCCTGAAACCTGGCAAGCTTGTGGAAGTTTCTTGCCAGTTTATTGATTCTGATAGAAAAGAAACTTGTGACATTTAACAAAATTTGACTATGTGCATGAAGAAAATGCAGAATCATTTTCACCTAGATTCCTACGTGGGAACCATTACTCAAGCACTTTGGACTTCTCATCACTTGAACCCAGTTTTCTCAAGAGGTTTTGTCTAAGGAGTTTGGTTAGAATATTTTATAAATATGTCTCGAAAATTTCTGAAAGAGGATAGAGTCTATCCTCTCATTATTAGAAAGCAGTAGATGATTGATACATAGGTGATACATGGTAAGTAGTTAGGTACATAGAGAGATAGATAGATAGAGATAGATAGATAGGTAGATAGGTAGAAGGTAGATGATACTACATTGAGAGAAAACATCACATCTTTGGAATTAACTTTGTCTCAAAGTTCTCTTCCTCCCTTTCCATACATTTTCCGCCATCAACAAGCTACTTCCTTTTGTGTTCCATCTTTTCTGAATGTTATCACATCTCACGGCTGCAGATGCACGAGGAAGCATCGTGTGTCCTCCTACAAGGTGAAATACATGAAGAAGAGTTAGAGATGTGGCCAGATTTCCCTCCTCACATCGTTTCCCAAACTGAGCCAAAACGTTCCCTCCATCTGCTTAGACTTCCTTGATTCATTTTGACCAATTTGAGTCATTTCGTCAGTATACAACTCCTATGATCCTTTAACTTAGAAGGATTATTCATTCACAAACATTTATTGAGCACTTACGGTGCTCCAAGAACTGACATGTGCCTTAAGGATACAGAAGTGGACGAGATATTTTACCACCTAATAAGATTCTTAACCTAGGCTCTAGAACAATAGAGAGGAATGAAATAAATAAAATAATATAAAAATGTATGTCTGTATATTACAAAGCTACAGCAATCAAGACAGGATGGTACTGGCACAAAAACAGAAATGTAGATCAATGGAACAGGATAGAAAGCCCAGAGATAAACCCACGCACATATGGTCACCTTATATTTGAAAAAGGAGGCAAGAATATACAATGGGGAAAAGACAGCCTCTTCGGTAACTGGTGCTGGGAAAACTGGACAGCTACATGTGAAAGAATGAAATTAGAACACTCCCTAAAACCATACACAAAAATAAACTCAAAATGGATTAAAGACTTAAAGGTAAGGCCAGACACTATAAAACTCTTAAAGGAAAACATAGGCAGAACACTCTATGACATAAATCACATCAAGATCCTTTTTGACCTACCTCCTAGAGAAATGGAAATAAAAACAAAAATAAACAAATGGGACCTAATGAAACTTCAAAGCTTTTGCACAGCAAAGGAAACCGTAAACAAGACGAAAAGACAACCCTCTGAATGGGAGAAAATATTTGCAAATGAAGCAACTAACAAAGGATTAATCTCCAAACTTTACAAGCAGCCCATGCAGCTCAGTATCAAAAAAACAAACATGGGCAGAAGACCTAAACAGACATTTCTCCAAAGAAGACATACAGATTGCCAACAAACACATGAAAGGACGCTCAATGTCACTAATCATTAGAGAAATGCAAATCAGAACTACAATGAGGTATCACCTCACAACGGTCAGAATGGACATCATCAAAAGATCTACAAACAGTAAATGCTGGAGAGGGTGTGGAGAAAAGGGAACCCTCTCGCACTGTTGGTGGGAATGTAAATTGATACAGCCACTATGGTGAACAGTATGGAGGTTCCTTAAAAAACTAAAAATAGAACTACCATACGACCCAGCAGTCCTGAGAAATTTCTCAGGTATATACCCTGAGAAAACCATAATTCAAAAAGAGTCATGTACCACAATGTTCATTGCAGCACTATTTACAATAGCCGGGACATGGAAGCAACCTAAGTGTCCAGCGACAGATAAATGGATAAAGAAGATGTGGCATATATATACAATGGAATATTACTCAGCCATTAAAAGAAACGAAATTGAGTTATTTGTAGTGAGGTGGATGGACCTAGAGACTGTCATACACAGTGAAGTAAGTCAGAAAGAGAAAGACAAATACCGTATGCTAACACATGTATATGGAATCTAAGAAAAAAAAAAAGGTTCTGAAGAACCTAATGGCAGGACAGGAATAAAGATGCAGACGTAGAGAATGGACTGAGGACCTGGGGAGGAGGAAGGGTAAGCTGGGATGAAGTGAGAAACTGGCATGGACATACATACACTACCAAACGTAAAATAGATAGCTAGTGGGAAGCAGCTGCCTTGCACAGCAAGATCAGCTCGATGATGCTTTGTGACCACCTAGAGGGGTGGGATAGGGAGGGTGGGAGGGAGACGCAAGAGGGAGGGGATATGGGGATATATGTGTACGTATAGCTGATTCACTTTTTTATAAAGCAAAAACTAACACACCATTGTAAAGGAATTATACCCCAATAAAGATGTTAAAATAAATAAATAAAATAAAAACACAGGACTTTTTTTTTTTTTTTTCACTTTGGTCTAGAGGTTTCCTCCCTGATGTCATATCCACATCATGCTTCTGAATTGACTTGACTCTTTTGAATCAATGGTGTTAAACGACAAAGTCCACCAGCATCTCAGGTGTGTTGTGGGGAATAACAACTGCCAAGCAGCGAGTCCCAAGCCTGGGCTAATCCCTTGTACTTCAATGGATTGAGTTTTCTGTAGACTCTGTCCCTATTGGGCTGTAGGTGCCAAGGAAGGCCACAGGATTGATCTTTGTGCCTTGGGCAAGATTCTCACTAAAATAATATTCAAATGCTCTCTGAGGACTGTTCGATTACCAAGAAGCAAAAGATTTTAACAGCCAAAAGTCAATCCTGTTCTTTGGAATTCTCCACTTCTATGTTCATTACCTGGGTTGATTCTTACAGAATCATTATCTCAGTTTTCATGCTCGTGTTGAAGATTTTAGGTCTTTATTTTTAAGTCTAGCATCAATGTGCTTTATAGATCTGGATATTAGGATATATGCCCCCAACAGCTCCTCTTGGATAGTCTTTAAGTGTTTGAAATGAACACATCTAAAGAAGTGGCTTGTCTGATGTCTGGAAGTTGCAGACCTGGGTTCCAACTCTAGCCTGGGTGTTTACAACTGTGTATGAAATTGGAAAGTACCTGCACTGTTGATTTAATTAGTGTGGGGCGAGGCTGGATATGTGTTTCTTTACATGTTTCCTAGGTGATTTTAATACAGTGGACCTCAACCTTTCCTGTTTCAAATATCCCAATGCGTGACCTGTGCCCCACTTTAATTAAATCAGAACCCTTGGTAGTGGGACCAAAGCACTGGTATTTTTTAAAGTTCTAAATGATTTCAGCGAACAGTCAAAATGTAAACTAGTGCCCCCAGCCCTGCTAGTTACTAGCTGTGTAATCTTAGTCAGTAGCTCAACCTGACTGAGCCTCAGTCTGCTAATCTGTTAATTGAGGATAATTATCATGCCTGTTTCAGAGAGCATTATAAGGATTATATGAGATGATTTACGGAAAGAACTTCACAGTGTTTAGCACACAATAAATACTTGATAAATAAAACTATCATCATCTTAGTCAGCTCGCGCTCTCATAACAAAATACCATGGACTAGATGGTTTAAACAAGAGCATTTTATTTTCTCACAGTCCTGTAGGCTAGAAGTGCAAGATCAGGGCTGGGTTCTGGTGAGGGCTCTCTTCCTAGCTTACAGGTAGACTCCTTCTTGCTGTGTCCTCACATGGCAGAGCTCTCTCTCCTTCTTCTCCTTCTAAGGCCACAGTCCTATTCAATTAAGACCCAATGCTTAGGACCTCATTTAACCTGAACTATCCCCTAAAGACCTTACCTCCAGATACAGTCACACTGGGGTTTAGGGCTTCAACATATGCAATTGTCGTCATCATTATCCATTTCCAGAGCTCTATTGCTCAGGTGACTAAATGTCCAGGTTTGCCCAGGATGTTCCTGGTTTCAGTGCTTAAAATCCTGTATCCCAGGAAGCCTCTGTTGCAGCCTGTATCAAATTCATCCAACGTAATATCCAAGCTAGAATCCGTTGCTAGCCTGGAATCTTCTCTCACATCTACTTCCTGTATCTGCTCAATCATCAAAACTAAGCAATTCCAACTTTTAAAAATGTATTTTAGTTTTTCCTCCATATCTCCATTCTTACTGCTACCTCCATTGGTTATGCCCTTGTTATCTCCCACCTAGAGCACTGCAGGAGCCCCCTTCACTCTAAACCAAACCTGAGCATGCATCAGAATCCCCTGAGATCTTGTTAAAACAGAGAGATTTCTGTATCTCTTTTCTTTCCTCCTTTCTGATCAGGTAGGTCTGGAGCGCTGAGAATTTGCACTTCTAACAGGCGATGCTGATGCTTTGGGCTCCACAACTTTTGGGTTCTTAACTGAGTGGCTGGGTGGTTTTTGCTCTGCCCATCCAGAGCCATTGGAGAGATGGAGCCCGCTGGAGATTCCAGAAGCATGTGGGTCCTGCAGCAGCAACATTCCCGTCCAGGGGCTCTTTGTGGATTGCAGAATTCCACGTCAGCAGGAAAGACCTGGCACCAAACTAGCCTATTATCAAGTGACCTGCTCAGCTGTGAACTCTCTTTATCCCATCCTCGTTTCTGTTCACAACAGTTACTCCTCATTTAAAATGCTGAGTCAGCCGCTCTTCACAGACGATTTAGGCTGGGACATCCCTGACTTGTGAATTGGACTGTGTTGTCATTAACCACGCTTAAGATCTCAAGGTGTTCCAGACTCCTCACCAGCCCAAGGTAGAGTGGATGTCTCCAAACAACTGGAAAATTGTTTCTCCGGAAAAATCTTCATCAGGTCTAAAATATTTATTAATGTATTCATTCAACCTGGTTAACTTCTGGCTGCTCTTCAACCATTCATTCATGCTTGCTTTCATTCATTCAATAAATCTTTATTGTGCTTGTTATGTGCCAGTACCAGCCATACAGGGACGAGATCATTCAGAGCCTCTTCCAAATCCCATGATGTTTAGAGCATAGGGAAGTTCCTTGATGTCTGAAACTTAAGCACAAGCTCAACTGCCCTGATTCTGGTATTCTGTCTTATATAGAAAACAAAACATTTTTCCTTCTGCTCTTGGGCCTCAGCATAAACAATCTGACCAACTCCTAAAGTCTCTACCTGCTGCCATGTTCTTAATACATTATTCTAGGGATTTTTGAAGAAACTAATGCCTGTTAGTCAAAAATGTGTCAAGATATGGATACACACACTCTCACTTGCATGCATCTTTCATGTCATATTAATCATCACTTCTTTGGTGACGCTTCCATCAGCTTATTGTATTAGGTATTATTGTTACTAAACGTGGTCCCTAAACTTCTCAATTTAAAATAGCACACAAATCTCAAAGTTTCTTTGGAATAAGAATCTGGGTACAGCTTAGCTGGGTCCTCTGCTTCATGGTGTCTCACATGGCTGCAGTCGAGGGTCTGCCGTCTCAGCTGAAGGCTCAGCTAGGGAAGGATTCATTCGAAACTTCCTTGCTGGTCATTGGCATCATTCAGTTTCTTTTGGGCCATTGGACTGAAGAACTGAGTTCTCCTCTGAATGATCAGTGACAGACATGATCTGTTCCTTATCCTGTGGCCTCTCCCACAAGGCAGCTTGCTTCACCAAGAAGGCAATAGAGTCTATGAGCAAGATGGAAGGCGCAACTTTTGTAATCAACTCACAGGGATGGCATCCCATCACCTTTGATCTATATTGTTGGTTTGAAACAAGTCACTAAGTCCTGTCCACACTCGAGGGGAGAGAGATGTGAATATCTAGAGGCACGGCTCCTTGAGGGCCATGTTGAAAGTCTGCCTGCCGCATCCACAGATGATGTTAGGTCCTTCTCTTGTGTGCTTTTGTAGAATCCCATCCTTGACAGTGGTAAGGCCTCTGCTGGTTAATTTGATGTGTCATCTAGACTAGGCCATGATATTTGGGCAAACATCAGTCCAAATGTCACTGAGTAGGTTTGTTTTCAATAAGATCAATATTTACATCAGTAATCATTTAATAATAATAATAATCCATAATGTAGGTGACCCTCATGCAATCAGTTGAAGACCTTTAAGAAATAAAAGACTGAGGTCCCCCAAGGAAGAGGGAGTTTTGCTTTCATATGACCTTTGTACTCAAGCTGCAACAACAACTCTTTCCTGGGTCTCCAGACTGTCGGCCTGCCCTGCAGCCCCACCATCTCAAGAGCCAATTCTTTACAGTAAATCAATCACACACACTCTCTCTCTCTCTCTCTCTCTCTCTCTCTCTCTGTCTCTTTGTCTTTCTCTCTATATAGACAGACACATACATACATAGATACATGGATAGATCTACACACATACATACACATACACACACACACACACGGACACACACACACACACACTCTACTGATTCTGTTTCTCTGGAGGACATGACTAATACAAGCCCATAACCATACTGAGTCAGTTATTTATTTACATGATATTTATTTTCCCCACACACCTCTATTTTCTGTGAGCCTAGTACTGTGTCTAACTTGTTTCCTACTGCATTCTCTCTGGCTATAGTGGACTTGACACTAAAAATATAGTCAATGAATGCTTGTAGAATTCACACATACACATGTGTATAATCTACAACGTTTACAACTCTTTGGCCAACCCAATATTTGAAATCCTACTAAGTGGCATTCATTTTGTACTAGTTAATTCCACCATAAGTCATGCTGTATATTTTAGCCATATATACAGGCATCGTTAGAGTCTTTTAAAACTCTGAGAGCCATAAAGTGAGCCTGCCTAGCCCCAGGAAGTCACTGATCACCCCATGGGAAAGGTGGCACACGTGTGGAAAGGCAGGTGTGTCATCTCTCCTATTGGACAATAGCCCATTTCATCACTTCTTTGAAAACCCAAGGTTTGAGGGTACATTCTCTTTATGGGAAATAGACTTCAAGTTTATTTCCAAGAGAGGAATTTGAAAGTCAGCTATAATTAACTTGGGGGTTGCAATTTGGCAAGCACTGGCTAATTGACATGATGGCTCCCGCACTGTCCTGATGAATCAGCAAAACTCAGACTGCCAGGAGATTCAGCCTATCACTCAGGATGGGCCTAGACAGCTCCACTGTCCAAGTGAACACCTTGCCTCGGTTGCTACTCTCTCAGAACTTTCTCCATGACAAGGGTTCATGGTGCATAATGAGGCTGGAAATTGAGAGTCCAAAAACCAGAGACATTTATCTCCCGCTCTCCTGTAACCCTGGCATATGTGAGATTTGCAGTGCTCAGGCCCAGTGTGGGTTTTAAGGTGTGGGGCTGAGTGTCTGGGACACAGAATGACACATAGGCAGGGTTATTAGTGGCTTACTTAGTGCAATAGTATCAGCTCGAGAACACTTCCTCAGATCCCTTCCCGCCGATAAGAACTTACCAGTGCGTATACTGATTGGAGATTTATCTGTACCATCAGTGGCTCTGGAAACGAATGATTTGGGCCTGTGTTTCCTCCAAAGGTGAAATGCTGAGCAGCGCCGCGTAGATGTGTAGGAAGCTTGCGCTGATGGCTTCTTGTGCCCCAGGCAGTATTGCACAGTGTTTGGTTGGGTAGTTCCGGGATTGCAGGCCCAGACTCAGAATGTGCAGGGACAGCACGTCCCAGAATCAGAAAAGGTGGTCTTTTAGCCCAGAAGATCACATGGTCCCGAAAGGGGTGGGATTACAAAGAAGTTGGGCCCGTGGCTTTAGCACAAAAAGGACATAAAATGTGAACTTTTAGCCACGTGTGTCTAGCCAAATATCTGTTTATGGTCTGAGGAAGTTTCTGGGACAGTCATGGAAGCAGGGAGGGTCTGCCTAGACCCTTCTGCAAGGACAGCTTCAGTGCCCCATGCAAACCTCCCATGAGCTGAGTAGACAGGGGTCCTTTGAAGACCCGAGTGGGGTGCCACAAGGATGAGGTGAAGAGAATGTAGATTCCCAAGTGATTAAGGTATTCGGCAAGGGTCCTAGCTTGTCAGAGGCTACGGGAGGGCTGGACGGGGCGACATGAGCCCGGCGTGGATGGAACACACTTTCGACGCAGTAGGCCTCAACTTGGGATTTCTAATAAAGAGTAAAATAGTGAGAAGTGGGGCGAAGTAAATACAAATCTTAATACTAAAAATGAATACAATTTATTGAGAATGTACTGCAGGGTCAGGGTTTGTGCTAATGACATCATGCACGTGGCATGTGTCTGAGCTGGCCCCATGCCGATCAAGTATTAGTTCGTCTCTCCAGTTTGATAAGCAAACCAAGTCTCAGGGAACTTGAGAAAAATGCTCAGGATTAAACACCTACTAAGTGGTAAACTTGGGATTGCAGTTAGTCTATTTGATGGCAGGTTCAAGCTCTTTCTGTCACACCATTGAGCCATGAAGTCTTCTGGAGAGAGGCATCATTTTGTTCACTGAGCTTCAGCAGGAATTCTTAGACGTCATTTCTGTTAGAGCCTTACTCATTTTCTGTTTGAATATTCTAGGAACAGGAAGCTCACTAATCCCTTCAAGGTAGCCCAATTTACTGCGGAATGGAAAGAAATATTTTAAAGTTTTTCTTCATTTTAATATATATAAAATTTATATGTATATATAAAATTATATATCTATATATAATACGCATACCTTTAGAAATTCAGATGTCTGTTTTGTGAAAAATTGTCCTGAAGGGATTCTGAAGCATATACCTACTTAAGAATTTCTTTATACCAGTGGGTTGGCAAACTAGGGCCAGAAGGGAAAATCTGGTTTCTTTTTTCTTTTCTCTTTCCTTTTTTTTTGGTCAAATCTGTTTTTGTAAAGTTTTATTGGTGCATAGCCATGCCTCCTCACTGGTGTGTTGTCTAGGGCTGCTTTCAAGCCACAATGGGCTGGGTCGAGCAGTACTGACAGACACTTACTGGCCCACAAAGCCAAAAATATTTACTGTTTGGCCCTTTACGGAGCAAGCTTGCTGCCCTCTGTTCTGAAACATGAGTGCTCATTAAAAAAAAAATTCACCTGGAGAAGTTGTTAAAAATGTCAGGGAGCTGGGCGAAGAGCTTTCCATGGCTTTGGAATAGCACATAAGAGACCCTAAGGCAGGAAAGAGCTTGGCTTATTCGTGGAACGGAAAGGTGTTCAGTGCTTCTGGAGCAGAGCGGACAAGGGGAGGACAGGGGAGAACACGTCACACAGGACCCAGGGAGCTTTGGAAGATGTCTGGACTGTATCCCATTTACTAAAACAGATGAAGGGTTTAAAGTAAGGGAAGTAACATGAACACATTTATATTTTAAAAGGATTACACCAGCTGCGTGAAGTAGGGAGAACAGATTGGGGAGGGGCAGGAAAGGACGCAGGATGACCAGTGGAGACCTCTGTCTCCCAGTTGAATAACAATGGTGACTCGGCAGAACATGAACTCTGGGCAGCAAGGAAATCACCATGGAAGTCGGTGGCATTGAGAGGGGGCTTAAAGGATGGCAGGAATGTGGAGACCCAAGAAAAATCAAGTAGTTTCTCTCTCACCACATTCTAATTTAGGAAGTGGTCTAAAAGAAACATAGGGAGTAGGCAGTAATTCTTCAAAAAAAATTCTTGAATTGATATTTCCTTTTCTTGGCAAAATAGCCACCATCGTATCAGAGTTATACTTGTACATAGTTCAGCATTGTTTCTCTAGCCCCTTGAGTTTTGCTTTAAGAATCTGCCATTTTGACTGTTTCATATTAATTCATCTCCAATAACAATTACAAATGTTTACCTTGCTTGATAACATTTACAGTTCTTCTGGTTGGCTAGTATTTGTTATTCTTTTTTTAAAACCTATTATCAGGAAATACTTGCAGCATTGAACTTTTGAGCATTTTGTTTGATTCTAAAGCACCTAATGCTTCATACCATGGACCACGGGTGCTTGTGTATGAGCGACGTGAATACACACACATACACATGGTAGGAAAAGCGAATCCTTTCTGATAAAATTAACAGGAGGACTAGTCTCCATTCAACACCATCAAATAAATTTTGTAAAGGCGATTATTGAACCTCCTGGGGGTTAGCTCTTTGCCTTGTAACATGGGGACATTCATGACTAAAGGGTTGAGTCTACCAGTGACACTTACTTTGCTGCTCTCTCTTCTTCCCCATGGTCTGGGATAAACAGCCACCTCTGGCGGTTTGATCACGTATTCTAAATAGATTGCCAAGTAGGTTACGTTAATGTCTTGTGAAAAGGAAATGTCGTCTGTGACATCATCTGAGCCCCACGAGTGAGATATTTCAAGGTGGATGAGAGATATCCTACAGGGTGCTTTATTGACGTTCCTCTACATCAGTAAGATTTTTTTTTTTTTTTAAAGAATCAGTATTCATGGCAGAGCACCCAAAGTACAATCCGTACATGGAGCAGGAGAAGTGAGAGAGTGGAGAAAGTAGGTGAGGCTGGGTTCGTGGATGCTGCTGACCCGGCTGGGCTCCGGGGATGCTCCCTGTTGAACAGATCCCCGCGTTGAAATAGGTGGAGGCTACTCAGACCCCCTTTTGGCAGCCATGGTGAGAAAGGAAAAGAAGGTTGAGGAAGGCCACGTTGGAAGGTACTCATTCCCTGTGAGAAAATGGTGACTGGAAATAGCTTTCGTCCTGGCCAAAGGACGCACCAAAAGACATCGGGCGAGTGTCATACTTATGGCCAGGAAACATCTGGCTTAGTCAGGAAACGGATGGAATTTGAACATAGGCACATCTGCGGTGATAGGAGGGTGGGATCCGAGAATGAAGAAATTTCAACTTTTGGGAGAGGAGATATAATTGGAAAAATGAGAAGAGAAAAATATCTAATAACCTGTGTTCTTCTCCCGCCACCAATTTTTAGCAAACAGTCTTACTTTTTTTTTTTTTTTTTTTTTTTTTTTGCGGTACGCGGGCCTCTCATTGTCGTGGCCTCTCCCGTTGCGGAGCACAGGCTCCGGACGCGCAGGCCCAGCGGCCATGGCTCACGGGCCCAGCCGCTCCGCGGCATGTGGGATCCTCCCGGACCGGGGCACGAACCCGCGTCCCCTGCACCGGCAGGCGGACTCCCAACCACTGCGCCACCAGGGAAGCCCCCAGTCTTACTTTTTAATTTTAGTTGGATAGGCTTTGCATCAGGTATGTTACGAACGCTGAGATAGAAGACTCAAGAGACTACATTTCCAGAGAGAAGGGCCCAAGAAAGAAGCCAACCAAAAGTCTTCTGGAAGAGATATCTCTAACTTAGTTTTCCTGCGAAACTATTATCAGGGCCCACTTGGGAAATGGTAGATTAGATGCCTAATTAACATATGGCCCTGTGATTATACTTGATGGCTACTCTCCAGTAGGAAAGAAAACATCTCCTTCCAAATATTTTGAAGATTGCTGAGTCAGATAAGAGACTTTAAAAAAGGATTAAACAATTCAAAGTCAGAGAAGCAAAGTGGAGATTAGCAATGAGGTGATTTGGATGCTTTCAAGTACAGAGGAAGCAGCTAGCTGTCAGGGAGGCATCAGAGGCAATTTTATAAGCCAGGAGCCAGAAGCCCCCATCGGGGCAGGTTTGCATCTCCCACTAATTTGGTTCACCCCTGACTGCACTTCCTCCTGCTTTACTCCCCCCCCCCAAAAAAAAAATTCCCACCTGTATTAGTATTAAGCCTCATGGCTAAGGAATGGAGTAGGGAAGAAATAAAGTGAAGAAGGGATCTAAGAAATCAATAAAAAGAAGGCTTTAAATGTGTAGAAATAGCAGTATCTTGGTAGTTTGTGTCTTTTGTAAGTTTCAGCTGTGAATTTTGCTCAAGCTTGGGGGCAGAAAGTTCCAGAACAGAAACCCTTATACCAACCTTTAAGTGGAAACAACTCCAGGTGGCTAGTGGAGACGTAGGAGTGAATGTCATGAGAATGAAACTGACCCAAATGAGACTTTGCAGTTGGCGGAGAAAAGACGAGAGAGTTGAGATAGGACCCTGTTCAACTCTGAACTCAAAGAGAGAGGATCCAGTGAGGACAAGCTCCAGTGCATTCCTAGAAACTAGCATGTCTCTGGATCAGCATCTCCCAGAGTTGGTACTGGCTTTTTTTTCTTTCTTTTTTTTTTTTTTGAGGCGACAGGCAGGACTGAGAACTCCTTTTTAAATCATGGGCTCCTTGACGACAGGGCCTCTCTGATTTTAATCTAAATCCTGATAACTTGAAGATTTAATTCAATGCTTAGTAACTACTTGTTGACCTGAGTATCCCTTGCACATAGCTCAGCAAACGCTTTAATGTGGCCATCTATGGGAGGGACGCAAAGGGACATAGCCCATCCTTACCTTCTGTGGGGCTTAGCTGCTCTTGCATAAACTGGAGATAACATACCTACCTGGGAAGACTCTCGTGAGACATGAGACTTAACTTGGGTCAAACAGTAACTGTTCTCTTACCCCCTTTTTCGATCTTCCACAGTGCAGGGACTACTAAAAGACCTGAAGTGTCTTCTGATGCAGAATCAGCTTGATTTGTGTGGGAAAAGCCAAACGGGAGGCGTTGGGTGAGGTCCACATTGTCCACAGTCAAACCCATCTGTCCCTCTTCACTGAGGCTGCATCCTGTGGGTATGGTGGCCTGGGAGCTGGGGAGGATGCTTGTGGGGACAAGTGCCAAAGAGGCCAATAATTCTGTCAGGGGGTTGAGGAGATACAATGAGCCCAAGGGCACGGAGCCAGAGGCTCCCTCAGAACAAGTGCAGCCTTCTGTCTACGCCAGCCCTGCTAGATCTGCTGCTTCTCCTCGCCAGGCCCTGGGGTCTTCCATGTTTCTCGTTTTCATTGGTCTGTTGGTTGTTCTGTGAAATGGGCACAGGAAGCCTGGTTAAGGCAGCGCTCTGGGACGGGCTTGCTTTGACCAGCCTGCCTGTCTGGGCATCACCATCTTAGCCAGACCAGCCAGGTGGTACCCGCCCCCCACCCCCACCCCCAGTCAGGGTGCATTGGGAGGCAGGGTAGCCACTGGTAAGGCACTCAGGCTTTGAACTCAGGCTGACCAGGTCACCATTTCCGTTTCTCCACTACTGGGTGGAGTGTCTAGGCGTGCCCAGTCACGACCAGCTTCAGGGAGCCAGTGCTGGGACACATCCCTGCGATCAAGTTTAGTCCAGTGTCCCCTGGACTCTCCTTCCTCTGAAGGAGGCTTTAGAGTTTCACACTGGCTTTGAATCTGCCCTCCTGTATTTGCTTTCTGAGTGACCTCGGGGGGAAAAAATCCTTTAATCTCTATAGATCTCAGTTTTCTCAAAGGGAACTAATACTACCTGTTGGAGGATTAAACTAGATACAGTTTGTAAAACATCTAGCAGGGTTTCTGTCACAGGGTGAGCTTTTATTACATGCTACCTATCATCATTTTTCTCTTAGCTGGAACATCTTTCCCCAGGTATACACATGGCTTGATCACTTCCTTCAGGGCTTCGATCAGAAACTACTTTTTTTGAGTGAGGTCTTCTGTGTTCACTTACAAAACACTGAATTTCACCTCTGCCCCAGAATTACCCTATTCTTTCCTCTGCCTTATTTTTCTCTACTTTTCACAATCTCAGACTAATTCATCTATCTATCTATCTATCTATCTATCTATCTATCCACCTGTCTATTTATCTACCCAACTATCTGTCCAGCCATCCACGCATCCATGCATCCACCCATCTGACTTTCTCGCCATTCATCCATCCATGATCCATCTAGCTGGCTAGGTAGCTATGTCTATCTTGTCTGTATCCTCCTTACAAAATATAAGCTTAAACAGGGCAGGCATTTTCAACTATTTTTTTTAAACTGCCCTATCCACAGAACCTAGAACAGCGCCTAGCACTTAGTAGAGACACAATAAGTATTGATGGCTTAATGAATATTACGGTTGTCGTTATTCTTCTTTAGGTTGGCACTTTGTGATAGCAATGTAAGACTTATTCCACAGTCATTAAATCCATGCACTGATCTGAGAGCTAGCTATAATAACAGTGGTGTTACCTTCAGGATCAAAGCACACAGGCACTCATTCCTCCAGCTTGTGGGAGTATTGCCTCTTTGAGATTTGTTCTGGGCTGATGAGAGTTGCCTTGTCCAAAGTCATGACTTTTTCCTAAAGGCAGCTCACACCCAGTGACTTGTAGATGCACTTGTATAAAGGGCTGACCCACTTGCCCCAGTTCAGGACAAGTCTCAAGGGCAATCCCAGATCCCTGAGAGGTTGGCTGAAACCGCCATTACAACTGCATCCCAACCCAACTTCTCCCTCTGCCCAGTCCTGCTTCCTTTACTGCCATTCATATATTGATCCTGAGAGCTTTTGCTGATAAAGTTTCTGCTTATAAATCTCCATCTCAGAATCTACTCCCCACTGACCTGCGATGGTGACCTTTTATTACAATCTGTGGAAACAGATTCTTTGCATGTGCAAAGGCCCAAACTTCACATCACAAAGAGGTCCCATCCTACGCTTTCGGAAAGGCAATCCTCCTTTCCAATCTAATACGTATTATGCTCCCCCACTTGTCTTACCTGAGATTAGCGTATTTTGTTCATCCAGTGAATAGACTGTGTGCCCAGCACCATGCTAGACTTGCTAAATGGGGAAGTTAGATCTATCTCTAGCTTCTCCACCATGATCTGCATTTTTCTGTGACTGGAAGGGTTATACTCCATTCTCTTCATGGGGTTGGGAAGTGTCACTTGTTAGCTATGATCCCAGTTAAAAATGTATATTTCCATTAGGCATAACCATCTATTCCATACTGCTCCCTGGATAACCTTCTTCAGATCAGCTCAGGAGTAAATATGTCTAAATATATACACATATACCATCAAATCTAAAAATAGTTGGGTTATTCTAGGCATCTTTTTCTTCCTCTTTTCATTTGTCTAATGTATGCTGGAGATTTGTCCAAGCTCATTCATTCAGATCTCTCTCATTCTTTTGTGAGACTAAATAGTAAGGCTGCATCGTTTTTATTGTTATTTATAACTTATAAATAATAATAATAAATAATTTATCTTATGAATAATAAATAAATAATAATTTAATTATTCAAAAAACATTTATCAAGTGCTTCTAAAGCCGGTATACCTTTTGAGCTCTGAAGAAGACAAATGATGTCTATAGTATCCGCTCAAATGTACCATGATACAGTCCTAACTAAAATATTTTTCTTCTCTACTTCCTTGAGTCCTAGAAAGATGACTTCTCTAAAGATGTCAATAACCACTTGGTGTTCAGAAATTCTCATTCATCTCAGTGGGCTCCTCAGCTGTCTTTCCAGTGTATAGGGTCCTCTTTCTTCTTTTAACGTTAACTCTTGGTGTATTATAACCATTGAAAAGGGTTTAGCAATCTAGGTTCTATTTACCCCAATTCCATTACTAACATCGTCCTGTAGGGACATCCCTGCTTGGAATACCATCCTGTGGACTGATGCTCCCACCTGCCCAAGCCAAGTGGTAATAGACAAGCTTACTTGGTAGAGATAATGAGATAGAAAGCGTGGGGCTTCAGAGTCAGGCTTTTGAAATGTGTGTTTGAAATCTCCTCTTGTGTTGACTAGACAAGTTGCCTTTGGGCAAAGTACAGACGTTATATGAGGTTTGTTGGGCTTTTCCTGATTGGGCATCAGGGCCAGGATTAAGGTGAGGCAAGTAGGGCATTTGCTGCAGGTGCGGAATTTAAGGGGGCATTTTAAAAAAACCTCCATGATCAATATAAATAATAATTTATTGTGATATTTAATAAAACTAAATTTTAATGCAAAAAAAAATCCATGATAAAAAAAATAAAAAATTTAAACAAAGACAGGATCCGACAGGACCAGGATTAGGGTAAGGCAAGAGAGTCTGAGTTATGCAAATACAAGGTGCCTCCTTAAGTTTTGCACCTGAAGCTAATACCTCTCTCACTCACCCCAGCCCATGGCCCTAATTGGCCTAATGCCTTTACTTGATAAATCTGTTATGAAAGTGCATTTTGATAGTCAAGGTACACAGTGACTCATACTCACTGAAGATATGTCTCTCCCCCATGCTCCCCATGTTTGACATCCTGATCTCCCCCAGATGATGCAAGGTAGGGGACAGACCACGGTGAGCCTTCCACTCACTGAGTGCTTATCAGTGCTGTGTTCAACTCATCAACCCCCCTGAGCCCCAGAACATCAGTCTAGCCAACTGTTAGCCGCTTCTAAGTGCTTTCCTTGCATACGGGTCTCTCTCCTTCTCTCTTAATACAACGTTGGCAGTCCATTTATTTACTCCCTGCAACAAAACCGCTGCAGTCCTAGGCTGGGACAGTCTCTGGCTCCATGAGACTTACCCAGACAGCGTCTAGAGCTATGACTTGAAACTCTTCCCATCAGCCTCCCTCCCTTGCACCTGGGATCCTGGGCCAAGTTCTTGCTTTGCGTGCACAGTTTCAGATCCATTGGCCATTTGGGCGAGAAGCCTGATATGAGCTCCCAGGTGTCTTCTTGGCGCCACTTCCCTGCCTGGTGCTGTCTCCAGCCTCCCCCTCCCCGTCAGGGTTCTCTGTACTCACTGACATGGAAGATGAGGGCTTTCTGGGCTTTCAAGAGTCTGTTCATGCCCCTTCATCATCATGCAGCATTCTCAAACCCACAGAAGCCTTCCTACAGCCCTTGACCTTACCAATCACCTTGGGGGCACAAGGGGCTGGCCAAGCCTATTGCCCAGGCAGGTGGGACTGCCAGGCCAACTTGATGCTGTTTCATGGAGGGATGTCCCCAAGGGACGATGTTAGTAATGGAATTGGGGGAAAACAGAAGAGAGATGGATGGCTAAACCCTTTTCAATGGAAAAGCTCAAAAGTTACAACCAAGAGAGAATGGTAAAATGGGACATTAGTGATAGTTGACTGCAATAGGAGATCAAGGACCCGGGTTATATTGAAATGCTAAGGGTTTGGTTCTCATGTCAGACTGAGTTTGAACCCTGGGCTACCATGATCTCTCGACCTTGTACAAATTATGGGAATGAGTATGGTAACATCAGTCTCAAAGGGTCATGAGGATCAAATGAGAACATCCATCCATGTAAAGGACTGGACCACCACAAATGCCAATACGTGTTAGGTTCGTAGTTCTCCAGTGTAATTCAGTTTTGAGTCAGTCACAAAATCTTCCGAATAAGCCTGTCTCACCGTGTCAATCCCATCTTATAAGCTCAAGAGTTCTTTCTTTGTTGGTCACAAGAGAGTAAGTTAGAGTATTCCAAAGTCCTGGTGCCTTAACCCAGTGGAGGTTAACTTATTGCTCATGCAAAGTCCACTGTGGGTCTAGGCAACTCTCGAGGACGACTTGTCTCCAGTTTCTGTGGCTATGCCTTCTCAACTGAAAGCTCCTTGGGTTTTCAGGAAGCAGGGGAGGAGAGGGAGAGAGGGGATCCAAGTCTACCTGTTGTTAATTTTAGCTTGGGAGTGACAGCTGTCACATCTGCCCATAGACTACTGGCCAGAGCTGGTAACGGGGCTGCCCCTTCAGGCGAGTGCAGAAATGAGTGTGAGTGGATAGAATGAGAAGTGACCGCTGCTTTCTCTGCCACGCTCTCCATCATCAGAATCAAAACAAAATTCCCCTGGCTTTTATCCTGCCATCTCCCTACTGTCTTATCTCCCACCAGTTTCTAGCTTCTATTTTGAAACATTGGTAATTCCCTAGGCACATCATGAACTCTCACACATCTATGATGTCGCCATGATCTTCCTTCTAAATGGATGCCATCTCTCTACTTGTCCACCTGACAATCTCTTATGACTCTGTAAAGTCTCAGTCCCCTGGAGGGCTCTCTCTTTCAGGGATGATGAACTTTTTGTGACCAAGGGTTAAAGAAGATCTCGTTATTTTCATGCAAAGACTCCACTGCTATTCCTCACTCCCACAGGTGGTGTTTGAGTCCGAAGTCTTCCCCATCATTAGTTTAGGCCATCCAATTTAAAAGACCATATAACAAACATTATTCTATAGGTGTGTTAATTAGTCTTAGATATGACATCATCTCTGCTCCTGGGATTTTTTATGGTTGTCATATATCTCAAAGGAAAGACTTAGCCATTCCCTACATAACTACATAAAATTCTGTTTAGTTTGCCAGGCACAACAAAGGAAATATATCTTCTGAAACATCGCTATGTATTTATAATAGCAAAGTAATCAGAGAACAAGATTTGGAGAATATTATCTCTCTCAAATAAATAAGTAAACTTTAAATTATTAAATTTTATGATTAAAACTGACGTGTAATCCATTTCAGTCATGTTTTATTGTGTCATTTTAGAAGATTTTAATATTTTGAAGACATTCTAAGATTTATATGTAAGTACAACTTTAAACGTACATATAACATTGTCAGTTTTTGCCTTTAACTCACCATGCCAACCCTCTGAAAACGTCTGCCAGTCTTCCTGATGTTCACTTGGTATATAGATTTAAGGGATATAGCTGAATGTTTCAGTCCTCTCTCAACGTCTGGCACCTTATGACAACAGCCCCCTCTCTTCAAACCCAAATTGAATTGTCTTGAAAGGAAGGCAATACGGTGGACCAGAAACTTAGCATATTTTTTGCAAATCACTCAAGTGTTACTTGAGATAGTCTGAACGGTGTCATTAGAAATGTGTGCATTTAACAACCATGGATTTAGTGTGTATTCTGTCCAAAGAATAGGGTCATATCAAATTAAAAATATATCATATTTTTCATCTGGTTCATATCAGCTTGATTTGTTTTTCTGTTTCCATTGTAAACTTCTTAAGGCAAAGAAAGAACTGTCTCTACCCTATGGGTGTGAACCTTCTTGTAGCACCTTGAGTATATTAAGCGTAATGATTTCCCGAGGCATGCAGATAATTTAACCAACAAAATAAATGTAGTCCTCCTACCTTCCACTGAGAATTTTAACATTTGGTCTTTATTATCGCAAGAGGTGATACAAACGGAATGCATAATTATATTCAAGAAGGTTTGGAGGAAAGTATGGAAGCCAGAGCATGTCATATGTTATCCTTAGGGGTCACATAAGTGACAGGGAGGATGAGTCAGTGGTGTCTTTGTTTGAATCGCTACGAGGTTGCAAGTTCCTTGATGGCAAAGAATCTGACGATTGGCATTAGTTTATTCATTTTGCAAATATTTATGGAGTGCCCACTATGTGTCCAACACTGACCTAAGTAAATAAATTCTTAATTACCATTTCTACTTCCTATAATTTATTCAAAGGAGTTAGAGTTATTTTTCTAGTGATGCTGACTACCTTGGCATGCTTTCATCTTCTCTTACTTGTAGAGCCGGTAGCACAAGATGGCAAGGAGCTAGCTGCCTGGGATGGGAAGTTGGATCATACTCATGAATCAGAAATCAGGCTGATGACTCCAACAGGAAATGACCCTCACAAATAGCGCCCTGTTTTAACGCATCAGATCCCCCATCCATAAATATTATCTGGAGTACATCTCTACCAAACTGACATTGTTGACTGACCCAATGAAAAAGCCTGAGCATGTCTCCATGACAACCCTGTCCTGTATATAAGATACATTAATAATATAATGTCTTTGTGGTAAGATAAAGAAGTGTGCAAAGGTTTTTTTAGAGTACTGGGCAGCCACTGGGCACAGAATACTACAAAGTGGGCTTGTTAAAATTGATTTTAAAGTTCCAGGGAAAATACATTTATGTAGACCATGCAACTATTGCCAGGGACGAGATTTAGTGTACTTCCTGTTGATTGGGGGAGAAATTGCCAAGCAGTGGAAACAAAGTGTTAAAACTTGTTAATGAGTTAAATCCTATCAATTAGTAGAAGAAAAGGATTAGATTCAAAGACTAGTAAAGAAGACCCAAAATGTAAAAGCCCATCTTTTGAACAGTTAGTTTGAACTGTTTTTTGTTGTTTGTGTTTTAGGTATCAGATCGATAAAGCAACATTAATAATTAAAGATCAAGATAAATATACCAATTCCAGATTAGAGCTTTGAGCTTTAAATTGCTTGTGCCAAAAGCTTTTTTTTTTTAATAGACTCTAATCTTTCCAGATGTACTGAAGGGCTACAATATGACTTCTTTTTTTATTTTTTTTAAACCATATATTTGACAAAAGGCTAATATAGAAAACAAAGGCCTCTCAAAATTCAATAGTAGAAAATCCAAACAATCCAATTAGAAAATGGACAAAAGACATGAACAGACACTTAACCCAAGAGGATACACAGATGGCAAACAAGCACACGAGAAGTTGTGCAATGGCACTGCCCATTAGGAAAATGCAAAGCAAAACCACAGTGAACCCATTACACTCTTATCTGAATGGATAAAATAAAAGAGGTGTAACACCAAATGCTGATAAAGGTACAAAGGAACTGGAGCAGTCATACACTGCCGGTGAGAATGCAAACTGGCGCAGTCACTTTGAGAAAAAGCATGGTGGTTTCTTTCAAAACCAAACGTGTGCTTAACATGTGACTCAACAATTACATTTTGGGGCACTTCTCCCAGGGAAATGGAAACTAATGTGCACACAAAAATCTGTATATGAATGTTTACAGCAGTTCTACTCACAAAAGCCCAACACTGGAAACAATCTCCAAATGTCCCTCAACAAGTGAACGGTCAAACAAACTCTAGAACACCCATGCCATGAAATACAAAAAAAGGAGCTATTAGTACACGCAACAAGTTGGATGGATCACAGATGAATTACCCTAAGTGAGAAAAGTCGTCTCAAAATATAATGTGACTTCTTAAGCTATGGATTTGATGAGAAACATGAGGTTCTTCTAGATGAGGGCTGTTGAGAGGTCCCAGAGCAGGCATCGGGAGGGGGCGGTCTGTAACAGGAAGGGATATGTATGTCTCATTTAAAAGAGCTGCATCTCTCCCTTGTCTTCCTTCAGATTCAGCTTAGTGGCTCGTACAACAATGGGGAGAAATAGAATTTTCTGTTCATGGGAGGCTAGCTGGAATTCTGCCTGTAAAGGTCAAAGCTTAGCAAAGGAAGAAGGAAAGATATGATTAAGACTTGATTGAGAAAGTGCTCCTAGGGCTTAGATTCTGCAGGATATTGGATGTACATTGGAGATGCAATGAAAAGGCAGATTCTACCGAGGACAGTTTATGACCAGGCAGGAGGGAATTAGGAAGTGGTGCTTGCCATTAGGAAAGGGTTATGACTTTCCCCAAGGCTGGGGAATGGAGAATTGGAGACCAAATGTGCTCTTCACGAGTCTTATTAGTCCAAGGAGATGTGTATGGATGTCATTCACCAAGCAGCCAATGCCCTGTGAGGGAAGAGGGCAGTAACTCCATCAGGTCAGTGCACTCAGGGACAGGCTCTGTCATGAAGAGGCAGCCCTGTCTGAATCCACATTTCCTGTGAAGCCTTCTGGATGGATTTCCTGAGGAGCTCTTCCCATCGGGAAGGAAGCTGACTATGTCCACACTGGTCTGGCCTCAGGCCAGGAACATCTCATACTTAAAAATAAAAGACAGACCCACATCCACCACTACTTCATGTCCTTCCCATTCTTTCTGGCTCTCGTTTTGTTGTTTAATTCTCCCATTGTCCAGCTGGGTTTTTTCTTTTCTTTTTAATAAACTAATTTTTTAAATTTAAATTTTATTTTCTAAATGTATTTATTTTTATTGAAATGTAGTTGATTTATTATATTAGTTTCAGGTGTACAACATAATGATTCAATACTTTTATGGATTATACTCCATTTAAAGTTATTATAAAATAATGGCTATATTTCCCTGTGCTGTACAGTATGTCCTTGTTGTTTATTTATCTTACCCATAGTAGTTTGTATCTCTTAATCTCATACTCCTGTCTTGCCTCTCCCCCTGTCCCTCTCCCCACTGACAACCACTAGTTTGTTCTCTGTGCGTCTGTTTCTGTTTGGTTATATACATTCGTTTGTTTTCTTTTTCAGACTCCACATATAAGTGATAACATGGAGTATTTGTCTTTGACTTATTTCACTAAGCATGATACCCTCTGGGTCCATCCCTGTTGCAAATGGCAGGATTTCATTCTTTTTATGGCTGAGTAATATTCCATTACACACACACACACACACACACACACACACACACACACACACACACCCATATCTTCTTTATCCATTTATCTGTTGATGGACACTTAGGTTGCTTCCATTTCTTGGCTGTTGTAAATAATCCTTTGAACATTGGTTGCATGTTATCTTCTTGAATTAGCATTTTTGTTCTCTTCAGATATATGTATCCAGCAGAGGAATTCCTGGAGCATACATATGGTAGTTCTATTTTTATTTTTTTGAGGAACCTCCATACTGTTCTCCATTGTGGCTGCACCAATTTACATTCCCACGAGCAATGCAGGAGGGTTCCCTTTTCTCCCCACCCTCAAAGACATTCGTTATTTGTACGCTGTTTTGGTGACGGCCATTATGACAGGTGTGAGGTGGTATCTCATTGTGGTTTTGATTGCATTTCTCTGATGATTAGTGATGTTGAGCGTTTGTTTGGTGTGCCTGTTGCCATCTATATATCTTTGCTGGAAAAAAATGTCTCTTCACATCTTCTGCCCATGTTTTAATTGGGTTGTTTGTTTGTTTGATGTTGAGTTGTATGAGCTGTTTATATATTTTGGGTATTAACCCCTTATCAGTCATACCATTTGCAAATATTTTCTCCCATTCAGTAGGTTGTCTTTTAGTTCTGTTGATGGTTTCCTTTGCTGTGCAAAAACTTTTAAGTTTAATTGGGTTCCATTTGTTTCTTTTTGCCTTTGCTTCTTTTGATTTAGGAGACAGAGCCAAAAAGATATCGCTATGATTTATATCAAACAGTGTTCTACCTGTGTTGTCTGCTGCTCTATTTCTTATGCCCACTGCTCTATTCACTTCTCAGTCACTCAGAGACATCTCTACGAGGTCAGTGCCTTTATTTCCCTCATTCTTCTCTTTCATCTCATCTAAGTTAATGGTCCCTAATTTTGTTACGATGTCTGTACTCTTGGTTTTTCTAACTGTGTACTCCATTAAATTTGACCACTGCTAGGAACATTGATGTGGTTTTCTTATATGGATTCATGGAGTCTTCATGTTGAAAGTAATTTGGAGATTATGTACACTTGTGTTTGCTAAAGACCATTTCATCACACATCTCCTACCTTGTCCTCAGCAAAAAGTTTCTCTTGTTCTATTGGAAGTGATGCATACTAATATCCCCTCTTGGAGAGTTAGTGCTAAAGATTCTATGACATGTTTAACTTAGTTTAATTTAATGTTTCCCAAACTTACTTGACCAGCAAATTATCCTCTCTTTATTTTTTCTCTAATAACTGTGAATATCCTGTAAAAAATGGGGGATGTCGATTTAACCTAACACCCTTGTTCTCTCAGCATTCCTAGTAGATCCTTATCCCATACCATTTTGATGCCTCAAGTGATACAGAGTTTGCTACCTCTCAAGACAGGTTAAAATTCCACTGCAATTCCATTGCTAAAAAATAACCACAAGCGTCTTTTCGTCAATATTGCCACCTTTGGCTTTAATTGTGCTGCTTTACTGTAACTGCACGAAGTTTCAAGATATTGCTTGTGTCTCTCTTCAGCCTTCAGTTCCTTCAGCTGTTCTCTTTCATATCATGTACCATATTCCCTTTTCTGAATCTGATCCCCTCTTTTTCCTGAAACCCACCTATGAACATTTTTCTACACATTCTCCAGCATGTCCAAGCACTACTGAAAATGTAAAAGGCAAGCAGAGGTCTTGATCACACCTATTTCTGAAATTTCCTGAGGTCAAACGCAAGGGTTTGTTCATTGTGGTCACATTTTCAGATCTTGGGAAATTAATTTTGACTGTATTCATTCATCAGCAAAGGGAGCCTCTCTTCCTCTGCCCTCTAATTTTTCTTGCAGAGAAATCAAAGCTAATTTTTTTTTTTTTTTTTTTGGCTCTAGGCACGTGGCCTTCAGCAATTGTTGGCTCACGGGCTCTAGAGTGCAGGCCCAGCAGCTGTGGCGCACGGGCCTAGCCGCTCCGTGGCATGCGGGATCTTCCCGGACCAGGGCTCGAACCCATGTCCCCTGCATTGGCAGGCGGACCCTCAACCACTGTGCCACCAGGAAAGTCCCCAGGCTCATTTTTAAAGAACACATATTTCAGACTGCTGGTAGGTCTATTAAATTACACTATCTTCTACCCTACGTATCTGGTCTAATAAGTGGTTTAATAATACATTGTGTTTATTTTTTCCTCCAATCTGTATACAATTTGCTACTAGGAAAATCATCTGTTACTACCCTTTTTTACTGCATACAAGGGATCCACCTCCCCCTTGTAATATCTCTCATATAAGTGTTCATTCACAGGTATTTAATTCACCCATACAGTTCCCCCTCTTTGCTCAGTCTCATTTCTTGGTACTGAGCTGACCCTGAGATTTTCAGTTCTGAAAGTGTCATGGGTTACATCCTGGCGATGATAACTGTACTGCCTTATAATGATTAAATGTTATCACGGGCCGAGAAACACTTGGCTAAGTGCTTGACATACGTTATTTTATTTTCTCAGTGTAACAACACTCAGAGGAAGATATCATTTCCCCCATTTTAAAGATAAGGAAGGTGAGGCTTATGAAGCTAGGTAAACTCATATGTGGTCCCCTATACCTGAAGCTAGAGTTGGATTGAAGCAACCCAATTCCGTAGTGAAAACTCTAACCTGCTCAATTGTGCTTTCTTTTGGAGACTTTACTCCTGTCTTCAATGGACCCTTCTATCCCTCCCTCCTTGCCTTTTCTTCCTTTATTCCTTCTTCTCTCTCTCCTCCTTCTGTTCTTCCTCTGTCTCTCTCTCTCTCTCTCTCTCTCTCTCTCTCTCTCTCTCTCTCTTTTTTTTATTTGCGGTACGCGGGCCTCTCACTGATGTGGCCTCTCCCGTTGCGGAGCACAGGCTGCGGACGCGCAGGCTCAGCGGCCATGGATCACGGGCCCAGCCGCTCCGCGGCATGTGGGATCTTCCCGGACCGGGGCACGAACCCGTGTCCCCTGCATCGGCAGACGGACTCTCAACCACTGTGCCACCCGGGAAGCCCCTCTGTCTCTCTCTGGATCCCTTCCTCCATTCCCTCTCTCTTTCATCCATCTCCTCACCCCTCTTCCCTTCTTTCTCACCTTTTCTTCTGTAATAATATTAATTTTACTCAATTCTCCCTTCCTCTTTCCTTTTCTCTCTTCAAACTACACATGTGCTTTTTCCAGCATGGAGAAACCATGGTCTAGAGTAAACGGGACTCAGAAATAGGCCACAGGAGACTTGGATTCTTGTCTCAGCTATGCCAATCTATGCTCACCCTGGGTTCTTAACTCCCACACTGTCTTCCTAGAATGAATTTGACAGACCACGAACGTTTATTATGAGCCGGGCATAGGGATATGAAAAAGCAAAACACAGCTGCTGTATATTGAGCTGTACTATTTGCCTAGTTCTGTGCCAACCACTTTCCAAGCCTTTCCTCATCTTACGTATTATTTTCAGTAACAGTCCTCCTAGATAAAGTGTTTTCTTCCCACTTAACAAAGAAAGCAAGCCATGGTCGCAAGCCCCATATCCACATTTAGCAAATGGTGGAGCTGGGATACTGACCCAGGCTCCATGTTCCAAATTTCCATTCTGTGAATCACTGCACCAATGTGGACTCCACAAAACTGTGGAATATCAAGAGGCGTTATGCAGTTAAAAGGCTGTGATTAAATAATTTGGGGACATTCTGGGTTAAATAAAATTTGGTTAGATCACACTGGTGGTAAGTGGCAGTTCATGGTTTAAGACGGGAACCTACGTCTCCACCCTGGTTCTCTTCCTATAGCACTATACCGCCTCTTCGGTGGTTTCCAGGAGAAAACTTGAAAATAAACTTGAACATAAAATATACCGTATTTAAGACTGTGTAGGACCCAAAGACATCAATAAGAATGCATACTTATGCTAAATGACATTGCAAATGTAAATGTCACGCATCCATATTTCTTCTAAGGATAATTCATAACCGAAAGGCGGGAGCGTGCTTCAGTGGTGACGACAGAAGAACAATTCTTTACAACCGATTGCCGCCTTTTTAGTAATTAACATGCTCCATATAGATTGAAAGGTCATTTCTTATCCTCTTTCTCTAACGGTCTTTAATATTTACCAAATAGTGTTGCATTGTTGGAAATGTCACAGGCTCTACAACACAGGGGTGATTCCACACGGTGATTCATGACTGAGTTCATTAAGAAAATTACAACTCATTTATTTGGATGCTATATCTCTTCTGCTCTCAAAGAATTCTCTTTGATTAAAAAAGTGAATTATGTTGACTTGTTTCTGTATTGTAGGTGGCTTTAATTAAAATAAAAAGATAATGTGTGTTAGTCTTAAGTATGTACTTCCTTTTCAGTGACCACTAGAAGTTTCGGTAGGAAAGTTGTGATGGCAAACGCAAAACAATTCAGAGCTGAATTCTCTTTCCTTTTACCGACCGCTCGCATCTCATTACATGGCTCTTCCATTAAACCTGTTTGTCTAAGCAGAGACCTGGGAGCCGTCCGAGAAACCCACCTCTCTTTCTTCCCCACCACTAACCCATCACGGTTTCTGCCTATTTTCCCTTCAGTACTTCATTAAATCTGTCCTGTCTTTCCACCTACGTGACTACTATTCTAACCCATGTCACTGTCACCGACACAATAGTCTCGCAACTAACCTCCCTTCTTCCAACCCCCTCCCCCTCCTGCTCTGCACAGTAGTCAGAGAAGTGTTTTACAAGCTATCTATGGTAAAAGACTAGATATTTTTTCCCCAGTGCATCATGGACCAACATTCTTGTAAAATACTAAAAAAAGATTAAAATGTGCTTAGATGTTGCAGCAGTCAGAAACGCTATGAAAGTCTCTAAATGCTTATGGTCTATTTGTGTACACATCTTATCATGGTCTGGTAACAAACTTTGCAGTCTGGCGGCAATCTGAGGCTCACATTTTGAGTGTCACTAAACTGAGAGATTAAATATATATACGTGTGTGGGTGGGTGTATAAATCAGATCACAAAACCCCCTGATTCTGATTTTTACTAAAAATTCAAGCTAAAAGAATTAAAATCACCTACATGACTCAGGCAGGTAGACCCTTGGACTTCCTCCCAATATGTCATCCAGGCTTGCCACCCTCAGCGACACTTTCTTTCAAGTCCTCTAAATGCCAGGTCTCCGCACTGAGCACACATACTCCTCTCTGCCTGAAATGCTTTCCCCTCAGCTCTCAGTCTGGCTGTCTCCTGTGTTCTTCAGTATCTCTTATGCAGAAAGATGCTTCTGCATCCCGCTACCACTACCATTGCTAATAAAACTGTTACTCCTTCCATTGAAAGGTGGGGTCTATATCCACCCCATTGGATCTGAGCAGGCTCTGTGACCCTTATCCAATAGAATATGGTGGAAAGGATACTATGCCAGTTTCCAGGCTTAGCCTCTAACATGAACCACTCACATTAGCTGTCTCTTGGACTAGATGGTAGGAGAAGGCATCCGCCATGTAAAATTCTAACTGCCCAGAAATCTCCATGCTGTGAGGAAGCCCAAGCTAGCCACGTGGAAAGGCTCCGTTTAGAGACAGATGCCCATTCACACGTCGGGGAGATGAGTGAAGAAGCCTTCAGGTGACTCTAATCTCAGCTGCCCTCTGACTGTATCCATAGACGGGACCCCAAGTGAGAACATGTCAGTTGAGTTCGTCCACCCCAGACCCACAAGAGATAATAATATACTATTATTATTATTAGACACTAAGTTTTGCTTATGTAGCAATAGATAAATGGAAGAGTTTCCCTGCTGTGTTATTTGATGGTATACTATCATTTTTCCTTTATGGAATGTGCATGATAAACACTGATATGAGTTTGTTTTGGTTTAGATTTCCCTCAGAAGCAGAACCTGAAACAAGGATTTCATTGCAGGTGGCTCTAGGTCAAATTAAAAGATAATATTTCCTAGGTGAAGTATATATTTCCCTTTTTCTGCCCAATAAAATTGTCAGTACAAAACTTGTCACTACAAAATCGTCATGGACTCAAAGAGCAGAGCAGTTCGTAGCTGCGTTTTCCTTTGTCATTATCCCCAGGGAGGTGATCCCAGGAGGCCTGATGAGCAGAACAATGATGGGTCCTCTGGGGGCCACTGAGTTTCCATCCCACTGGGGACCCACTAGAGACTGAGTGGAACATGGCTCACAGCTGCCCCACTGCCAGTAGGGGGAATGCAAGAAAGCTGGGACCTCCATCAACCAGCTCTCACCATCCTTGGTTGAGGGTCACTTTTGGAATGTTAATTCTCTGACACATTAGCCTGTACAGCAAGAGATTCAGCAGATTCCTGAAGCTGGAGATTGGCCTCAGGCAGAGAGATGCAGAGTGTGTATTCAGAAAGCTCTGTGGACATCTCTGCAGCAGAAGCAGGGCCTGTGGCCACTGTAAGTCCCATGGGCAGGAGGCAGATCTGTTTCATTCTGTGCTTTATACACAGGGCCTGATGCCTACAGGGCATCAATGAATATTTGTGGAATGAGTAAAGGAATGGTAAAGACATCTCCTTTTATAAAGGTTGTAGCAATAATCTGTAGTCTAGAAGTCTCAGATTTTGCTGTTGACCTTGGCAAGCCCCGTCCTCTCTCTGGGCCTTAGTTCTCTGCATGTGTGATAAAGGGTTTGGGGTTCATAATTTCCACGAGCCCTTCCAGCTACAGTGTCCTGTGGCTTATGACTGGAATACATGCAGCCTCATTAGGCCAAGAGATCACAGTCCAAGTTGAAGAAATTCGCTGGTTTTTACCAAGCAATGGAATAAATGTTTCAACAAGAAAGTGTAATTAATGGAATTATGAGAATTACATTGTGATCTTCTGTCCTTCTAAAAAGAAAGGTTAATTATTGAATAAATTGGGCTACATATACACAATGGAATTATTTAACAGCCATTAAAAACCAAATTTATGAGGGCTGTTTTATAATTTTGAAATGTAAACATATATTATATGTATAAAACGTGTGTGTGTGTGTGTGTGTGAATATATATCTGGGAGAAAAAAGGAAGATCTGAGTTATCATTTTAGGTTGGTGGGATAATGGGTGATTTTTATTTTCAGATTTAAACTTATTTACACCTTCCAAACTGTGGAAGATAGGCCTGCATTATTTTTACCATCAGGATTTATATAGTAAATGTGTACATAAGTGTGTTTAAATGGTACAAAGAAGAGGTAACGGAATGCAATCAGGGAAGCATTAAGAGGCCCCTCTGACGTCACTCGCTCACTCAGGGAAGGGCTGTAGCACTGGCCTCATGTAAACCTTGAAATTTACACAAGATGAAGGAAAAGTGCTGCCTATGGTATAATTTTAGATGCATATTCAGGCATTATCATGAGACCTGTACCTCTGCTAAACTCTTTTATCCTCAGTATCTATATCTATATAATGGGTATACCAATACTGAATTCACATAATGGTTGTAAAGATTAAAGGATATAATAATTAAAATACAGGTACATTTAAGGACAATCAAGGTTTCATGCAAGGTAATGAGAAAAAGAAAATAGAATACTTTATAATAAATGGAGTTTCAAAGGCAGGAAAATGATAGCCTTGCTTTATTCTGCCAAAGTCTTAGTAACTGTTCCAGGTGAAATGATAGGTGTGCTAGCATCTGTGGTGCTGAGGGCATCGATTGGAGCTTACAGAAGAGGGAGTGACGGCACACAGTACGATCATCATTTTCCAGTGTTTGAAAGATAAGAACAAAGGAGCAGTCTTACTCTATGACCTCTTAGCATTCTGGGCTAAATTTTGTCCCCTCAGAATTGATATGTTGAAGTCAGTCTGGGATGCTGTAACAAAATACCAGGCACTGAGTGGCTTAAACAGCAGACATTTATTCCTCACGGTTCTGAGGCTGCAAGTCCAAGATCAAGGCGATGGCACATTCAGTCCTTGATGAGGGCCCTCTTCCTGGCTTGTAGACAGCCTCCTTCTTACCATGTGCCCACACAGTTTTTCTTGCTTCCTCTTTTTATGAGGACTAATCCCATTGTGAAAGTCCCACCCTCATGACCTCAACCAAACCTAATTACCTCCCAAGGCCCACCTCCAGATGCCATCACATTGGGGGTTGGGGGCTTCCACATATGAATTTTGGGCAGACGCATTCAGTCCATAACAAGGTGCTAGAAATGAATCATGAAGAAAGAAGCCAGAGGAGGACAGATGTTGATTCTCCATGAAGATGCAATAGGGGCTCAGAGCAATATCAGAGTGGCTCTCCCAGATAGCCAGCATGTGAATGTGTTTGCTTAGTACCCACTTTATCCCAGTCCCTGTCTAGATTGTTCCCTACTGCCCTGGACAGACCAAACAGAGGCAGGAAATATACTTCCAACATTGCAGCAGTGAGTCGATGGCAGAAAATATTTCCAAAGATGACCATGTAAATCTCATATGTTCCTCTTTCCAGTGTAATGCTGACACCCTCCATCTAGAAGTGAGGTCTGTGCTCCTTCCCCTTGATTCTGAGAGAGCCTAGTTATGATGCTGCATGATTTCCAATAATAGGGAAGTAAAGGAGAAAATAGCATTCACCCGGGGCTCTCCCGGCACACGCACCTTGGGAGCCCAGAGCCATCACGTGTGCAGGCCAGCTCCCCTGAATTCACTATGCTGGAGAGTCTGCAGAGAGACTGCACAGAGATGCCCAGGGAACCCCAGACATTCCAGCTCCCCTCTGGTCAAGTCTCCCCAGCCTAGCACCAGATATGAGAGTGAAGCAGCCTTTGAGATGGTCCCAACCCAAATCAGCATCCACCACAACTGCATGGGAAACCCCAACTAGAACTGACCTGTCTCTCCCGAATCCCTGACCCATAGAAACCATGAGAGATAATCTATGAGCATTGTGGTTTTAAACCAGTAAATTTTGGGGTGATTCATTCCACAGCGATAGGTAACTAATCAGACAATAATCTGACATATCCCTGGGCCACCTCTAACTCCAAATCTGTGCTTGCGTCATCATCGTTCATTACAACCAGCATAATACGACTGAAGGTTTCTTTGCGGGCAAGCAGGGTTCAGGGATGAAGCCAGGGTCTCAGAAAATACAGCTCCTCTGTCACCTCTGATGTTCCTTAAATGATGACTTACGTATGTACATTGTGCCTTTCATTTCGTTTTGCCCTGTGTAAACACATTTCTCTAACCTCATTATTAACAATGACCAAGTAGAAATTCATCAGGAAGATGAGAGCCAGCTCTTTAATTGATGACTGTGAATGTGGACCCAGGACAAGGCCCTAGTGAAGCGCATGGCTGCATTGCTTTTACATTTTTCCTCTGATATTTTTTCCTGCCCCTAATTCACGAAAGCAGACATAGGCTCTATTTAAGACAGTGCCAAAACCTCTCTAAAGGAGGTAAACACAGACAATTGTTTGCTACTTAAACATTACTGGAATTTTTAAAAATGTTCCTCCTTAGGACGTTAGCTCCTCTTTGGATTGACTTTCCAAATTCACTGAGTAATCTGGCACAACATGGAAATTAATAGATTGTCTCACTAATTCTCCATTTTCATCCATAATAATAGGTTCAGTAGTTAACCTTAGAGGATATTATACAGGTTATGCCTAAACAAAAAAATCTCAGACGAATATCATAATCTGAGAAAGTCTCTAGAACATACATACTTGTTTGTGCATTTGTTGAGGTAGGTGGTGTGTGTGTGTGTGTGTGTGTGTATCTCCTACCATGTGGCAAGCGTTGTACCAGCCACTAGAGATGCAATGGTAAAAAAAAAAAAAAAAGGCACATGTGGTTCTCATCCTCATGAAGTTTATAGTCTAGTTGAAAATATAAACCTTAATTGAATAAACGTAATATCATAGTTGTTGTTTTGAGGATACAGAACAACCAGAAGTTTCTTGAATGACTGATTGAAGAACACATTAGAACAACCGCACTTAGAAAACCCATTTGGCCTTATGTACTAACACTGGATGCTCTTGGGTATGTACCCTGCTAAAATGTGTACACATAGTCACCAAAAGGCATATACTAGAATGTTCACAGCAGCACTATTTGTCATAACTCCAAAATTTAAGGGCCATAAAGATGTCCATCGACAGGAGAAGGTATTAAAAATTAGGTATATGTGGGCTTCCCTGGTGGTGCAGTGGTTGAGAGTCCGCCTGCAGACGCAGGGGACACGGGTTCGTGCCCCGGTCCGGGAGGATCCCACATGCCGCGGAGCGTCTGGGCCCGTGAGCCATGGCCGCTGATCCTGCGCGTCCGGAGCCTGTGCTCCGCAACGGGAGAGGCCACAACGGTGAGAGGCCTGCGTACCGCAAAAAAAATTTGGTATATGCGTATAATTGAATGCTCTACAGCAATGAAAACAGTGACCTGAAAACTCTACAGAGCAATACAATGAATCTAGCCAATATAACACTGAGTAAAAACACCTACTATATCCTTCTATTTATATGAGGTAGAAAACTGAAAAGCTAATCTGTGCTGTTAGAAATAAGAATAGTGGTCTTCCTTGGTGAGGAAGTGACTAGAAATGGGCTTGGTGGGAGGGAGAGGGTGAGTAGGGAGCTTCTTGGAGCTGATCATGTGCTGCTTTTTGATCCAGGGGTTGTAACATGCACAGGCTCATTTTTCCGTGCATTTTTCTGTATGTGTGTTATATAGTATTGTGGAAAGAGAACATGATCAATGGCTCCCTGCTGTCGGCAAGGATAATCCTAAGGCTGTGTGAAGGAAGGTTCAGACCCTTCACGCTCAAGTTCTGGTTTACCCTTACTGCCCTTCTTCCTCCCCCTCCCTGCCGACATCTACCCAGCTGAACTAACCCCCATTTCTCAAACAAAGCATACCATTTTCTACCTTCTCCATTCTACAAGTGGGGTTTTCTTGCCTGGAATACTCCATTTCTCTTCCCCACCTCCTCACCTGTAGTGTCCCTTCTCATCAGATGCCCAAGATCAGCAGTAGTATTAAATTAAGCAGGAAATCAACGCAAATTGCCCTCTCCACTCCCATATTCCACCTCATGTGTGTTTCAGTTCCTTTGCTGTATTTCTTATTATGTTGTATATAAAATGATCTATGTACATATCTGATCACCCACCTCTCAACCCCTACAAACCCTAGACTGTGAGTAACTTCAGTACAGGGATCTTGTCTATACTAAGACTTCGTTTACTCCCAATAGGCTGGTGTAGCTCCTGGCGCACCGTATGTGCTCATAAGTGCTTGAATAGCAGATGCACAAGTGGATGCTAGAATGGAACTGACCTGGGATACGTGTACAGCTCGCTTTCCAAATAAGGACAGGAATCTGGCAAACGGCCATTGGTAGAAAGAGCAGACCTATCAATGGTTATATAATCAGCCCAACCAGGAGATGAGATTTCTGGAGCGTTCCAGACAAATGGCGGTGATGTAGGTTGGAGTGTTGGATAAAGAAATCTTTGAACGCACAAAAAGGCCTTTGGAGTAAGTGAATGTTAAAGGCGGTTTCCATGCAGCAGAAAAATACAGTTATCTCCCTCATAGCTATTAAATTCATTTAGTTCATGCATGCATATGCATCATTCGTTCATAGCTCTTTACTGAGCAGTGACTGTATGCCAGGTTCTCTACTAGATGCTGGAGATCACAGGTGAGTCAGTCACTGCCTATAAAGGGAAGAAAAACCTGCAAACTTACTATTAGGTTAATCTAACTTGATTATTGAGAATCAGGAAATGTCTGTACCATTTCGCCTGCTCTTGGTGTCTCTGGTATCAGCATTTTGTTTAGATGAAACATTTCTAAATAGTCCCCAAATCACTGCCAAATCTCTTCCTTTATGTATTCCATCAAATTTGTAAGCAGATAATTACACTAACCAAACAGAGAGAGAAATTTTAAGTAAAAGTTGTTCTCCATCCAAGAAGACAAAAGATGTATGTTTTGAATCTCTCCAGAAAAGGCTTCTAACTTGCCATTGGGAAACATTCAGAACATTGAGAATCTTGGTCGGCATTCTTTCTGCTTGGCTCTTAAGTAGGTCATCAGGAGGGACGTGTTATGGTGATAAAATGTGACCTGTTTTATAACCTTAGTGTCTGTTACCGTCAAAAGTTCCTTTGCCACTTTGGGGATCTATTTTCTTTAAGTATTTAAGTGTCCTGGAAACCAGAATTCACTGAACAAACTTCCGTGTACTTGCTTTTCCACTTTCCTGAGTGTTAATCACAACCATTCTGGTTGGTAATGGTCCGAGGGAGAATTGGCAACTTCCTCCCGTATGCCCTTACCTTGGGTACATCACTGTACACGCCCCTCTCTCTCCATACAGCTGTGTGCGGCATACATCTTGTTGCATTTAATCGCTTGATTGTGTATCCATCTGTCTTCCTTGACGATGAACTTGTGGAGTGAAGAGAGGGTGCCTATTCATCTCGACATCTCAGACCCCTCATTCACTGCATAGCACATTTTGAAGACTTTATGTTTACGAAATAAACTAATGAGTGAGTGTCTTATCTTTGGCGATTTTCCAACTTATTTCACTAAATATATATGCTTTAGTCTACATCATGCTTTGCTTTGCTTTGCTTTTGCTCCTACTGAATTCTCTGATTCTGAATTGACTTGGAGGGACTTTGAAGCATTGGGTTGATAATATATGCACAGAGATTCTGGATGTTGATGCTGTAATCGTGAGGAAAGGCACACTAACCAAAGCAGACACAGCCCCCCAGAGAGAGCGCAAACGTGTGACGTCACCCCTCTGGGAATTCCACTGCCCGCTTGAGGAGGAAGTCTGTCTTTGAAAATTGGTGTGACTCTTGGGCGCTCAGCTGTCACTTTTTTCTCACATTTATTCTGAATGAGCACCATCCATCCATCAGTGCTTAAAGAGTTTTCCAACAGTACATTGACCTTGAATGCGGCACATTGATTTTCAGTAACGCACCACAAATAGGGTCGTTACTGAGTCACCCAACAGTGAATGTGATTGGGAACACATTTCTGAAATTCCAATAGGGTGCCACCTGCCCTGGATGATGGATCAGCCTCCTGTAAACCATCAATCCTTGCCAGGGTCTTGAAAAGGGTGACACCTGTATGAGATTTATCATTATGTACACCACCAGGCAAAGCATAAGACCGTAAGTGGGCTTTTCCACGACGGTGGGGCCCCTCGGGTAAATGGCCTGTTTTGTTTGCAGAGGCATTATTTACTGAAATGCTTTCCTGAGAAGGAACCACTGGTGATGGTGACAAAGATGTAAGCACTATGGGGAATTACATCTGCAGCAAAGATTGAGCGATAGATAAAAAGCCTATGTCTTAAGCTGTTAGAGGTTAACGCCCAATCAATTAAGGTGATTGTTTCTTAGATTGCATTGGACAAATGTACACACACAAAGGGGACATTAGTACAACCAGAAAAGAAGAACAAAGAGAAATTAACTGATGCTAAACTGCAAATCAAACTGGAAAATGATTTTATGTTCTTTTGAAATGCTAAATTATCTTAATGAAGAGTTTTCTTCCAAAACGAAACTCCTATATACTTTTTTTTTTTTTTTTACTTTAGTGCAAGAAACCTTAAAATAAAATAAAAGGTATTATCAAGAACTGGATAATTGTAGGCACTGTGCTGGTTTTGCAAAAGTATAGATTTTAGAATCTACGTTTATTTTTTTTTCTTGAAAAATGATAGTGTGTTTTATTACTCTCAGTAATGCTAGTTGTCATTTATTATCTGCTCTGTGTAGTCACCACCCCAGGTACATTACAGGCATTACACTAACTTCCAAATAACCTCACTATGTGGATTTGATCTTCTCCGCATTTTACAGATGAGGAAACAAGAGTCTGAGGCCTTGAGGAAGTCGTTCAGTCTTATGTAGTTATCAGTAACAGAACTGAGATTGGAAATCTGGTCTTTTCTTTCTGACTTCAACCTCCACATCCCCTCCACTGTGGCCTGCTGTCACTCATATAGCATGAGAAGTTAAGTCTTGGGCATTTAAATATATCACCCTACTGCAATACTGCCCACCTTAAGAGCAGGAAGTTAGAGCAGATTGCATCCTGACCCTTGGTCCAGAGGGCTAACATGTTGCCGGGCATAGTTTGCAAAGGTGCTTCTTTGGGAGCTGCTAAGCTCATGATATCCTTCCCTAATTATAAGCTGCTTGAGAGAGGGCAAGTGTTTGGAGGGGTCTGAGTGTTACAATTGATGCTCGTTGAATGCACACCTCAACCCACCAGCCACGTCTTCTTGCTTCAGATGGTCTGGATGTACATGACTCCCCTCTAGACCCAGGGGCTGCGAGCCAGCCAGGCAGCCCTGCAGTGATGATAGGTGAGGGCTACCACAGGCCAAAACTCAGCCTAAGCTACTCACAGAAAGGTTTGGAAAATGCTCACCTTGCTTCTTGTGATAATTAAACCCTGCGTTGGTGGGGGATTCAATGTCTGCAGCCCGAGTGAGCTTGGGAGATCCTACTCGTTCCTGGGTGTCTTCTCTGCCTGGCTCAGTTTCTGAAGCAGGCACAGAAGTCTGGCTCCAAAATATAGCATCAAGCATTCATTCATGCATTCATTCATCTTAATCCCCACTTCCCTTCCACAATCGCGTTTGGGTTTCCCGAGCTCCCTGCATGCCTCTGAACTGTGAGGTTGTATACAGGCGACGTCTTCTTTGTATCTTATTTTGAGCTCCTAGTATCAAGCTTTGTGTATCTGGATGACCCTTGATGCATGTTCGTTGGAAGGCAGAGAAAGTAACAGAGATACCCAGCCATGGTCTAGAGCGTTTGCCTGCTCCCGTTCTTCCACCTCAGAGAGGCTGCAAGACCATGTGTCATAATAAAGGCAAAGGTTGTGGCTTCTCCGTGATGGTGACATGAGTACAGAGAGGACTTTCCTGGATTTACAGGCTCACAGGGAGAACAGGGCAGATATCAAGAGGGGCCATCCCTGTGCCTTGCATACAGTAGAACTTTAACAAGTGTCCATTGAAAAACACAGCCATTTGTTAAATAAATGGATGAATAAACATCTATCGAATGAATAAATATCTGCAGAGTGAATGGATGCTGTAAATAGCAAAATATTTGCTGAATGAACAGACGATGGCTATTTGGTGAATGACATGACTTGGCCGGGTTAAGTTTCTCACAGTGCTAAGAATTCAAGCTGAAACCATACAGCAGACAACTTTGAATCTAAGCTCGTTCACATACTGTGTTCAAAGTGCTCGGAGAGCTAAACTTCCCAGCTACACAATTGATGGAATTGCCTGCATAGAAATCTGTCCTCAAAATTCCCGAAACTTCCCAACAATTCTAGTTGCTGGGTCTAAAGATAAACCTCCTACCCATTTTTGTTATTCATTTTCTCATTTTTGAATGACGAGAAAAATGGTGTCCTGGGTGGTGGGCATACTGTGTGTGTGTTCAAGGAATGAATGGGGCTTCATAAACTTCTATCCTGGGAGCTATCAGTATTCACCAAGGAAACCGAGCACATGACAAATGTGATTAGAAACGACTGTCAAATAATGACAAATAAGTCCTAATAAAAACAGACACAATCTTTACAATTACTTGAAATGCAGATATTTATCAAACAGAGTGAGATTAAAAATGACCATGTTGCCTTAAAGAAATCGAACTGATGGAATTTTAAATATGCAGCTTTCTGCTCACGCCTTCTTCCTCAGCAGGCTCCTTGCAGCGAAACGGGGTGGGAGTGAATTTAAACAAAGAGAGTTCTAATGTGCCCTGAAGTATTCGCATTTTTGACCAATGTTATCTCCAGCGTTCAACACTGCAGAAAAATGAGACCACAGTGTAGAGGAGAGTGGGACAGATGACAGCCTCTCAGACTCCTATTGTGAGAAACAATGGAGAGATATACAAACAGCTGAATACGCTCTGCGTGGGTGGGTGAGCGGTGCTCCTGGGCCCCTTGGAAACTCCTTGAAGGGGAAGGGGCGTGTGTTATTAAGGAAAAAGTCCAGATTGATCAATGCAAACATAACTAACCAGACATTGATGATTAGCAACACTTACTCTTTCTCCCCCTACCAATTCATTAATTATCTATCCTCATCTTAGGGACTTTAGAGAAATTCTATGACCCTAGCTACACGGCACCAGAATATTCAATAAAAAATTCACCAATTGTTTAGCTTCCTGTAGAAGTGGTGATCATATTTTAAAATATTGTCACTAATAATAATAATAATCAGGATATATATATTCCTTTATTATAATTGCCACCATGAGTTCTAACTTAACATGAAAAATATCTTTAAAAAGCTCTAAAGTAATTAAATGGACTTGCTATCACCTACCATTTAGTGAATTATGTCTACATGCCAGGTCCTGAGCTAAACACTTTCTGGAGCCTGAAGCTTATATAAACTAGGGATTTTCTTTAAGAAAAATACTACAACATGATAAATACAAATTAGGTATGAAACCGAATATTTAGAATGAAAAGATTACAAATCACAACTTTTAACACATTTTCAGATACTAAAAGCATTCATTACTCCCAGGGTCTTGGAAGGGGCCTGTGCAAGAGAAAGGCCTCAAGGCTTAAGCCCCATGAGCTTCCAACAGGTACTTGTGACACTGTTTGAGATCATGTTATTTAATCCATTCCACAGTCCTACAAAAGAGATGTGACAGTTTTTGTCATGCTAGAGGTTAAGAGGCTATGGCTCAAAGAGGTTAAATTTCTGAGCCAAGGACACAGTCAGGATTTGAACTCGGCTCTGAGACCAAAGGCGATGCTCCTGATTGTTGTATGATACTGCCTCAGCGTGATTCTGCGTCTCCATGACCCCTCTAGCTGAAAGTCCAACGGTACATACCACGTGATTCTAGGAATTTCAGGACTGAGTACACGGTGGTCCATATCCTAACAGTTCTCATGCTCAATTAAAAGATTGGGAGTGAGGAAGAAAGGAAAGGAGGGAAGGAATAAAGAAAGGAGGGAGGGAGGGAGGAAGGGAAAATAATCAGGCCAACTCCCATTCTTTGATTATTAGCCTGTGTCAGGTAACAATGTCACGGACCATGGACAGACATCTTTTTCAACTTTTTGGGAGAATCACTGACAGGATGTCTCAATGGTTGAGAGCTGCATCCTGCCTATGTTGACAGTACCTCATGGTTCTTTCTGGAAGAATCCATGGTCTATCCCTGAATACCTTCACCACCCAGGGGCCTCAGTTTGCACGCTGTGGCCAGAACCCACTCCTGTCTCTCTTAGATATTAACATTTGGTCAATCATACCCATCCTCCTTCAGAATCAGAAACAAGATGTCAGACTTTGGACCAGTATCTTAGGAAATTACTTTTTCCCCATCTCTCTTCCAGCCCTCATTTAGTTCATCTAACATCAACATCATCTTTATCATCTAAAGTCTAAAATGCCGTAATTTACAGAGTTTTTCTTAGAATGAAAGACTCCAGATTTGTGAAGTCCCCCGCCCCAACTCCTCAAGTAGGATATGTGGTGTCTTTATAGAAAAAGAGGAAAATCATCTTATCCTTAACTGTTTTGAAGAAAAACAAAAAGAAAGAAAGAAACAGGTGGGAAACGAGGACACTGTGAACAGAATGTGGGTGGCTGAGTTTTTCAGCGAAGCAAGGTTTTCTGCCCCAGCTTGTTCCGTGGCCCATGGTACTGACTCATGATGAAAGGGAAGGGAGCCCTTATCAGGGCGGAGGCTTCTTGTCTTACAAAAGTATAGGTCTTGGTTTGGCCGAAGGCAAAAAGTCTAGTCCAAAGAGGGGTGAAGAGCCCTCTTTCTCTACCTCAAGCCGACTTTGACTCTCTTCTTCCTTCAAGTCCTTATGTGCTCACATTGGAGAGGATGCGCTAGACAGGCTTAGATTATGACATCAACAATGACATCTTAGAGGTCTTCTGATGCTACGTTCCTGAACTTCTGTGTGTGACTTGGTACCATTTGACCCTTCTTGACTTAGCTGACCATAAAGATGTGGTCTCAAATCCACCAGACCTACCGAGCCCATCTAGAACTTTTGTAGCTCAGCCTCTTACCAACTAGAAGGATGGTACCCATCCTGAGTCTCCCTATACCAGACGGGGCTATGCTAATTCATTCATTTATTCAAAAATCACCTACAAATATTGATTATGCATCTATTCTGTGCCGGGGGATCCAGTGGATTTTTCTATATCAAACTCTGAACTTGATCATAGGCCCAATGAAAAAAAAAAGGTCTGAGAACCTTACCAGCATGCACTGTCTGATGGCCAACTTTGACACAAGATCTTTGGGAAGTTGCTATAGCATCTTTGACTTCCAAGTCAGAAAGTTCCTCTTGTAGCCCATGCTGTCTTCAACTTTCACCACCCAAAACTCATGGGGCATCAGAAGCAACTTCCCAAAGGGGAGACAGGAATGAGAGTTGGAGGCCAGAAAGTTACCAGGACTCATCTTCCTCAAGACATTCTCTCTTTCCCGCATCATCATGTTTTCTCTCTCTACCGGACCATGCCCACCAGCATACAAACATATATTACCTTCCAACCTTATACATTCTTCAACACTGCACCTCTCTCTATTGATGGACCCGTGGCTGTGCTCTCCTTGTGGTCTCCTTTTCTTTCCAGTCTTGAACCCATTACGACTAAGTGTTCATGCCCACCATTTCAGTCTAGCTGTCATGGCAACCCACGGACACCACATTGCCCAATCCACGGAACGTCTCCATTCCGCATCTCACTCAACCTACACCAACATTTTATTCTTGAGTATTTCCTCCTTCGTCACTTGCCCTCAGGAATCCTCTCTTAGACCCTCCCATTACTTTACTAGTCACTCAGCCTCAGTATCCTTTGCTGGATTTTTCTAGTGTTGATCACCTCTAAGCATTGGAGTTACCCAGGGCTCAGTCTTCAGACCTCGTTTCTTCTCCACCTACTATTCCTCCCTAGATGATGGCATCCAATCCCATGGCTGGGGGCTCTCTAGCCCGAACATCTAGCCCAAGTCTCAAATCCTCAGACTCAAATTCAACTACTTTTTCAGCAACCTGAGATGTCTAATAAACGTCACAAACATAATACCTTTAAAATCAAAGCTCAGGGGACTTCCCTGGTGGCTCAGTGGTGAAGAATCTGCCTGCCAATGCAGGGGACACGGGTTTGAGCCCTGGTCCAGGAAGATCCCACATGCCGTGGAGCAACGAAGCCTGTGTGCCACAACTACTGAGCCCGCGTGCCTAGAGCCCATGCTGCACAACAAGAGAAGCCACCACAATGAGAAGCCCGCACACCGCACAAAGAGTAGCCCCCGCTCACCGCAACTGGAGAAAGCCCACGCACAGCAACAAAGACCCAACGCAGCCAAAAATTAATTAATTAATTTTTAAAAACTCAAAGCTCAGGTCCCCCATCCAAACCTGCTCCTTCCTTATTCTCCTCCATTTCAATAAATGATAATTTTATTTTCCAATTGTTCAGGCCAGGAAGTTTGGAGTCTTCTTTAATTCCTTTCTTTTCCCACATCCATATTCAATCCATCCACAAATTATGTTAGTTCTCCTTGCCCATCCCCAATGGAATATGCACTTCTTTGGGGCAGGGATTCTACTCTGTTCAACTTTCCCTCTAGTGCTTTGAATAGTACATACCACAGAGGTGTTCAATCACAGTGGCTGAACGGGAGTTGAAAGAAGATCTGTACCCCTAGACTTCAACACCGCAACACCTGTGCTGGGTCTGTTCATGTAGTTTCTTCTAATACCATAGTGTTTGCTTTCATCCCGCTGAAGACAATTGATAATTATTTATTGTCCTCGTATTACTTAATGATGCCTTTTCTATGTGACCTAAGACTCATGAGAATAGAATTGTGTGCCTTTTTGCTCACCGTTTTACCCACAGATCCTTGTAGAGAGCCTGACACATATTCAATATAGTCATTCATTCATTCAAAATGAATTTATCAAGCATTTATTTTGCTTCTGGCGCTTTGAAAAACACATAACTCAGAGATTCATAAGAATTATTTTCCTAAGAAGATATTGTATTCTATTGACAGAGAAAATGATTGAAGCAAAAAGTTGCATATACATCTATGAAAGTATGTAAAACACTATAATTATAGCCAAAATGCTATAAGAGGGAGACACACACACATCCCATAGCACCAGTGAAATCAGAACGTTTCACACAGGAAATGACATAACATAGGATATAGGCCTTGAAACAAGGACTTGATCACAGGAGTTTTTCAAGAGGGTGGTGAGAAGGAGAGAAGAGGCAAAGGCCATTCAGGGAAATAAGAAAGTAATATGCAAAGGTCAGCGGTCATGTTGCCTATGACACTTCTGTGTTGCAGGAAGCAGAGTGAGTGATAGGCATTGGCAGGAGGTTGGAGTTTAGTTTTCCAAGTGACCAATGTAGAAACCCATGAAAATTCCAGCGTCTTCTCTATGGTCCCTCTCCAAAGCAAGTCATTCATTAGCCAAGTCCTTTCGCCTGGGCTCCCACCGTCCCAAGCTTCAGCTAGAGCCCTGGGGACTAGGAATCCTCGTATCCAGATACGCTGGTGTCAAACACGTTGCTTGAACATACTGTACTACTCTTTAAGACCTTTGAGTCTTTTCCAATGGTAATTAGAATAAAATTCTAACTTTCCCCATGTCTGGCAGGGTATGGTCTGGCCTGGCTAACTCTTTAATCTCATCTCATTACCACTTTCCACTATTCCCGATGCTCAGATCCCTGGATTTTCTCAGTTCCTAAAACCTATCAGCCTCTTTCCCAGTTTGAAGGCTTTGCCCATGCTGTCCCCCATACTGGGAAAAATGCTTTAGCTGCCTCCTCTGCGGACTGCAAAGCTCATCTTAAGTGATGAATCCAGAGAGGCCTTTCCTCCCACCCAACCTATGTTTGGTCCCACCATCTTCTTGTCTTTCTTTGATCCTCATTTGTTTCCTTCTCAGCTTTTACCAGAGGTTATGATTACCTTGTTTTTCCGTTTTCTTATTTTCACCATCTCTGCACTAGAATTTAATCTTCATGAGATCAGGTATAGCTTCAGGGTTAAAGAAAACTCTATGTTGTTCAACATGATTGCCTTGGTATAAATTGTCTTTACTACTTGTTTATTGGAGGAATGATTGTTTAACTGAATGCATGAATGGATAAATCCACCACTAGTTTTGCCCCTCGTATAGAATGAAGCACCACAGAATTAGGGACGGACAGTGATGGCCTTTTTTTCTTTTCATGGATGAACAGGATATGCCTGTTCAACTGCAGGGGGCAGGGGTCAAGGGGCAAAGAAGACTCAGGCAATAAAGATTTTGAGTGAATAAAAGATGTATTATTACCCATCATCTTTGATCCATGTGTCTGTGTGACCCGAGTCCACGGTTCTCTTGCTGGTCATCCAAGTGGCAGCAAAATCCTACCTGGAAATGCCACTGCATAGGTTATCTCAGGTGTGGAACTGCTCGTTCAGGGGATGTGGGGAGGATGACCAAGGCCAAGGTCAGCAGACAAGCTGCCTGGCCGCCTGGCTGCTTTGTGCGAGCTTCCTGTTTACCCTGAAGCTCTGTGTCCAGCCATTGTCCTTCCCATCTCCCTGCAGAAGGACATGGATAAGGGGAAAAGTCAAAAACACATCGTCCAAGCTGAGATGGCTGGAAGCAGCATGGAGATTTAGAAAGAGCACAGGCCCGGGGAATCAGAGAGAAATGGCATGAGTCTTAGCCCTGCCGCTCACCAAGGCGGGGCCTTGGGATTATCCTTTGATCTCTGAGCCTGCATTTACTCATCCATCAGATGAGAGCAATAGAAATACTACGACACACAACTTTTATATGCTTAAATGAAAAATACGTGTAAAGCGTTCACCGCAATGCTTGGTACCTCGTAAGCGTTACCCCAAAATGAATAGCTTCTAGTAGTAGTAGTACTAGGAGGTTAGTGGTGGTAGTTGTAATAATAGTAGGACGAGGAGAAGAAGTTCTCATAGGGTGGTGGGGGTCATTGTAATATTAGGAGTAGTGAGAAGAGAAGGAGTTGTAATGGGATGGTATGGATGGTAGTTACTGTGGCAGGAGAAGAATCAGTTGGGAGTTTTACTAGAGCAGCAGTGGTCGTAGTTAGTAGTAGTAATAGGTGCAGGAGGAGTTATAGCTATGATGGTGGGGATGGTAGTGGTCATATTAGTAGTGGTAGAAATAGAAATAGTAATAGTTTCAGAAATTGTAATGGTATTAGAAACCAGTATTAACAATAATTATAATAGCAATAGTAATAGTAATGGTATAGTATAGGTTTGATAAGTGTTCCTTCCGTCCTCTCGGGCCCATGTTCTCAAGATCCCCAGGACTGACCAGTTCAGAGTGTATGCTGTCTAGTTTGGAAGAACCCCTGCCATGTTATGAAGTTCCAAAATTCAGATGAACATGCCCCGTAAAACAATGAAATGGCTTTCAAAAGGTTCTAGCAGATGACCCTGGAGTCCACCACAAGGGGAGCAGTGGGCTTCCTAAAGGACACGCAGGGGAGTGCACATGAGTAATTTTGATGCCCTATTTCATTCGTTACCCTTGGTGGTGCAGTAGTGAAAAGCTTAATGAAAGGGAAAGGCTGGAGGGACTGGCCTTGATCTGTGCCTGCCCAATACCAGGCCTTCCTACCTGCCCCGTTTACCCCTATGCAGAAGGAAGAGGTTATTCTCATATGATCAACGAAGAAACAAAGGCTCAGGGATGTGTAGAAACTTGGCCGAGGTCACGCAGACAGACCCTCCAGCCCTCACACCTGCCTCTTCCAAAGGCCGTGCTGGGTTTTTGAGCGCAAAAGTCTCTGGATTCCCTTGTTCTCTTACTAACTCATGGGCCGTCATTTGCCCTCTGCTAGACTGTAAACTCCTCAAGAGAAACCAGAGGATTTTCTTGTGCTCACACATGGTGCCCATTAAAAAGAAAAATAATATAAATAAAAAATAAAACGCTGTGTTGCTCAACTATCGTGCGCTAACAGTTGCCCTTCAGACGAAGTTATTTGTACAAATAACCAGAGGGAAATGGAGCTGGTGTTCGGACACGTTTCTTGCTGGAAAGAAAACAGAGGGAAGATAGAGGTGAGGTGAGCTCCAGTTCCATCTCTTCTTATGTGAGAAACGAGACCAGCAGATAGCACTGCCTCCCTGGGCCTCAGTTTCCACCTCTCTAAAACAACCACATTTTTCTCTTCACGTCTGGATAGTTGGAAATAGCTTCGGCCTAATACACAGCTTGGAGCCTGGCAGTTGCTAAGTAGCAGCTCTGGGCAGAGAAGTTGCTGGATCCCTGGCTCAGCCGTTTGTTTACTAGCTGTGTGAGCTCGGGCAGGCTCTCGGCCACGTTGCCTCAGTTTCCTCAGCTGTGAATTGGGATGATAATAACAGGACTTCAGCGGGGGGGAGGACTCACTGCATGAACACACATTTCATGTTTTGGGGGGTTGTCTGAGACACAGTTAGTGCTCAGTAACTTTTAGGAATTAGTGGCAATGATTGTCCATATTCCATAAGATGCTTTGAGAATAAATATGAGACAGGACAATATAATATACAGAAGAGAGGATATTTGAGGTGAGGGTCGAAGCAGAGGCTGTTCTTCTGGAAGGCCGGGAGGTTCCAAGATTCCGGGCACAAGCAGCATAAGCATGGCGCCTGGGGGGGCGGGGCACGGGGCGTGGCTTTCATAGCAAACGGGGGAGACATTTATTGCCGGTGCCGCACGTCCGTCCGCCTCAGGGAGCGGGGAGGAGAGGGGTGAAGCAGGAGCTGAA